>NC_142153.1:14655115-15280115 GCF_024610735.1 Ursus americanus
AGGGAAGGCAAGGTACTCCTCTCTAGCGCTTCTTTACAGCAACTCTACCACAAGGAGTTAAAAGCTCCGTAGATTTCATCTCATTCTAGTGACTAACATGCTGATGAAGTATTTTCATGTGTAGCGGGAAGAAGGAATAGGGAGGCTATTTTTAGTGTATTATACTATTTTACAATAGTCAAATGAGCCATCAAAGGCGCAGGGGAGACTAATTAACTTCTAAATGAGTCTTTACTTGGCACCTACAATGTACCCAGCTGTGTAGTCAAAGAGATGGAAGAGGCAAATAAACCATACAGCACCTGTCTACGGTGACCCAGTTGGTCACCTTAGTGCAACGTAGAGCCCAGGAGTTGTGACCCAGTTTGCCATTAGAGCACTCGGAGAGCAAGGAGCAGCTCTGATTTTTGAGGACTAGCTATCAATCTCTCGAGGTAGATGAGTGGGTTTCCATAAAAAAAAAAAAAAAAACCAACCCTGTGACAACACTGGGGACATTGCAAATTCATCTAATAATCCATCTGACCCTCATCTGTTCTTGTGCTACAGGCCTGCCATTCAGTCCCCCGCCCCCATGTGGGTTGGGAAGAATACCATGACAGGGGAGCCCATAAAGAGTCTTCTTTCCTTGATAGGCCTCTTCCTGCTTTATAATCTTACCTTTTTATTACCTTTATTAAGCATGGCATGCACAGAGGGCCCAAAAAAAGCACGAAAGAAACAATTTGAGTGTCGGTTTTGCAGCAGCTCTCCGTCCCCTGAGAACTGAGCTTACACACCTAGTTTATTACCTTCTCATGCTCCTGAACACTGCTTACAGCCATATAATATCTTTCAGTGGGTAAATGAGTAGTGGTTCTCTCTCATCTGTCAATCAAGCCCATTTCCCCCTTGAATAAAAGAAGTTAACATCTTACCCCTCTGACGGTGGAGGGAAGCGAGCTTCGTCTTGCTCTCTGCCAGGAATTCTATGGCAGGAGGAGAGAGGGGAGGGGTGTCCTGGCAGTCCCAGGGTGCCTTGGCTGTGTGAGCCACCGGAACAGGGAAGGATCTATACACACTCCCATGGCAGCATGAGCTAGACTGCGGCTGCTGAATAGAAAAATCACAGGAACTCTAGTGTTTCCTCCAGAGCCACAGCTTGGCCGAGGCCACTCCGGTGGCATTTCATTGGCGTGATTAAGACAGGATCCAGATGGCAATGGGTTGAAGAGTGAGAGGAGAGGAAAGGAGTGAAGAAAATGGAGAGATGGATCAAGGGGAAAAAAATCTATCTCCTTTTCTGGACAAAACCACCCCACCCCATGCTGATGAAATGTATGGTTATGTTTGTTTGTTTGTTTTTAAGATTTTATTTATTTATTAGAGAGAGAGAGAGAGTGAGAGAACATGAGCAGGGGGAAGGGGCAGAGAGAGAGGCAGACTCCCCACTGGGCAAGGAGCCCCAGGTGGGGCTCCATCCCAAGACCCCTGGATCATGACCAGGGCCGAAGGCAGATGCTTAACCAACTGAGCCACCCAGGTGTCCCTGTTTGGTCATATTTAATTCAACTTATATCAAGAATGGTTTACAAAGCCATTACTGTGTATAAAGTATTGGACTAGAATCTTGGGAGGAGAGATACACAGGCGAACAAACGTGCTGGCCATCTCTCCATGGTGACATTCAGGCCTCACCTCCCTCAGGCCTTGCTCAGACCTCACCTTTTCAGTGAGGCCCACCCCAACCAGCTTTTTAACACAACTGCCCCTCCCCCAATACTCCTGATGGCTCTTATCCCTCCTTTAGCTTTTTTTCCTCATAGTGCATATCTCCTTTTGACAAACTTTTTTTATATTTACTTACTTTAGTATGTTTATTACTAACTGTCAGTTTCCAAACACACACCCCACCCCCAGGACAGGAATTTTTGTGAGATTTATTTCCTGACCTACTTTCAGCGCCTAGAATGGTGCCTGGCACATTGTAAACGGTCAATAAATCGTTGCTGAATAAAAAAAAAAATAGTTTCTCCCAGAGCTCAGATACATTCTTAACTACTTCCTGAAGAAGCTTCTGGGATTGTTGAGAACTTATAACCAAAATGGCCATTTCCCCCAGTGAATGCTCCCAGGGCTGAAAGCAGTGAAAATGTTTTGGTGCATGAGTGGAGCCATTCTTATAGCTTACTCACCTCCCTGTGCAGTGGACTTTCCAGGAATCAGTGTCCATGGTTTTCCTGCTCAGGTCACCCCTCTCTGTACAGCCCGGTCATCCATCAGTCTGGCTCCGATGTTTCATTCTTGAGACTGATGCCCTACCTTTCCTTTTTGTAAGTATACTCATACTGTGATACAGAGAATTTATTCTGCTCCATGCCCACAAGCATGTATTTCAAAGATATTTAATAGTCTTCAACATGTTAGATTGTTTAATCATTAACAGACTCCTACGGTCTGGCCCCTTATGATGCCATAAATACCCACCACTCCCCCAGGCGCATCAACCAGGTTCTAAACAAGAGACAGATCCCACCCCAACCCAAACATACTCATCGACTAGGGCAGACTCCAAATTGCTCCTAACCAACCCCACGCCCACAGGCAAATCTCTCAACTGGCACATCCCAGCCTCATGACAAGTTCTAGGACACCCATCCAGAAACTAGGGCAGGTAGCCAGATATTCGTGTTTTATGATAAACAATCTGAAGTTCCCGGATATAAAAAGGCTCAGTCAAAGTCACACAATTGGTTCATGGCAGCGAAATGAGGTCATGTTTCCTACGTTGCTGGATTTCACAAGTGACCCCCACAACTTGGTGCTGGCACAGGCTTTGATTTTCCAAGTTTCTTCGTCTGCCGGGACCCCTGCTTTTATCTGTGAGGGGATTACTCCTGAAATGAGCAACGCCAGGGAAAATAGATGCCCCCCCCGGCTGATACTCCTATTCCCTTCTATAACTTCTCAAAGACTAGAGCTCTATCATCTTTATCTCTAACTTCCTAGAAAAAAAAAATGTATGCAATTCTCTTGCTACTGTGATCTGCCTTGCTCAAGTCCTAAAGCCATAGAGAGGCACCTGCTTTACACACATGCCTCTCTATTTCCAAAGAGAAAGGATCCCAGGAGAAGTAAAAAGCACGAATTCACTGCACTAAAGAAGCCTCATTCAAGGCCAAGTATATTTGCTCCATGGCCCAGCAGTGACGATACCCCTTGCACGGGACCTGGCTATTGTAATTAGGAAATCTTACACTAGCATCTGCTAATGTCAATGAAAATCCCTCTCATTATTTAACTCTGCTCACATAAATATCAGAAGCAAGCTTTTGCCATGAAACCCACCACTCCAGACTTGGTGGCCATTTAGGTCATGCAGTTGGAACTGGTTCAGCTGAGCAGCATCTGCCGTGATCATGTGTCTAAACACAGTGACTCAGCTTCTAAGTGGGAGGCTCGCTGCCCGCTGGGGCTCTGCGGCCACTGGACCACGTGTCTCTTATCCTGCTTCCAGCGAATCACATCTTGCTCACATGAGGGCTCCGGGTCTCAAGAGCAGCAGGGCTTCACTGTGCAAACGTTTTTCAAGTCTGTGAGGTCTCATGTCTGCTAGTGTCCGTTGGCCAAAGCGAGTCACGAGTTTAGTTCAAGAATTGTGACTCACTTTTTAAAAGATGCTACAAAGTCACATTGCAAGGGCATGAATACAGAAAGGGAAAGAAATTGTGGTCATTTTTTTGCAATGCTCCATCAGGATGCGTGGGGAAGGGTTGAGAGCTATGTAAGTCCTGTTAGAGGAAGAAGATTGGGAACTTAGCAATCACTGAATTATCTAGTCACAGCTGCTCTCCTCAAGGGACTATCGGCTTAGGGCACCTTATACTTTTGTTCATTGGACAAATACTGATTGAGCACCTACTATGTGCCAACCCCTATTCTGGGCACTTATGATAGAAACAGGTTAAGCTCTTATTAAGCTTACAAACTAGTGTGGTACATTCAGACAATAAATAAACAAACGTATAACAGATCTGGCTGTGAGTGCTATATAAAACTAATAATAGTTAAAGGTGTGAAGAGTAACAGGAATGTGGTACTATTTTATTTAGGGCAATCATGGATGATCTCACTGATTATATCTTGAAGAAAGTGAGGGAACAGTTGATATGGATGGCTGGAAAGGAGCATTTCAGATAGAGGAAGGAGTAAGTGCATAGCCCTGAGGTAGGATCATTTCTGCTTCTTGAGTAACATCAAAGAGGCGGATGTGACTGGTGTGGGGTGAGTGAGGGGAGAGAGTGGATAAGGGAGAAGTGTCCGGTGGGCCAAAAGGTATTGTAAAGGGTAAGCCACGGTAAGAAGCTTGGATTTTATTCTGAGTGAGAAGGGAATCCTTGGCTGGTTTAGAACCCAGATGTACGATGATGTGATCACTCTGTTAACTTTGTGCAAAAATACACTCTGGGGAGGCAAGGGTAGAAGCAGGAAACCAGCTGCAAGGTTGGTGTTCTGTCACACTGGGTTCCCAGGCCACACTGATCAGTGCTAATAAATATATTACTCAGTTCTGTTTCTGATCTCTTGTGTTGGATTACGGCTGAATTTGGCAAGATGGCCAGGGGAGAGAAATCCTGCAAGACCTTGCTCACAAAGGAAGCTATGAGCTTCTTTGCACCCACCTGGGGGGTAATTGAGGAATGGAAGGGGCAAAAGAACATGTCCACCTGGAGTCTAGCTATCTAGTCACTTAAGAATCCATCTCTGTCTCCTTCCTTCACTGAGTGGACCATGGGAGGGATGGTGGCTGATGATGAGCAGGAAAAGATAGGATTGGAAAGGAGTCACCGCCATGTAAATAAGGCCAAAGCAAGACAGATGGCTCAAGGTTATTGGTGTTTATCACAGGGCTGGTCTTTCAAGGCACAGGGAGCTCTGATGAGTAAAAAAAACAGTGGGACTGACCGTCAGGGTGACTGACACTTGGGAAGAGTGACTCACTGGACCAGAGGAGGGAGCTGGTGTCTATGGCCTGCTCTCTGGTCAGGAGCTGGATTTCACCAGGAGACATGACTAAGCACCAAAACATGTCTATTTTCCCAAAGGCCACATCTTCCATCCTTCCATTTCCATTTCTGCCCGCATTCCGGTGCTCTTGGAGCCCCTTAACCCAAGGGTTAAAATCAAGCAAAACTCCGTGGGAAACTGTGGACTTTAATTCTCCTGTCAACTGGGTCCAAGCAAATGGCATTCTCTCTACTTTCCCTGATCCTTCACCCTCTGCTTTTTTCTCTCCTCTATTGTCTCCATTTCTGTTTTGTTTAAGATTTTATTTATTTATTTGACAGAAAGAGCGCGCACAAGCAGGGGGAGTGGCACGCAGAGGCAGAGGGAGAAGCAGGCTCCCCACTGAGCAAGGAGCCCAGTGTGGGACTCAATCCCAGGACTCTGGGATTAAGACCTGACCCAAAGGCAGATACTTAACCGAGTGAGCCACCCAGGTGCCCCTATTGTCTCCATTTCTAACAAAGGAGGCCCTGAAGCAGGTTGCAGTTGCCAACTATGGGAGAGATGTCACCAACAGGAGGAACAGGGATGGACCCCAAGCACCAAACCCGTCGTTCCATCCCCACCCCAAGCAACGCGTGCCTGGGCAGACGGAGTTTTTGCAAGGTGTAGTAGAACACACGAATCAAGAATATGGGCCTAGGGGCGCCTGGGTGGCGCAGCGGTTAAGCGCCTGCCTTCGGCTCAGGGCGTGATCCCGGCATTATGGGATCGAGCCCCACATCCGGCTCCTCCGCTGGGAGCCTGCTCTTCCTTTCCCACTGCCCCTGCTTGTGTTCCCTCTCTCGCTGGCTGTCTCTATCTCTGTTGAATAAATAAATAAAATCTTTAAAAAAAAAAAAAAAGAATATGGGCCTAGCAGGGGCATCTGGCTGGCTTAGTTGGTTAAGATCTGCCTTCAGCTCAGGGCATGATCTCAGGGTCCTGAGATCGAGCCCCACATCAGGCTTCCTGCTCAGCAGGGAGTCTGCTTCTCTCTCTCTCTCTCTTTTTCCCTCTGCCCCCCCAACTCACTCTCTCTCTCTCTCCAAATAAATAAACAAAAATCAAATCTTTTTTTAAAAAAAGAATATGGGTCTAGCAATCAGGGGGTCTTACCTTGCTTGGGCCCTTCCTGAACCACTTACTTGCAAGTAACCTTGGGCAAATGACTTAATCTCACCAAGCCTCAGAGTTACATTCATAAAATGGTAATAATACTACTTATCTCACAGGATTTTTGTGTGGATTAAATGAGAAATTACATATAGCATGTCTTTGGCATACTATCTGACACACTGTAAAAAATGGGACATATTATTGCCATTAACATTATTTTATTAAGAAGGGAGGCTGGTATCCAGCGGCCTTGGCACAGAACGCCAATCAATGAGAGGTTGCACAGCCAAGGAACATGAGTTGGCAGGTGCAAGTTGTGTTCAGAGTGGGTTTGCTGGCAGGAGGTTAGGGAGTGAAGCTTATCTTCTCACTATAAAGTTCACTTAAAAATAGGGGCGCTGGGGTGGCTCCATAGGCTAAGCGTCTGACTCTTGATTTCTGCTCAGGTCACGATCTCAGGGTCCTGAGATGAGCCCAGTCTCGGGCTCTGCATGGGGCATGGAGCCTGCTTAAGGTTCTCTCTCTGTCTGCACCACCCCCTTCAACCCCCCCCCCCCGCTAAAAAAAAGAAAAAGAAAGAAAAAGAGGGATCTCTGAGACAGACAATGGCTGATTCTGACTAACACCACTACCCACTTGGAGGAAGACTCTTAACAAGCTTTGTTCTCCTCTCCAGGCATTTGCCATCTACAAAGATGTAATGGTGAGCATAACAGCAAACATAGGTAACATCCGAGGTGACCTTGGCCAGCGGGAGTTCTGTCTTCCCTGAGGTGCTCTCCCAGCGAGGACCTCCCCCTCTCGAGGGTCACTAAAGCCAGCGAGCTCCGGCAGCCACTGTTCCTGGGAAACTCAAGTCCAGCTCTTACCGAGTGTGGACCACACGCGCGTGCTCGCACACCTGCACAAAGCCAAGGCTTAGGGAGCGTTTGTCTCATGTCAATGTCTCACAGGTATTACTTTATTAACCAGCAGCACAATCCCATGAGGTATATACCGCCCCATCCCCATTATAATCTTGACAACATGGTAACACAAGGTTCAGGAATGTGTGCACGATCGCCCAGCTTTAAAAAGGGGAGGAGCCGGGATTCAAACCCAGATTAATAAAATGCCAGAGTGAGCGCTTTTACATTCTCATCCATAATTTAATAATCTCTAGTGGTGGAATCTGAGGCATCCGTTTTCTGAGAGAGCTTTAAAGGGTCACAAATCCCTACACTTCATCTGTGAAATAAGAAGAATTGGATGCACAGATGTTAGCTATTCTTTTCAACCTTAAAAGTCAATTAAACTGAACAAAGTTTGGTGACCCCCATTACCCAGGCCAATGGATCTCCACGTGGGGAAGGCAATCTGCAAATGTGCAGGAATATTTTAGGTTGTCAAAATGACCGGGGACTAATAGCATGAAGACCCTGCCGCTCGTCAATGGTATGCAGCTCTCAAGACAGGTCCATGTAAACAATCGCCCTCTTGGGCACCTGGGTGGCTCAGTGGGCTAACCGGCTGCCTTCAGCTTGGGTCATGGTCTCGGGGTCCCGGGATGGAGCCCCACGTCGGGCTCCCTGCTCAGCGGGGAGTCTGTTTCTCCCTGTTCCTCTGCTCCCCCACCGCCCCTACAGCTCATGCTCTCTGTCTTATAAATAATAAAATCTTTTTTAAAAATTAAAAAGTTGAAAGAATCACTCTCCTCATGCAGAGACAGCACCCACGGAGGAACTCCCACAGGCAATAGAGGTACCGTGTCCAGTTAAAGGGTTCTAACACTGCTCCCCTAAGACAGGGAGGAATACTGAGCAATCTGAGTCTCCTCTCTCACTGAGTTTCAGCAGTCTGACCACTCTTGCTACAAGATTCTGTTTATGAGAACTTTGGCAGTTTCAGACAAGGTTATCTCTATCAGAAAAAAAAAATCGTACGGGTACCTGAGTGTCATCCCATCATCTACCTGAATTACCCTGAATGTCTTTTTGTCAATGATCTGTGTGGGTAACTGGAGCGTGAAAGATTGCACCAGCATAAACAAAGGCAGGATAAAAATATGCTCCTTCTTTGAGTCTGCACCCAGTAATGGTTATATTAATCACCATTATCATTATAGTTACCCTCCCCGGTATCATCAGAATCAATTCAGCAACTGTTTCTCGTGGTGATGTCTCCTTATTACAACATGGTATTAATTGTATCCGAGTTGATTTTCTGCTCCTACTGCTGAACAGCTGTGTGGGAGTAAATATCCCTTAGTGAAACACCAGCTCAGACTGCCAGGACTCAGGAAATTGATCCAGATGTGAGCGGGATGAATGGGGAGGGGGGGGGCAGCTGCAGAATAGAATACACCAGTGTCTGTGCTCAATGTCATGATCAGTGTCCAGTTTTAGGGAGTCTGGTTCTCCCTTTCAAATACAGTGAGCCATCAAAGAGTTAACAGCTTGAGTTTTGCTTTTTATTAGTTTAATCTAGGTCGGAAACATTCATCCTGAGGAAATTTGTCTGGTGCCTTCTTTATAAAAAAAAGAGAGAGAGAGAGAGAAAGTACAACCACCAAGAGAATAACCACATGGATTCCCTAAACATCTGATTAAAACTATAACTATCCCAAATTTCTATTGTGGTTATTGGGCAACAAAGCCTTCTCAGCACTTTGATTTTTTTTTTTAAGTACATTTCAAAGCACTTTAGTTTGTGACTTCTGCAAATTAGAGCTCTCATGCTTTTTTTCCCTGGACAGACTGAGCCAATTACACACCAGACCAACAGCAGTTTTTGTCCCTTTCCTTAGTCTCCAACTGACCAGGGAAAGTGCCAGAAGACCTGTTGATCTGTATCTCTCTTCTTGCTTTTTATCATTTCCATTGCCTCTGGGCCTCATGAACTGTATTTATTTTACTTTATCTTCAGGCTCTAACAATGAGTTAAGATTCGGATCACTTAACTACCCCCCTCTTAACTGCTTGTTTATCCATGTGACCTTTGTGAGGTTACCTGGACCACCATTTCTTCATCTATTAAAAATGACAGCAATTTTGGGCGCCTGGGTGCCTCAGTCAATTAAGCGCCCGATTCTTGGTTTCAGCTCAGGACAGGATCTCAGAGTTTTGGGATCGAGCCCCACCTAGGGCTCTTTGCTCAGCAGGGTGTCTGCTTGAAGATTCTCTGCCTCTGCACCTCCCCCAACTTGTGTGCAGGCTCTCTCTCTAAAATAAAGAAATCTTTTAAAAATAAAAAAATTAAAATAAATAAAAATGGCAGCATTTCCACTTCTGGAATATCTATCTGAAGAAAACGAAAACACTCATTCAGAAAGCTAAATGCACTCCTATGTTCACTGTAGCGTCACTTACAATAGCCAAGATATGGAAAAAACTTACGTGTCCATTGATAGGTGAATGGATAAAGATATGGTATGTATTTGTCTGTGTGTGTGTGTGTGTGTGTGTGTGTGTGTGTGTGTGTGTGTATCTATCTATCTATCTATCTATCTATATATATATGGAATGGAATGCTACTCAACAATAAAAAAGAAGGAAATTCTGCCATTTACAACATGGTTGGACCTTAAGGGTATTATGCTAAGTGAATAAGTCAGATAGAGAAAGACAAGTACCCCATGATTTCACTTAGAAGTGGAATCTAGGGGCGCCTGGGTGGCTCCGTCGTCAGGCGTCTGCCTTCGGCTCAGGTCATGATCCCAGGGTCCAGTGATCGAGCCCCGAGTTGGGCTCCCTGCTCAGCGGGAAGCCTGCTTCTCCCTCTCCCACTCCCCCTGCTTGTGTTCCCTCTCTCGCTGTGTCTCTCTCTGTCAAATAAATAAAAAAATCTTTTTAAAAAAGTGGGATCTAAAACACAAGACAAAACAAACAGAAAAAACCAAAGACCTAGACTCATAGATACAGGGAAGAGTCGTGGTTGCCTGAGGGAGGTGGTCCTGGGGGGGAAGGGGGTGCGGGCATAATGGGTGAAGGTGGTCAAGAAGTGTAAATATCCAGTTACAAGAGAAATAAGTCATGGGGATGTAACATACAGTATGGGGAATATAGTCAATGATATTGTATTAACTTTGAATGAGAACAAATGGTAACCAGACTTATGGTAGTAATCAGTTTGCAATGTATACAAATGTCAAATCGCTATGCTGTACACATAAAATTAATAGAATATCATATGTCAGTTATTTCTATTCAATAAAAAAATGTTCATTTTAGTTTTAAAAAATAAGAAGAATAGCTGGTCTTTGCTCACTAGATGAGAAGCAGTAAGGCAGACAGGAGACACCAGAGGACTGAGCTCAGTGCAACAAGCCCACTGGAGTTTCTGGGAAGGTGTGGAAAAGCTTCTAGGAAGTCAACTGCAGTCCACGGCAGGAGCCTTTACCTTCGGCCCTACCATCCCCCTTCCAAGAAAATGTCCAGGCGCCTGGGTGGTTCGGTCAGTTAAGTGTCTGCCTTCCGCTCAGGTCATGATCCCAGCACGAGTCACTCATCGGCTCCCTGCTCAGCGGGGAGTCTGCTTCTCCCTCTCTCTTGGCCCCTTCCCCCTGCTCATGCACTCTCTCTCTCTCAAATAAATAAATAAATGAAGATTTTATTTATTTGAGAGAGAGAGAGACAGCCAGCGAGAGAGGGAACACAAGCAGGGGGAGTGGGAGAGGAAGAAGCAGGCTCCCAGCAGAGGAGCCTGATGCGGGGCTCGATCCCAGAATGCCGGGATCACGCCCTGAGCCGAAGGCAGACGCTTAACGACTGAGCCACCCAGGCGCCCCTCAAATAAATAAATAAATAAATAAAATCTTGAAAGAGAAAGAAAGAAAGAAAGAAAGAGAAAAGAAGAAAGAAAGAAAGAAAGAAAGAAAGAAAGAAAGAAAGAAAGAAAGAAAGAAAGAAAGAAAGAAAGAAAGAAAGAAAGAAAATGTCCTAGGAAAGGCTATAATAATGGGCTCACAAGTTTTTACATACGAATGCAGTTTGCTTCAATATTTACAATAATGAAAAGTTGCAACCAATCTAAATATCAACAATATAAGATTAGTTAAGTAAATTATGAAATATTATAATGAAATATGTAGACAACAAAATATTATATTGTCATTATATTATGCTTTTCAAAAATTTGGTTATACCACTGGAAAAAACTCAAATAACTAGGTTTAAAAACAAGATTAAAAATCATTCATTTTTTTAACACTTGGCACATCCACACGTATGGATAATCATAGTGTGTGTGTGTGTATAACATGTATATTTGTATAAAAGGGGGAAAGGAGGGGAGGAAATTGAGAGAAAGAAATATACCAAAAATATTAATAGTTGTTTATCACTTGATAGGCTTTTGTGTGATTATATTATGCTTTCAATTTTCCAAATCTGCTAATAATATTTGTTACTTTTACAATCAAGAAAAGTATTTAAAGCTAATTTTGTGTGAAACTATTTTCTTTAAGATTTTATTTATTTATTTGAGAAAGAGAGAGAGAACGCATGAGCAGGGGAAGGGCAGAGGGAGAGGCAGAGTCCAGGCTGAGCATGGAGCCTGACACAGGGCTCGATCCCAGGACCCTGAGATCAGGACCTGAGTCAAAGTCAGACACGTAACCAACTGGGCCCCCCAAGCCCCCTGTGTGAGACTATTAAAATTATATTTTAAAATAGTTTTAAGGTGTGAGAAAAGGCCTCTACAAAATAAATCAAGGTAAATTCTTATTTCACTGAGTGATAGGCATTTAAGTTTCCTCCATGTATTTTCATGGAGAATAAATTCTTATGATTGCAACTCTATCCAAATTTATGAATGAAAAAAAGTAAATACATTAAAATATTAACATTGGATATTTCTGAATGACAGGATTGGGGTGATCTTAACTTTTTTCTTATTTTTTTTAAATTAGAACACAACAAAAAACAAAAAGATGTTTTCAAGAGCTAAAAAAATAGAAGTTCTGATATTGACAAAAATGCACATTTTTAAATTTAATACTCAAGATATTAAAAATATTTTTAAAAACTTTTGCAGACCCAATTATATGTGTTCCCTCCTCATAGATATAATATATATATTCTAATATAGGGCATGAGAAGGGACTTTCCTTATTCTGAACCAAGTACAGCGTGCCCAAACAAAATATCTCTGTAGCCCCGGAGAATAACCAGAACAACCATTGCCCAAACACCCATCTTGTCATCATCCAGCCTGGACTTAGAGCCCATCAAGGCCAGTGAGGCTGTGAGCGGTTGCTCCTTGCTACATCAATACCTAGAGAGACTGGCTGAAGGTGACAAGTAAGAAGTGGAATGTTCAAAGGTTTCATTTCAAGATCCCACATCAACTATTCCAAAGTCTGTTTCTAGTAGCCTCTAATATTGCCTCATGCCAATGGTGTGGAAAATCAAGCTGTGATTAATTAAACATATAATTCTGAATGAGACAGACATCACTTCCTGGCTTTGAGAAATGTTGCAGAATAGAGCAATCATTTTAAGAAAGACATTTTTTAAAAAACAACTGAATCCTGAGAACATACGAGTCATTGCCCACACTCTGTAAAATGTACCAGTCCTTCCAATCTATAATCCAAGATGCACATACATACATTTGTACCTAAGTTGCAAGTTTTAGACAAATGGGTAGAAATTATTCATATGTGTCGAACATATATTTTTGGAAGGAGAGGGAAATTGGAAAATTCGATTAAAATGAAAGTTGAATTTTAACTTCAATAAACATTTTTGAGATTTTTTTCATCTGTGCAATGACATAGGGAATTTTTTTAAGTCTTTGGGTTTGTGCCTCTATCTTGCCTGTAACAAAGGACTTGGACTCCCTCAATCTCTATCTCTTAACCCCAGTTCAGCCTTGGCCTGGCTTCTGTGGTCTTGGGTCTCCCACTTCCTGAGCACAAAGACAACTGACCACTCCATATGTGACTGGAGGAGCTGTCTACCCACAGCATATGTATTTAATCAACTTTAATACCCCTGCAGTCCGGAGGAAATGAAATGCCTGGGACTGGGAATAATTATCATTTCCATTACATTAGCAAGGTTTGCTGGCATGCCAGAGGGGCAGGGCTTTCTCCATCACTCTGCTACCGCTGGCTGGCAGCTTAGGGGAGGGCAGGCACCGACTGTCCAGTCAGTAACTGAAATGCACGCGCACCCAACCTCTTCCCACTCTTGCTCTCAGTTGTCCTCCCTCAATTTTCCCATCTACCTTGAGGTCACAGAATCTACTGGTGATTAATGAAGAACGTAGCTAAGCTTCCATGTTTTCTTCAATGTGTCCTTAATATTGAGCCTCATTAAAAGAGGGAAATCAAATTCTGTGGCCTTATAGTGATATATTAGTGGGCACATAGGCAGTCCAAAAAAGAAAGTTCCAGAGAGCATCTGGAATCTTATCAGTTGGGCCAGCCGCTGCTGAGCCAGGCTGGGATCCCCAACTCCACACCACCTCTCAGATAGGGAGTGCCAGGTGCCCTGGCTCCCACACTGTTCTCTCCAAGGGAAATATCTGGAGGGGTGCCTGAAAGCACCAGAGAAGACACAGGGACCAGAGATCTTTTTTGAGCTCTCCTACAAACCATGCAAACTGCCTGAGCTATGGGACTTCTCTGAGTTTGATCTTCTCTTCTGTAAAGTGAAAAGAAAAATATCTGCCCTTCCTACTCTTGGCATTGCTGTGAAGATCAAAGGAGATGATATTTGTGAATGCTCTTTGTACAGCATAAAGCACTGGAACAATAACTAAGAAATGGCTTAAAGGAGTATTGAACTTGCTCCCCCCCCCCGAATTTATATATATATAATATATATACCATATCTCCAGTTTGGGCAGGGTATGGAAAAATATACCTATCTTACACTGCAGAAACAAGGATAGGCAAGTGTAAATTTTGCAAATGACCAATGTATGTCAAAAAGCATTCAAAGTGTGCATACCTTTTGACTCCAAAAAATCCACTGCATTGTTCTTATTTAATTTTCAGTCATAACATGTCAAATTGACATGTGAAGTGGTAACGTGTGAAAGGATTACTTTGGTTGGTCTTTGTTTGTTCTTCAAAAATTTAATAATATGACGCAACTCAATAATTGTTAGAGTAATTCTAGTACTGGAAATGTTGTCAGTGACATCTGCATTCCAGAAATTTCACATAAAAACACAGTATACTACATAACTTAAAAATTATGTATGGCTTTTCATTCTCAAAAATGATCACATGTTAACGCGTGCCCATGTGTGTATATGTGTGTATAAAAATCTCAGAAAATGTACTAACAGGAACTCAAAGAGGTTGGCTATAGGAGGCAAGATGAGGGCTTTCTTTTCATCTGAAGAGCTGTAGCTTTGAATTTGTTTTACAATGAATGTATTTGCTTTTGTAGATAAGAAGCCACTGTTTAGAATACAGCATAAATCAGTATGTGATAATTATCCATGAAGCGCTAATCATAACTGCCACAAGAACGCAGAAGGGAAAAGAAAACCAACAAATGTATGAGCTACAAGAGTGAGCATGACTCTTAGTGTGACTGAGGAAGGGCATGTTAGTGCAAAGGAACAGTAGAAGTTAGAGTTCAGAGCCAAAAATACATAGATAGATAGATGATATATAGATGATAGATAGATAGATAGATAGATAGATAGATAGATAGATAGATAGATAGATGATAGACAGACAGGAAGATGATACAACTGATACCACCGAAGAAAAATTTCTGGTGGGGAAGTTATGACCAATGACATCTGATAAGACAGAGGCAGAAGGAAGAATCTTAAATGTTATCCTATCAGCAAAGACGTCCCATTGGCCATCGTTGAGCCTGTATGTTCAATTTTGAAATATGGATAATAAAGAGGTAGGCACATCTATTAGGATGTTAAAGTAAGATTCCAGGGATGTAGAAATTTATAAGTGATGAATAGAAAGGACTATGGAAGCCATTTGGGCTGTTCTCAGGAGGAGATATCAGCTACGCTCCCCATTTTCAGTCATGCTATGTATCAAACCTTCCCAAAACTCAGCCTAGAACAATCCATTATTTTTCATGATTCTGCACTCTGGGCTGTGCTCAGCGCTCCTGCTTCTTGAGGCATCTGCTGGGGCTGAAGTGCCCAAGATGGCTGTCACTCAGATATCTGCCCCTCAGTTCAGGTGGCTACAGCGTCTGAACTGCATCTCCAGCTAGGGGCTGCCTGGATGTCAAGAACTGTGAAGAACCTGTGATTCACCCTGCTTGCAAACTAACAAGTTAGTCTGTCACAGTTTCAGAGATGCTGGCACAAGTCCTATGTGGGCCATAGAGAGGACCTTATACTCATGGTACAGAAGTCAGCATAAACTTCATGTCTGCATGGGTTCCCCTGCTGTCTGTCCCCTGACAGCAAAATGGGGTGACTCAGGTAGATGCCGCTCACAGACTAGGCTAATGCCACAGCTGAGGAATCCTGAGCTTAGGAAACTCCAGATTTTTAAGGGAGCCTCTAACAAACATGTCTAACTTTGTCCCTGAGGGCGGAAACGTTATTGTTATCATCCCAGTCAGGAAGCAAATCTGCCCTTTGGCCAGGAGGAAGACCCTATCTCTATCCTCCAAGGATCTTTGTTCTACAAACATCCTTGAAAAGATAGTCCAAGACAAAAGCTGTCAAAAGACGTGAGGAATACCATGGAGAACTGAACCCCCAACCGTGGATATCACTCTTTCTCTCAATGACCTCTCCCTGTGGCAGCTTCTTCACAGCATGATGGACTCAAGACACGCAGACCTTTTCATGGCGGCAGGTGTCTAAACCGTGGAGTCGGAGGCTGCCTACAGGCACCACATCACTTCCAGAACGTGCTGTTGAGTCAAAGTCCATCCCAAAGCCAGTCCAGATTCAGGAGTGGAGGAAATGGACTCGACCTGTCAACGTGAGGAGCCATGTATGTTCCAGGGAGGGAAAGGATTGACCGTAGTTGTGGTTGGTGCCTACCTACCGAACGCCCTACCAAGTGGGAGCAGTGATATGCACATTATGGAAAGTAAGCATTTAACATATGTAGAACACCTCAAAAAGTAACAGTTCTGGAAAAAGTGACAAGTGAGAACAGAAAGGCGGGATGGGAAATGTAATACTGTTCAAGTACACCTTCGATAGAAAAATATTAAGAATTACTCTTTCAAAGACCCCGCCAACACCTAAGTACAGTGGTTGCCCATCCTGACTATACAGATGCCCCAGATTCACCTGCTGGAAAATATGACTCAGAGATCTTGGACGGGCACAGGAGGTGTGTGTTTTAAAAATACTGTGCCCCAGATTAATCTATTGCCTATTCATGGCCCAGAACTCTCTGGCATTGGTTGCTTCTCTGATTGAGACTTTGCTTCATCCATAGAAAGTATGTTTTGTTTGTATCTCAATTTTCAATTTTGGTGGTTTCTAGTACTACTTCCATGACAATATAGAGCACCCTTCATAGTGTTCCCTAACTCGGGCTCCCCACTCCAATGGGTTTTCTCCAGGAATTCTAGGAGTCTTCCTGATCTTAGAACTAAGACACTAAGACCAGTGTGGGCCAGTGGTTCCCAAACCTAGCTGAGCATCCAAAGCGTCTGGGTAGATTTTTTAAATGCACATCCCCATATGAACCCAGATTGACTGATCAGAGTCTAAAGATGAGGTCCGGGAATCTATAAGCTCCCAGATGATTGCCATGTCACCAGTCTGGCTTATCTGAAACACCCGAACCCAAGGAACCTGTAATTTAGCTGATTTCTGCCCACTTTGTCACTGTCCCAATGGCCCTCCCCTCTTCCCCAGGGACACCATCCCAGCTGTGGCCTCCTCCCCTTCAGCTCTAAGGCTCCCCAGTGAGACAGCACCTCAGACAGGACTGTATTACTTTAGGTATCAGTGAAACAAGGGAAAGCAACTCACCACAGAATCTCAGTTCTTCAACAAACAAAACAACTGCCATGATCTTTGGCACTTCGTTGGTAAAGAAAGAAAGCAATTCAAGGTTTCAGGAAGCTTCAAGCAAGCCACAAGTTGAAATTTGAAAAGGGTGTAGCCCATCCCTGAGGCACTTTGCAATCTCTGCTCAGTCCCCCTCTGGAATTCTAGAATTGACAGGCAGGTCTGTGGTCAAGTGCAATCATCACACAGGTCAAAAGGTAAATAAAGGCTAACTAACTGTCCTAGACCAGTGCCTTACTGTCATCTTTCCAACAAATATTTTTACTTGTCATCCTTTGAACAAATACATTTTAACAAATTTATTTCTAAACGAAACAAGAAGGCCTTTTCAAAATATTTATATTTCACATTTCTGTCGTGCCATAAAGAAATGACAGTCTCAGGTAAAGATCATGACTGATCTCCTGGAGGCTGATTGTCGTCCTTAGTCATGCTCTGCTTGGTCATCATGGGCTTTTTAAAAACTGTGCCAAAATCTTGAAATTCCACATAAAAATCCAGATTTCTGGCATCTCCTGAAAAGTCAGAAGACTGAAATCCCTCACTCCTGAAGGCCACAGTCATCTAAGCTGAAGAGGATTTCCTCTGTCGGATGTGGCAGGAGCCCTCCAATTTGCCACATTCCCCATATGGCCTGGGACAAGGCCTGTCAACTTCCTGGCCCCTGAGACATCTGAGTCTGCCTCCTGTGCTAAGCAATGGGACCTCTGTAGGAATCAATACACAAGATGTTCAGGAACGTTTTCTAAGAGGAACAAGCGAAATAACAGTATCAAACCCAAGGAAAGTTTTAGAGGAAAGAAAAAACGGAAGTCAGCAAAACTATAGCAGGGACCAAATGTCATGAGACCCATCGTCTAAAGACCTGCGTCCTAATCTCAACTCCAGCCACATCACTGAATGTCTCTGTGCTTCTGAGTCCTTACCTGTGACCCAAAGGAAAGAAGCAAACTGACATCCCATCATCCCGGTGGCTCTAAGACTAGGGTCAGCAAACTACAGCTCACAGGTCACACCTAGCCAGTTGCCTGTTTTTGCATGGCCCACTAGCTAAGAATGGTTTTTGTGGTTTTCCATGGTTGGGGAGAAAAAAAGCATCCAATGAAAAAAATAATATTTCATGGTACAGAAAAAGTATATGAAATCCTAATTTCAGCAGCCCTAAATGAAGTTGTATTGGAATCCTCCCAGGTTCGTTCATTTACATATTGTCTACGGCTGCTTTCAGAGTCCAAGAGTAGAGTTGCATACTTGGCACAGAGTCCATGGCCCACCAAGCCTAAAATATTTACTATGTGGCTCTTTACAGGAGAAGTTTGCTGGCCCTGGTCTAAGACATCATTCTAAACTGCTCCACTAAAACTTAAAACTCCCCCAGAGAGTTCCTCACTTGTATTTACATAAAGCATTCTTTCTAAAAGAACATGAAGTTTCCAGGTGCTTATTTCAGTAGCAGGGTATTTTAAGTATAACCAAGGCATTTACATAGACCTTTTGTCCATGGGAATATTAAGAGTAGAAGCTCTCACTTATTAAACATACACGAAGTTCCAGGCATTTCACGGGTGTGACCTCATGAAAGTCCTCCGCAAAGCTCTGATGTAGCTTTCATCACCACCCTCCTTTTTACAGTAAGTAAACGAGGGGCGCCTGGGTGGCTCAGTCAGTTAAGCGTCTGCCTTCAGCTCAGGTCCTGATCCCAGGGTCCTGGGATTGAGCCCCACGTTGGGCTCCCTGCTCAGTGGGGAGTCTGCTTGTCCCTCTCCCTCTGCTTCTCCCCCTGCTCGTGCGCTCTGTTTCTCTCTCTCTCTCTCTCTCTCTCTCTCTCTCTCTCAAATAAATAAATAAAATCTTTTAAAAATATATATAAAGTAAGTAAACCAAATTTAAATAATATTCCCAAGGTCAAACAGTTCATGAATGGCCAAGTTCAGTCTGTCAGAGTCCACAGCCCCATTCATGATGAATGCCACTGTTTACACAGCAGATAACCATCCCCGGGGACACGAGGCCCAAAGTAAATGCTGCAACCAAAATTGCTTTTCTCATCAACCCCATCGTACCCCTAATTCTAAAAATCCTACCTATAATACATGGCCCTACCGACTTTCCCCTTAAGTCTCATCTTTTTCATCGGAAAACCATTGCCATAAAGCTGAGGATAGCCAATGTTCTTCGATGTGATAAGACGCTTGGTCCTCATGAAACCAAACCCCACCAGCCACGGATGTGTTCAGCCAGTGCGGGTTCGCCGTTCCTCGTGAACACAGCCTCGAAACCACCTGCCATTCTTGATGCTGTTCGCTTTCACCCGGCAGTATTTTTTTTTTTTTTCACTGTTTCTCGTTGAAGCAAAAGTTCCGGAATGGAGGGACCCTTTTTTTTTTCTTTTTTAAGATTGTATTTATTTATTTGACAGAGAGAGAGACAGCCAGCGAGAGAGGGAACACAAGCAGGGGGAGTGGGAGAGGAAGAAGCAGGCTCCCAGCGGAGGAGCCCAATGCCGGGCTCGATCCCAGAACGCTGGGATCACACCCTGAGCCGGAGGCAGATGCTTAACGACTGAGCCACCCAGGTGCCCCCGGAATGGAGGGACCCTTATCAAGCAGTAGTGTACTTGTGCCTTGAAGCAAAAATTAACCGCAAATAAAAGAAAGGGCAAAGTAACCAGAGAGCAGAGGCAGTGGCGGTGGTGAAGACTGGCTGATGGGAGGAAAAAGAGATGAGAACAGGCATCCCATGGACTAGGGAGGCAGAGAGATGGATGGATAGAGGGGAAAAGGAAAAGAAGAAGAATGGGCAGTGGACAAGACACAAATAAGAAAGAGTATGAGAAAACAAAAGGAAGAGAAATGAAAGAGTCCATCATTTTTCCCAGAGGAGAAAGAAAACATCCAACCACCCACTCTATGTCCCTAATCCTTTTCCAGCCTGGAACCACCTGCAACAGTTCCAATTTGAATCCAAATAATGTCTGAGAGTTGGGATTCACTGGTAAACTAGCTCTGATTCTCTAATCCCAGCACCGGATGTTTGGGGGTGTTGGGATTTGGAGTTAATTAATTCAGCCACCTGTAACACTCGTTCAGATGTTGCTACCTTTTCATCTTCGTGCAAAGTTATTTGCAGATGCTGAGCCCTTTCTTCCACAGCCCTGAAGAGCTGCATTTCAGCCTTCCTAGGCAAACTCTTTCGCTCCATGCTCCTTTATTTCCAAGTGCAGACCTTGAACTTCATGTAGGGATCCCAGAGAGAATTTATAGTTTTCCATACTCTTTAAACTTGTTTATGTGTGACCTCTATATTCTGCTGGCTGCATGTCCATCCTGCTATGGAAAATAGAGAGAAAAACCTATAGTAGGTGAAGGGTACAATTTTAGTCTCTCCAGCATAAGCGCTCATCCCTTCAAAAGAATCTCACAAAGGGAGTTTGGGGCCAGCCTGATGAGACTGCCTCAGCTTGCCTTCACACAGATGTAGAAGCCTGCTCTTCAAGACAGTGACCCCACTGGGTGACTCCTCAGATTTTTACTCTCATAGCCAAGTAGAGTGTTTATAGATACTCACCTGGAAAACAGTGATCATAGCCATTAGAGAGTTTTACAGTACTAAACTCCTTACCACCGAGTATTAACTGAAAGCCTTAAGAGACACAATATATAGGGGCGCCTGGGTGTGGCTCAGTGGGTTAAGCATCTGACTCTTGATTTTGGCTCAGGTCATAATCTCAGGTTTGTGAGATCAAGCCCTGCAATTGGTTCTGCGTTGGGCGTGGAGCCTGCTTGAGATTCTCTCTCTTCCTCTCCCTCTGTACCTCCCCCGCCTCTTTCTCCCTTACTTAAAAAAAAAAAAAGGCACAATAAATAGATAGGTTTGTCTGAAGGACATCAATTAAAATCATTCCCCAGAATATTTTATCTGTTTCGATCCCCCCCCACCAAACCCCTTATGGTACATGTCCTCTACCTATTCTATACAGAACTGAGAATAAACAAACTTGTAGGAGAATTGGAATTAAAAAGCCTTGTCCCTGACTTTCAGTCCATCGTTCTTCCACCACATCACATTCCTCCTACCTTTAGAAATAAAATAATTGCTTCCAAGAACACAGACCCCCTCTACTTTGTAAGGTAGGTGTTCGTCTGACCAACAAGCAGTTTAAGAATCTCAATATATCTCCTTCCATCTTTGAAAAACAAGGCTGTCATGTAAACAATCTAATCAAACATAGAATTTGTAATATCCGCTGAAAGTTGAAGGACATTACAATTGGTGGCTTCTAATAAGCATGCTGGGATTGTTATCTGCATGCCAAAGGATCTCTTGGGAGAAGGAAAAAGGTTGGTCAAGCACAATTATCTTGTATAACAGTGAAAATTTTTAACTGCTCCAATATGTTGATGGTGAGATTTAATCTTAGTATAAAGATACCTTTATCAACCGTTGGGATTTATCATGCACACAAAGCAATTTAGACATGCATGGTTCTTGCCTTTAAGGATCTTTCTAAAATGGAATTCCTCTCCATGGATACTCATTTGTATTGGTAGAATTTCTGGCTAAGAAAACAAAATGTCTTTCAAAATCCCAGGTTGTTACCAACTTGTCATATTGGAAAGATAATACAATTTCAGCTGAATATTCCCTCTCCAGTCAAAAGTTAATGAGATAATGAGCTCAGTTTAATTTCCTGGTAAGAACACCATTTTCAAATCACAAAGTCCCCAGATGATTCTGGCATTTCTCGCTGCTTCATTCCTGGTGCCCTTCATTTACAAAGAAACAATAAAAATGCAAGTTCCAATTTTTAGCACAACCTTCCCCCAATCCGCATTTCATCTTAGCCTATATTTTATCCACCTATCTGGCCCCGCTGTCCATCCCCTTCATTAAAAAGAGAGAGAGAGAGCATGCACAAGAGCAAGCCTGCGGCAGAGAAGACATTGAGTTAGTGACAAAGAACACATTAACTGAATCAGAGCCCGTTCTTAGGGCACGCAGCCTAGGTAGACACCTAACTGACCCACCCTACGTCTTCTGCGCTGGGAGAAGGGGTGTGGCCTTGTGGGCATACCGTGGAAGAGCATTTAATCCTGCTTGGAGGAATCAGAAAAATCTTCTAGAGGGGCGCCTGGGTGGCACAGCGGTTAAGCATCTGCCTTCAGCTCAGGGTGTGATCTCAGTGTTCTGGGATCGAGCCCCACATCAGGCTCTTCCGCTATGAGCCTGCTTCTTCCTCTCCCACTCCCCCTGCTTGTGTTCCCTCTCTCGCTGGCTGTCTCTGTCTCTGTCGAATAAATAAATAAAATCTTTTAAAAAAAATACCCAAGGTGAAGAAAAGAAGTTACAATGCTCCCTAAATCCTTTTTTTTTTTAAGATTTTATTTTTAAGTAACCTCTACACCCACACGGGGCTCAAACTCACACCCCTGCGATCAAGAGCCGCACGCTCTTCCAGCTGAGCCAGCCAGGGGCCCCCTCCCTAAATTCTTGTAAGGCCCCAGGTACTTAGGATGTAGGACAGAAAAGTGAAAGAGGACGAGTATATTGTGACCCGATGAGAGACTTGAATCCCATGCGGGGACTTTGTACTTTATCCTATGATCTGAAAAATCACCATGGATTTTTTGGCGAGGGAACAACAGCTTCAAATTTGTATTTGAGAAAGAAAACCGGTAATCGTGGTTAAAGGAGAAGGCAGAGACACTTGTCAAGAGAAATTTCACAGACAGACCAGGAGGGGAGGAGACCCTCAAGCAGGATATTGGGAGTGGACAGGGGAGAATGTGGTGTGTTGGACACCCTCCTGTTTCCTACTATCCCCAGCAGATCTCCTGTGAGCGCCTCTGCTCTCGAATCGTCTACCCTTCAAGCCCTGAACAGTTTGCCATCCCTCACGCACACTTGGGCTGAGCTAAAAACAAGGGTCCCTACACTCGTTTGAATCTCTTTTTATGTTTTGAAAATGAAGACTGGCAGATAATAATCTCTCATCAGCTCAATTCCCAAAACACCAGCTGGTGGCCTCTTCAGGGTGACCTGGAACCAGCCCCCGAGAGCGTGGTTGACTGTGTTTGCTGCTGATTAAGGCTCACTCCAGGTTCCATGGGCTGCCACAGCCAGCTGGGATGCTCTCACCTTCCAGCCGATACTCCACGTCTATCTTCATTTGCACTGAAGGCAGAGACTCACCCCTTTCATCAGAGTCATGAGCAAAAACGCCCACAATAATGAAATTGGATTCTTTGTGTGATGGTGTCTCTTCCTAATCCTTCCGACCGTCCCAGTGCTTCATTCTGGCTCTCTGTCGTGTCAGAAGGGGCTCAGAGACATGAACGCCTTCCCCCCACCCCCGCAGACAGCGTCCCCCAATTCGGGCTTTGAATTAATTTTCTGAATTTGGCACTGCAAAGTCTTCAAGATATTTTAGGGCAGGGGTCTCCAAGCAACATAATGGAATTTATTGACGGAGCTCAGAGTTTCCAAGTAACCCCTTCGCCCTATGGTTCCTGGGGGAATTTTCTAGAGAGGTAAGCAGGGCTTGATAAAAAAACCACTCCTTCTCTGCCCTTTTACACCCCAAGGTCTTAACTAATTTTTTTTTTTTTTGCCACAGCTTACTTGAGCTGTAATTCACATACCATCAAATTCGTCCTTTAAAAGTATACAGTTCAGTTTGTTAGTATATTCAGTCATGGAACAATCATCACCATTTAACTTCAGAACATTTTCATCACCCCACAAAGAAGCCCATACTCATCACAGTTACTCTCCATCTCCCTTCCTCCAGTCCCTGGCAACCCCTAACCTACTCTCTGTCTCTTCACGCATACCTAGTCTGGACATTGCATATAAACAGAATCGCACAGTATGTGGCCATCATGTTGTCAAAGTTCCTCCATGGTACAGCATATGTTGGTATTCCATTCTCTTTTATCAACAAATAATATTCCATTTTATGGAAACACCACATACTATTTATCCATTCATTTGACAGACATTTGGATTATTTCCAATTTTTGGCTATTATGAATAATATGCTAGCAACAGTGGGGTAAAAGTTTTTGCGTGGACATATGTTTTCATTTGCCTTTGACATACGCCTCCAAGTAGAATTGCTGGTTCCTATCGTAACTCTACGTTTAACATTTGGAGGAACTGGCAAATCATTTTCCAAAGTGGCTACGCCATCGTACATGCTCACCAGCAGTGTATGAGGGTTCTAATTCCTGCCCACCTTCCCCAACACCTGTTACTATCTGTCATCTTAATTCTAGCCATGCTCCTAGGTGTGAAGTGGTATCTCATTGCAGACTATTGCTCTAAGCCAACAGTTATCAAACATGACTATACATCACACTCAGCTGGCAAGCTTGTTAATACACAGATTGCTGATCTCTACCTACTAGTTTCTTACTCAGCAGAGCTGGGGTGGGGCTTGAAAATTGGCATTTATAACAAGGTCCCAGGTGATGCTGATGCTACAGGTCCAGGGACCACGGGGACCTCTGGAAATCATTAGGAATATAAAATGAAGGTGTGGTGAAGAGACCACTCCAGAGCAGGAGGAGAACAAAAGCCCAGAACTAGAAGGACTTTACTAAAAGTCACTGTGTGAATTTGAATCATATGTTTTATGTCTATTTTGATGAATGGCGCCAGGAGAAAATCGTATTTCACATATCCCCAGATAATATATGTAATGTAATGAATCTTTATCTTGTCTTTGTAAGTTGCAGTACAGTTCTGATGAAATTATTCTCTAAATATTGAAGGCAGAATTGGGAAACTTGACCCAAAACAAGCCCATTTCAGGGACCTGACCTAGGACAGAGTCTGCACATCGGTGAACCCAGTGCTGATTAACCCATGCCTTAAGGTAACTATCCAACCCAGGGTCTCCCTTCTCCCTTACTTGGTCTAACTTGTACTTGCCCAAATTTCCTCTTTGAAATCTTACCTCACCTCCAAGACCCTGTCATTGCTCCTACTTCTGTCTCTCCAGCCTTTGGTGTCTGTTCTCGATCTCCTTGGCTGAAACATTTCTATTTCCTGTAGATCTGGACTTGCCTCATCCTTCCAGCTCCAAGCATCCAATGCCTCCTCAGTGTAGAACCCTTTTGATTGTAATAGTAAGATGTTCATGATAAAACAGATTGCCTAATCATTGCATGACATGATGCGGTATTATAAAAATAAGTGTATATGGGGGTGCCTGGGTAGCTCAGCATCTGACTCTTGATTTCGGCTCATGATCTCAGGGTCATGAGATCGAGCCACAGATCAGGCCCCATGCTGGGTGTAGTCTCTGCTTAAGATTCTCTTTTTCCGGGGCGCCTGGGTGGCACAGCAGTTAAGCGTCTGCCTTCGGCTCAGGGCGTGATCCCGGCATTATGGGATCGAGCCCCACATCAGGCTCTTCCGCTATGAGCCTGCTTCTTTCTCTCCCACTGCCCCTGCTTGTGTTCCCTCTCTCGCTGGCTGCCTCTATCTCTGTCGAATAAATAAAAATAAAATCTTTAAAAAAAAAAAAAGATTCTCTTTTTCCCTCTCCCTCTGCCTCCCACCCTCTCTCTCTCCATCTCAAATAAATAAATAAATAAATAAATAAATAAATAAATAAATGTATATATACATAGAGATAGGTCTAAAAATTACACATCAAAAATTCAGGGTATTGTCACTTAGGATGATTTTATATCTGGGGGTGTTTTTGCATTTTCTTTTTTTTTTAGTTGTATAATTAAGATAATTAAATACCTGAATGCATACCTAAATATCAAGGCAACTGACAATCCAGACAAAAATGGCAAAGGACTTTAATTATTCACTGAAAACACAAGCGGCCCTTAAACACACGGAAATACGTTCATTTCATTCATCCTAAGAAAGCTGAAAAAAAAACCCGAAAAATTTGACAACATACCTTAACAGCAAAAGTTTTGGGGAAACATACATTTCGATACCATGCTAGAGGGAATATAAATTTTTTCAACCACTGTGGAGGGCAACTGACAAGAACCATCAAAATAACAAATGCATTTATCCTTTGACTCGGGTGCCTCGTTTCTGGGAGTTGCTCCTGATACATTTGCATAGGTACTGAATGGTTTGTGCGCAATTTTTTCCCAGAATTGTCTATAATAACAACAAGCTGGAATAACCTAGGGGTCCTCCAATGGGGGGCTGTTTAAGTAATTTGCGGCACATTTGTGGAATGAAAAAGCTCTCTTCTTCCAACAGACTTCCCAAATACGTTGTTTTGTGACAAAAACAAGATCCAAAAGGCTATATATGGTATGCTACCTTTTGTATAAAACGTCGAATGTCAGGGGGATAAAAATAGATGTTTACATTTGCAGAGGATGGAAACTAGGTAATGGGGGCATTAATACAATAAAGATTGTTCAACATACACTTTTTGTGCTGTTTTGATTTATACTCTATCTGCATGTATTACTCAATTACTTAATATATATATCTATATGTATATATATTAGATAACTTTCTCTCTATATATATAGTATATATAGTATATATATAAGTACATATACATATATATAGTATATATATAGAGAGAGAGAGGGAGAGAGAGAGAGAGAGAGAGAGAGAGAGAGAGAGAGAATTGGCTTACTTAATTATGGAGGCTAAGTCCCATGAGTTGCCATCAGCAAGCTGGAGACCCAGGAAAGCCAGTGTATAAATTCCGATCGGAATCCAAAGACCCAAGAACCAGGAGCACAGATGGTGTAAACCTCAGTCGAAGGGCCGAAAACTGATGTCTCAGATCATGCAGTCAAGCAGAGTGAACGCTCCCTTCCTCCCTTTCTGTTCTATTCAGGCCTTCAGTGGGTTGAACACCTACCCACGCTGGGGAGGGCAATATACTTTACTGATTCATTGGCTAATCTCATCCAAAATACCCTCACATATACACCCAGAAACAATGTTTCATCTGGGCTCCCCACGTCCCAGTCAAGTTGGCATATAAATTAAACAATCACCATTACTGTCTCATACACATCATTGTCTGTCTCAATTCTGGTATTCTGAAAAGAAAAAGAAAACCTCATGGTTTTTAGTGTGGGGTGGGGAATGTATGAGAATGTATGTTTAATAAACTTAATGGTATAGGTAAAATTCTTGAACTTATTTAAAATAAAAATATTATATTACATTATAGTAATGTTATTCCAGACCACCCTGATTCTGACATATTCTGAATTGGTTTTAAAAGGCCACAATTACTTAAAACAGTAAAGTTGAGTTTTAAAAATCAGTTGACAAAAAAAAATCAGGTTACAAATAATATTATAGTATAATCATATCTCTATTTTTAAAGATAAATAGGTATTTTTCTATGAATAGAGAAAGAGACTGTAAGAATACAAAATAGCCAAATTACTAAAATTTTAACAATTCTTACCTCTGGGTAGTGTGATTGTGGGAGAGACTGTTTCCTCTTTGTCTACACTTTCTAAATTATGTATAGAAAATGTTTTTAAAGAAAATAAAAGTTTTTTTTAAATAGAATGTTTCAACTCCTCAATTATTTCAGGATTTTTTCAGTCTGTGACTGTATTTGTTGTCAACCTTCAGATTTTACCAAATGCAACGACCCACAAATATTTTTAAGGAATTGGTTCTCATAAAATAAGATGTTCTCAGCGAGTTCGTTGAGCAGATTTCCCTCCAATATGTGGAATAAACCAAGAAAGAAGATGTCTTCTGGTCCAGGCAGTCCAAACTCTAACCCAGGAGAGAGATGCAGGGAAGCAGGAAGCTGGAGACCAGGAGGGAGCTAGACCAGGGCTGGCTCCAGGAGAGCCAAGTCTGACGGGGTGGAGGGGATGTCATGGAGAAATGTGTTACAAACTTTAGAATTTGAAAGCTCTTAAAAATAGGACTTGACCTCAATACCTGTGAAAATGATGGTTACAGAACAGAATGTGGTTGTTTATAAACACTGACACACTAAAAATAATAGTTGTATGTGGGGAGGGGAGAAAGGAGAGAGCTGTTCGGGGTGCTGATTTCTCCAGCTTCATAGCAAGGCGTCCCTCCATACTGTCAAAACTAGAAGCACAGAGCTATAAAACACACACAAGGATTTCCATTTCTTAATTTTTTCCTAGTCTTTTCTCATAACCTTAAAAAGAGCTTTCAAAAACTAAAAACTCTGGAGGTAGGGAAACATTCATGTGAGTTCAGCACTTCCTATAAATCCACTTGCTTTTTTTTCTGTTGACTTGATATAAAACTAAAGTTAATACATTGTGCCAAAAGCAACTTATTGATCTGATTCTATTTGATGATTGTATTCCTTTCTCTCCATCTGTGCGTACAGTGCATATGAACAGAAAGATGAATTTAATGCTGCTGTTTAAAATGTCTGGGTGGTGGAATTGTGGTGCAGGGACCTTCATTCTCTTCTACACCTCTGTAATTTTGCAGAAAATCTTCATCAAAAGTACAAAGTGTAGATATACTCAATCGATTTGATTCTTTCATTGTGGGTCAACTTAACTTAGCGCATTTGTTAAATAGTGTTCATCTAGGGAGAAGGGAAGTCTTGAGTCATGCCACCTGCTCCATTGAAGAAACTTTTTATTGCAGTGAGCTTGAGGTATTAAGCCTTCTTCCTGGCATGATGCCTGTTGGCTGATAGGTGCAGAGTAACCAGTCTCCCAAAAGATATGGAGGACACCAGGAGCGATCTCTTGTCCAGTACGATTTCAGGATTTAAAACAGCCTCTTGGTATGGACAGCCTCATGGAATTTGATGGCTGATTATATTATGAATTGGAAGTTGGCTTTAAAAATGGACAATCCGGGGCGCCTGGGTGGCACAGCAGTTAAGCGTCTGCCTTTGGCTCAGGGCGTGATCCCAGCGTTCTGGGATCGAGCCCCACATCAGGCTCCTCCGCTATGAGCCTGCTTCTTCCTCTCCCACTCCCCCTGCTTGTGTTCCCTCTCTCGCTGGCTGTCTCTGTCAAATAAATAAATAAAATCTTTAAAATAAATAAATAAATAAATAAATAAATAAATAAATAAATAAGGACAATCAGGAATAAGAAAAAAAAAAAAAACACTGGAACCTGGTTGTGTTACTGGAAACTGGTATGACAATTATTCTTTTATTTTTCTACTTACAACAATTCCAGTTCTTAAGCTAACTACAAAGATGACTATCTTCTTTCTAAAATCTCCAGAAGAGAGACACTTTCCATCAGTGTCTTGACAAACTATGGCCAAATTTCTAAACTCTGAAAATCAGGGATTTCGATTCAATGAGAATTTTCTTCTCTACGTCAGCAATTTCCTTTCGTCATTTTTGCAAAAGCTTTCTTTTCCATATATCCAAACACACAACACAATAAGTAGCATCAACCAGTGAATGAATATTTAGCAAGCTCACTTTCTAACTTATCAATCTGGAGGCTGCAAGAGCAAATTTGCTATGTGCCTGTTATCCCCAAATCTACCCGATACATATCGGGGGTTGGAATTCCAACACGGGAACCAAAACAGGGCATTCCTCAAAGTGCTTGTTTGAAAACACTCATCCAAGTCACTGACTTCAGCATTGCTACTTAAATTTCTTAAATGTTCAACACTCCCACGTGAAATCAAAAGACTCTCTGTCCCTAATCTCCCAGAATAGCATATGGAAAAATACTGAGTAGGAGTTGAAAAATTCTGTGAATGGCTTATGTGTTAAATAAATACAAGGGTCTGAACAACATTATATACATGGAATCACCACAAGGGAAATAGCTCTAGGTTTAGGAGTCACGCGGCCCTGGGTTCTAACCTCCCCTCTGCCCATAACTCTTCTCTTAGTCAAATGGCTTTGTTTTTCTGAGTCTGCATTTTCACATTTATAGAAATAAGCCCTTAATGTACCTTCTAACTCTAATTTATAAATTCTGATCCAAGAAAACCAGGCCAGTAAAGCACAAGAAGATACTGCCGGTAGGAAGGCAACCTGTCCTAGTGACGTCACTGGGACAGTGGGTCCAGGGAGAGACCAAGTCAGTGCCGCCACTGCTTGGTGGGCTTGTCAAGGAGGAGCAGCAGGACACCGAGTGCTTTCCACAGTCACAAATGCCACAGCAGGAAACCACCTAGACTGTGAAGCATGTCAATGAAATGAAGAGCCCAGAGTAATACTTGTGGTTCATATTAGCTCTCAAAACAGTTTCTTATAAAACAGTCACCTCAGAGTTGGAAGACTGCTCCATATTTATTCACCTGAAAAGGACTCTGCCGTCTTCAGAAGAGGTAATAGAATCCTTTTGCAACTAAAGCCCTGCCCCCAGTTCTCTCTGATGAAGGTGGAGGGGAAGGAAAACATGGGCTGAATCCAAGTTTCAGTGAAATCTAGAATAACAGGGACGCCTGCGTGCCTCAGCTGGTTAAGCGTCTGCCTTTAGCTCAGGTCATGATCCCAGGGTCCTGGGATTGAGTCCAGCATCGGGCTCCTTGCACAGCAGAGAGCCTGCTTCTCCCTCTGCTTGATGTTCCCCCTGCTCGTGCTCTCTTTTTCTCTCTCATAAACAAATAAATAAAATCTTTTTAGGGGCACCTGGGTGGCTCAGTCGTTAAGCGTCTGCCTTAGGCTCAGGGCGTGGTTCTGGAGTTCCTGGATCGAGCCCCACGTCGGTCTCTTCCGCTGGGAGCCTGCTTCTTCCTCTCCCACTCCCCCTGCTTGTGTTTCCTTTCTCGCTGGCTGTCTCTCTCTCAAATAAATAAATAAAATCTTTAAAAAAAAATAAAAATAAAATCTTTTAAAAAAAATCTAGAACAACAGGAGTGATTTTTTTAACTGTCCTTGTTTAGTTGAAAAGAATGGAATAATTTAAAGTAGGCATTTTTCCACCCTATATCCACCATACCCATATATTCCTCACCTCTTCCCATAAACCCACACACACAGTTGTGGATATATACACACTCTGACATGCACACTGTGAAACTGGATAAAGGAAACCTTATTTTAAATGGAGTCAGGAAACCAGAAAAGGGAGCTCTCATACACTACCACTCTTTCTCAATTGCACACCCAATGGGAAGAGTCCTACCTTGCCTCCTTGCCCAGCAACAAGCTCAGCCAATACGAAAATACCACTACTTAACCAATGAAAAACCATCATCACCCAAAGCTCTTGCTTTGCCCCAGTGGACTTCCCTTCAAAGCAGCCCGTCCTAACTTCTTCCTTTTTTCTATAAAGTAACAATCCTCTCCTTTGATCTCCAGACTAACTATGGTTTGCCATAGCTTGCATGTCCCTGATTGCAATTCCTCTGCTATTCCCCAATAAACCCATGTTGCTGACAAAATAACTGGCTGTTATACACTTAAGGTGAACAACACATACAACCACCTCTCTTCTGAATCTCTTAAAGATGCATATTTACCTTCTAAAAAAAATTATGCATCAGATTCCGTTGTACATCCCCAGAAAATTTTATTTGACTTCCAGATGACCAATGTTCCCCCATCTGCTATTGTCATCAAGTCAACAGAAGAATAGAGAGTGGACATGGAAATATTAGAATAAAATGATCCAGACTAGCCAGTTAACCATGGTTACTCTGCTCACCAGCATCTCCAACAGAGAAACACATGTAAGAATTTGTTAGCCAATGACAAAGAGGTTACTCGTGCACCAGTGGAATCATCAACAAAATTCTGGCACTCGACTGCCAAATGTGTGTCCAGAAAATGCAGTGAACGAGCTCCACTAGTTGAAAATTTTCAGAAAGAATATTGCATCTCTATTGCTATCTTAAAACATATGACTTACTGAGTTCAAAGTATCTGTAGTCTATATTAAATCTATTTTCAAAACTCCGAGGCTAAAATAGCTCAAAGTCAAAGAAGTGAGAGTGATTATATGAAACTTCACATTAGCCTGAGGCCCTCCTTCTTTCCTTGTTTGTTTATTATTTATTTATACCTGGTCTCGTTCTGAAAAAGAATTCAATACTGAATGGGGAAAATTATACAGAACCAGGCAACCTTGGGTCACATGATACTATCCACCTGCCTCTGGTTCTTTAGGGTGGCCTTAATAAGCAAGAGACACCCACAGTAGACAGGAAACCACACAGACCTAGGGGTCTCCTCATGTTTGTTCCAATCTCTTCTTCAATTTGTTACATCTATAGGATCCAAGGGACTCCCTCCAGTCCTAGGATTTGGTGTTTGTCCCTGAGCTTCACAGCATTCAGAACTTAACTTCTTCTAGTTCTCAGCATCTCATGATTCTTCAGCTAGAAATTTCCACCTACTTTCAACTCCACAGGAGCCAACACGTAACAAAGCCTTTTGGCTTCTGCTCTTTTTAAGCCAACTCCCACTCACACAGAGAAAAGAATATTGAGGACAAAACTAGATGTGTTGGACTCCTCTGAAATTCCCACATCCTCTGAAATTCAGCCTCTCTCTCTCTCTCTAACTTCAGCCCTGACCCAGGCTTCAGCTTCCTTATCTGCAAAATGAAGGTGTTAATATCTACTCTGCCTATACACAAGTTTGTTACATTAATAAAATCTACTCAAATGATGAAAGTCAATTTGCCTTAAAACATTGAAAGAGGGGCACCTGGGTGGCTCAATCATTAAGCATCCACCTTCAGCTCAAGTCATGATCTCAGAGTCCTGGGGTTGAGCCCCGCATCGGGCTCCCTGCTCAGTGGGGAGTCTGCTTCTGCCTCTCCCTCAGCTCATGCTCTCTCTGTCCCTCTCTTTCTCAAATAAATAAATAAAATTTTTTAAAAAAAGTTTTAAAACATTGAAAGATATAACAAATGAAAATGAATAACCCCCAAGCTTCAACTTTATTTTAATTTTAAATTTGTAACACTGCAAAACAGAAAAAAAATATTTTCTGCTTGGGGAAAAAAAAACTGAGTTTCAATCCTTGTTCTGTTACTAATTTGCTATGTAATTTTGAATAAGTTCCTTGACCTCTCTGAACCTCAATGTCGTCATCTGTACTCTTACTCAATGCTCTTTTCTTTGCAAGTAACAGAAGCCATCTTTGATACGAGGAAAGGGAGAGAACACCAGGCTATTTTACAGAATCCAAGCACAGGAAGTGCAATCAGGCCTTATGAGCAGAGGACCAAGAAACGTGAAGTGCTCAGGAAACCAGGCATTTTGTCACTTCACCTCCTTTTCACCTCATGCGTTATGAGTTATCATGACTGTGTCTCTTTACAGACTGGTTTTTGGGGAATTTAATGAGATTTCTAGGAGTCAAAGTTCTTCCCTCAGACTTTAGTGACATATTGTAAAATTGTTTTCCAGAATTTTGTCATCATTTTCTAATCAATTTTGTAATCTAACTGCTCACTATTTCTCATTACCATTACTGATCCCAAATTTTGTTATTCTTTCAAAGAGTGGTCATTCTCACAAGTGAAAACTAGTATTTCAATCTAACTTCCATTCCTCTTATTATTGATAAGATTGGGAATCATTATGTTTGTCTGTCTTTTCTTTTTTTAACTTTTAATTTTTTGAGATATAATTGGCATGTGACATTATCTTAGTTTCAGGTGTATAACATAATGATTTGGTATTTGTATATATTGAGAAATGATCACCACAACAAAGCTAGTTAACATCCATCACCACACATAGTTTCAAATATAATGAGAACTTTTAAGATCTATTCTCTCAGCAACTTTCAAATACACAACTACTATTATTAGCTATAGTTAACATGCTGTCCAGACTGGCCTTCGCAACATCTCCACACATGTGCAGTAAAATGATGGCCACCACTCCAACCAGCTGGCACCCAGTGTGTCAGTTTCAGAAAAGAACAGCTGAGGGGCCCAACTTGGGTCCAGGATTTACCCCTGGCCCACTCATCTATAGTGAGGAGAAAGGTGTCAGAGTAAAACGTGGCACTGGGGCCTGCCGCTATGAGAAATGATTTTCAGAGATGAAGGCCACCGGTTCAAGGAAGACTAGAAACGTGTTTGGGATGACTGAAGCCTTTGTTGTGACTACATCGCAGCCCAACTTCCTCTACCCAACGCCTGCTTCCTTCCTTTCCCCATGGGCATTAAACCCAGGAACTCTCCCCACTGAATTTCCCACATGCCAGCCTCCAGCTCAGAGCCTGCTTCCTGGAGAATACGCCTGTACCAGCTGCATACTACGTCTGCAACAGAGAGATGCAATGTGCCGGGTGACAGTGGCTGTCAAAGGATGCATGTAGAAGGCATTCGGTGCATGTTAGTTTCTTTTACTTCTTCTGCTTTTCCAGAGAGCAATTCACAGCAAAACCTGCTACTCACCTCTCCAGGGTCAGGGCCCTTGTTTGTGTGACTCAGATCTGAGGTCAGAAATTAAGACCAAGCCCAGGATCAGCTTCTCTCCATCAGACAACAAGATCCAAGCAGAGCACCAGCAGCTGGACCAAAAATAGAAGCCAGGAAACATCGCCTGTCAGAAATCTTGGGCCCTGTCCCTCCCCCTCTTCCTCCAGGACCACGTACGCTGTCCCACCAGGACTCAGGAGCAGACACACTGTTTTTAGAAGATTAATTATCAATCGTACATCCAGTGCCCACCATGTACCAGACTCACATCTTAGGCAGATGATGAGGTTTGCATTTATAAAAGTATAATCAGCAACACAAGACATGGTTATGATGGATAGGTGTCCAAGACTGGAACAGACCATAAATAAAGGCACAAGAGAAGGACAGTATCATGTCCTGCTGAGAGGATGAAGGAGAGTTTCATGGAAAGTTACCATCTGGGGCTTGAAGAATAAAATGGATTCATAAATTTAGAGCTTCTGATAGGCAGAGATGATGGAGAGTATCCCTGAAGCAGGCGTGTAGGCCTGAAGGAATAGGCCCGCACCCGGGCTGCCACATTGTCAACTCCAGGTATCTTGAAACTCATGAAGCACAATATAGGATTGAGGCCCCTGAGGTCGTTCAGGCTGCAGCCCAGGACTATTTGAGGAAAAGTGAATGGTGTGTGGTGCTGGTGATTTAAGTAATCGAATGGCCCTGGACTCAGAGGGAGGGAGGCGAGAGGGAGAGATGCACCAGGGCCTCTAGACCACACTTGGCTCTTCTTTACAGAGGACTGTGTGGCCTCCTACTGAATTTGAGTTCTGCAATCTAGGACTCTATCAGGCCACGTCATTTTCTTTAAGCATCTTAGGAGGCAGAGAAAGCGTAGGTGCCCCCGAGACCCTGGAGAGCTCACTCAAAGATCAAAACTAGAGAAGACTTGATCAGAAGACTGGATGAATGGGGTGCCTGGGTGGCTCAGTCGTTAAGCGTCTGCCTTCGGCTCAGGGCATGATCCCAGGGTCCTGGGATCGAGCCCCATATCGGCTCTTCCACTGGGAGGCTGCTTCTTCCTCTCCCACTCCCCCTGTTTGTGTTCCCTCTCTCGCTGGCTGTCTTTCTCTCTATCAAATAAATACATAAAATCTTAAAAAAAAAAGAAGAAGAAGAAGAAGAAGAAGACGACTGGATGAATGCTCTGAGCCATATGGAGTGGGCTGGGCACTGAGCCAAGTGCTGTAGAGACAAGGTAGAACGGGATTCATAGTCGCCACAGCCTGATGAAAAAGGTGCACATTATTCCCATTGGCAGATGAGGAAATCAAGGCACAGTAATGTTATGTGACTTTCCCATGATCCAAAAGTTCAAACCTGCACAATCCGCCGCCAGGGCCCGTGCTCATACCTCTTCTTCTCACAGCAGGGTAACTTCCCACTTCAAGGAGAGAGCAGTGTGGCCTGAGGCCCAGAATAAGGCCTAATATTACGTGCTGCCTTGACATCCGGTAACATTCTTGAATGACCCATCAGCAAGTCCCACTCCCCTCTGTGTTCCATGGATAAAGTCTAGCCAGACGGCTCTCTTTATGCTGGGCACCTGGCACGGTTCCTGCGTATCCCAGAGTAGCAAGTGTCAGTTCCGTGTCAGCCCACGGGGTGACTGAAACAACCCAATCGCTTCCTTCTAGGGTCACTCCGACCTCTTGACATCACAAAGCCACCTCCCACAGCCCCTGGATGTTCAGTTGGTTCCCAAGCACAGCCTCTGGGGGCCCTGCACAGCCCAGTGTCTTCCTCCTCAGGGCAGGGAGTGTATGTGACTCATAAACTGTTGTTGAGCTCATCTAGCCAATGTCAGTTTCATGTATTTGGCCGTAACCCGGGGTTGGGTTCCCTCCTGCACCCATGGGGTCAATAGGAGGCAACGAAAAACACGCCAAGCCAAAAGTGAGAGGCAAATGGGCAGTGGCCAGTGAAATAGCACAGCAACATGGGGCGAGAACAAAGGTAAGAACAGAGAAGACCGGATAATGGTCATGCACGATTTAGAAGTGTGTGTGTGTGTGTGTGTGTGGGTGTGGGTGTGGGTGTGTATTTGTGAGGGTGTGTATTTGTGGGTGGGGGCAGGGGGGAATGTAGAAGCAGGCGCATTCACTCCATCAGCTTTGTGAAGCTGGGATAAAGAAAAACATTCAAGTGAGGCAGGAATGAGTAATTGACGAGCATAACTGTGATTATAAGGCATAATTACAATTAGCTGCACAAGAGTGTTAATCATGAAAATAATTACATGTCAGCTTTCCTCCCAAAGAAGAGAGAATGTAATTAAGTGGCCCAAAGGGGGTGAAGAAAACACGCCTCCGGGTGCTAGAGGTATGGGGTGAAGAGCTGATGTTTTAAGGGGAGAAGTTTTCTTAGTGTTGCCAATGAATCAATTCATTTCTTCCATCAAAATACAGGGACCTAGGTAAGAACAAAGCGTGGCTTGAAATTGTTCTTCCAAACAAAGCAAACCTGAAGGTATGAGGCAGAACAATGCAGAGTTTAAAAGCCAGGCAGTCAAGAAGTCAACTTTTATTTATTTATTTTTTTGCTAGTAACCAGCTCTACAATGTTAAACAAGCTACTTTCTCTTTCTCCAAGTGTTAGTTTCCTCAATAGCAAAATAATCATCGTGCATTCTTCTCTGACTTGTGAGGAAGTAAAGCACGTAAAGCTCTTCTGTCCGTGCCTTGCACACAGTAAGGTCTCCATAAGTGTCTGCTGTTGTTATATAACAGATGAAGGAAAAAAGGCAAGAAGGTTAGGAGTGTCTGTACTAGAGAGATGCTTCCTGAAGGTATTGCCAAATTCCCAAGCCCTGTGAGGGGAGTAAGTGACCAGCCAGAATACAGGTCTCTCTGGCTGCAACAAGGGGACAGCTGGTAAGTGTTCTAGCAACCAGGAGGTGAGGACCCACCAGAGGACCCACCAGAGTAGCATAAGAGAGGAAGATTCTAGTTTAAATGTCCACCAAGCTTAGAGAGCTTGAAGCCAGCTTCCCACAGTGCCCATTAAATAATATTCTGCTCCCCTGGTCCTTCCCCCTGCCCTCTCGTCTCTAACCCGGAAAGGTCAGAAAGAACGGGTCGTCAGATAGAAGCAAGAAACAGAAGAGAAGTGGACCGCACACCTGTCTTCCCGCCGGAAGCTGGCTGCAGCTGGAGGCGGTGGGAGAAGTCTTAACCAAGAGGCAGAATGGACTTACTGGTTTTACGCTGAGGTGGTACCCATTCTACTTTCTGAAACTAGGCTGTTTGTTATTTCAAGTAATGGTTGGATTTTCTACTACCGGAGAGGGAACCAGAAAAGTCAGAGTTGTTACCTGGCAGCAGGAAAACCAGCTCTTGTGAATAGGTTTAAAGGGATGAGGGGGAGGGCTGCTGCTTTATGGTTAATTCCCATGAATCTCCATCATTCAAAGGACCAGAAACACACACACCCCTGTAGAATCCTCTGTCCATGCAAGATCATGTTCTGGCGGACCCCATCCTTTCTAGCTTGCATCCAGCATTCTCTTCTCCCTTGCAAAATAACCACCACGGCCTCAACACCTACACAACAGAACTATCAACAATAACAAAGGCCAAACACGATGAAGCTAGACTCAGGCCATTTGGGGCATTTGCTTAAGTCATGCCAGGCCCCTCAGAATGCCCAACAGTGATGATGGGGTTTAAACTGACAGTGTGGTCCTTAAGAGTGCCCCTCTTCAGGGCTCGCTCCCAGCCTGTCCCGTGGGCAGTGGCTTCATTCGAATTCGCCCCCACCCTGCTCCTTGAGCAGCATCCTTGCGGCGAGGTCAGCAGGCCACAAGTCATCAGTCAGTAAGGTAGGCCCTCTCCCCCCCTCAGGCTCCCAGGGGCCGAGTGCCATGAATCACAGAAATGTCATCCCCGGGGAGCCAGGGTGGCAAGGTCCTGTAATTTATCTCACATGAAATGAGCTGGATTATTTGAATAGGCTGGAAGAAAGCAGTCCATTAATTCTCAGAGATAGCTCTTGGCTCCTGAGGGTTTTATTCTGTGCCCACACGACTGACACCCCACCTCCATCTGTACCCTCAAGGCATGCCCAGGGATCCATGTGCACTCCCCTCCCCCATGGCTTGATGCTAAAACAAGGCATAAGGCCACACTTCTTGCAGGGGGAATGAAAGGGACACTTCGCTTTCAATGTTTTGTGGTTAACTCCCATGTTCCTTCCATACCACTACCCCCCAGCCAACTCCCACCTCCTGTAAAGATCATCTCATTTGACACCAAAAGCGCAATCCATCAAAGGAAAAGCTAACAAATTGAACCTTATTAAAATTAAAAACTTTTACTCGGGGTCAGGGGAGCCTATAAGGAAGATGACAAGATAAGCTACAGAGTGGGAAAAAATGATTGCCAACTCCATATCTAACAAAGGCTTTATATCTAAAATATATAAAAAACTCTCAAAACTCAACAAGTAATCCAATTAGAAAATGGGCATAGTACATAAATAGGCTGAGAAGGATATACAGATGTAAATTAGCACATGAAAACATGTCTAATATCATTAGCCGTTAGGGAAATACAAATTAAAACCATAATAATAGATCACTACAAAGCTGTCGGAACTGTTAAAATGAAAAAGTGATAATACCCAATGCTGGTGAAGATGCAGAAAAATGGGATCACTCATGCATGGCTGGCAGGACTGTAAAATGCCTCAACCACTCAGGAAAACAGTTTGGCAATTTCTTATTCTATGTCTTACTCAATTACTTACTCTATGACCCAATTCTTAAGCATTTATCCCAGAGAAATGAAAACATGTATCAAAAGAAAAAAAGAAAAAACTCCACAGGAACGTTCATAGAAGCTTTATTTGGAATAGTCATCAAAAACTAGAAACAACCAAAATGTTCTTAAGCAGGTGAATGGTCAAACACTGGTGTAGCTTCATCATGGAAATACTACGCAGCAATAAAAAGCAACAAACTACTCATATGTGTAACAACTTTAATGGATCTCAAGGGCATTATGATGAGTGAAAACGACATCAGTCTCAAAAGGCTAAGTACTATATGATCGAATTTACATAACAGTTTTAAAATGACAGTATTACAGAGAACAGAGGAGTGATTGTCAGGGGCTAGGGATGATGCCTGGGAGGGTCACGGGGGTGGCTATAAGGGGTAACACCGGGGATCCTGGTGGTGATGGCACAATTTCTTATCTTGATTACAGTGGTGGTTAAACAAATGTACATGTGTGATAAAACTGCATAAGAACTACACGTACATACACACAAAAGAGTGTATGTAAAACTAGTGAAATTTGCATAAGCTTTGTGGACTGCACCAATGTCAATTTCCTGGTTTTGATATTATGCAATTATTTTAGCTCTATAAGATGTTACCCCACTGGGCAGGGAGCCTGACGCGGGGCTCAATCCCAAGACCCTGAAATCATGACCTGAGCTGAAGCCAGACACTTAACTGACTGAGCCCCCCAGGTTCCCCAAGATCATTTCATTTCCAATCATATTAAAGACAGGTTCAAAGATAATTCCATTTGGATTTGTTTATTATTTTCGAGTTATAATTTGGATTCAGTTACAGAACTTCCTTCCCTAGAAACTAATCTTCTTACTCTTTCTCTGTCTTTGAGCATCCTGGTCTCGTGGGGTAAATTATATAGAGAAGGGCCTTGTAAACCAGAAGGTAAGCATTATTAAGATTATTAGTTGCTTCCTCCTTGTGCGGCATTTGAAGGATGAGCGGCCTCATCTTTTAAGAAGACTCAGAAAGTCTCTCTGTGCTGAGTCACAGAGAATGAAATTATAGTTAATATAAATGTAAATTCTGCTTTCTTTCCGAAAGAAGAAAAAAGTAGTGCCTCTCCCCACCATGGCAGCCCAGCATCAGAAAAGGAGCAAGAATATATAAAAAGGACCATTTATTTTTTTTAAAGATTTTATTTATTTATTTGACAGAGAGACTGCCAGCGAGAGAGGGAACACGAGCAGGGGGAGTGGGAGAGGAAGAAGCAGGCTCTCAGCAGAGGAGCCTGATGTGGGGCTCGATCCCAGAACTCAGGGATCATGCCCTGAGCTGAAGGCAGATGCTTAAGGACTGAGCCACCCAGGCGCCCCATAAAAGGGCCATTTAGATGATGCTAGCCCTAGAGTTTACCTTAACACATTCAAACCCCAATCTACCACATTCCAGCTCTGTGATAATGGGCATGTTACTTAACATCTCTGTGCTTTTGTCTCATCATCTTTAAAATAGGAATAAGGGTGCCTGGGTGGCTCAGTCCATTGGGCATCTGCCTTCGGCTCAGGTCATGAATCTCTGGGTCCTGGGATCACCCCACTTCAGGTTCCCTGCTCAGCGGGAAGGCTGCTTCTCCCTCTGCCCCTCCCCCCGCTCATGAGCTTTCTCTCTCTTCTCTCCTTTCAAATAAATAAATAAAATCTTTTTAAAAAAAATAGGAATGGGGACACCTGGCTGGCTCATTCGGTTAACCATCTGCCTTTGGCTCAGGTCATGATCCCTGGGTCCTGGGATCGAGTCCCACATCAGGCTCCTTGCTCAGTGGGGGGCCTGCTTCTCCTTCTGCTTGCCTCTCCCCCTGCTTGTGCTCTTGCTCGCTCTCTCCCTCTCTCTGACAAATAAATAAATAAAATCTTTTTTTAAAATAGGAATAAAAATAGCCCCCTGCTCTATATGTTTGTCATAGGGATTGATGATGTAATACTTGTAAAGACATGACCAGGGCCTGAGGCATAATACATACCCTGTAAATGGTTCGATGACAGGGAATTAAGCCCCCAACAGAAAAATAAATAAATAAATAAATAAATAAATAAATAAATAAATAAATAAGAAATCAAGTGGGAAAAGGTGGCCACACCTGATGATAAATTCCCTCTTCCCGTGGACCCTGTCCAAATTACCCCATCATGACCTCCCTGATGCCGAGTATCCATGTTCCAGACCTTTGCCTCCTTTTCCCTTCTCAAAAACTTCCTCTGCAAAGGACCCACTTCTTCTTAATAGAAATGGACGGTAACTGGAGAAGCAGAGCCTTGAGCAGCTGTGTGCAGGACCATGCAGTGTGGGGTAACCGAAGAGGGAAACTACAACACGGTTTCAGGTCTGACTCTCCCAGGTATGGCCGCATGGCCAGCGGCAGGTGGCTCTCCCTCCCAGGTTCATTCCCTCACCGGACAATACAATGAGCTTGCCTGAGTTCTAATAAATTTTTATTTACAGACTAGTCTGGCCTGCCCGCTATTGTTTGTTGACCCCTGGTCCAGGATCATTAGTTCAAAATTATTTCTCCACCCGAAATTCCTTTGATTAGGCAGCCCCTGATGGATGCCACCCTTAGAAAATTTTTTTGGATAGAATGAGTTCTCCAGCTTTATTATGAACATACCATATAATATATATTACATATTTATGCCATAAGCTCTGATTTTATATATAACATATATGAAACGTCAATCAGAGCTTTCCAGTAGCTTCCAATAGCCCGTGTTAACTCACCAGGTTAATATATCTCTAACAAAAATAATAAAACCCAACATTTTAGTTAACCTATTTGACCTTAATGTGGGTAAATATAGGTAACAGAAAACCACTCACAAATCTAATGAAAGCTTCAAGTCACCCTAGAGGTCTGGAGGTCCCACTGACCCAGACCTTTCATCTTACCTTCTTTTATGTCAAAACCTTGACTTATGACTGATGGAATGGTTTTGGATAGGTCTCATCTAATTTCTGGCCCTCTCTTTCTGCCTCACAGAGAAGAGGTGGTTGGTGATCTCTACAACCTTATTGGCCCTGTCATTTTATGGCTCTAAGATCCAAATCTTTCAAATATGTTTGCTGCTTTAGGCGACAGCTCCCCCCAGGTAACAGGGTATTATAAATGCCATCAAAACATGGGTCTCCTTCCTAAGGACCCCTCAGGTTGATCCTGAAATCTGTGACTATCAACTCTCAGGCTTCAGCCCCCGACAGGGAATAGGACGTTTGGGGTAAAGTTGGTTTAAAAAAATTCTTCCAATTATACCACAAACACTTGTCCTGTCCCCTGAGGCTTCAGAGTCAAAGCATTTTCTGAGCATTCCCCTGAGTGAGGCCAAGTCTGTGATGGGCAGAAACGACCCTGATTTCTAGAAGGCTGCAGATTCCCTTCTGCCTGAGGGGTGTTCACGGAAACATGCTACCTCAAACACAAGAAACAAAAATCCCCTCACATCAAACAAAATTGCAATTCCATCTCTCCTGCTCTGATATCTCCCTCCCTGCCACCCTGCTTGGGAAGATCCCAACATACAACTCTTCTCCATGATCAGGGAAAGACAGGGAGGCAGCCCGAGGACAACACGGAAGGTCCACACCTTGCCCAGCAAGGAAAGCCTGGTGCTCTGACAGACAGGCCGCGTAATTCTGCCCCAGCTCTATGCTGCAGTGGAAAAAACACAGCGGGGCTGTGTTCTTACTATAACTGACCTGTGAGTTTAGAAAAAATGAGGGCTGTGAGTCAAACCCCACCACTCCACATACGCCCCCCAGTCTTCTTATCTACCAACTCTTAAGAGACTGCAAATTCCCTTCCTCGTTTGTTTAGTGGCCTTGTCCCTCTTGATTTGTATGATTGCCTTTGGAAGCCCCTAACAGAGGTCAGGAAAACTGCTTTGTAAAGAGCCAGAGAATAAATACGTTAGGCTTTGGGGGACAGAGGGTGTCTGTCACAATTCCTCAGCTCTGCCATTGGGGAGTGAAAGCAGCCACAATATGGAATGAATGGGTATGGCTGAGTTCCAATAAAACTTTATTTACAAAAAAGGTGGAAGGCTGGATTTGGCCCACAAGCTTTAGTGTGTGGACACCTGCTCTATGATAATACTTGATGTTGTTATTCCACACACCCCCCCCAAGAAAAAGCTATGCAGGAGGCACCCTTACCATCCCCACTTGACAGGGAAAGAATTCAAGGCCCAAAAACATGAATTACGTGTCCAAGTCACAAAGCTAGTGAGTGCCTGTGCTGGGCTTGTGCTGAGGCCATCCACCCTCTAAACCTATAACCACTATCCTACAGCCATCCCGCTGGTCAATTCTCAGGGCTGCCTGTTAGTTCATTCCAAGAGCTCTCCAACCTCTTCCAGGGAGCTATAGACATAGGGGGTATGGCCATTCTACTGCTTCTGTGCTGAGCTGTCCCTATAACCTCTCCCCGCCTGGGGTGGGGAGGAGGAAGGGAAGAGGTTATAGGGACAGGGCTATAGGGTTATGGGGGGGGGGAGCTCTGCATATTCTTCTCTCCACTGGCAAGAAAAATAAATTGATGGTTTTCACCTCCGTAACTGGAGCTTTGTGGCCAATGTCCTCGCCTTCAGTGACCCAGGTTAGCAAATAATCTAGAAACCAAGAAATCACAACCTGGTATATCTTGCGGACATCGAGCCTGTTGAGTCCAGACTGGAGTAAATCACTCTTCCATCTCCAGAATTGATTTAAATCATTTGCTAGGAATCATTTTCTCTATCACTGATAGGACCACTTACTTCAAAATCTTTTATATTAATTTATCTTGGGAGAATCAGAAACTTGTTCATTCCTAAAGGTACCATTCTATATAATACTCCGCCTGTGGCCAGTTACGATCTAGTGCCGTGACTTTCTCTGGGTATTAGTAACTATCAGCCACCGATGGATTTGAAAGATCTCCCTCCTGAGCTATCATTTGAAGATCTCTGGCTTGAGGCTGCTCACAGGGGTTTCTTTTAACTGCTGGCATCACCTCTGTGAGTCTTTTAAGCGTACCATCTGTCTCCTGGTATCACTCTGATACATTTCCCTGAGGCTCCAGCTTTCTCTTCCCCCGGCACCAACCATACACAAACACTATGATTTTTTAATTAGCTCTGTGAAACATACACTTAAAATCAAATCCCAAAAAGAAACCGTGACTCATGGAAGAAAGGAAGCCGGATGTTTTTCTAGAAGTATGGACTAAATCTTGAGTTCCGGCATGATGACAGACAGGCAGCCAAGACCAGCTTTGGCCATGAGAAGCTGCCTCCATTTGCACAGGTCCTTCTAAGCTACCTTTTGGAAGGTGGTCTTTCCATTCCCAGTTTGCTACTTTCCTCTTGAATGAAGGGAGCAAAAAGGGCACCGCCTGATCAAGCCCTGAGGGAGATGATCAGACCTTGGGGATAGGGGTGCCAGGGGTGTGGCTCCAAAAATCCCATTAGGGATTTCCAAAGCCTTCTCAAGACTCAAAATCAACATCTCCTGGGGAGTTCTGAGTCCTTATGCCGGGGCTTAATACATCTGTACAACCCGAGTTTAACCCAAGGCCACAGACAGCCTCTGCCACTACTTACTCTTTAAGGAAGAATCACTTTAAGGTCTGATCCTACCCTCTACTCCACCTATAGTCCATCTTAGGAAAACTCCATGGAAGTCTTCACTGACAGAGAGTCAGGAAATACCCCCTCCCCCACATCCCTAAAGGTGCCAAGTAATGCAAAAATCCAGAAGACACCAATGGAGGTCTTATCCCAAGGGTACTGCCCAGTTTCTAAAAAGCAGTCCGTTGCAGGAGAAATGGCTGTATTTTTAGACTAGATAGATGACTGATTGATAGATAGATAGATAGATAGATAGATAGATAGATAGATAGATAGATGATAGATAGATGGTAGATAGATAGATAGATAGATAGATAGATAGATAGATAGATAGATAGATAATCTTTGTGAATCACCTGAAGGCAATGTGCAAATGTTTGCAGCTCAAACAGAAAGATGGAAAAATATGGCATTAACTCTTAGCTCCCGAGGAAACAGAAAAAAAAAATGAAACAGTGCCTTCTCTGTGTCTTAAGGCACAATTACAACAAAATGCAACACAACCCACATCAGTTAAGTTTCTTCCACGTGCCTGGCACCATGCTAAGAGACGAATGAGCATGTGTCTGCCTGACAGAGTTCCCAATCTAGCACAGAAGGAAAAAAAACACCAACAAATAACTATAATACAAGGCAGACTAGAGTAAGTGCTATAATAAAGACACAGAAGTGCAGAAAAATAATAGGGTTGTTGGCTTTGTTTTTTCAAGGACCATGAATTTTAAAAATGTACCAAGGCATCCAGTGAGGGCAAGGGCTAATTGGCAATCTTCAGAGCTTAGCAACAACAAATGAAATGAAAACAGGATTTCTCATTCCCCAAAATAAAACATACCAAATTATGACCATAGATATCTTCTCAGTACTCCTGGAAATGATTTAAATGTCTCTTCTTCATTTATGACCTGAAAAACTCTGCAATAATAGGTACAAGCCTAGAGAAGAAACCAGAATAAAATCTCACCATCATCTCATCATCATCCTTTGTCTCTACCTCAGCCTTCCCAGGTCATTAAAATCTTCATTTCTAGGTTTCTACAGGAGAAAGGCTTTTGCCTACGGGCCTACCTGAAATGACTCAGGATAACACCTTCTAAAAACACCTAAAAGTGTTTACTTCTTACATCTATTCACACTGCAAATGTACGTGAGGTGCTTGCTCTGTGCCTTACGTAGTACCAGACTCTGAGATCAAGAGAGAAACAAGACAGGGGCCCCAAGCTTCTGTGAGTTCACAGGGGAGCAACACAGAGAAGGGAGGAGGGAACAAAGAACATTTGAAAGTGATAAACGCTCTAATGGTTTTATGTCCAAAGTATTGTAATTATATGAGCGCTCAAATACGATTTCTTATGCACAAGGCTAAAGAAAGAAGCCAGAAGATCATCAGATATTTTAGAAAGAGTCAAGTAGTCTAGTACTTGAGGTTTGGCTTCCTTACTGGCCTCTTACCTCAAATCTCCTTTCGAAATCATCTTTCATCCTGCCACTAGCTCACATTCCCTAAGTTTCATTCTTTTGGGTTCATCCTGGGCTCAAAGACTTGCAGTGTCTTTCCTCTGGATTATTGAGTAAAGTCTAGACTCCGTAGCATGGCACCCAAGCACACCAAAACCTAGCCTCACCCTGCTGTTCCAGCCTTGCTTATGCGGTCCATAAATAGCTTTTACATTTCAGACACTGAGAGATACTAGGAAAAGAAGACAGTCTAGATTCCTAATTTAATGGAATAGTAAAAGAGAGACAAATTAAGCAAGCAAACCAAGTTTGAAATGGTGATGTGCACTTTGAGGGAAAAAGAAACTGAGTCACAGAGAATGGCAGGGGAGATGCCTTAGGATGGGTGGTCAAGAAAGGCATCTGAGCAAATGACACTGAAGCCGAGACCTGAAGAGCAAGCAGCAAGTCACGCGACCTTCTAGAGGTTGACTGTGTGAAACAAAGAAACTGGCCAAGACAAAGTCCAGGTAGAACCATAAAGAAGGCCAGGAAAGGTAGAGCTTCAAGTACATGGTGGAAAGAATGGTGGGAGGTGAGGGTGGAGACGGCCCAGTGCCTGGACCCCATTGGCCTTTTAGACAAAGCAGGAAATTTGGGTTTTCACTCCATGTCTGAAGAGAAGCCATTTGTGGATTTAAACAAAGAAGTAAACTAATGTGATATTCAACTTCAATGGGTTAGTTTGTCTACTCTGAGGACAGGGATTGAACTGAGGCAAAAGATGAAGCAGGAAGAGCCCATTTGGAAGCTTTGAGGAGTAGAGGTGAGAGATGATGGTGGCTTGGACCCAAGTGGGAGCAAGAGAGACGAGAGAGGTGAATTGAGTCCTGATACGTGGGGACATACATAGACAAATGGTATTCTTGGGTCACACGAGGGAGGCAGAGGAAAGAGAAGAAGGAAAGGCATCAGAGCTGACTTCAAGGTGCTAGGCTTGAGCAAACGGGCGGGATGTGATACCATCTGAGCTGAGTCCCCAGGTGTCCTCTTCTTGTCCCTCAAGGCCCCAGACACTCTGGAGTCCAATTGGAGCACGACCTACTGTTTGCTAACGTGGTCCATTGACCATTTCCTTCACTTCTGCATTTTTGAAACCATAACTCAAGACTCAAAACCAATGTTGTATGTCCTGCACTTGTCTGCTGAAAGGATCTCTTCTTCTAGTCACAATGCTTTTCATACTGCAATTACCACATCTATCCCATTCTACCTTGCAGTACTATTATTAATAGTTAATGGTATGTATTATGTATAATTCATGCATAACCATGCATTGTATGTACATATGTATAATTATATTAATAGTATTGTGGACACGGATGCCACCTTCACCCACAAACCATAAACCACCTCTGTGACCAGCTTTTCTTCACCTTTGCATCCTCCGTGAACCTTTGCATCCACGAACACCTGTTGAAGAAGGTAGAGATGCTGTCAGTAATACTGACATTTGTTCCTCACTTGGTTGCTCAGTCCCAGACGTCGTTATGATCATTCTTAAGGAGATTGGGGGATTATTCCATTTTCCAGGTGAGAGAGTCCAGTTTGAATAACTAGTCTCGGCGACACAGGGTGCCGGAATTAGAATTCACATCCTCAGAGTCCAACGATATTAGAGAAAGCCACATGGATTACATAGCTTTCTGCTTTAGATCCCTACAACAAGCCCGCACAGTGTCCTTTTCCATCAAGCCTTAAAAAATGTCCATTCTAAGACCCAGTATATTTTATGGAACATTGAAAAAGTGAAGTCAACTAAACTCTGACACAGGCTCAAACACCATCCATTAAAAGGGCATCCTGATTTCAGAGATGCGAGAAGATGCGAGGAAAAAAATGTATCCTAGAACGCTCCACTTTATAAGTGAGGGAAATAAGCTGAGAGACAGTGAGCACTCTCGCCCAATCCTCAGACACCAGACCGAGGAGGCAAACTCAGGCAAAGTCTTGGCTGCAAGAACAGTAGTCTTTCCAGGTTAGCAGTGAGTTCCTATCTGAGCATCTTAGATTGTTTTTTTCTAATTTTTATTTTGTTATATTAGTCACCATACAGTGAGCATCTTGGATTTTTCAAAAGAGGCACGATCGTAACAGGTGAACATAAAGAAATAAAGCTCAAATGTGGAGCCAGGCTGAATTCGTGTTCTACACTGACACACTCACTGAAAGGCCACGACTTACTGGCCTTTATTGAAATTGGGGGGGGGGGGGGCGGTGTCTGGCTGAGTGCCTTCTCCATGGGTGGTACTGTCCAGAATTGTCAGGGATAATGGTAATTTATGTTTTTGTCCACACCTGCTCTCTTCCTGGCTTTAGTCAACTGCTAACACAGCTTCTCTCCAGGGGAAGACAAGGGAGGGGCTGGAATGCTCAAAGGAAACAGCTCCTGTTCACCACGGCTCAGCTAAATTGCATTTGTCCTCTTTTGCGTAGAGCAATAAAGTGTTATGGAAAATGCAGCATGGATTTTTAATTTTCTCCTTGTCACCGGGTGCTGTAATCACATAATTAACCAAGTGGTGGAGATAGTCATTTATAGCAAATGGGCAAAACAATCACAGAGGTTAGCCACCCAGGGACCAAAAAGGTTACATCTGCCTCTCAAAAAGGCATGTGCGGACGGACAGCTTCCCCATCCCTTGGCTGTTTGGGAACGACACCCAGAGAACACAGCATCAGAGTAAAGGAAGGGCATTGAGTTTGTCCTTCAAGACAAATGAATTGCCATCGGCTCAGTGGTTTGGGAGGCCCTGCAATGTACGGGATGGGGATGGGAACTCGGGGCCAGCGGTCAGCAGCTCCATACATGTCCCCGCACTTCCCTCCATCACACAAGGTGTGTGCTATTCTGATCCGTGCCTTCGCTCAGGCCCCTCCCTCTGCCCAAAATGCCCTTCCTGCCTCTTTCCTTCAGGTACAGCCCGAACATTCTCTTTCCTTCCTTCCCTTGCCAACCACCTCCCCTGTGGCCCGTAGTTCCTCATGTCTACCACTAGCATGGCATTTCTCATAGCCTGTCTTTTTTTTTTTTAAGATGTTATTTATTTATTTGAAAGAGAGAGAGCACCAAAAGGGCAATGGCGGCGGGGGGGGTGGGGGGGTGCAGGCAGGCAGAGGGAGAGGGAGAAACAGACTTCCTACTGAGCGGGGAGCCTGACATGGGACTTGATCCCAGGACCCTGGGATCATGACCTGAGCTGAAGGCAGATGCTTAACCGACTGAGCCACCCAGGCACCCCTCTCATAGCCTGTCTTGGAGACAAATAGCAGCCACAAATATGAAACGTATGAACAGAAACATAAATAATATAGAATATATACAATTATACAACACACTATCACCACCACCACCACCACCAGGTTGTGGGCGGAAACGAATAGAACCCTGTGGAAGCCCAGAAAGGGTCTTGCTTACCTGCCTTCTGTGGTAGACAAGCCCCTCCCTCGATGAGTATGACAATTGCCAAGATGGTACAAGGACCCACTTGCCAGGATCCAGGGATGAGAACCAGATAGGTGATTTTGAGGGGAGATTTGACCAACACAAGAAAGCTCTCCTGCACGCCATCGCCTCAAACTAGTTTTGCCATGGCAGCCTGAAATTCAGCCATGGGTATCAAGCTTCACCTTCTCTACAGAATGCCCCCCCTTTGAAAATGCAACACCCAGGGGCACCAGGATGGCTCAGTGGGTTAAGCTTCCAACACTTGGTTTTGGCTCAGGTCATGATCTCAAGGTCACAGAGTCTCAGAATCACGGGATCAAGCCCCACGACAGGCTCTATGCTCAGCAGAGGGTCTGTTTCTCTCTCTCTCTCTCTCTGCCCCTCCCCCTGCTCACACACTCTCTTTCTCTCTTTCAAATAAGTAAATAAATCTTTAAAGATTAATTAATTAAAATGCAACACCCATGGCATAGGTAGCATTTTGACTTATGTTAATTTACATTGAGGTTTGGGGCACAATGTCTTACGTCTTTCTTCCCTAAAACATGAAGCCCAGACAACAGAAAACTCTTCTCCCAACAAACACATGAGAAAATGCTCCACATCACTAGCCATCAGGGAAATACACATCAAAATCACAATGAGATACCACCGTACACCAGCTAGAATGGCTAAAATTAACAAGACAGGGAACCACAAATGTTGGAAGGATGTGGAGAAAGGGGATCCCTTTTACACTGTTGGTGGGAATGCAAGTTGGTACAGCCACTCTGGAAAACAGTATGGAGATACTTCAAGGCGTTAAAAATAGAGCCACCCTATGACGCAGCAATTGCACTACTGGGTATTTACCTCAACGATAGAGATGTAATGAAAAGAAGGGGCACACGCACCCCAATGTTCAAAGCAGCGATGTTCACAATAGCCATACTATGGAAGGAGCCAAGATGTTCTTCATCTGATGACTGGATAAAGAAGATGTGGATCATACATACAATGGAATATTACTCAGCCATCAGAAAGGATGAATCATTTGCATCGACGTGGATGGAACTGGAGGGGATTATGCTAAGTGACATAAGCAGAGAAAGACAATTATCATATGGTTTCACTCATATGTGGAACATAAGGAATATCTCAGAGGATCATGGCGGAAGGGAGGGAAAACTGGGAAGAAATCAGAGAACAAACCATGAGAGACTCTTGACTCCAGGAAATAAACTGAGGGTTGCTGGAGGGGAGGGGGAAGGGGGATGAGGTAACTGGGTGATGGGCATTAAGGAGGGCACGTGATGTGATGATCCCTGGGTGTTATACACAACTAATGAAGCATTGAACACTACAACACAAACTAATGATGTCCTATATGCTGGCTAATTGAATCTAAATTTTTTTAAAAAAAGAACAGCTCTGACCTGAGCAGGCAGGTCAACAGCGAGAGAACTGGGAAGAAGGAGGCTCTAAGCGACATGCTAAGTTGTAAGTACTTGTGGAGCAGATACTTCAGACCAGGGACTACCCATTCTCCTCCTCCAGCCTTGGAAACAGGTATTTTTTTTTTTTTCATTTCACTGATGACAAAGAAATGTTAAATAATTTGTCCAAAGTGGAAGCAGAGTTGCTCAAATTCAACCTTGGGCCCATCTGAAGCCAAATCCATCCCTTGCCCTACACCAAGGACGCACAGTACAGGACCGCTTTCCCTTTTCTCCCTCCCCCGCCCATCCCACTAAAGGGCCTCGACTGGCCCTTATGCTTTTGCCTTTCTCTCCATCAAAACTTGCTCTCAGGAAAGAGTCTAACTACGTGTCACTTACTCCTTAGAAACAAGACGAGATGCAGACAGGCCAGGGAGAAAAGACAAACCCACTAACTTAAAATCATATGAAATATGGTAAGATAGTCTTAAGTCTCTTCCAAAAGAGTGTCAGACACTGGAAAGGGATGGGAGGTTTAAGGTCTTATGTGAGCCTGCAGGACTCTGAGGTAGGGGTGGGGAAGGGCAGGGAGGATTACCAGGATATCCGAAACTTCCCCCACCTCAGTGGCCAAGCTGAGAACACCTCAATGACAGAGTAGTTGAATCCTCAGAACCAGCGATAAAAAGTTTCTAAGACGGGGCGCCTGGGTGGCTCAGTCGTTAAGCGTCTGCCTTCGACTCAGGGCACGATCCCTGCGTTATGGGATCGAGCCCCACATCAGGCTCCTCCGCTATGAGCCTGCTTCTTCCTCTCCCACTCCCCCTGCTTGTGTTCCCTCTCTCGCTGGCTCTCCCTCTCTCTGTCAAATAAATAAATAAAATCTTTAAAAAAAAAAGTTTCTAAGAGGCATCCAATCATCTTTTTCAATCTTCTTAACTTCATGTAAGAGAGGAAAGTATCTTTTTCTTCTACTCCTCTAAGTGCTGGGCTGGGGGCTGTGGAACAAAAGACAGATTAACAAGAGAAAAGCATGTCAGTGTATTTAATATACGCCTTACATGGCATGGAAGCCTTCATAAGGGAGACCCAAAGAAGTGTGAAACCTGACCATAGCTTTGCAAGGTTTGAGGAAGAGTGGAGAGTCGTAGGGAAAATGTGATAGGACAAAGGCTACGAACCGAGAGTAGTAAACTGGGGGAAACTTAGCAAGAGCTGTCCCTTCAGATACAAATCCCACCATCTTAAGAGGGAAGGATGCTCCTTTCCTCCTGCTACAGGGAGGGCACCCCGTACGTGAAGGGCTCGTGAGCTGCTGGAGGGGAAGGTCAGGAAATCCTTCCCGCACCTGCCATTTCTAAAATTCCCTCACCTACGCCAAATCCAGTATGCCAAGGTTCCACATTTTGAGGTAGTGTGTCCTGAACCCTTTCACCTGCAACCCTTTCTGATAGACACACAATCTCACAGCCCCTAAAGAGAGGAAACATAGGACCTCCCTGCTGAGTATTCCCACCAGCCAAGAAGTTTTAGTGGAGTCCCAAATGACGGGTATAGTTCTGTCTTCCCATCAGAAGTTATAATCGAATATCAAACATGCCTCTTCACCCCCTGCCAAATCTGATTTGCCCCATTGGTTCTAAGATACTCTTCCCTCCCTCTGGCATCTTTCAACAATTCCACCCTCTGAGGAAGACAGAGTTTGGGGCTCCAAGCACACCATCTCGGTTTGTGTTTGGGGTGATGGGAGTGGCCTTATAGAACGAGAAGCAGGATAGAAAAGTCCCCAAAGTCCTGTGCACTTTTGGGGCGTGGAGCTCGCGTTCCGCAGGTGAGTATTAAGCTAAGAACAGAGAGCTGGTGCCGTTCCACTGACGGGAAGCTTCTGCCACACGGAGGAGCCTGTCCCAGGAGTCTGACAGATACTACAAAGGCCTCGCCTGAGAGCTGGCTACGACCTGGCCAGCATCTGCTCCCGCTCTTCAGAGCAAAGGCAAAAGCCATTAGCGTTGACTGCACTCTGCCTGCATGCCAGGCCCTTTACATCAATGATCTTATTTCCACCACCAAGCAATTCACTCAAAAAGCCATGTTTCCCCTTTTTTTTTTTATTGTTCGTATCATCAGCTGAAGGGATAATGCCTATTTGCTGGCTTTCTTGTGTATAGTCCCCCCCCAACACCTACTGGAATGTAAATCCCATGTCCTCTCCCCCACCACATTCACAGAAGCTAGAAAGATGGTCTGCGCTTAACAAATATTTGTCAAATAAGCAAATTTTGCAGGTAGGACACCGAAATTCGGATAAGTTAGATAATATGTTCAAAGTCAGTCAAGTACAAGAGAAGAGCTGAGAATTGACTAGACCCAGGCTTGGCAAACTCTAAAGCCATGCATGCTTTTTCCGTGATACCATGTGGCCTTCCCATAAAGACAGGAAGTTCAACCCCCACCTCCTTCTTGCCTCACCTTGTTTAAAAGGAGCTTAACCCCCTCTGCCAGGGTCTTATGGAGAGAAGCGTCTCTTCACACTGACAGCGGGATCGTGTTTGCTCAGAATGCCCTGAGCTGGACACATTACCTCTCATGCTGGTACGCTTCAGCTCCGTATACTGTGCCATGATGCAAATCAGAAAAATACAAGAATCGTGACTGCGAAGGCCACAGCTGGTTGAGAGCAGTGCTTCTCAAAGTGTGGTCCCCAGACCAGCAGCATCAGTATCACTGGGGAACTTGTCAGAAATGCATATTCTTAGGCCCCACCCTGGTTCTACTGAATCATCTGTGTTTTGATAAGCCTTCTAGGTGATTCTGATATTTACCAAAATTTTAGAATCACCTGTGTAGTAGACAGAAGAAAGGAGGGGAATGGCAAATGCCATCAATTTTTTTTTTTTTTTGAGATCGAGAGAAAGAGAAAGCAGGGGGGAGGGGCAGAGGGAGGGAGAAAGAATCCGAGCGCAGAGCCTGATGCAGGGGTCGATCCCACGACCCTGAGATCATGACCTGAGCCTAAATCAAGAGTCAGATGCTTAACTGACTGAACCACACAGGCACCCCCAAATGCCATCAATTTTTAACAGCTGTATCCTCCAATTGAGACTCCAAGAATAACTAAGGCAAGGAGAGATTCGTGCAGATTGAGAACATCAGCCTGACAAAGGCTAACTTTTCCTTTTCTGAGGCTCCCTTTCTTAGCAGCGTCCAGAGGCCCTGGTGAAATGGAAACACAGTAAATTCAAACGATGCTTCTGACTACCCTGGATTTTAATTTTGCAGGCATGTCCTTCAGGCTAGCTTCACCTCAAACAAGCTCAGAGTCTCCCTAAAAAGAGAATAGAAAGCTATTACTTGCTCCCTACCCCACCCCCTTGCCTTGAAATCATCTTCTTCTATCCTAGCCTGCTGGCTTTAATTAGGAGGAGTAAAGCAGCGTGCAGACTGGAGACAGCGGGTGGTCTCAGCACAAAAATGTGTTCAATAAACAGCTTTGGATAATCAGAGGTCACCATGTCTCCCCGTCTGCATTCTCCTCCTTCTTTCTGGCTTTTCCTTCCCCATCTTGTTTGTCTTACCATTTACACCTCATTAGTCACAAGGAAGCCACCAGCCCCGAGTCCTGTTGCTATGAGCTTAGGAGGGAGTCCATCTACACAAGAGGTGGAGGGAAGTCAGAATAAATGAAATCATATTGCATGCGCACAATCAGCTATAATTAGGCATCCTATAAATACCTATTATACGAATGCATTACAGTGACAAAATTAGGCATGTTTAAATGCATTTAGAGTCTGGGCAACAGAGGGTAATCCTTTGGACCCAAGAGGAATCTGCTATATTAAAAAGAGCATTAAATGCATATTACTAAGCGAAAGAAGCCAATCTGAAAAGGCTTCATACTGTATGATTCCAACTCCACAACTCTCTTCTTGAAAAGGCAAATCGATGGAGACAATGAAAAGATCAGTGGCTTTCGGTGGAGGGGGGAGGGAGTGATGACTAGGCAGGGCTCAGAGGATATTTAGGGCAGCGAAACTATTCTATAGGATATTGTGCTGTGGGGTATGTGCCGTTAATACATCTGTCCCAACCCATGGAATGTACAAGCCCAAGAGAGAACTCTCAACTATGGACTTTGGGTGATAATAATGTGTCACCGCAGGCTCGTCAATTATAACATATGTACCACTACGGTTGGAGGTGGTCATGGGGGTGTGGGTCAGGGAACCCTGTATTTTCTGCTCAGTTCTGCTGTAAAACTTCTCAGAAAAATAATAATAAAGCTTATTATTTTTTTATTTTAAAGATTTTATTTATTTATTTGACAGAGAGAGAGACAGCCAGCGAGAGAGGGAACACAAGCAGGGGGAGTGGGAGAGGAAGAAGCAGGCTCCCAGCAGAGGAGCCCAAGGGGGCTCAATCCCAGAGCGCCAGGATCACGCCCTGAGCCGAAGCCGCTTAACGACTGAGCCACCCAGGTGCCCCTAGGGTAATACATTCTACAAAGAAGAAAAGATAAAGCACAGTAGGGGGAATAAAGAGTGGGAGATCCCATTTTAAATAGGATAGCCAGGAAAACACTTATTGAGAAGACGACATTTGAGTCAAGAGTTGAAGGAGTTGAGAGCCAAGCAGGTCTCAACAGGGAGGAGTTTTCCAGAAAATAGGGACACCTCAAGCAAAGGCCCAGGGTGGCAGGGTTCCAGGCCATTCCATGAATAGTAAGACCAGGATGGCTGGAGCTGAGTAAGCAAGGAGAAGAAGAGAGGAAAGGAGGTGAGAGATTTTAAGGGGTCCAGTGATGTAGGGCGTGAGGCTACCATAAGGATGTTGGTTTCTCTCTTGAAATGGGGAACTATTGCCAGGTTATGAGCCAAAGGAGTGGCATGAGATGGATTATGTTGTAGATGGATACCCTGGCCATTGTGCTAAGACTCAAATCTGCGAGAACAAAGGTAGAAGCTAGTGAGCTTCCAGGAGGCCCTTGCATTTGAACTTGTCAAGTAAACATTGACAGTAGTTGAACCAGGATGACAGCAGTGGAGGCGTGAAGAGTTTCCAATCCTGACCGTATGCTGGGGGCAGACCACCAAGATCACCTGAAGGAGTGGATGGGCAAGGCTTTGGCCCTGAGCTCCTGGAAGCTGGAGCTGCCATCAACTGAGATAGGGAAGGCCTTGGTGTGGTTTTGGTGTGGGTTTGAGGCGAGATCAAGAGTTTGGAGGAAAGTGGCAAGAGGGGGAGTAGATGTAGCCTACATTTCCCCATATCTTGGCCTAGGTATGAGAGGGAACACAGCATTCATCAACGACATTGACCGTGCCAATGTCATGTGACCACCTTCAGCAGGAATCATTCAGAAGCATTTCCTAAGCCCTCAGTTTCCCCAATGCAATGGAACAAACAAATCTAAAGAAACAGATGGAAGGAAACATTAGTGTATTTGGTTACCCTCTATATGAGCATTCTCCTATCCCGTGCCCACCCTGCCACCTGTGCCACCACACCAAGAGTACAGCCAAGTCCCCAGGAGTCACATTCAATGAGATTGTGAATTATTTCATCAATCCCCCTAGAGAGCAATGCTAGTTATCTCCTAGAGTCTTACGCCCATGCCCCCCCACTTGTTTGCCCCCTCAAAACATGTTCACAGAAGATCTATCTAATAAACCAATTTGATTAAAAGAAAAAAAGCTGAAAATACTGGGGATATTTTAAAGCAGGCAACACCCTACACCAAGGGTCAGAGTTATGGAATATCAGCCATTCCATTAAGGGAACCGAAGGGTCAGTGGCGTTGGACTCCCATCACGCTGGAGCTACGTCCTGAGATAATCACAGTAGGGCCACAGCCAGAAGTCAACGCGGCTTCCTTGACTCTTCCGGTCCCACTCATCCCAAAAGGAGAAAGCGAGTTCATCTGGGGGTAAGCATCATGTGTCCTTCCCTCTGTTCTTAGATCAGAACAGATCCAAGAAACAGAGAGCAAACAATAGCCTCCTTCTCCCCGACCTTCCCTGCGAGAGACCTCGGTAGATATGACATGTGTGTGATCCGTGCGTGCACGTGTGTGCACACGTGTGATGCCTGCCTATTAACTTCCAGAGATCTTAAACTATCTGGTCACCGAGGGGTCTGCTAAGCAACAGCAGTACCAGGGAAGCAAGCGGGGAGCCCTCTCGCTCTGAACCAGCAGGAGCCCCTCCAGGGGGTCTCTCGGATACGAGTCACTCACTCAGCGCCAAGCTGACAGCCACCTCCAGCAACAATTACAGCTGCTGCACATTTTTCTGAGGCTGTAATGTTCAATCGATCAATCAGGCGTGCCACTCACGGCAGCCCGGGCTGCCAACTCACTTCAGGGTTGCAAGAGAAGCAATCACCACATACACTCCCTCTTGCACTTTCACTCCAGTCCAGTCCACTCGGTGAAGCCGTTGCGGATCCGTCTCTAGCAACGTTTTCCCTCCCGCTGCGGCTTTAGGCTGCACTTGGCAAATCAGTCACTCCTGGCCAAGCCACAAATATTCGGAAACGCAGGCACACAAATACACATGGCCTGGAGAGGGAGTGCCCTCCAGCAGACACACAGGAATACATGTACACCCCAGCACTGGACCACCACCATCCACACAACCTGTTGGACCAGGTCATATGGCTCAGACCCCAGATGGAAACCTGAAGCAGTACCATCTCAGAGGGGAAAAAGGATAGATCACTAATGCCCCCTTGTGCTGGCCACAATTCATAAAAAGACAATGGTTTTGTTTGTTTTCATTTTGTTTTTTATTTTAAGAAATGGCAAAGCACAATAGTCCAGTGTCCCACTGTTTCAGGCTGCACTGCTCTCCACTGGATGACTTTCCTCTTAGCCCCAGCTTATGTCTCTTTAGAGATAACTAATCTTCAATCTTATGTTTTCTCCTTCAAAGCCCATCTTAATTTCCTATTCTGGTCTCCTGACTGTCCACACCAACCACCCACTACACACAGGCTTAAAACAAGGTCAACATCCTTCTGGAAGAGACCAGACTACCAGACCTTGTAAAATCCTCTTGATTAATTCCACTGATGCACTGGCGGTATGTAATAAAAATTAACGATGAAGAAAAAGAAGGAAATTTAGACTTTTAGTAACAATTCAAAAAAAATGCACAGGCAGACAGAAGTCAGACACGAAGACACAGATCTATGGAAAGTCCACACACACACACACACACAGGCTATATGCACACACTGATGCCTCGAAATAAAAAACGCACTCCATGCAATGAGCTCCACCCCGCGCCCCGAGAAGAGGCAAATGGCATGTTCCGGATTCCAGCTTCCGTATTTAATTTGTTAACACGCAAGACATCAGAGGCATCACTTTGAACTGCAGACATCAATATGATTTAAACAGCTGCCACTTAATGTGGTAAGGAGGAATCAATTGTGCCCTGAAAACAGAAGACGAGGACGAGCGTCATCCTGTCGGTTTCCCGGGAAATAATGAGCCCTATTAATAGTTGTTAACATGAATCAACGAATCACTCCTTTGTCAGCGTTAGTGGCTGGGCCCCAGAGTCAATCAGTGAAGAGGAAGAAAACTGACGACTCAGGAAAAAGTCTCGGCAAGGGAAGGGGGCAGGGCACTGGCTCCTCTCCCACGCTGGCCCAGCCCCACGGGAAGGAGAAGAGGACTCAGCGCAGCAACGGGGCCCCAGAGGGCGATGCACACCAGTTAGAGACGGAAAGGTCAACCAGAAAGCCCGCATGTGGCCTCAGAAGACCAAGACAGAGGGACACTAAGCGTAGGGCTCCTCTCCCTTAAAAACCAAGAAATCAAAGCTGTTAATATCATGCTAAGGAAAGGGTCTGTAAGTCAGGGTTGAGCAAGAACAAACAGATTGGTTGGAGAAGGGCTAAGTGATGATGGTGTGTCGTTACCCACCCCCCACCCCTCTGCCCCCTCCCCCCTCCCCCTGCTCCCACACACCCCACCAGGTACGTGACTGTACAGGTGTGTTTTCTTCTCCGTTTGCCTCCATTTAAAATAGAACCACACAAACCATTTTGGAAAATACATGTCAAAGGATAAATAGCCTTAATAATGAAAACGCTTATGAGTTCTTGCAAACCAAAAAGAATAAACAAGGGTTCTCATAAATATTAACTGAGAGTTAGGAAACACTTTACTACGTGCCAGCCACAAAGAGCTTTATCTAAATTATCTCCTTCAACTCTCTCAGACACGCAGAGGTAAATAATCTCATACCCATTTGACAGGTGGAAAAACTGAGGCATGGAGTGTTTAAGTAACTTGCTTAAGATTGCACTATTAGCGGATGGCCAAAGACTGATTCAGAACCAGGTCTGTCTGTTGAAAATGTACACTTTTACACAATGTCATATCAATTTCTCACAGGCAGCCCACAAACGGAGAAATACAAGTGACCAATAAAGATTTAAGAATATATATCTAATTATGACAGTAAGCAAAAAGTCAAAATCAAAAAAGTTCTGTTTACCTTTTGCTTATCAGATAGACAAAGATTAAGAAGATTAACAAAGCCTAGTGTTAATGAGCTTATGGAAACACTGACTTGCTTTTGCAGCGTTGCTGAGAATTCAAGTTTTAAAACCATCCTGGAGGGCAGTTTTTTCAAAATATATAAAAATGTAATTTATGTATACTCTTTGAAAAACTCTACTCTCAGGAATTACCTTTATGGGATATTTAAATGAGTACGATAAGATAAAAAGGCATTAATCACAGTATTGTCTTGAAGAGCTAAAATATTGTAAACACTGTAAGTGTCCATTTATAAGAATTGCTAAGTAAATTATGAAACATCCATACAATAGAATATTACTCAGTCACCTAAAATGATAGTGTTGATCCATATTTACTGACACAAAGATGTCTATGAAAAATTGTCCAGTCAAAAAAGCAATTACAGAAACATATAAAAAGATATAAATATTTATCATATATACATGCAAAGCAAATTTTCTGGAAGGATGTTTGTGGAAATGATGTTAGTGCTGATTTTTAGGGTATAGAATTTATGGGAGCTTTTACTTTCTTCTGTGTATTTGTATGTATTATTCGACTCTTTGAATAAGACCTATTGTTTTTATAATAATGAGGTTATCTCCAAGAGAAAAAATTCCATATCTTCTATTTTCTAATTTAACTTTGTGTAGGATTGCCCCGGACCGGGGAACATTTTAAGATGATGAAACATAATGGAGAGAACGTGGGCTTTCCAATATGACCTCAGGTACGATTTCAGCTTTTACTAGCTCTGTGACTATGTTAGCTTTCTACTGCTGTCATAACTACCACAAACTTAGCAGTGTAAACAACACAATTTATTATCTTACGCTTCCATAGGTCATACCTACAGACTCACCAGGTTAAAACGAAGGTATTGGCAAGGCTGTGTTCCTTTCCGGAAGTTGTAGGGGAGGATCGATTTCCTGCTCATTCCAGTTGCTGGTGAATTTCAGTTCCTTGTGGTTATAGGACACAGATCCCTGTTTTCTTGTTGGTTGTAGCTAAGGGCTACTTACGGTTTCTAGAGGCCAGTACATTTCTTAACTCCTGGTTCCCTTTCCCCATCTTCACAGCCACCAAGATGGAGTCAAGTCCTCACTCTTACCTCACCCACCTGTTTCACTTTTCCACTTTAAGGACTCATGCAATGAGATTGGGCCCCCTCAAAGAATCCAGAATTGTCCTCCCCTTCAACACACTACAAATTCCCTTGTGCCACATAAAGTAACCTATTCACAACGCCCAAGGATTAGGCCGCGGACATCTTTAGAAAGTCATTACTCTGCCTAGCACAATGACTTTGGCAAATGTGGCAGGAGACCTTATGGAGTTACTACTATTTCATTTTCTTTGGTCATTGTTCCATTTTTACCTTCCCATTCTAAGAAGGTATCTGGCCCTCCTCATCCCAGGGGAGTTTAGGATGACCGAGGACAGCTTTTACTCCTTGGTTTCCATTTTCCCAAACCTAACCTGGCAGGATCCCTAAGAGAAGGCAGAACGTAAAAAAGGATGGCGGGATGGTCTGGCATAAAGGCAGGACCCCAACACCTCTGAGCCTACTGTTGACAAAGATGCCTTTAAAATCCCATGTGGCCTTGAGCGATGAGCAAACCCATTGTGAGCACCATAGACAGGAAACCATAGGGCTTTCTCCGAAGCTTCCAGTGGAGGTAAGACCCTTAAGACCTTTGTACTGGCCCAAGGGAGGGGCTGGACGGACTCAATTTCCTGCCACTCCCATGGGATAATGGCACAGGAAATCAGATTGATGTGATTTAAAGAAAATAATAGGACATCTTTGAACGCTGTCTGTGACATAACAAGCATATGTATCCACTACAGAGGAATGATAATAGCTACCACGTGGGAATTTGCACAGGATGAACATGTTTACAGTAGCTGGCACATACTAAATAGGCCATAAAAACTGTGATTGATATATAATGATAGGACATTGATGATGGGTCATATAAACATTATCCTCTGAAGAGGATTTATTTTTTTATTTATTCATTCATTCATTCATTCATTTATAAAAAGTACAGGTACTTTTGGTATTTTGAGCCATACCCCAAAGTCTAGTAGAAGACTCATCCCACACTGTTCAGTATAAAATACTCTTTAAACACTGAGAAGAGGGACAAATTGCTCTATGTAGAAATTCTGGAGTCATCAGTTTAACTTTCCTCCTTCTTACCCTCTACATCCAATTGGCCACTTCTTGTCATTCTGACCTAGCAACACCTGTAGCACCTGTCCCTGCCTCTCCTCCCCACCGCCAACACCTTGGCTCAGACCCCCCTCTTCTCTCTTCAGGATTATGTATGATGAGACCATCCCCGTGGGTCTCCCTGTCTCCTACCTCAGCCCCTCCAACCTACTGTTCACTTTCCTGTTTAATACTCTTCAGTGAGTTCCCTTTGGCTTCCGGTCTGGCCCCATCTTTCATTCCTCTGAGAGGCTCATTCTCCCCTCCCTCCCTGACTTTGCACAGGCTGGTACTTCTCTCTGGGGTCACTCCCCCCTTCCCTTCTCTCCCTACTCACACTTCAAGAGACAAATATTACCTCCTTTGTTAGACCACCCCGGCTCTCCCGCACCATCAGCTCCAGCTTCCCCAGTCTGGTCAGGGTAGAGACTACGGTGCCCTCCACACACTGTCTTATTGCTCTGTTTATATAGATTTCCTCCAATAAGCCAGGAGCTTCCTGCATGCAGGCACTGCGTCTTGTCAATGTTGAATCCTTAGCACCAACCCATCGTCTATCATACCAGAAGTAATCTCAAGCATTTCACTAGATAAATGCCAGGGAAGGTGCTGTGAGGTTGTGAGGTTCTTGGTAGCTGTGATGAAATGGAAAGGCCAAAAACATGGTTCATTATCCCTTACAGACTCCTCAGGGGACAAATACTCTCTTTATCTTCATCTCTCCCTCATATGCCAAACCAACAAAAGGGCACTTTTGAAAAAGAAATGGCAGTCAGTGAGTAAAGCAAAATAAGGAAATAGTGAGCTGGCAGAACTGAACTCAACGAGCATTCCCTGAGCGCCTGTGCCCTGCCAGGCACTGTACTAGGGACTGGGGGTATCTGGTCCCTATCTTCAAACACCTTACGGTCCATCGCAAGACTCGGGCACATAAACCACACAAGATAGTACAGGGGGTGGAGTGGGCAATAGAGCCATGTTTAATAGATGTTTAAAGGCAGTGAAGGGGCACCTGGGCAGCTCAGTCAGTTGAGTGTCCGATTCTTGATTTCTGCTCGGGTCATGATCTCGGGGTCGTGGGATCGAGTCCCCTGTCAGGCTCCGTGCTCAGTGGGGAGCCTGCTTAAGATTCTCTCTCTCCCTCTCCCTCTCCCCCTCCCCACCCCTCCTCACACGCTCTCTCTCACTAAAAAAAAAAATTCAACATAGATTAATACATTGAAAGTAGAGACTCAAATAAATATTGTACACCAGTGTTCACAGCAGCATTATTCATAACAGTCAAGAGATGGAAAGGAACCAAGTCTCCATCAACAAATGAATGGATACACAATGCACGTACAGGCACACACACACATACACACCCACACACTGCAATATTATTCAGCCTTAAAAAGGAAGGGAATTCTGATACATGCTGCAACATAGCTGAACCATGACATAATGCGAAGCAAAACAAGCCAGACACAAAAGGACAAATATTATATGAAGCCACTTATATGAGGTACCCAGGATAGGCAAATTCATAAAGACAGAAAGAATAATGGGGGCTACCTGGGGCTGAAATTGGGGGGAGAAGGAGTTCAGTATCTGCTAGACACAGAGGTTCTGTATGAGATGATGAACGAGTTCTAAAGAGAGGGTGTGGTGATGATTGCATAACAGTATGAATGTGCTTAATGCTACTGAACTTACTTAAGAATGGTGAAGCTGGTCGGTTTCCTGTCCTATGCATTTTACCACAATAAAAAAAAAAGCAATAAAGGAAAATTTTCACTCTGCAAGAATGGGACTTAGGAGGATGCTGATAACACAAGTTACTGAGAAGTCATGATGTGCGAACTGGGCTCTGAAGGGTGAATAGGAGTTTGCTGGACTAGGAGTCAGAAGTCTGACGTTAAGTGCCAGAGTCGCCACTTTTGTGTGGTCTTCGTTCTTTATCTACAAAAGTGAGAAAAGATCTACCGTATGCCTGCGGTGAGGATCTCATGAGAGAACATGTCTGAAAGGGCCTTAGAAACTACAGAAGGTTTCTCTGCTGTAAGTCCACTGATTACAAGTGATAGGAAGTATAATCATGGCCGGCAGGACCTTTATGTTTACATGATACCAGGATTGGCCTACCCAAGCTGTTTTTAAAATCTAAATGTGATAAACACTCCCTGTCCATTCAAGATGAAGTTAAGAAATTTGTAAAGACAACCGAAGGTTAAAGAGCAAGGCTTTGAAACTATGCTCTTCTAATGTATGAATATTACTCAGCCATTAAAATTGAGAAACAGGAAGAGAGAAAGAAAAAATACGAGAAAGCCTTTAGAATTCAGCTTCCTTCACCTAATACATGATAAACGGCAGCTCTGATAACAGTGTAGACATACGGATCCAAGAGTAAGAGCGGGGAGCCCATGCGCAAACGTGAAGACGGTACTCTGCAGAGATGGGGGGGCTAGGGCTCACAGCTGCCTATTCTTTTGATTTTATTTTGTTTTATTGTTTGGGGGAAAATGAATAAGAACAAGAGAAAAAGTATTATATTCCCTTTGTAAATGTGTACCGCCTGGCTTCTTTGCGGACTACGTGCCCCCAAGCCTTGCCCCCAGCAGCTTCCGAGAAGCTTGGGACCCCTGTACCTTTAAGCCCTGGGGGCCTAGAGGGTATCATTTGCCTCTAGCAATGACAGAAGCTTGCAGAGAACAACTGGAAGACGACCCAAGTCCCCTTCAGGGTAAAGAGCGGCCTCCTTCTATAGATTTGTGACTCGGGGCTCCAGAGAACGCTGAGGGCACGGGAAGAGCCATCAAATTGTGTTTGGCCTTGGGCTCTGATTCAAAGGGCACAGCTTCCAAGGCTCTCACCCTTCCCATTCTGAAAGAAAAGGGACTGACCCCAGATGCTTGCGATCTCACTTTGGATTTGCTCAGATGCAGGCGGAATTAACGCAAGGGCAGTATTGCTCAGAGCAGAGCTGCCTGTCGTGGCGGGAGCGGCCGTAAACCATTCCGGAGGCTAAAGCTCATAACTAGATCAGGCAGAGAAACTAGGACTGGCAGGTTGATTTCATGCCCTTGCACTATCTCTCCAGTCCATCAACCTGTAGAACTACCAAGCATTAGCACCCCTGACATACATCAGAAGCCGTAGCCTATAAACAGGAGAAAGGGAATCAGAGGACATCTCAATTTCGCTCCGCAGGGAGAAGGCCACTCTCATGGAGAGAGGAAAATTAACCCTGTAGTTCCACGGCTGCTCCCTTTAGCGCAAGTGCTAGATTCTTCCAGGATCATGGCCTCAGTTCCCCAGGTTGTACAGGTGGTTGGTGCCCATGGGGGCCTGGCTAAGCGGGAGAGGGGAGCTGACACTCACCCTCCTGGCCTGGGGACAGCGGGCTGGAGGAAGGCGTGTCTTGCACACATGATCTGAGCCCAAGCCACACTGCCGAGGAGCAGTTTCACCGACATGGGTGTGGTTGTGTTTCTGATTCACACAAAGCCCCGGATATGCTAGCAAGGGTCCCACCTGAGCAAACGGAGAAAGCTAGCCTGCACGTGTCTGTGTGTCCTGTCTCTGAAAAGCACAGAAAGCAGCCTAAAAACTGTACATTTGCAATTGTCCAGGTAGAAAAGCCTAGCCTTTCATTTTATTCTCTTACAAAGTTCCTTATGCACCAACAAACGACCCCAGGCTTCATTTAGCCAGATTTTCTTTTGGGTCCCACAGCCAACAGTTCTTGCCTTTGCAAGACATTCAGTAGTTTCCCACAGTTTCCACTGTGTTTGACTCCTGACAAATGCCAGCCCCTTCTTCTTTCTCCCTGGCTACCCTTTCTGATCCTTCTTCACTGGCCACCCTCCCCCAGAGCTTCATCTTCGCCTCGCCTAGCACCTTCCTCCACCCCTAGCGACCCTTCGAGAATAATGTCATGGGTTCTAACCAGGCTCTCTGTCTGAATTCACAATTTTAGGACGAGGTGATAGAGCCCTGAAATTCTATGATAATTCAGGAATGTGCCTAACGTGATTAATTGCATAGAAGTAAAAATCCAGTTTCTGGAAGAAGTCATAGCCTTCATTGATGCATTTTTTTTTTTAGAGAGAAAATGAAGGAACCAAGGCTAGAAATGTTAAGTGACTTGTTCAAAATCACACATGTGTTTGTGGCAAAAATAGGAATAGAGGGGAGCCCATGCAATCTACCTCTCCCCAAGACTTGCATTTATCCATCTATCAAAGAGAGACGAGTTTCTGTGGAGAGAAATTGTCTCTGATAGTCTCAAGAGAGGCAATACCCCATAGACTGTGATAATGATGGTGTTGTGATTTCACACATGACTGATAGTGCGGGGCTCTCGGGGGCCCTCACTGGAACACACAGCAAGGAAGGAGGCATTGAAGGTGGACTTAAGAGTCCACTGGCTGGGTTCAAATCCCTCCTCTGCCATTTTTAAGTTATGTGACATTGGGCAAGTACTTTAGTTTCCCCATCTGTAAAATGGGAACAATCACAGGTCAACTCCACAGTGTTGAGGCGAGGATTCAATGAGACAACCTATGGAAGAAGGGTTTAACCCGCACGTAACTTAAAAGAGGTCCTTGTGCCTTCAATGAATAACCTCCCAAGACCTATCTACTTTCTACACCTGCCATGCCCAGATGGGTCATGCTAATGTGAGAGTCTAGGATTTCATCTGATTTGCATGACCGCTGGTATCACCTAGCACATTCGTAAATGCTTCAGGAAGAAAACATGCACTGGGCACAGCCAATAAATATAAAAATTGCTAGGGGCTCCTGTGTGGCTCAGTCAGTTAAGCATCTGTCTTCAGCTCAGGTCATGATCACCAGTCCTGGGATCGAGTCCCACCTCAGGCTTCCTACTCAGTGAGGAGTCTGCTTGTCCCTCTCTCTCTCTCTCTCTCTCTGCCCCTCCCCATTGCTCATTCTCTCTCTCTCTAATAAATAAATAAATAAATAAATAAATAAATAAATAAATAAAACCTTTTAAAAAATACAAAAATTGCTTAGTCAAGTTCATTTTAAAACCACATGGTAATTCCCTAGTAATTCTCGGTTAATTGCATATTAATAACCATCTTGTTATAACATCAATGAGCCAAACATTTGATGTGGAAACCTGCAGCAGACATCAAAAGCTAAACTGGACATTCTCTGCTGCAGGAAATGATCCCTGATCACTCCGTATCATTAAGGCTTTTCAGAAAAACCTAGGTTCCTGCTTCTTTTTTTTTTAATCATTCATTTGACAGAGAGACAGGCAGCGAGAGAGGGAACACAAGCAGGGGGAGTGGGAGAGGGAGAAGCAGGCTCCCAGCAGAGGAGCCTGATGCGGGGCTCGATCCCATAATGCTGGGATCACGCCCTGAGCCAAGAAAGACGCTTAACGACTGAGCCACCCAGGTGCCCCTAGGTTCCTGCTTCTTAAAGAGCTCAGTAATAATCCAAAGTATCATCCATCTAAAGTTTCCTGTAGTGTAGGTATGTAAAAGGACCCGGTAACATCTACCGCCCATGACCGACTGCTCACCCTCCTCACCCTAAGTCCACTGGATCAAAGTCTTTTGAGAGGGAAAGCCCCAGCCTACTGAGCTCTTCTGAGATGATGGCTTCATTGACTATACTGTCTTGGGATGTTCTTAAGGTCTTTGCCTCCACCTCATTGCTGAGCTTTTAGAAGCTGACTTCTCCCCATTCCCTGCATTGAAATATGATCCCCCAAAATAAGTCATATCAGCCCAGCTGAATTTCTTGGTAGAGGAATTATGTATAACAAGACGGCTGGCAAGGTTATATCACTCCATGAAAGCTATAATTTCCCAGCAATTGATTCCTAAAGATAACTCACTGTTTGCGTGCAGTGAAAGCTAATTTAACAAGAAAGATGAGTCTCTTCAGAACACCTTGATTGGCAATTGTGATAAATTCCTATAATTACTATTGACTCAGAGATGGATTCTCATTTATTAAGATGTTGCTGTAACGACAGGCCGGTGATGGTTTAAGAAAGAGGAAATGGGGCCACCACATGCTGCTCCCATCTTCACAAAAGAAACTTGAGGGACCAACACAGTTGCAGATATTTCGGGGAGTCTGTGAAGACCCCCACTGAATCTTAGAGAGACCTCTACATCCTCCTTGCGTGTCCGCGTTGACTAAAAATCCCCATAGGAACCACAGCTCGGTGACCCAGGGAGTCGGGCTCGTTCTCCCAACAAAGAAACGAAGTTGGGTGTGGATCAATAGTTCCTCAGTGGAGGCAACAAAATCCTGGTATTAATGTTAAAAATTGAATAATATTTAAAGTCCCACCTTAGGAAATTGGTTAAATCAAATAGCATAAATCCGAATGATAAAATATGACTTTATGGAGAGTCAAAGACACAGGAAAATGACTGCAATATGTTTTTAAGTATAAAAGGTAGGAGGCAAAATTATATGTACAGTCTGAGATCAGTTGTGTAAGCAATATGCGCTAAAAAAAATAGGAAGGAATGTGGCCTAGAAGGTTGGCAGTGACAGGTGCTTGACCTCTATGTGGTGGGATAAACAAAACAATAATGAAAAAAAAAATTATACTTTTTAAAAAGTCCACACCTGGGGCACCTGGATGGCTCTGTCGGTTAAGCGACCGACTCTTGATTTCAGCTCAGATCACGACCTCAGGGTCTTGAGATCAAGCCTCGCATCAGGCTCTGCGCTCAGCGAGGAGTCTGCTTGAGATTCTCTCTCTCCCTCCCTCTGCCCCCCCCCCGCTAGCACGCTCTCTTTTTCTCTCTCTAAAATAAATAAATAAATCTTTAAAAAAATAAAAAGTCCACACCTATGATAAGGGGTGATCCCTGATACTGATTTGGGTTGGCTTACTTATAGAAGTCAAACTCGAGGTGTACTAGCTCCCAAGTAAAAACTGTTCTTTGTCGTTTGGGAATATTTTCCATGACCATCTCCACTATCACTGTCAGTCGTCAGCACCATAAATCTCTTGTTTGTGTTTGTACATGACACATACAAAAACTGAACAAGAATGATTCCTTGTCTTCTAGGAGTTTACAAGCTAGGATAGTTTATTCTGACATAAAGCATAGATTTTCTATATAATTTGCCATGTCAATGTAAGGCATTACTTGTATTGATCATAATCTTATAATTATCATCATTAGTATTCCTGAATTCCTTCTTGTCATTAACTCATTCAATCCATTTAACAATCCTAGGAGACACAAAGGATTATTATCCTCATAAAGGTGATGAAATGATGGCTCAGAGATACGGAGTGATTTGCATGAGGTCACCAAGCAAAAGAATTATTTAAATCCAAGTTTTCTGTCTCAAAGTCTCAGACTCTTCCTACTGTACCATATTTATGGTAAAATTTTACAAATGAGGAATACTTAATACATTAGAAACTGTTTACTAAATGCCCATACTACCCAAACCAATCTGTAGATTCAAATGCATTCCCTATCAAAATCCCAATAGGGCATTTTTTTTCAAGAAATAGAACCATCCTAAAATTTGTAAGAAATCTCAAGGGACCCTGAATATCCAAAACAGTCTTCAAAACGAAGAACTAAACTGGAGGCCTCACACTTCCTGATTTCAAAACATACTATAAAGCTACAAAAATTAAGGTGAAATGGTACAGGGGCACCTGGGTGTCTCAGTCAGTTGAGTGTCTGACTCTTGATTTTTGGCTCAGGTCATGATCTCAGGGTCTTGGGATGGAGTCCCACGTCAGGCTCTCCACTCAGCAGAGAGTCTTCTTGTCTCCCTCTCCCTCTGCCTCTTCCCTGCTCATTCTATCTCTCAAATAAAAATATAAACTTAAAAAAGAGAGAGAGAGTCAAAATGGTATAGGCATAAAAACAGACATATAAACCAGTGGAACACAACAAAGAGAAATAAATGCTTGCATATATGGCCAAATGATTTTCAACAAGGGCGCCAAGACTACATAATGGGAAAAGGACAGTCTCTTCAACAATAGTGCTCAGAAAACTGGATATACCACGCAAATGAATGAAGTAGGACCCTTAGCTTATGCTATATATAAAAATTAATTCAAAAGGATTAAAGATATAAACATAAGACCTGAAACTATAAAACAAAAAGAAAACATTGAGGGGAAGACACTGGATTTGGCAGTGGTTTCTTGGACATTACACGAAAAGCACAGGCAACAAAAGCTTAAAGTTTAGAGACAAATTGGACTACATCAAACTTAAAAACTTCTGCACACCAAAGGAAACAATCAACAGAGTAAAAAGGCAACCTATGGAATGAAAGAAAATATTTGAAAATGATATATCTGATGGGGTCAATATCTAGACTATATAAGGAACTTCCACAACTCAACTACAAAAACAGACAAACAAAACAAAACAAAAACACAACCAACCCAGTTAAAAAATGGGCAAAGACTTGAACAGACAATTCTCCAGAGAAGATCTAAGAATGGCCAACATACATATGAAAAGATGTTCAACATCACGAATCATAAGAGAAAAACAAATCAAAACCACAATGAGAGGGACATCTGGGTGGCTCAGTTGGTTAAGGGTCTGGTTCTTGATTTTGGCTCAGGTCATGATTTCAGGGTCATGAGATCGAGCCCCATATCACACCCAGCATGGAACCTGCTTAAGATTCTCTCTCTCCCTCTCTCTTTGTCCCTCCCCACCACCCCTCTCTCTCTCTTAAAAAAAAAAATTTTTTTTAAACCACAATGAGATATCACTTCACACCCATTAGGATGATTACTATCAAAAGAACACAAAATGGCAAGTGTTGACAAGGATGCAGAAAAATCGGAAAATTTGTGTGCTGTTGGTAGGAATGTAAGATGGCACAGCCATTCTGGAAAATACTATGGAGGTTCCTCCAAAAATTACAATTAAATTAGCATATGATCCAGCAATCCCACTCCTGTATATATATCCAAACATATTCAAAGCAGGATTTCAAAGAGATATCTATACACCCATGTTCATCTCAGCATTATTCACAATAGCCAAGAGGTAGAAGCAACGCATATGATGGACTATTACGCAGCCTTGAAAATGAAAGGAATCCTTTGGCATGCTATGATGGGAATGAACTTCTAGGACAGTGTGCTAAGCAAAACAAGCCAGTCGCAATAGTACAACTACTGTATGATTCCACTCGTATGAAGAATCTAAAGTAGTCAGAATCATAGAAACAGAAAGGAGAAAAGTAGTTGCCTAAGCCTGAAACAAAGGAGTAAAGTTAGTGTTTATTTTTTTTTAAGATTTTACTTATTTATTTGACAGAGAGAGACAGCCAGTGAGGGGGGAACCCGAGCAGGAGGAGAGGGTGAGGAAGAAGCAGGCTCCCAAGGGAGAAGCCTGATGCGGAGCTCGATCCCAGAACGCCGGGATCACGCCCTGAGCCGAAGGCAGACACTTAACGACTACACCACCCAGGCGCCCCAGAATTAGTGTTTAATGGGTAAAGAGTTTCAGTGTCAAAGAGTGACAGGGTTATAGAGATTCGTTGCACTGTGATGTGAATACATTTAACCCTACCGAACGTACACTTACAAACGGTTACAATGGGGAAATTTTGTGTGGTTTCTGCCACAATAAAAAAAATGTTTGCATATCATTAACTCTCTTAATCAAGGGCTTTTGGCACTTTAAATGGATTTTTTTAAATTCACTGTTAGAAACATAAAAAAATACAAGCAAACGCTACTTTGCTTCCTGGTCCAACAAATATGATTTCAATTTGTTAAGAGCCTCAAATAAAATTTTAATTAACTACAAACTGAATTCACTGCATAATGATGAAATACGATTTTTTGTTTGTTTGTTTCTCCTGGACAAGTTTTTTTTCTTAATTTTTAATTGTGGTCCAAAGAGTAACACAAACTATATCACCATTTTGAGTATACAGTTTAGCAGTATTAATATATTCACTGATGTGCCACAAATCTCCAGAACTTTTCATCTTATAAAACTAAAATTCCATACCCATTAAACAGCTCCCCATTTCTTCTCTCCCGCAGCCCCTGGCAACCACCATTCTCCTTTCCACTTCTGTGAATTTGACGGCTCTAGATATAGACGTGGCATCAGATAATATTTGCATAAATGACACAATACATTTTTTTAAATATGTGAAATGCTGCCTTGCCTCGACTTTTAAGGACCTCACACAGTTAGCATTCTGGGGACTACCAAACCAAAACACCATTCGGAAAACAAAAAGTAACCAAGATTATCATATCCTGAAAACTTTCCAGAGGTTACTTAATCCCTCTGCTTCAATCCGTTTCCTCCTCTATATAATCGAGATAATAGTAGTGTCTTCTTAGAGCACCGTGATGAGAATGAGATGTGTTAATACACGTAAAGAATTTGGAACAGTGACTGGCACAGCCTGCAGTAGAGATTAACTATCATTTTTACCTATCCTGTCGGTATTGGGAATACACCATAATTAAGATGCAACGGCTACTCTCAAGGAGCTCACAATCTAAGAATTTATATGTTCCGCAGAAACTCAGAGCATGGTAGAAATTTGTCAATTAATAGGCATTATCATTTAATATTATCATTTAATAGGCATTATTCACTAGAGAGTCTCAAGAAAATAACACAGACACAAGAATAACTTCTCTAGCTGGAAACTAAGAGCACAGGACGTAAGCCAACACAATGAATATTTTCCGACTGTAATCTCGCCAAGCTGTAGCCACTAATATTATTTTGTAAATACAATTAAAAGCAGCAGATCTGTTTTCACTGTGGGCAAGAATTAAACAAATTCTTACCTCTGGTTTTGAATTAACCATACAGTAACTTATCACACTGCTACCTTATTTGTCTGTTCTAGAGACGTGTGGAAAATGGAAAATGATTATAATAGCAATAAGAGTTGTCTTTCTCTTCTTAATGAAATTCTAAAGAGCTACAGCGTCCTGTAATGCAGACAAGCGTTTCTGCCTTGGCCGGTTCATCACACGGACTCAGCCAAGCGTGGCTGAGCGGGGAGCGCGGCGAGCAATGCTGCCACCTGCTGTAGAGAAGTGAAATTGCTTTCCTCACAGAGAGAATTTAAAAATCCCCGCCAGGACAAATGGGGGCTCCTTGGTTTAGGTAAGTAGCTCTATTATTCCAGCAGCTCAGCACATTACTGAAGTAGGTTACTCTTCTACTTATCTAAACTCACCTAGCTCTTCTGCTAACTTACCCCCCCCCGCTTACGTTATTTCACTCATTTGCCCCCATTACTCAACAATTTTGCTTTCCATTTTCTTGCACTCACTCGAGACGAATTACTTAACGTTGAAACAGTCTGTAGTGTCAGAATTTTTAATGATGAGCCCTGTGTCTCAGGATCACGTGTGCAAGAGAGCCTGGTAACAAGTGCACAGCAAATCTCCCTTTCTTCTGGGAACATAAGTAAGCACACATCACACGGCTCTTCTCAAGTTTTATATGTGTACATACCTAGCCATATTGACCAGGATAATATTTTTTTTAAGATTGATGTATTTATTAGAGAGAGAGAGTAGGGGGAGGGGCAGAGGGAGATGGAAAGAGAGAATCTCAACTAGACTCAGTGCTGAGCACAAAGCCCCACACCGGGCTTGAGATTACAACCCGAGACAAAACCAAGAATTGGACACTTAACTGACTAAGCCACCCAGGCATCCCTAGGAGACTATTTTTTAAAAAATATGTCGACATAAAAAATATTTAGCTGAATACAGACCTGTCCGGGTCCTCTGTTGTACCTGAAATATACACACAGAGACCTAAGTGCAATTAGGGAAAGAGGTGGAGTGGATTTCAGAAAATCGACAACACCAGCAAAGTTGATCTTCAGCCTTCTGTTCACATTTGGAGATGTATTTTCCTTTTCCCCTGCTTTCCATGCCCACAACCTTTTGATGAGCCTTAGTTGTCCACATGATCCTTTGAGATCCTCAGTGAAGCGTGTTACTGATCCCAGAGCTCTCAGACTCGGACCTTGCCCGATCCCTCTTCAACCGTCACCCCATCGAAACTTCCTATTTTAGTTTCTACTCCTGAGCGATCTGCTTGTTTCTGCCAGATCACCTAAACTGAGAGTCAGGTACTGTGGGATAAATATTTAGTACACTGACTACCCTCAAATGCTTGCTCACTTAATGAAAAGCCATGAATAACTGGCAGGATTTTAGGCACCACAGATATGGACGGAGCCAGTAGGGGGGTGGATATGTAGATGGATGAGAAGAGTGAAACTTCAGCGACAGGCTTTAGGTCACAGAATATAGCTAGCAGCCAGCTGCTCTAACTAGGTCTAGGAAATCCTAAACGTCCACGCGGAGACCCACATCTCTTGATGCTGAATACTCATATACATATACACCCACACTTCTACACATGCAGACTCCCGCAAGGAGAGAAAATGCCATCTACCTGCAAACACAAACATCCTAAGTGTCTCCAGACACCATTCACGCCAGAGAAGAGAAGCAGCAGTTCACACATTCTTTCCATGACACCATAAGCCACCTTACACCCACACCATGGCTCAGATAGCAGCGTGGGCAGACTCTAGGGAAAACAGAAATCATTCTTGGCATGCAACATCAGCTGAGTGCCTTCATCATTCCAGGTTAATGTTCCAGAACTTTTTCTCTGACGTTCCACACTGAAAGCAGGAGGTTGTCCCTAGCTGTCAACACGTACCTTTTAAAAGACTTATCCCATCTGGTGGAAGCAACCCTTATGAGAAAAGAAATCCAAACTTTTATGGAAAGCTATGTAGCAAGACCCCTTGCCGGGTGATTTTTTCTTACAGCTCTGGCAGAAGTTAATTAAAAGGTATCGCTTATCAAGATCATATTATAGTGTGTAATTTTATTTTTAAAAAAATTTTTTAAAGATTTTATTTATTTCTCAGAGAGAGAGAGAGCACAAGCAGGAGGAGTGGGAGAGGGAGAAGCAGGCTCCCTGCAGAGCAGGGAGCCCAATGCCGGGCTCCATCCCAGGACTCTGGAATCATGACCTGAGCCGAAGGCAGACGCTTAACCCACTGAGCTACCCAGGTGCCCCTATAGCATGTAATTTTAGAATTTGCTTTCCTAAACTCGGAGACTGGTATTATTGGCATATTAATGTTTAATATTTCCCCTGGTAAGTAACCACTTGCTCACTAACTTGAAATAGGTAAGAATAGGATTCCTATTAGGTTGGTTGTGCAGTTAAAATAAAATCGTGTGCTCTGAGCTTTAACCATGGAGTCTTCCAGAAGAAAGCATCAGTCTGCATACAGAAGTACTTCTGACAAGAACAGCAGGAACAAGGAAAATGGAAAACCCAAGGTCAGATCCAGGCAATAATCTGTAACATTATTTACTCGCTATTCTCCTTCTCTGGTTTTGCTGCTGAGTTCAATGCGAGCAAGAGAATCAATTTCAATATGTATATCACATTTGTTACAATCTGCATTTCGTGTGGGGAAACACAAAGAAAAGGGAACAGGGTTCTTGACTTCAAACCACTCAGGCTTGGGGTGGTAACTTCTTTCCCCAGTTCCCATTGGGCTAAAATGTAAAATCCCAGATTCATACCTCCAGTTGCAGTAAAGGTTGACTCAAAGGCCCACCAGAGAAATCGCAGCCCTCTGATAACATCTCTCCTCCCGGGGTGCCCTATATTTTTAAATTCAGACTTCACTAGAAATGTCACTGAAGCCAAAGGCTACAAAACCTAATTAACAGTATAATGAGAGCCCTTGAAGTGAGTTCTGGAAGACCGCATAGGAGCTTTGGGAAGACAGAGTATCCAACCAGACATTCCATCTTGTTGGATGTGAGGAAACGTGCAGCGAACATTCACATAGAACATAGAAAACGTAAGTTAACTATAGACTTCATCTGTATCTTGTCAGCATAAAGTTGAGTTCTGTCTAAGAACATTTGCTGAGAACAGCAAAGAACTTCCTTGTAACGTTGAGAGCTTCAACAGTCCCAAGGACCGTGGACTCACAATTCTGACCCTATAAAGATTTGTTGCAGGAAACTACGTTTGTTAAAATGTTTGCTGTGAGAAACAAACTGAGGGCTTCAGAGGGGAGGGGGGGTGGGGGAATGGGATAGGCTGGTGATGGGTAGTAAGGAGGGCACGTATTGCATGGTGCACTGGGTGTAATACGCAACTAATGAATCATCGAGCCTTACATCAGAAACCAGGAATGTACTGTATGGTGACTAACATAATATAGTAAAAAAAAATTAAAATAAAAAAAAATGTTTGCTGTAGTAAGCTGTTAGATCATGGAGGTTATAAACTGTTTTTGTCACAGAGGGCTTATTTTTAACCACCTGCCTCTGACACTGCACTCATTTCTATGACCTCACTGCAAGTAAATGAATCAGCACGCCTTGTTACTCGAAAAGCACTGCGTTTCTTTTTTTTTTTTTAGACTTTTTCACTTGCAGTCCTTCCTGAGCAAAACTTTGTGTTCTACAAGTCTCATCTCTAAAATGGAATTTAATTTATATATATTAAATATATATATTAGTTTTATATTAAATATATTAAATAGTTTATATAAATATATAATTATATAATTATATAAACATATAATTATATAAATATATTAAATATTTTATATTAAATATATATATTAGTTTTATATTAAATATATTAAATAGTTTATATAAATATATAATTATATAATTATATAAACATATAATTATATAAATATATTAAATATTTTATATTACATATATATATATTAGTTTTATTATTGTTTTCATCATGGCCTACATTACTGCCTTGGTATTTTTTCCTTTCATCCTTCAAGTAATGAAAAGATATCACTCATCCAAAAAGACTAGGTAAATCCAAAAGTACTTGTTGAGCACCGAGAACATATTGTCTGAACATTTATAATGATAAAAATAAATACTTTTTTTAAATTTTTGACTTACGTGCCAGGAGTTAATTGAACCATACTCTTCTGTCCATGGCACACTCTCATAGTCTATAAAAGGCTCCCCTTTTTAGTTTATATTTACGTTTATTTACATCCCCCGCAGAGCAAACATTCTAAAGTATTTTCTATCTTTCTATGTGAATGAAATCTAGCAAAAAAATATTGTTTTGTGCACGTGTGTTTGCAAAGACAGTGCTGTGTTCTAAGTCTCGCCAGGTCTGTTCTTCACTCAGCACCTGGTTTTAAATTCCTTCCATGTGGATTTACACATGTATAGTCTTTTGCTTCTGAACACTATAGAGTACTCGGTTTAAAGACCAAGAAAAAACTTTAAAGCAAAGGTATAGCTCTTCTCCCTGGAGACATGCTTAGACCCTCCCAAATCCGAGTCTGGGAAATCTCTGCCCCACACTGGTGGGTGGTGAGGTGAAAGTGGGGCACGGTTGTGTTGGGGGTTAGAATTCACACCAACAGACAGCTGAGTCCCCCTCTCTCTGCGGACCCGCTTCTCCATGGATGTGTCTTATGTGGGGAGATGGGTCAGTTAGGCCCCTAACTGCCTTCGAAGTGCTAAGTTAGGCTGTAGATGACACAAAGCCCTTCTCTAACTGACCTAAGCAGAAGGGACCCTTGGTTTGTTCACCGAGCTGGAAACTGCCAGAGGGATGCCAGCCATAGGTCATGTCCTCAGAAGTAAGTTCCTCTCCATCTCTCAGCTTTACAGTTGGCTTCCTTGGTGAGCTTTGTGTGGTAATTTCTGGCAACGGCAGGGGAAGATCTACTCAAGTCGAAGTTCAGGAGAAAAAAATATATATCTTTTTTATAGTTCCTGCATAAATCTTGGGATTAACTATGATTGGATCAGTGTGAGATTACCAATCACCGTAGCATGGAAATGAAGTTTGCCAATTGGCCAAATGTTGCCATAGGTACTCATTGACCAGTCACTAGACTAGGGAATTTGGGGGTTTGGTGGAGGTCATCTAGCCTTGGCTACATAATCTACTCCCTGACCTAGGGGGGATCCCACCCAAACCGTGTCTCCTGAGAGTAGAGAAGGTTTATGTTCCTGAGAATAGAGAAGGAAATGTGGGATACGATTGCATTAAAAAAAAAAAAAAAAGAGGAATGGATTCAAGGCAAGCAAACCAATTACTCACAAAAACTGGGTAGTGGGTAGAAAGATGAAATTTCTCATAAGTAGAATAATGTCATTCAAAGCCACAGTTAGACAATCACCGTGAGGTCTCTGGGCTTAATGCTTTATTCTAATACTCCAATAATTATCATAATCATAATCAGCATTTTAGTAATTACCACAATGATATGGAATAGATTATTTTGTGATACATTGTCTCATTTTATGTATATTAGTCTTAACTCATTTTTACTTTAAACTTTTTCATAACTACTTTTTGGTCCCTCACAAAGGCCGACAGTCGTATTCTTCTTTCCTTTCAAATATTAATTTTTTGGCTCAAGAATTCTCAAAAAATACATGAATCAATTCTAACACCACAAACAAAAGCATATTTGGTACATTTGAAACCCAACTATAAAACTGTATGTCTGAGGAGGACACATGACAGAATATTTTGGGATGAGAAGAACATTTAAACAAAACTTTTTTATTACATCAAAAAGAAGATTTATTTTCAATAAAATAGATCAAAAGCAAAGTTTGCAGACAGAAGAAAGATGGAAAGAAGATATTTGCAATGTCAAAAACTGACAAGGGAATGTTTTCTAGAATATACAAAGAACTTCTACAGTTCACCAAGACAAGATCATAAACACTGAGGAAAGAGACAGGCAAAGGATGGGGAAGGGCACTTCACAGAAGAGTAAACTGAAAGGCCAATAAGAGACGTTAATAAACAGAGACATGCAATTTAGAAAAGTAACGTACCACTTCATCATTGCTAAACAAGCAAAAGCTTGAAAGCTGCATTTTCAGGGGCACCTGCGTGGCTCAGTCATTAAGCGTCTGCCTTCGGCTCAGGGCGTGATCCCGGTGTTATGGGATCGAGCCCCACATCAGACTCCTCCGCTATGAGCCTGCTTCTTCCTCTCCCACTCCCCCTGCTTGTGTTCCCTCTCTCGCTGCCTCTCTCTCTCTGTGTCAAATAAATAAATAAAATCTTAAAAAAAAAAAAAGGAAAGAAAGCTGCATTTTCAAATCCTGGTGGTCAGGTGGGATACGAGCCAAGTACCCCCTGCCAGGGAGGATGCAGACGGGCAGAGTTACTCCAAGGAGCAGGCAGGAAGTACCTAAGAAATCACTCGAGTCCCCTGGCATCTAGCAAGGCTGTTTTGGGGTATGGATGCCCAAATAAAATTTCCAGTCCATCAGGGAATATGTGTGAGGATGTTTTTGCACGGTTGTTCAGGGAGGTGCTCTACCAATGAGGGTCTCATCAGAAAAGAGAAACCTCATAATAATTTGAGCAGGAAAACGGAATATAAAGAATGATTGGTTATGAGAGGGTGTGGAAGTAATGTGGTACTGGTGAGTGAACGTCACCTCGAGTAGATCTTCCCCTGCCGTTGCCAGAAACTACCACACAAAGCTCACCAAGGAAGCCAACTGTGAAGCCAAGAAATGGAGAGGAACTTACTTTTGAGGACATGACCTACGGCCGGCTTCCCCCTGGCAGTTTCCAGCTCGGTGAACAAACCAAGGGTCCCTTCTGCTTAGGTCAGTTAGAGAAGGGCTTTGTGTCATCTACAGCCTAACTTAGCACTTCGAAGGCAGTTAGGGGCCTAACTGACCCATCTCCCCACATGAGACACATCCATGGAGAAGCGGGTCCACAGAGAGAGGGGGACTCAGCTGTCTGTTGGTGTGAATTCTAACCCCCAACACAACCGTGCCCCACCTTCACCTCACCACCCACCAGTGTGGGGCAGAGATTTCCCAGACTCGGATTTGGGAGGGTCTAAGCACGTCTCCAGGGAGAAGGGCTATATCTTCGCTTTATTGAAGTTTCTCTTGGTTTTTACACTCCGCTTCCTCTTCCCTATCTCCTCTCCCTTTTTGAAAATAGTGAAAGAGCCACTGCCAAGAAGAACATTAAATAAAAGGAAGCAGAAAAAGGCAAAGAGAGGGAAGTCAAAGAGAGAAATGTAGCTCAAGGAGCAAAGGCTTCATTAGGCTCGCAACAAAGACAAGCTCAATTTCTTTCTTATTGACATTAACGAGTTTGATGTGCGTCCAACGTAAAAGCCAGGCAAATCTGCTTGCTCTTACTGGGGTCCCAGCATCTCTGCAGCTGCTTGCAAATTGCTTAATTCCACGAAAGGTCATCTTTCTTGATTGGTTTTCGTTCCTTTCTAGGTCCAACCAATCAAGTGGAGGCCAAGCAGATGGCTCCGAGCCGGTCCTGATGGGCCAGGTCAGCAGCTGCAGCCTCACCCTGCAATTCCCCCGCCCTCCCCATCATGGACATCCTTCTTCTAGCAACGGCTCTTTAACTAGCAACCGTAGGGGCCCCATGGATAGTTCCTGAATGGATAAAAGTTACTCAGTAAACTCCGTGCACAGCCCTATGGCAGAGGCTGGGAGTGAAACAAAGAAACGTAACTCAGGGGCGCCTGGGTGGCACAGCGGTTAAGCGTCTGCCTTCGGCTCAGGGCGTGATCCCGGCGTTATGGGATCGAGCCCCGCGTCGGGCTCCTCTGCTAGGAGTCTGCTTCTTCCTCTCCCACTCTCCCTGCTTGTGTTCCCTCTCTCGCTGGCTGCCTCTATCTCTGTCAAATAAATAAATAAAATCTTAAAAAAAAAAAAGATTAAAAAAAAAAAAAGAAACGTAACTCAAAGAATAAAATGAAAACAGCTTCCACAATTTTACAAAATAATAAACACATTCAGTAACAGGGCTGAGGCTCAAACTCCCATTTTTATATCCAGAGTCCTTGGTGCCAGTAACATGATGGTGGCCTGGGATGGAAAAGGGAGAAGAAAAGAGGAATCTAGCGAAAAGAGAGAAAGACAGACAACATGGGGGGTGGGGAGCGAGGACAGTTAAACATAGGATTGCTTGTTGGTTTTCTGCCAGGTGGCAAGCATTACATCAGACCATCCATGTCATAGTTTATCTTATCCAGTCCTTACCATCAGAAAGGCAGCCATTATTAGCTCTACTTTTACAGATAAGATTCCAAAATTCAAAAAGGCTAAACAATTGTCTGAAGGTTATAAAACTCAGAAGTGTCAGAGCTAGCATTGTAACACAATCCCATCCAATTTCAAAACCCATACACCTTGGAGAGCCTGGGTGGTTCAGTTGGTTAACTGTCTGCCTTGGGCTCAGGTCATGATCTTGGGGTCCTAGGATCGAGCCCTGAGTGGGGCTCCCTGCTCAGCTGGGAGTCTGCTTCTCCTTCTCCCTCTCCCCCCACTTGTGCTCACTCTCTCTCTCAAATAAGTAGATAAAATCTTTAAAACAAAACAAAAAAACCCATATGCCTTTAATGCCAGGCTAGACCATCCCTTCCCACTCAATTACACCAGACACCTAAGTGTTATATATGTGGTATGATAAAGGCCTGACATTGAGCCCATTCTCTACTACGTTTCTTTAAATTCTAGAAATGTTGATGTCAATATGATTTAATCATAGAGAAATAGTTATTTAGAATCTCCTTTAGTCTGGACATGCATTAATTCCACAAACATTTATTCAAAGCCTGGCACTCTGTGACATCCTAGAGAAGCAACAATTAAGACCTGGTCCAGGGGCGCCTGGGTGGCTCAGTCGTTAAGCATCTGCCTTCGACTCAGGGCATGATCTTGGAGTCCTGGGATCGAGCCCCGCATCAGGCTTCCCCGCTAGGAGCCTGCTTCTTCCTCTCCCACTCCCCCTGCTTGTGTTCCCTCTCTCGCTGGCTGTCTCTCTCTCTGTTAAATAAATGAATAAAATATTAAAAAAAAAAAAAAAAGACCTGGTCCAGGCCCTCAAGGAGCTTGCAGACTGCTGGGGAAAAACAGACAGAAAAAACAGATAATTACAAAATCATGTACTTACTGCCCTTAGGCTTTCTTAACCACTTCAGTCTCTTTTTTATAATCTGGCATATTGACATAATAATAGTACCCACCAAATCGAGTTGTTGCGAGGATACAATGAGAAAATGCACATTAAGCACTTTGCATAGTGACATATGATTGGAGTTCAATAAATATTATGGTTAATATCAATATTGTCAGCAGCTTAAAATGAGGAAGTTAGGAATTAAGGGAAGCAAGAATGAAGAAAGATGAATCTACAGAAGCTGAAGACATTGCCTATAAAGAATAAGAAAGGAATTAAGGATGGCTCCCCATCTCTGGGTTTGGCAGCCAGGGCTGTGGAAGAACAGTGATTGCAGAGATTGCTAATTGACTACATATTATCCGTCCTCCCAGTCTTACATGGTAATGGAATTTCAGTTTTATCCAGGGTAACAATATATACCACTAATGTTCATATAGCTCAGTCTCCCATAGAGCCTTAGCTGACCTTCTTCATTTCTCCCTTCCTGCTGTCTAGACTCCCATGCAATGGCAGGATCTCTGGCAGCTGGTTTGGACCATGAGGTAACCCTGAGGACAGACACCATGTTGTTCTGCAATATTGGGGCAGAAAGAGAGAAGTCACTTGGGCGTGTGGTAGCTAAGAAGCTACCATAACACCCTTGACTGGCCTAGCTCTGGATTTCATTTGCATGAGAGCCCAATGTCTATTTTAATCCACTAGAATTTGGGGGTTTCTGTTATTCAGTCCTTATCTAATACAGGATAGACACTAATACAGGGTGGATAATGATGCTGTTCCCAAGTACACACTGTAAGAGGAGAGACTTTGGTCTGATAAAGGTGAGAGAAAAGAGGTTTTCAGTTTAAGACAAGTTATATTTTAAGGTGTCTGTGGTACCAAGTGGAGGACAAATGTTCATTAAGCACCAATAGTCAAAAAGCTCTAGATAAAGACTTTGAATGGGGATCAGGCCATGCCACCCTAAAATATGCCACTTTGGCATCAGGAGTATTTTGAGCTGAAGGCACCTGAAAACCAACAGACACAGGAAGACTTTTCTGCTCTCCCTTAACTGCCTGAAGGCAGGGCATACATTTCCCTTGCGAAGGTGTCCCTCTCTCCTATACCAAGAAAAGGAGAGCAGCTCTTATCACTGGAGATGGAAACGAGTTTGCACAAATGAACCTTACTACAATTATCCTTCTCTTCTAATAGTTGCCCCCACCCCCCCCATGTATTTCCTAGCCACTTCCCCTTGAAGCCCAAACCCCCCTCTGTCATTAAAAATGGTAAATAAGCCAAAGTCTAACCATGTTTTTCACTTTTTTCTATGAACCCTATCCAAAAAAATTTTTTTTTATTTTTTTACATGTGGCATTTCTATATCTAGTAAGAGTGCATTAAAATATGGAACACCATTGCTAACATAAACGAGTTAAGCCTTGGCAACTCCAGTAGATAATACATTCTAAGGTTAATTAATGAATATACATTTAGCTTGCCACAAGACATGAGGCAATCAGCCTTTTTCTGACAAATTCTAACTACATCAAGTTAATTAAACTTGTAATTAGCTGGAATTCAGATTTAAGTCCAGGGCATCCCACATTTGCCACCTCCAAGAAAATGATATTTTCACTATGATAGTGTTAAAAGGTTTTTAAAGGAACTGTTGGTTTTGAGTTTCATTTTTTAATTAAAAAAATAAGCTGAAGATTTTTATATTTCTTTTTTTTTAAGATTTTATTTATTTATTTGACAGAGATAGAGACAGCCAGTGAGAGAGGGAACACAAGCAGGGGGAGTGGGAGAGGAAGAAGCAGGCTCCCAGTGGAAGAGCCTGACGTGGGGCTCGATCCCAGGACCCCAGGATTGTAACCTGAGCTGAAGGCAGACGCTTAATGACTGAGCCATCCAGGCGCCCTGATTTTCATATTTCTAATTCCTGTTTTAATTTTGAATTCTGGTCACTTGAAGACTACAGATATACAGTCTAGTCAAATAATACTAATGGTATCATACAAATATTTGGTTAAATTTGGAGGAGCAAATTTATTATATATGAGCAGCTATTCCCACCCATGGTAGGTAGGGCTGATCTTGGCTCTATTTCTCAGTTATCCAGGAAACACTATATCGAATACTTTGCTCCAAATGGTTACTCTCAATAAAATAGAGCTCATTTATAAGAGGAAGTTTACTAATTATTGAGGCCCTAGAGGAACCACAAGAAGGATGAAAAGGAAAATACTTGTAAAAGAAGTGGGAGAAAAAGAGCAGTGAGACTAACAGCAATTTTAAGGGAAAAATGGAAAGAGAGTTACCTTATTGATTTAATTGAAGTTGGCAAATAGGGCTGGTAGTCTCAAACTATCTTCAATTAAATTCTACCATTAGATACCCATTCTTTCGAAAGCCATTCCTCTTACTCAACAGGAAATAACATAGAAAGATCAAAAACATAATACATACCAGTCACTAACAATTTTATCATTTGTTTTATTTAATTGTGGTATAATTGACATACAACAGTATATTAATTTCTGGTGTGCAACATGATTCAATATTTGTATATATTGTAAAATTATTACCTACATAAGTCTAATTAACTTCTCTCACCATACATAGTTATAGAATTTTTCTTGTGATAAGAACTTTTAAGATGTACGTACTTTCAAATATGCAATACAGGATTATTATAGTCACTGTGCTATACATTACATCCCAGTTACATAAAATAAATAAGTCATAATTTTATAACCGGAAGTTTGTACATTATGACTCTGTTCACCCATTTTCATCACCCCCCGTCCCCTGCCTCAGGCAACCACTGTTCTGTCCTCTGTATCTATGAGCCTACGGTTGTGTTTTGTTTCAGATTCCACATATAAGTGAGATCATACTACTTTTGTCTTGGTCTGACTGATTTAGCATCGTGCCCTCAGGGTCCATCCATGTTGTCACAATTGGCAAGATTTCATTCTTTTTTATGGCTGAGTAATATTCCTCTGTGTGTGTGTGTGTGTGTGTGTGTGTGTGTGTGTGTGTGTGTGTGTGTGTTCCATGTCACATTCTCTTTATTGATCCAGTGATGGACACTTGGGTTGTTTCCATATCTTGACTAATAAAGAATGTTGTAATGAACATGGGGGTACATGTATCTTTTCAAGTTAGTGTTTTCATTTTCTTTAGAAAAGACCCAGAAGTGGAATTGCTGGATCATAGGGTAGCTCTATTTTTAATTTTTTGAGAAGCCTCCACACTATTTTCCACAGTGACTAGACCAATTTGCATTCCCACCAACAGTGTACAGGGTTCCCTTTTCTCCACAATTTTCTTCACCAACACTCGCTATTTCTTGTCTTTTTTATAACAGCCAATCTAATAGGTGTGAGGTGTTACCTCGTTGCGTGAAGTGAGATCTCAATATTTTTTTAATCTTGTATTGTCATCCCTTGATATTTCCCTGTCAAGGCCCCAGTCTTCCGTTAATAAAAATTATGTGCCTCTTCTCCAGTGTATCTGTCTTTTGTTAGTTTAATCCATAGGCTCCTTGACCCTAAATCCAAGAGTGTAAGGAAACACATTTCCTTCCTGACTTCTTCCATCAGGATGCAGTAGAAGTCTTGAAAAAAGAATGAGGAATCAGGGAAAGATCATAAAATGAGGAAAAACACAGCTCTGGGGAATTCAGTACTTCCATGACAGCAAAGAAAGAGAGGCCACTGAAGGGACATGAGGAGTGACAGAGAAAGGACAGGGAAATGTGGAGAGTGGGCTCATGGAATTCAAAGGAGGTGAGGGGTGTGGTAAGCAACATCAGATGCTACAGAGCTCTCGAGTTAACAACAAAATACAACTGAAAACGTCATCCTAATTATTTCAGCAGCAATGGGAAAGCTGAAAACGAGCTATGGAGAGACGAATACAGGGAAGATGAGGAGGAGCTATATTGCTCCCGACTACTGTTGTAACAAATTACCACAAATCCAGTGACTTGAACCAACCTAAGCTTATTCTCCCATGGTTCCTAAGTCAAAAGCCAAGAAGGTTGCTTCTGGTCTCACCAGGCGAAACCAAAGTGTGGGCTGGTTGGGCTCTCCTCTGGAGGATCCAGGGGAAAGTCTACTCTTTCACGTTGTTGGCAAAATTTGTTTCCATGTGGTTGTTGGACTGAGTTTCCCACTTCCTTGCTGGCTGCCAGCCGGGGACTGGCCTCAGCTCCTAGGGGCTGCCTACATTCCCTGGCTCCGTCTTCAAAGCCAAGAATAGCTAGTTGAAGATCAATCACACTTTGAATCTCCCTGACCTCTCCTCCGGGTTCGTCCCTCCTCCCTGCCCTTTCCGCTTTTAACAGCTCCAGTGATCACACTGGATCCACCCAGATAATCAAGGGTAATCTCTCTATGTCAAATTCAGCTGCAATTCTATCTGCAAAGTCATTTCACAGAGGTATCTAGATTTGTGGTTAAGAAGCCAAGGGAGAGGAATCTTGAGGGGAACATCTTTAGAATTCTGGCTCCCACAAGTGGTGACAATGAGCATAACCGCTCTTTCAAGAAATGGAGCTACATATATTCTGCTTACTGTTACAGGTGGAAAGGAGGCAAGGGTAGGAAATTTGTAAGTGGCAAGAAGAGGCAGGAGTAACAAGTCATTAGGGAAGTTCTATCAACCACTATTGTTTTCTTTAAAGCAGCTCTCAAAGTGTTGTCCTGGACCAACAGCATCAACATCACCAGAGAACTTACTAGAAAAATAAATTCTAAGGTCGTATCCTAGAACTACTTAGTCAAAAACTCAGGGAGTGGGGCCCAGAAATCTGTGTTTTACAAGCCCTCCAGGGGATGAGGTTACAGCTCGAGTCTGAGAATCACTCTTATAGCAAAAGACCAGATCTTGCCTGAGACTGAGGAAGGGGTGCCGTCGAAGACTTAAAAAGAATGTAAAGGTTGGAAAGAGCTATGGGAAGAAAAAGAGAGAAGACTGAGTGAGAACATATGGAGCCCACTGTCTTGCCAAACTCCAGGAACCAAATTCCAGTCCTGGGTGTAAAGACAGAGTGGGAGATCCGATTGACTTTTGACCAAAAAAAAGGGGGGGGTAATATAACCACTTGCAATAGGAATTTTTGGCAATATATATGGACAATGGAAATAATGAATTAACAGGGAGGCATCATGGCATTGCTCTTAGAGTCAGCATTTATCTGGATTCATGTCCTAGCTCTGCCACTAAGACCCTAGGGAGTTCAAGAAATTGGCTTAATGTCTCTGAGCCTATTTCCTCAATGTGGGGACAGAAATCCAAGAGACGAGTGGAAATCCCACCCATGTGAAATATAGCACATGAATTCTTTTTTTGTAATTTGTTATTATATTAGTCACCATACAGTACATCCTTAGTTTTTAATGTAGTGTTCCATGATTCATTATTTGCGTATAACACCCAGTGCTCCATGCAAAAAGTGCCCTCCTTAATACCCATCACCGGCCTAGCCCTCCCCCCTACCCCCCTCCCCTCTGAAGCCCTCAGTTTCTTTCCCAGAGTCCATAGTCTCTAGTGGTTCCCACCCCCATCTGTTTACCCCCCCCTTCATTCTTCCCTTCCTTCTCCTACCGATCTCCCTGCTATTCCTTACGTTCCATAAATGAGTGAAACCATATGATAATTGTCTTTCTCTGCTTGACTTATTTCACTTAGCGTAATCCCCTCTAGTCCCGTCCATGTTGCTGCAAATGTTGGGCAATCGTTCTTTCTGATGGCTGAGTAATATTTCATTGTATATATGGACCACATCTTCTTTATCCATTCGTCTGTTGAAGGGCATCTCGGCTCCTTCCACAGTTTAGCTATTGTGGACAATAGCACATGAATTCTTAGAATAGAACCTGACACACAGGTGAGAGTGATGATTGTTCATTGGGGTGTTTGTCAGATTCTGTCATATGAATAGATGAACTCTGTGTCCTGTTTCTCAAGCCTGTTACTTTGCTCGGTAACCTCCAGAGAGGCTGGACTCCACATGACTTCTCATTTCGGGACCTAAATCAATGGACAAGCTCTGCAGACATGCTAGATGTTCATGACAGAGAGCAGGGTGCAAAAATGTGATCACAAGCACGGCAGTGGCATCCCAAGCTTCTGTCTGGTACAGCGTGTGACAGTCACCCACGATCCACCAGCTAACTCACGTCCTGAGGCCAAGACCAAAGACAGTCAGGTGGGCATGTGAACTCCACTCAGGGAAACCTGGCAAGAGTAGAGAAAGAATAAATACTGTGAACAAATATGTTCTATTATCTATTATAATGACCCTGAGTAACCAAATTGGGTAAGGCTGGACTGTTTGGGATAAAGCTGTAAGTAAAGGAAAAAGCCAGGGGGTGCTCAGAAGGCAACCTGCCCCTCACCAAAGTAGGAAAGGCTTTCTCAGATTCTGGAAACTGAATCACTTTTGCAACAGGCATGTTTGTTATCTCTGACCACACGGTCAGCATAGGAGTTCGCTAGGGCTACGGTAGCACAGCCCCACAAACCAGGTGGCTTGAACAGAAATGTAGTCTCTACAGTTGTGGAGAGTAGAGATCCTGTCAGCAGGGTTCGTGCCTTCTCAGGGCTGTGGGAGGGAGCTGTTCTAGGCCTCGCTCCTTGGCTCATAGGAGGCCATCTTCATTTTCACATGCCATTTTCCCCATATGCATGACTGTGTCCACCTTTGCTTTTTATTAAGGGACCACCACTCTACTCCAGTATGACTACATCTCAACTAATGATACCTGCAACAACCCCGTTTCCAAAGAAGGTTACATTCTGAGGTAGTGGGAGTTGGACTTCAATATATGAATTTGGAAGAACACAGTTCAACCCATAAGAGGCAACATGCAAACCTTTAAGAGACCTGCCTTGTTTTCAAATAACAGCAAAAAATTGGATTGCTGCTCTCTTGTCCCGTAGACTTTTCGTTGTTTAGGCTCCAAACCCAACGTGGAGCCCAACGCAGGGCTGGAACTCACAACCCTGAGATCAAAACCTGAGCGGAGATCAAGACTCGGATACTTAACGAACTGAGCCACCCGGCTGCCCCTCCACAGTCTTTCATGTTGAGAAAGGAACACCAAGAGGTGAGTTTGAACCTCTTACAAAAGAGAGCCACGAGCTGGGTCCGCTTAACGCACTAAACCGGGAACAGACGTCCCTCATCCACGGGTAAGACCAGTGCACACGGCACTGGTGGAAGAGACAAGTTCGGTAGAGACACAGATATCTCTGAGGATTCTGGGTCAAGTCCAATTCATTGCCCAAGCTGAATACTGGTCATTTACCCCCAACTTCTTCACACCGAGACCAAACAGATTCTGTGCAGCCTACTTCTGACTACACACGTACCCGGCTGGTTTTCCGTCACCACAAGGCCAGGTGGAGAAGGCCAGCTAGTGGCAGGAGTCCAGAGCCCACAGGTGAGGCCTTGCTTCACGTGGTACCACGTGGGATCTCCCCAGAACAATACAGGCTCCCAACACCAGTCTGCCTTCGGCCTTTCTTACTTTAGTAAAAGCCACACTCTATCTGGCACTGCAAAGAACAATGCCTGCGTGCCTCTCCCACTCTCTAGAAAGGTTATTCCCTTCATAGGCAGACAATGTGAGATGTCAGCTGGCGCCCGCTGTCCTTTCCTAAAGTAAATTAGCATTGTTCACTTAGATAGGATTGACTGTCTCCCTAGCTCTTGCTCTGTCTCTCTGCCACCCTTTGGATTCTTTTCCTTTTCTTTAGAAACTCTTGCCCTTCTCCCCTGCCCACCCCGTCCACTGTACTGCCTCCTTCCCACACCAACACCCACGCCCACGTTCACCCATCTCTTACTTACAAAGGCTCCGCTCAGCAGCTCAGAGAAGGAGGGGGCCGCTGCTGCATGCGAGCCTGTGTTCCCGTCAAAAGTCATAAGCTGGTAGCGACAGACACCACGGTAACATTCCAGCCCCGGCTCAAAGCAGAGCTGAGTATGGACACCTCCTGCCGTCTCACTGTCTTTAGCGGCGCAAGGCCCCGTGACTCAGCCACAGTCTCGGGCACAGGCAGAGGCTCTCAGGCTGGGTCAGCACGGAAGCGGTTAACTAGGGAATGACGGCAGGTTCCAGTCAAGTTCTGGGCCGCAGAGCTAAGCTCCCAGTGATGTTCATCAGGATCCACGACCTCGTGCAGTATTAAGATAGCACGTGTAACCAAACCTCAAAGACTATGCTGGGTTGGAGAGACAGCAAAGCCTCGAAAGTGCCCCCCACACTGGCCTGAAACGCATATTAAATTTAATACGGGAGCTGGGGCGGGGACACTTTGATGGGCCCACCCGCACTTCCGAGGCCCTCATCTGAATCCTCTTCCAGGTGAACCTGAGTCAAGCCAGCAAGTTTCCTCCGTCGGGTCTATCTATCCCCTGACATATCTGGAAGGAGGTCAGCATTGGCTTCAGTACTTCTGCCACGCCTTTTGCTCAAAATGCTCCCAGAGGCCCAGACAATACTCCTAAACTCCAGGCAGATATGAACAACTGCCCCCTGGACCCGACTGGGTCAGTGTCCTACGGAATCGCAAGCACCAGGTGTCCAAAACCAAACTGACTCCCATCCCCCACAACCATCACACCAGCTTCCCCCCGCCCAGACACAAGCTCCTGCTCCCGCTCCCCCACACCTCATACTCATGCCCGGTGGACCTCCTCCTAAACGCTTTGGACTGTGGCCCTTTTCCACCCACCACCTTTGCCAGGCTCTCCTCATTGACAGTGTAGATAGAATCGTGAGGCAGCCAGGCAGGCATTTGGACTAGGGAGAGCTGTGCTCAGATCTGAATCCTTCCACTCACCTGCCCAGCGGTTCAAGCAAGGCAATGAACTTGTTAGTGTCTTCGCATTTAAAGTAGGATCAAATACCACCTTTGCAAGAGGGTGGGAGGATTTAAGGAGGCAATCTATGTAAAGAAATGTTTATCAAACTCCTTGACTTCTGAATTCCATTCCAGTGCCCTTGACATGATACTCTGTGTGAATAGTGTCCCTGGGGGGACAGACACCCCTTAAACAATAAAATGGAATATCAAACTTCATTGAGATTAAAATTATTTCACCATTTTACTTAATCTGTGATATTTAAAGGACTTTACATACAAAGACTATTTTAGCACTGCCTTGAAAGATTACATAATAAAGTTTATTTAAAAACAGTCTTAATATGTATTCATTTACTCAATAAATATGGATTGAGGTTATAACGTGTGCTAGGTATTATTCTAATTCATAAAGACACATCTGAACTTATTCCCATTTCATCAGTGATAAGTTGTTTAAATTATTTGTGTATAAAAAACATTTTTCTTGACAAAGCCCAAACTGGCCCTGGACCTTGGCTCAGGGCAGCGCCATCTTGATTTGGGACTTAACGAGCCTAATTGGGACCACCTGGGTCGGCCCTGATGGGTCACGTGGGCAGTGGGGAGGGTCACGTGACCCCCGCCGAACCGGAAGTCGCTCGGCCGGCGCCGTCTTGGATTCCGGCCGGTGCCATCTTGGCTCGGGGCTTAATGAGCCTATTTGGGAGCCCCTGGGGCGCCCCTGCGGGACACGTGGGTCGCGGGCAGGATCCCTTGCCACTAGGGGCGGGTCACATGAGCCCCGCCGAACCGGAAGTGGCTCCTGGGGGGTCACGTGACCGCCGCCGAACCGGAAGTGCCCCGGCCGGCACCATCTTGGATCCCGGCCGCCGCCATCTTGGCTCGGGGGCGGCGCCGTCTTGATTCGGGGACTAATGAACCTCTTCGGGAGCCCCTGGCGCGCCCCAGCAGGTCCTGAGGGTGGCGGGGAGGGTCCCCTGCCCCCAGGGGTGGGTCACGTGACCCCCCCGAACCGGAAGTTGCTTCTGGGGTGTCACGTGACCGCCGCCGAGCTAGAAGTGCCCCCGCCGGCGCCATCTTGGGTCCCGGACACCGCCATCTTGACTTGGGGGCCTCGCCATCTTGATTCGGGGCCTAATGAGGTTCTTCGGGAGCACCTGGGGCACCCCCGCGGGTCCCGAGGGCGGCGAGGAGAGTCCCCGACCCCCAGGGACGGGTCACGTGACCCCCGCCAAACCGGAAGTGGCTCCTGGGGGGGGTCACGTGACCCCCGCCTGATGCATAATTGTCCAATAATGAGATCAGCCTGGTTAGGAGAATGTGAAAAAAGACAGCAAGGCAATTCAGCATTAGCCACTAAGTCAATTCAGGTTTCCAGAGAATTGTTGCAATTTTTAATACCCTGTAATTTATACTCAGTATTACAGAAAAACGTGCTACCTGTGTAGGGTCACGTGTTGCCACATTGTGGATTCTTTTTTCCCCATTCGTTTGGGATCAACCTACCCATTTAGTGGCAGATATTCCATAGATGATGTTGAAGAGAGTCCTTTCAGCTAGTTGTGTCAGTTATTTGAAATATACGTCCACTTACATACCTACCTCCAAAGGGGTAGAAATTATCTACCCTGACCTAGGAGATCAATACATGGCTTAAATGTTTCATTGATATCTAGCTGAATTTTCCATTTTATTTTTGGGATCCAGAGAAGCACTTTCTGCAGGTAAGAATAGCACAAGCCTAACCTGTTCATATACGTACAGAAGTGCACACGTGCATGCATATGGCTAACATAGAACCTTAATTGAAGAGAGGTGAGGCTGGGGGGGCCTGGGTGGCTCCATTAGTTAAGGGACTGACTCCTGATTTTGGCTCAGGTCATGATCCCAGGTCATGGGATCACCCCATCTAGGGCTCTGTGCTCAGCCGGGAGTCTGCTGGAGATCTCTGTCTCTGTCTCCCTCCGCCCCTCCTCTTTATCTCTCTCCCTTAAATAAATAAATCTTAAAAATAAAAAAGAAAAGGAATAAAGCCAAAGTGTGCATGTGCATGAATGTGTGTGTGTGTGTGTGTGTGTGTGTGTGTGTGTGTGTGTGTGTCTTCTAGGGCTTTCCTAATGTAGAATCCTCCTACCTTCCACACTTGAGAGATATTTCTTAAATACCCAGCAATTCCCTGTAATAAGGGCCAACATGTTTTGTGTGCCTACTGTGTACCAGGCCAATGCTGAACGAGTTACCAGGATTACCTCATTTAAGACAGTCATCTTGTATGGTTGGTACAGTTCTTATTCCCAGATGTCAGATGAAAAGGCTCAAGCCTAAAGATAGAACTTGCTTTCCAGAGTGACACTACTAACAAGTGCTGGAAGTGGAATGGCGATGCGGGCAGGGGGCTTCCGGAGCATACACTGCTGATCTGTTACCACATCCTGGATCCCTGCAGCCTCTCAACGTGTGGAATTCAGTAAATGATAAAGACGATGCTGAATCACAGGAATCCTTTCACTCTTAACTTTTGGTGGAAAATTCCAAGACATGAAGACTAGCTAGCAAACAAGTTCTCAGCATCAGAAAGAGGAAACAGAGGAATAGGGCAAAAATAAATGTACAGTTTTGTTCACAGTTGTGATTTTAAGGGAAAAAATAATGAAAGAAAATTCAGCATGTAATCTTATGTGTGACATTAGAAAGTAAAGATGACTGGCATTACTAACTAGAAAGTCATGTCATTAGTCAGAAGGACTTACCCTGTTCTATTGTCTTTACCTTGTGAAAGGGGGGAAAAGGTCCCTAATAGAATAAAAAGATTATACTGCAAAAGGCAAACATAGAAGGATGGCTGAAAATAAAATGACTAATTTTCATCTCTCAAAAAAAAAAAAAAACCCACAGAACAGAACAAATATATAACCCTACCCCAAATGTTCATTCCCCAGAGCACTCCCTTCTTTGTGAAGATTGTGTCTCCCAGGCAGCTGTCCTGACTTGGGTTTGAATAAAACTCTCTTCCTTTCTCTCTAAGATGTTTTAAAAGGTTCATTCATTTAGTGTCGACAATAACACTATGTTTTCTTTTTAAGTGAAAAATAAATGCTCCTGGTTCACAACTGCGACAGCACTGGAGGATGGCTGTTCCTTCTGGCCCCTTCCCTGTAGAACCAAGCATGTGTATATAGATTCCAGCACAAATGGGTTCATCCTAGAAGGATGCTTTGAAGGTCTGAGAAGCACTATCCACTCCATGGGTGAGACAAGAAGGCAAAGCTATTCCCACTTGGAGCATTCCTTTTGGGGCTTAAAATTACCTTGGAAATGCATGAAAGCATTGCATTTCCTAAAGCCCAAGGCTGGAACAGTCTGAGAGCAGCTGACCTTTCCAGGAACCAGGCACACCCCTGCAAGGAGGGTTGGTGCAGAAGGGAAGGGACAGGGCTCTGAGGGTGGTCTGCAGCTAGAGGGGTCCGTGGAAGGGGCCGTGGTGTGTGTGTGTGTGTGTGTGTGTGTGTGTGTGTGTGTGTGTTGGGGCCCTGCCCATGATCCCACTCACGCCTGTGCAGGGTTGCAAGTCAGTGGGGCGGGTTGCCCGGCATTCAAGGGGCTGGAAGCACCACAATCCCCAACCAATCACCGTGTGGGGGAGGAGCTACATCTCTGGGTGGACCCAAAGCAGCCGAGGACGAGGACGAGGACGCAGACCAGGGAGCCAGAGAAGGGGAGCTCTGAGACAGTCGACCTGCGGAGTTCCTGGCTGAGGGAGTGCATGCTGTGTGTCAGGGTGGGGGTCCAGGAGTAGAGGGCACCCCGGGTGGGAGGTGAGGTTCTGGAAGGGCGTGTGGAGAGAGTTCCTCATGGAGACTCAGGTGAGTTTTTTTTCCCTTGCAAGTCTCTTCTGTCCAGTCTCCGTCAACTGGCCTTATGCCCCAGACCCAGGAACTCCAGGGCGCCCGCTCTGCAGAGCTTTTGTGGGATGGGTCACAGACATTCCAGAGTTTCCCATGTTCCCCAGGAAGAGCGAGAGTAAGGACCGCACAGTCCCCAACTTCAGTGGGGCACCCCCTGTCCCCCGACACAGTGCAGGTAATGGACCTTGAGCAGTACCTCAAGTTCAGCAGGGTGTTCCCTGTTCCCTCGGGCACAGGTGTGGTGGTAAGAAGCCCCAGAACCATTTGGGGGCTTCAGCATTGTGTGCCCTGTCTCCCAGGGACCGTGGGAATGGGCTGTGAAGATAATTACTACTTAAAGAAACAAGTCTGTGTTTCCCCTTCTCCCAGAAGCGGCAGCAGGTGTGCAGGCTTTAGGTCCGAGGAGCCGCCTTCTCCCCGGCTGACAGCACTTCTCTGGCTCCACGAGACCCGAGGTTTTAAACGTCTGCATCTGAGTCAGTGAGGCCTCTTGCCACAGGACGCCAGCATTCAGAGAAAGCTGCAGGTCCGTTTGGGGAAATGGCATCTCCACGTCAGGACTGGAGGTAAAACCTCTCATTAACCCACCATCTCCTGGGCTTTGCTCTTTGCTCTAGTTGAGCCATGGAGTAAAACTGAAGTAGTACTTGTCAGCGTTCTGGATTTGCCGAAAGAGGTACTTAGTTTCTGAGCAGGGAGAACGTTGCAGGGCATCCCATTTCCCTGTTCCTTTATTGCCTATGAATGTATTTTGAACAGCTGTTTCCTAGAAACACTCTTTTATTAGAAAGGGAAGGTGAGATTTACTCTTTGTGTATTTTTAAGATATACTTTGTTCCTCCATCTCACAGTGTTTATTCTGTTGGGCCTAAGGTGTGGTTGAGAAGCCACCATTTAGAGTTAGGTGGCTTTTTTGTCGTCAGATACAGACTTGGATGATGCCTTGTCATGTGTCAAAGGTGATGTTTCATCACTGATTAGTCTTTTCATCCAAAGAGTTACAGTGAGGGTCGAGGGAAAATTCAACATTATTCAAAGCAGCCTTTTCCTGTTTAAAAGTTGCGCTTGACTATCTAGCTTTACTAGATGTATCATCTCGGTATTTTGAAGTGCCATATTCTCTCTGTCGTTTCTTTGGTGGTGGAGTCAGAAGGAGAGTCTCTGGGAATTCCTCTGGATAGAGGCATGCCGGTGGCTTCAGGGGGCTTGGCGTCAGGAGCCCTGGGCGGAGTTCTGGAACTGCTTGCCCGATGCTGGGTGAGTCAGGTTATCCCACAGAGTTTCTGTTTCCTCCTTATGAGATTGCTGGAAGGTGATATAAGTCAAGCAGAGAAAGGCAATGATCATACAGTTTCACTCATTTATGGAACATAAGAAATAGCAGGGAGATCAGTAGGAGAAGGAAGGGAAGAATGAATGGGGGGGGGCTTAACAGAAGGGAGAATGAACCACGAAAGACTATGGACTCTGGGAAACAAACTGAGGGCTTCAGAGGAGGTTGATTGGGATAGGCCACTGATGGGTATTAAGGAGGGCACATATTGCATGGAGCCCTGGGTGTTAGCCGCAAACAAGGATCATGGAACACTCCATTAAAAACTAATGATGTGGTGTATGGTGACTCAACATAATAAAAAAATTTAAAAAAAAAGAAATTGCTGGAGGGTCATCTCTATGGAAAGGCTTTTTACACAGAAACTGTTCTGCCTAATGAAGAGTAACTAAAAATGATGTGATTTGGGTTGTATTATTCTGTAAGTAATAATTTCAAAACTCCCTGTCCTAGGGATACGATATGTTATTGCACGCAGAGGCCTGAGAAGGCTGCAATGAAAGATTGAGATCTCAGAGCACATTCGTGTTCCATGGATACGTCACTGAATGATTTGCACAGGTAGGCAGGTAAGTGGAGAGAAATATGACAGAAGGGGAGAGAAGGTGTGAACCATTCACTAGGTAGCCTTCTCCCCTTCTCAGGAAAGCCTTGGGCCAGTGTCATTTTGGAAGAAGAGGGGGAATCCTGGAGCTTTGCAGCAGACAGGGGAGTTCCAGGTCTGGGTAGAGGTGATGGGGGTCCCAGAGGAGAGCTGAGTGCATTCTGCAGCAGGGTGTGGGCAGGGCAAGCTCCAGGGGTGGCTGTGAGTCTCCCGTGTGACCGTTGTGACAGGTGAGGGCTGTGAGCAGGCTCCTGGCTGAGGACAGGTGAGGCACAGGTGGAGAGCTGGCTGATCCCCTTCTTCAGGGCCACCAGCCTCACCAAACACACACAGCCTCATCGTCTGTCCCTGTCACTCCAGTTCAGACTGTCAGAGTCGCCAGGCCGAGATGTTTGGTGGTGCTTCTTTCCTTGCATGCGTGCGTTTCAAACCTGAGGTGACGGACATGATGGGTCCTCAGAACATCTGTTACTCTTTTATTTCCTGCTCTACTTTCAATCAGTGAAGTGAATCGGACCTGCTAGTGGAAGGAGCTATCTGTGCGTTTTTATTTCGTAGTTTAATTAAACAATGGGAAAAGAGTCTTCTGAAATAGTAAAGGAATCCTTTCTGGGTGTTCATGTTTTTCTCTCCCGCAAGCCACATTCCGATATTAGAAATTATTTGTTAAAGTAAAACAGCCTCAGAGCTGTCACAGGGTTTGGTGGCCTTTGTGAGAGGGAGAAAGGGAGAAGGAGTGTAGGTTCTTTAGGAGCTCGGGGAGTGCCACATTGTGCTCCCAAAGGAAATGGAGCCTCCTGTCAGCCTTCCCGGGGCAGGGGCGGTGGGGGAGGGGGGGTGCTGCTTACCTGGAGGCTCATCCTGGGCTCTGGAAGCTTGACCTGGTGTGTCACTTGCGACTTGAGCTGGGGAATTGATGAAGAAAACAGAATGAATGCTGGGGGTTGCCTCTATCCTTTGGACTCAGACAACTCCATGTAGCAAAGGCACTCTTCACCCATGAGGCGTGTCAGGGTCCCTGAGGGTGTGGGGTTTGCTTCATGGGCTGAGGTTGTGTCTTCATCCTTATCTGGACCAGGGCCGTGTTGTCTGGCTATGGAGATCCAGACCCTTAGGTGACCATGTCATCATCATCATTATCATTATTATTTATTATTATTATTATTTTAACAAAGCAATAGAGACATTGACTTTGAGATAAAAATACTGCAAGGAACAACACAAGGTCAAATATATACGTGATGATTGAACTTGTGGTATCTCTCACTGGTGTGGGTCTTGTAGGGCTGCCCGAATGAGAAAGACCAAGGAATTCTATGTGGATAGAAGTGTGCTGTGCACAGGGAGTGTTTTATTCCATCATTTGACGTCTCTCTCTGAAGGGAAAATAGAGTGGTGTCTGGAGCTTGGTTTCTGATCGGAAGGACTGGGAGGCCAGTGAATGGAAAGAGCAGTGTTCATGCTGACATGGTGCTCAGTGCCCAGTGAGCGAAGGTTGGAAGCTTGGACTCAGAAGCGTTGGTGTTCAGGGAGGATGTTGTCTGAGTTTGCAGCACATCGAGTCACTTGGCTGGTCTGCCTAATCGGGCCAGTTTCTGCCTTTCTAAGGGCAGCTTGGAAGTGGCTTGCAACACTAGGGCATTTGCAGAGTGGTCTGCATGGAACCCCTGTGTGGACCAGTGTGGACACAACCCAGGGAATTCTAGAGCTAATAATGAGCACGTTTGTGAGGCTGGAGTTTGCTTCTCTGTGACAAGGATTGAGCCGGAGTGCAAAGAAGTCTCTGGGTCTTAGGACTCACCGAGCGGGTCCCAGCCTGGCAGGGTGGTCGGATCAGATGTCTGTTTCCCAGGACCTTGGCCAGAGGGAGATTTGGAACCTGGGTAGCATCTCTGCTCAGCTTTCTTGGGTGAGCACCTCCGGCAAGGGGAGGAAGCGTGTGTGCTCACCTGTCATCGAGGAAGGTGTCTGGTTTCAGGTATTGTGTGCTGGTGGATTCCTCATATGGCTCCCTTTCCTGATGGTGTTCGGGGTGCAGGAGGTGGGTGGACCCCTTGTCCCTGGCATCCGGGCTGTGCAGGAGCCCTGGGGCACCTTTTCCCCTAGGGATTTGGAGCACGACACCGGGCGGGGTTCAGTGGTGAAGCCATCAGTTGGTGCCTCAGTTTCTTCCCTGCCGAGATGGAGTGGAGACTCTAAGTGTTATGGAAATATAAAGCAGGAGACAGGGCTGGGGGTGCTGAAGGGGAGGTGGGGGTGGTGTTCACTATTCACATAGGGGCCAGGTGGTACTTCACTAGGAGGGTGATACTTGAGTCAAGATCTAAAGAAGGTGAGTGAGATCACATCGAGAGCATTGTAAACTGAAGGGAAAGCATGTGCAAAGGCCCCAGGGCAGGAGCATACCAGGTGTACACAGGAGCAGGAAGAAGGCCCTGTGGCCACAGCAGACGGCTTAGGACATGACATCAGGGAGGTGACAGAGCATAACAGAAAGTCATTGCAGGCCCGTGACCCCATGGGACCCTGTCTCACTGGGCCATCCTGGCTGCAGGGTTGAGAACAGATGACAGAGGGTTGAGGATGGGCAAGGGAGGTCGATGATGCTTTTCCAGGAACTCATGGGCTCCAGTGTGGACCAGACAGGGGCCCTGGAAGGAGTGGTTAGTCCTATTGTGGGTACGTCTTGAAGATGGAGCTCACCGGATTTGCCAACGGCTTAGATATCAGGGATGGGAGAAAGGAGGAACTGGGGTAACTCCCAGCTGTTGTGGGTTGTCCTGAGCGAGGAGAAGGAGAAGGTTTCTGGGGGTAGGAGGTAGTCCGTGTGCCGCATGCTGAGGAAGGTGCCTTTCTCGGTGGATCTGCTGAGGTTTGTGTCCGGGAGAACCTTTCACATGTCCTCCCTCAGCAACGTTCAAGTACAAGTATCCCCCACTTTTTAAAAGTTCATGGGAAGACACTTGGCTTTTTGAAAAGATCTCCGTTATTACCTAGTTTCACTAATGGGAAGAAACCTGAAGAGGATTTTCCTCTTATGAAAAAAGTCGAACAGCGAGCACCGCGTTCAGCATCTGTTTTGGGGAGAAGCACGACAGAGGCAGCGTGCAGCCTCACCACTGCTTCCTGGGAACCGCTCTCTGCGTCCAGCCACCGGCACTTTGAATTGTGTCTGTGAGCGTCTGCTGTGCTGTATCTCCATTTATTTTCAGCATCCGTTAGGAGTTGTGTCCCGAGGCCTAAGAAAAGCCAAAGGGAAGTCATTTTTGGAGTCTAAGCGTGCTCACTCATTTTTCCGTATAAATTATTGGTCATTCCTTCTTTACACCATTTCTGCTGTGAAAGGTTTCGTAGGAGCACTGTACTTTCAAAGAGTGGGGGAACCTGTACCCCATCCTGCCGGGTTAGCTTTAGTCACCATGCTGCACAGAACATTCCATGACTATCGGACTTTCTCACTCAGACACTGCATCTTTGACCACCTTCACCCGCCCCCCCCCTTTCCCTGAATCGGGCAGCCACCCATCTGTTCTCCGTATCTGTGCATTCAGTATTTGTTTATTCCACATGGAATGTACATGAGAGCATCTGGTATTTGTCTTTCTGTGTCTGAGTTACTTAGTAGAAGGCTCCCAAGGTCTATGTTTCTATGTCTGTTCATTGGGAATAATGCTGCACTGAACATGGGAGTGCATCTGTCTTTTCCAGGTACCGTTTTTGTGCTCTCCAAATCAATACTCAGTAGAGCCATTACTGGGTCTTGTGGTAGTTGTATTTATTTTTCAGGAACCTCCATACCGTTTGTCACACAGACTCACCCATTTCCATTCCCACCAACAGTGCACAGGTTCCTATTGTCTGCACACCCCTGACCACACCTGGTGTCTGTCTCTGGGACGATTTCCATTGCAACACACATGAGGTGATAGCCGATTGTGGTTTTGACTTATGTCTCCTCAATGATGATTAGTGATGTTGAACAACTTTTTCTGTCTCTATTGGCCACCTGTATACCATCTTTGGAAAGTATCTATGCACATGATCTCCCCGTTTTTTAAAATATTTTATTTATTCATTTGACAGAGATAGAGACAGCCAGCGAGAGAGAGAACACAAGCAGGGGGAGTGGGAGAGGAAGAAGCAGGCTCCCAGCGGAGGAGCCTGATGTGGGGCTCGATCCTAGAATGCCAGGATCACGCCCTGAGCCGAAGGCAGATGCTTAACGACTGAGCCACCCAGGCTCCCCTCTCCCCATTTTTTATACAGTGTGTGTGTGTGTGTGTGTGTGTGTGTGTGTGTGTGTTTTGATTTGTATGAGTGTCTTGTGTATTTTGGATATTAGCCTCTTCTCACACATAGGATTTGCAGATATTTTTTCTCATTGAGTCCTCTGCCTTTTTAAGTTTTTGATGGTTTCTTTGGCTGTGCAGAAGACTTCCGTTTGATGTCGTACCAGTTGTTTATTTTTGAATCTGTTGCATTTGCATTTGGTGTCCAATCCAAAGACCCTTTGTCAAGACCAAAGTCGAGAAATTTAGTACCTGTGTCTTCTTGGAGGTTTATGGATTCATATCCTATGTTCAAGTCACTCATCCATTAACAATTTGTGTGTGTGGTGTCAGAAAGTGATCCCATTCCATTCTTCTGCATTTAGTGTCCAGTGTTCCTGTTACCGTTCCCTGAAGAGATGGTCCTTTCCCCATGGCATGTCTTCTGCTGCTGTTTCATAAGTTGGGATCATCTAGGTGTGGGTTAGTTTCTGAGCGTTACTATTCTGTTCCACTGACCTGTGTGTGTGTGTGTGTGTGTGTGTGTGTGTATGCGTGTGTATGCCAGTACCATACTGCTTTGATGACTATGGCTTTGTAATCTAGCTTGAAATTCGGGAGTGCGGTGACTGCAGCTTATTTTCTCCAGTTGATTCTGGGTATTTGGGGTCTTTTGTGATTCCATAGGAACTTTAGGCTGTCTTCTGTGTCTTTGAATAATGCCATTGGAATTCAGGTAGGGATTTCATCACATCTGTCCATTGATTGCTTTGGGTACGATGGACATGTTCACATAATTAACTCTTCCAGTTAATGAGCATGGCGTACACTTCCATTTATTTCTGTCACCTTCCAAATCTTTGACCCATACATCCCCCACCCACACATGTTTTTCCTTTCTTTTCCGCCATGTGTTGAGTGTACCAGGTCTTTTTCATTCTTGGTTCCTTTTACGCCTAGATTTTTTTTCTCGATGCGGTTGTATATGGCATCGCTTTCTTAATTTATCTTTGTGAAAGTGTGTCATCAGTATCTAGAAATGCCACAAGTTGGGGCACCTGGGTGGCTCCATCGGTGAAGCGTCTGCCTTCAGCTCAGGTCATGGTCCCAGAGTGCTGGGATTGAGCCCCGCACTGGGCTCCCTGCTTAGCGGGTAGTCTGCTTCTCCCTCTGCCTGCCACTCCCCCTGCTCCTGTTCTTTCTCTCTGTCCAATAAATCAATAAAATCTAAAATACATACATAAATAAATGCAACAGGTCTCTGTATGTTGACTTTCTATCCTGTAGCTTTACTGAATTTGTTTATTCCAACAGTTTTTTGGTGGAATCCTGAGGGATTTCTATATGTAGCATCATGTCATTTGCAAATAGTGACAGTTTTCCGGTATGGAGTTCCTATCTTTCTCCTTTTTTTTCAATGATGTGATGATAGTCACCCTGCAGTACTTCATTAGTTTTTGATGTAGTGTTCCATGACTCATCCTTCACCTAGAACACCCAGTGCTCATCCCAACACATGCCCTGCTTAATACCCATCACTGGGATAACCCATCTCCCTACCCCCTCCCTTTCTGCAACCGTCCATTTGTTTCCTGGAGTCCATAGTCTCTCATGGTTCATCTGCCCCTCTGATTCCCCTCCTTCCTTTTCCCCTTCTTTCTCCTCATGTCCTCCATGCTATTCCTTCCGTTCCACATAGGAGTGAAACCATATGATCATTGTCTTTCTCTGCTTGATTTATGTCACTTAGCATAATCCCCTCCTGGCCCATCCATGTCCAGGAAAATGGTGGGTATTCATCCTTTCCAATGTCTGAGTAATATTCCATTGTGCATATGAACCACATCTTCTTTATCCACTCCTCCGTTGAAGGACATCTTGCCTCCTTCTGAGTTTGGCTTTTGTGGACATCACTGCTGTGAACATGGGGATACAGGTGCCCCTTTTTTCAGTACCTCTGGGTCCATGGGGTAAGTACCAAGTAGTGCAATTGCTGGGTCGTAGAGTCACTCTGTGTTTAACATTTTGAGGAACCTCCATATTGTTTTCCATAGTTGCATTCTCACCAACAGTGCAAGGGGGTTTCCCTTCCTCCACATCCTCACCAACATTTGTGGTTCCCTGCCTTGTTCATTTTAGCCATTCTTTTTTTTCCTTTTATTTTTCCCCCCAATATATTCTGTTTTATTATAAAGCAATCTGTGGGATATATTGTTTGTTTGTTTTTTATAATAATTTTTTATTACGTTATGTTAGTCACCATACAGTACATCCCAAGTGTTCAATGTAAAGTTCCATGATTCATTACTTGTGTATAACACCCAGTGCACCAAGCAATATGTGCCCTCCTTTTTAGCCATTCTGACTGGTGTCAGGTGGTGTCTCAATGCAGTTTTGATTTGTATTTCCCTGATGGCAAGTGATGTGGAGCATGTTTTCACGTGTCTGTTGGCCATTTGTATGTCTTCTTGGGAGAAGTGTCTGTTCGTGTCTTCTGCCCATTTGTCGACTGGATTATTTGCGTTTTGGGTGTTGAATTTGAGAAGTTCTTTATAGATCTTGGATACCAGCCATTTCTTTGTAATGTCATTTGCAAACATCTTCTTTGATTCTGTAGGTCACCTTTTAGTATTGTCGATCGTTTCCTTTGCTGGGCGGAAACTTTTTATCTTGATGAAGTCCCAGGAGTTCATTTTTGCTTTTGTTTCCCTTGCCTTTAGAGACGTGTCTTGAAAGAAGTTGCTGTGTCCAAGGTGGAAGAGGTTGCTGCCTGTGTTCTTTTGATTTGGATGGGAGACAGGAATCCATTCTCTTTCATTCTGGATCGTTTTGGAGCCTTCTCTCTTTCTCGGGGAGTCTAGCTATGTTTTTGTTTATCTTTCAAAAAAAGGAAGCTCTTATTTTCATTGATTTTTTTTTGGTCCTTTTAGTCTCCATTGGATTTATTTCCATATTCCTTTTTGTTATTTCCTTATGTCTACTAATTGGGGGCTTTGCTTTTTTCCCCCTACTTCTTTACCATTTAAAATTAGGTTGTCTATGGAGAGCTTTCTTGTGAATTGAGGAAGACCTGAATTTCTGAGAACGTCCACCTCAGAGCCACTTTTGCTGCCTCCGGTAAGTTTTTGTGGGTTTTCTTTTTCATTTGTGTCAAGGTACTTGTAAAATGTGTTTTGATTTCTTCTCTGTTGGTTGGTTGGTAGCATGTTGTGAAATCGCCACCTATTGTCGACTGTCCCATTTTCTTCTTGAGATGGATTTCTAGTTTCATATCATTGTGGTTGGACGAGATTTGAAGCAGAAGGTGAAGGGAGCATTCAGATTAAAGGTTTGTTTCCTAGGGTTTTTTCTGAGGGTAGACCATGAGTTGCATGGGGACAGAAGAAGGTTTTGTGAGATGGGGGGTCAGCCCTTGTTAGACACCCTGACTCCTACCATGTTGGCCACATACCACCATTCACAGCATAGTCCCAATGGACTTGTACTTCATTAGAAATATTTTGTAGGAGGCGCAGGAGTAGTCTTCTCTAAAAGAAAGGTGCCATGTGGCCTCATGGCATGACCCCAGGTCAGCAACCAGCAACCATGAACTCCAGGGTATTGTCTTCCCTCCCATCTAGCTCTCCTCTTCTGTCCTGTGCAACCCAATGCCAGGGTAGCCTTCTCGAGAGGCAGCCCTGTCAGTCACCTGATGGAACACTTCCACAGATCCCCTGTGAGGCGAGGACAATGCCCTGCCCCGGAGGGGGGCTGCGCGTCCCCATCAGGAGCCACGTCTCCCTTTCCAGCCTTCTCAGAATGGACCTCTAAGAACCAAAACTAGGGTTAGGCTTTAGGCCTAAGAGAATGGGAGTTCAGATAGGCTGGCTGTGTGGCTAATTCCCCGAGGGGGGGTGTTGATGGCATGGATTGGGGTGAGTGTCAAGCATTGGGTTTGTGGCCTGGGGACCAGTGAATGTGGGGATCATGGGGATTGACGCAGGTAGACATTCAGATTCCTCCTCCTCTGCATCCGTTCTGGAGTCCCAAATGAAACGGTTTTCTTCTCTGTCAGCCTGAGTCCTTTGGTATTGCTAATGGATGCCCAGTCTCTGGATTTTATGGCCAGGCATCTGGCAATGGAACCCTTGGAACCCAACTTGGGGTAAGGGTAGGGCCAAGGCCCATGGGTGATGTGATATGCCAGCTGGATACACACGAACCTGGATGCCTGAATCGAGGGCATGGTTTGGGGGTGAGCATCGGCAAGTAGTGTGGCTAAAGTGGGGGTTTGCCGGGATCGGCTCAGGCGGGCATTCCGATTTCTCACGCTCCGGATTCTGTCTACAGCTCCCAAATGGCACGGTTTCCTTCTTGTGTCATGCTGATTCCCAGGTATGGCTCAGGTTTCCCCAAGCGCTCTGTCTTGGAGATAAGCCACTGGGAATGACCTCTGAGAACCCCACCTACCATTTGGGTTAGGGCCTAGGAGAATGGGAGGTCCGATCTACCGGCTTTGTGCTGAACATCCCGGGGGCCTGATTTGAGTTGGTGGGTTGTGGTGAATGTCAGCTCAGGATTTTTGTCCAAGGGTCCCCTGAATGTGGGAGTTGTCTGGGATCGACTCAGTGGGACATGCAGATTTCTCCTGCTCCGAATAGTTTCTGGAGTCCCAAACAGCCCGGTGTCATTCTGTGGCATGCCGAGGGATCAGCTATGGCTCAGGGTTCCCCAATCCCTATGTCTTTGGGTCCAGGCCTGGGGTGTGGACCTCTGAAACCCAAACTATGGTTAGTGTCCGTGCCTAGGAGAATGGAAATTCTGATAGACCATTCTGTGGGCAGTCTGAGGCTAAGTGGAGAGAAGGGGTTGGGGTGAGTGTGGGTTGCAGGGTTTTGGTCCAAGTGTCCCATGAATGTGGGAATTTGCTGGGATTCCTCAGTTGGACATACAAATTTCTCCAGCTCCTGACACCTTCTGGAGTCATAGGTGGTACACTTTCCTTTTTCTTTTTTCTTTAAATGTTTTATTATGTCATGTTAGTCACCATACAGTACATTCTTAGTTTTTTACGCAGCATTCCATGATCGTGTGAATGGGTGGGAAGCAAAACAAGCCTATTTGACAGGACCTGGGGCGGAGGGAGCGTGTCACGTGGGCGGGTCAGGTGCTCCCACGGGGCGGGTTACATGACCACTGAACCGGAAGTGCCACGCCCAGCGCCATCTTGATTCAGGGTCCAAACGAGCCTAATTGTCAGCACCTGGGCAGCCGCGGGTGGGTCACGTGCCTCCCCTGGGGCGGGTCATGTGACCACCAAGCCGGAAGTGCATGGCTGGCGCCATCTTGGTTCAGGGTCGGCGCCATCTTGGTTTGGGGCCTAATGAGTCTAATTGGCAGCAGCTGGGGCGGCTGGGGAGGTTCACGTGCCCCCACGGGGTGGGTCACGTGACCACAGAACCAGAAGTGGCGCGGCCGGCACCATCTTGGTTCGGGACCAGCGCCGTCGTGATTGAGGGCCTAACGAGCCTAATTGTTAGCACCTGGGCAGCCACGGGTGGGTCACGTGCCTCCCCCTCCCCCCCCCCGTGGGTCATGTGTATGTGTGTCCCCCCGGGGTGGGTCACGTGTCTGCCAAACCGGAAGAGCCGCGGCTAGCGGCATCTTGGTTTGGAGCCAGCGCCTTCTTGGTTTGGGGCCTAATGAGTCTAATTGGCAGCACCTGGGGCGGGTGGAGGTGGGTCACGTGCCCCCACGGGGCAGGTCATGTGACTGCCAAACCGGAAGTGCCACTGCCGGAGCCATCTTGATTTGGGGGCCTAACGAGCCTAATTGTCAGCACATGGGCAGCCGCGGGTGGGTCATGTGACCGCCGAACCAGAAGTGCCGCAGCCGGCGCCATCTTGGTTCAGGGAGTAATGAGTCTAATTGGCTGCACCTGGTGCGGCCGGGGGCAGGTTACGTGGGTGGCTGGGGCAGGTCACGTGCCCCCACGGGGCGGGCCACGTGACTGTCAAACCGGAAGTGCCGTGGCTGGTGCCATCTCTGTTCGGGGTCTAACGAGCCTAATTGTCAGCACCTGTGGCAGCTGAGGGTGGGTCATGTGCCTCCCCCAGGGCAGGTCATGTGCCCGCTGAACAGGAAGCATTGCGTGACCTGCCCCGCCCCCCGCGGCCATCCCAGGTGCTGCCAATTAGGCTCATTACGCTCCCGACCCAAGATGGTGCCGGCCGCGAACCAAGATGGCAACTGCCGCGAACCAAGGTGGCAACTGCCGTGGCACTTCTGGGTCGGCGGTCACGTGACCCGCCCCGTAGGAGGCACGTGACCCTCTCCCGCCACCCAGATCACCCGGCTTCCGCCGCCCCAGATGCTGCCAATTAGGTTCATTATGCCCCGACCCAATTTGGCGCCAGCCACAGGACTTCTGGTTCAGCGGTCACGTGACCCACTGGGGGGATGTGAGGTACGGGGCTGTGGGGTTCGGTGTGGTGATGCACGTGACCCGCCCCTGCCGCCCACGTGGTACGACCCCAGTCGACCCAGGTGCTGGCATTGAGGCTCATTAGGCCATCGACCCAATATGGAGCCCGGCACGCACTTCCGGGTACGGTCACGTGACCCGCCCCCTGCCCACGTGACCCCTGACACGTGACCCGGCCCTTGCTGCACCAGGTGCTTCTAATTAGGCTCATTAGCCCTCCCAGCCCTACTTAAAATTTATTCAGTGGGATGTCTTTTTTGAATGAAAACATTAGGCAGTTCCCTTATGTTTCTTACTCTCCTTGGATAAAGGAAATCCTACAACCCCATTAAGTTCCAAAACATAATTGTGTTTTGATGCTTAGGAAGTTATATTCCAGATAATAATAAAGGCTTCTGGTTTCCTTCAAGTTCCGCCTAGCTGGGGTGGTCTACTGAGAAATCACATACATGGCACAAGTCTCCTCTATATTTTCACCTTACTCCTATCCTGCTCTCCCAATTTGATAACCAGGGTTTCTTATCAGGTGAAGTGGGAGGAAAGGTAAGGGGGTGGGAAGAAAAGTTCTTACTTCACTGGTTTTTTTGGAAGATGATTTTCCACTTTCTGGACTTGGAAAATGTTAAAGGTGACCCTTTTCCCTGGTGTTTCAGAGTGCCCCACCATGACAATTCCACTGCACTTATGTTGGGGGAAATGTATTTTCTCCTGCCTGCTCCCCCACTCAGCCATGCACGTGTGTGTGTGTGTGTATGTGTGTGTTGTCTGTGTGTGTGCGTTTTCAGTTGCTCACTCCACACAGAATCTCTGCTGGATACCCACAATATTCTTCCAGGCACTCGCTTAGTTAGAATTCAAGAAGACTCTAAGCCAGCCTTCCCTCCCCCCTGGTCCACACATGGACTCTTTGTCCTGACATTCTGGGAGTACAAACTGATTTTAATACAGCAGCAACTCTATTGTGTTAATCATGCTTCTAATCCACCCTTCTCTCTTACCCTCTAGATGCTCCAGATACCAGACAACCATCCATTGTGCTTCCTCATTGCACGGAACACATCTGGAGCTCTGGACGTTCCTAGGAGAAACCTTTCTTGACTTGAGATGAAGAAGGAAGCATCCCCACCATACTCCTTTGGTGCATATGGGAAAGGATCCAGAAAGTACCTTTCTCCACGTACGTTGTCTTCAAAATTTTTCTCTGAATTTCAACTCTTATATATTTGACTTGGCTAAAGTAGTCAAGAGTTGTATAACTAGTTTTCAACTGAATCCTGTTTTGAAAGCTCTCTGGGGGTGGTCTGCCTTACAATTCACTTTGATATTTAATATCTATGGTCTTTATGCCTTAGCCAAAACTGGGAAAGGAAGAAACACATTTTTATATCCTTTTGTGTACATGAAGAACATTTATAACCGTGCTTAATAAATATTAGCTATTACGACTATCCTGGATGGAAAACAAGACATTTGGGTAGTTTAAAATAAGTAAGTAGCACCAAAACAAAAGAATTAATCATATTGTCTTTCTCTTTGGATAATCAATTTGATGTTGTGGAGTATCTTTTCCAGTTTATTTTCAGACTAGAAGAAATTTTCGTCTATCTGGAATGAATTAACTACAGTTCAACTTAAGCAGAACAATGGACTTGTGACCTCTTACTTCTAGTCTGTGATGCTTTGAAACTGAGCCACATGAAGCAAAGGTGTGTGTGGCAGAAACTGTGTCCAGGACGTGTACAGGGCTATGGTATGTCATGCAGTGAAGATGGTGGAAAGACTGGCATCTAACTCCTTTGGCGAATACAGTGATTCTCACTTCAGCAAATGTAGGAAGGAAATTGGATGGTGCTGTCCACACTCTTGTAATGACTCCCTCATGGTTGACTTTTCTAGGGAAAAAGGTTTACTGCTTTTTAAAACGGAAATATTTTCATAGATTGGGAAAGACATGATTTTGTTGTTGTTGTTATATAACTGCTGTTTCTTTTTTCTATTTTCTTCTCCAAGTTTACTGGATTTGGTGTAGGGGATGTAGTTCTAACTGGACCAGTCAACTCCCAGCTATGAGAGCCTGAGATGAGTGCTCTCTGAATCTTGGCACTTACTTTCCTACTCCATCAAGTGAGATGCCACAGACCTTCCCTAACTCACAGAGCTGTTTTAAAGGATTTGGTTGGCAATAAAAACACCAACAGTACTATTTCACTGTTAATGAAAGTATTTCATAAGTACATCAAAGGAACCAGTTTTCTTGTTGTGTTTGGACTGAGATCTGCTGAAGATATATTTTATATTGAATAGGCTGAAACAGAAAGCAAAGCCCCAGAGAGCCTGGAGTTTTCTAACCAATAGAAGAACTGGCATAAGAATATAATCAGTTAACAAATGCCTGGTGAGTTCATTTACCTAAGTAAGCAAATTCCAGTTTCTTCAATCAATATAATCTATAGAACAAAAAATTCATTCAATGTTTTTATAACAATGTGGTCATCACTTACTTTGTGACTGAAAATCACATTTGCAGGAGATTGAATGAGAGCTAAGTTTTTAAAAGTTAAGTATCCCATGGATTATTTTGAGAAGCTTGTTTCTTCTCAATATATACAAGTGGTAGATCTTGCATAGATATACACTTAAATAAGATAGTTGAGTGAGGAGACAGTAGGGCTCATGGAAATTGAGACAGCATGGTAGGGATACAGGAATAAGCAAACAACTATACTGAGAATAATGGGAACTGGCTTTTTACTGTGGGAGAAGAGATTACATATATGAGAGGGGGAGGTGAACTCTGAGGTGCTGGGTTGAAACCGGTGGTATTGATGTGAACTCATAGTTTATACAGATAAAGATAGGTAAATACAGAAATAGTTATATAGATTATATGTATATCTTCTAGCTCTGTTTATGACAGGGCTCATATACAATGGCATCCTAGTAGAAATGAGTACATGGTTCCCAAATATTATTCTTCAAAAAAGGAACCAGGACTCCTTAGAGAACTGGCTGATTCCAGGGCCAGGGCAGGTAAATACATGGAGCACTTGAAACATTTTTTTTGCACAGAAAGGTGGGAAATACTTTAAAAACAATGGAAACATGCCAAAAAGGACATAGAACTAGCTTAAATGGAATCAATCCTTTGGGCAAATGTGGGTCAATTTGGACATTAAAAAATTGATAGGAATGGATTACAAGCCCTTGCATAAAATAGGAAGCCATGAGTTCACACTGATGTAAACAAACAAATCCACTGGTTTGGTACAGTCATGGAAAATGGTAACAGGGTATAGGTGTTCCTCAAAAAATTAAAAATAGGATTACCATATCACTAAGCAATCTCACTCTTGGGTATATATCCAAATGAAATGAAATCACTATTTTAAGGAGATATCTGAGCGTGTCCTTGTTTGGGTAGACATTTATGCATGTAGAAGTGCTGGGGCATCTCATCTGAAGCTTGCATTCACTGGCTCAAACAGACTAAAGATTAAAGGGGGGTGGGGTGCCTGGGTGGCTCAGTTGGTTAAGCGCCTGCCTTTGACTCAGATCATGATCCTGCGGTCCTGGATTGAGCCCCTAGTTGGACTCCCTGCTCAGCAGGGAGTCTACTTCTCTCTCTCCTTTTGCCCCTCTCCCTGATTGTGCACTCGCACTCTCTCTCTCTCTCTCTTAAAAGTAAATAAAATCTTAAAAAAAATAAAGGCGGGGTGAAGAAAGTGAGAGAAAAGGAGGAGAAACTGGGGAATCTAAGTCAAGTGGATATGGGAACTCTTTAAACTGTTTTTGCAACTTTTCTATATATTTGGAATTATTTAAAAATAAATTAATTTTAACATCTATCTAATCTCTCAGCAGTGCTCTAGAACCACAGTACTCCTCTGATTACAGAGTTTAAATATAATTTAAATTTCTTTTCCTTATCTTAATATGAGTTGTTTTGTAACCAAGTCTGAAACTGAGTAGTTTATCTTATTTCCACTACAACGTATGGTCAGTGTTAATACCTACTCACCATCTTTGAAGTGTTAGGTAAAAATGAAGATTCTGAGGCTGCCCAGATTGATGAAGTCAAAAAATTGAAATAAGGACCAGAAATCTACATTATTCCCAAGCTCCTTGGGTGATCTTACACACACTAAGGTTTAAGAGCTCTTGTTACATGGTTTCCATGGTGTTGAGTTTAGTAATTTTTATGGTAACTAAAGAAATGCCTTCAAGACAAACAAAATTATATCATGAACTGTCCATTTTAAATCTAATTATTTTTCAATTATTTGGAATACTTATTCAAGTATTTTTTTATGGGCCCTTGCACACCTGAGAATTTCTCTTTACATCACACATGACAGGAAACTTGATTGAGTGAAAAATTCTCGCGGCATAAACTTTTCCTTCAAAACGCTATAGATATTGTCAACTTCTGGAATTTAATATTTCAAAGAAATCTCAGGATGGCCTAATTTTTGTTCTGTTTTTGGAGCTCTAGTATTTTTCTGCCTGGATGTTTCTATAATCTTTTATTATTTTAATTAAAATTTGCCAAGATGTGCCATTGGTCTTGCCTGTTGTACTATAAAAAATGTATAATGCTAATATGCTATAATGCTAATAATTTTTCAGTATAGGATAATTTCCTTTCACTGCATCTCTGACTATAAATCTGGTGTGTACATGCCAGATACCATCAATCCTCTTCACTTTTACTCATACAGCCATCCTGGGATCTTCTTTCTCTGTCATCCTGGGGATTCCCTTTGCCTAGTCCTGTGTTGGATCTCCAGTTTTCTGAATCCTCTGTCTTCTTCTTTCTTGGCTTACCTCCACCTTTTGCGGGGCATATCCTCAGTAGAGAAAGGATGCACAGAAGATTTTGAGACCTTATATGTTTGAATACAGCTTTGTTCTATTCTCATGCTCTATAGTTGATTAAGCATAGAATTCTAAATTGGAAACAATTTTTTTCAGATTTTGAAAGCTATTACAATGTTTTCTTGCTTCCACTGTTGGTCTTGGGAAATCAGAAGCTCTTCTGTTTCCTAATACTAGGTATGCTACTAATTTTTCCTGTCTGGAAATGTGTAATCTCTTCTTTTTACCCCTAGTATTCTAATATTTCACAAGAATATATGCCTCAGAGTATTATCTATTGAGCTAAACACTTATTGGGCTCTTTTAATCTGGCAATTTATATCATTCAGTCCCAACAAATTTTCTTGAAATTTTTCTTTGATTATTTTCTTCCCTCGAGTTTATTTCTTCTTTCCTTCCAGTACTGCTATTATTCAATTTTTTGATCTCCTGGATAGTCCTGTGACTTTTTTTCATCTTTTCTCTGTCATCTTCTTCCACTTTTTGAGAGAAGTCCTCAAACTTACTTTCTCAAGTGCTATCAATAGAACTTTCTGCCCTCATGGGAAATGTTCTATATTGGAGATGTCCAATATTTAGCAACTAGCCACATATGGCTTTTGAGTATCTGAAATGCAACTATTGTAAATGAGGAGTTGAATTTTTAATTTTATTAAAGTAATTTGAATTTGGCTCTAGTGGCTAATAGTTACCACATTGGAGAGCACCAGTATTTGTCTTCTGCTATCACATTTTTAATTTCCAAGAGCTCTTTTTAGTTTTTTGTTTTCCTAAATTGTCTATTCCATAGCCTTGGTTCTTGTTCAATGGATGCAATATCCCTTCTTATCTCTCTGAGGATTTTATTATAACTGTTGCTTTTAAGTCTTGAATAATTAGTTTCCTTCAAGTTGCTTCTTCTGCTTGAGCTTATTTGTTTTGGTGTCTATTTTTTATATAACAGACTTTCATCAGATGTCTGGTAATCCTCAGTGGTCTAGTCAAAAGTGAGAGTGAGCTTGTGAGTTTCACTATAGGGAGATGTTGGTGGGGAGGCTACTGAGGAAATCTTGATGTCAGTATCCTTAAATATTTTCTTTTTGGATGGCCAGATTCCTCCAGGAAGGAATCTACTAATCTCCCACCTACAGGGTAAAGGTCTGACTGCTGCCTTCTGGGGACCAAGTTGGGGAAGAGATCTCTTAATCCACATCAATGAAAATAAACATCCAGACTTCTGCCAGGGTGAAGGAGGTTCTAGGGCTCGAATTTCTTCTCAAACAGCTTTTACCTTGGTCCTCCTGATATTAGGTCTTCTCACCCTTTTATCTCCAGTCCTAGACTTGCTATCCTAACTTAATGGACCTAGCAATTGTGCCCTTTGAAAATTTTGCTGTGTAAATATAGTTGGTTTCTCAGCTTTCCCATTGACAGCTTGGGATTTTGTTTTCTCAGGTCTGTTGAATCACTTACCAATGATCCATGAATTCTTCAGCTTCCAAAATTTGTTGCTATTGTTTCCTCTCCTGCTTGCTTAATCCTTGTGGGTTTAGGTCTTAAAGCAAAACACTTCCTATTTTTAAGTTTGCTCAAGAGGGAAGAAAATTAAATGCGCATGTTCAATCCACTACTTTAACCTGGAAATTCAACGTGCCTACTCATTTTCTAAGGTTCAGTTCTTCTGTGAAACATTCTTCTCACTTACTTGTCTTTAGCAGAATTAATCCTGTCCTTCACTGCATTTAAATGTTTTGTGTGGTACAAAACAAATTCGATCCTAATCCATTTGTTTATATATGCCTCTTTCCCCAGAGAAAGTATAAATTGTAAAATGTTAGGACCCAGTTTTATCAACTGCACCTATCACAACAGTTAAGAACTCAAAAAATGTTTGCTATATTCAGAAATGTATAATTAGATTCTAGAATGTGTAGTGATGAAATTTTTAAAAACTTAAACACTCAGATATATTTTCTACCAAACACATTTCAAGTCCTCTTTTTTTTTTTTTATGTCTTCCCAAAATAAAACTGAAACCCATTAGCATCTCCACAGCATAGAAGCCTGTTTATACATGACAGAGTAACTTTTGGACTGATCACCCTCTGGTGGCATTTCAAGAAACTACTTTCTTTTCATAATATTTTAATTATGTTATTCACCATACAGTACATCCCTGGTTTTTGATGTAAAGTTCGATGATTCATTAGTTGCATATAACACCCAGTGCACCATGCAATACGTGCCCTCCTTACTACCCATCACCAGCCTATCCCATTCCCTCATCCCCCTCCCCTCTGAAGCCCTCAGTTTGTTTTTCAGAGTTCTTGTACAGCCTGTGAGTCATCATCAAGAAAGAGGGAGGATTTTTGGTCTTATTGCTATTAACATCTCAATGGAATGCATGACTCTATTTTCTTAATTTTCCCAACTGAACATACATGACTTGTAATCAGAGAAAAGCTATAATTTTCAAAATAATTTGGTGAGTTTCTGATATAGTATTAGGATATTAGGAAGTTAACAAAAGTATAAATATAAACTATATGTGTTTTTAGAATATAATTTATTTCTAATGTTTACTATATTTTTCTTCTTAATCTGACGCAGATGAATTGTGATAACCCTCAAATGAATTATTTATAATTCAAATGGTAAATAAATATCTGAATTTCTTTCTAATAGAAAATCTATTTTATTTTGTATACCAAACACCCTAATTGATTTCCTCTGCTCAATTTCAAAATAAATCTGAAATCTTTAATATGCATGCTTACGTATGTTTATTTAAACAAAAATATATAGGGGCACCTGGGTGGCTCAGTCAGTTAAGCGTCCAACTTTGGGTCCGGTTGTGGTCTCAGGGTCTTCAATCGAGCCCCACACTGGGCTCTGTACTCAGCACAGAGTTTGCTGGAGATTCCCTTTCCCTCTCCCTCTGCCCCTCCCCATGCTCTCTCTCTCTCTCTCTCAAATAAATAAAATCTTAAAGACATATAATATGTGCAAAATAAACTTTCTTAGATGATCTATTTAACAAAAATGGCAAAATTTGTACTTACCTCCCCTGTCACTGAGTTGTCATGCAGGTCAGTGCTTGTCAGCAAGCCTAAACATCCCCATGCTGTGAGTAGAGAAGAAGACCTTATTTGTTTTGTCTTCAAGATGAGACAGGACATGATGTATACCAGGTCACACAAAGGTTTCTAAGCAATTACATGATACTATGAAAGAAGAAAAAGGAACAAGGAATTAGAACAAGGAATTAACCTACAAATTATATACATATATATGTGCATACATATATATAAACAAAGTATATGTATGTATAAAATTATATGTAGTTTATATAACATATAAAGTAATTATAATTTGGGGCACCCGGCTAGCTCAGTTGGTAGAGCATGAAACTCTTAATCTAAGGTTTGTGAGTTCAAGCCCCATGTTGGGTGTAGAGATTAATGATGTAAAAATAAAATCTTAAAAAATAATTATTTGTCTAACAAATTATAACTATATGCAATAATATATATTACATATAATTTGTAGGTAAAATGTAATTTACTTTATATATAATATATATATATGCATACATATATACCTAAACTGAATAAAATTATTTAAACTTTTAAATGTTCTACATAGCAAAGGAGTTCTGTCAAGCAAATATAAAGAAAATGGATATTATCAGATGGGAGTCACAGAAAATAAAGATGAGAGAGACAATGCCCCTCACCAGTCCCTCTAAGAACAGAAACAGCATTTGCCATGAGTTTAATCAATCTGGCCCAGTCTTTCCAGTTCCATCTTAGAATTGGTCATTTTTATGGACCAGTGACTGTGTTTTCCATTCTTCTAATTTTTCCAAATAAGCATTCTTATTCCAGTTATCCTGGTGCTCTTACTGTTTTATATTGGGTATGGTCAGAACAGAGAACTTATGTTTTGGTTTTTAAGTGGTTGAACCAAGAAGAGCCGCATCTGAGCCTGATGGAAAGGACTGCACATTACCCAGAGATTGTAAGCATTGAGCCGGATACACTAGCTGAATAGGATCTGGGGGTTGTCTCCACTGAAGAAAAGATGAGTGTGCTTTATATGCAAAAAAGGGTGTGCATGGATATGTGTGTTCACCAGGATTGTGGCAGAGATTATCAATTGACCAAATATTTGATCTCCCCTTTTTCAACAATAGACTTTCAACTATTTGTAGTTAACTGTTCACAGAACCAAGATAATATTTTTGCGAGCCTCTTCTCTGACTACTGTGCGGTTATATGACTAAGTTTCAACAGATGGGACCTAAGCATAAACAATATGTATGACTTCTGGGTGTGACTTTAAAAGAAAATGCACATTCTCCCTTTATTTTTTTATTTTTTACTTTTTAAAAATAATTATTATTTTGTTATATTAGTCACCATACAGTACATCCCCAGTTTTTGATGCAATGTTCCATGATTCATTATTTGCGTATAACACCCAGTGCACTATGCAATATGTGCCCTCCCTTCCTATTTCTTATTCTCCCTTTAAATTTCTCCTTTTCCACTGGCTGGAATGCGCACACAATGCCGAGCTGCCTGGAACATGGGGATGAGGTTAACATACTATGAATGATGGAGTAACAAGATAGAAGGACTCTGGGCCCTCAACGTCTTTGCATTACAGGGCCAAGCCTGAACTACTACTACTACTACTACTACTACTACTACTACTTTTTCTCCTTTCTTTCTTTCTTTCTTTTTCTTTCTTTCTTTCTTTCTTTCTTTCTTTCTTTCTTTCTTTCTTTCTTTCTTTCTTTCTTTCTTTCTCTTCTTCTTCTTCTTCTCCTTCTCCTTCTCCTCCTCCTCCTCCTCCTCCTCCTCCTCCTCCTCCTCCTTTTCTCTCTCTCCTCCTTCTTCAGATTTTATTTATTTATTTGACAGAGAGAGAGCGAGAGCAAGACAGAGAGCATGAGCGGGGGTGGGGGGTGGTAAGGGGCAGTGGGAGAGAGAAGCAGACTCCCTGCTGAGCACATGTTCAGCGCCCCAACGTGGGGCTCGATCCTGGGACTCTGGGATCATGAACTGAGCTGAAGGCAGACACTTAACCAACTGAACCACTCAGGTGCCCCAGAATTCCTGCTTTAAATAACTGAATACAGGAGGGAGGACTGATCAGGGAGATTGGGAAGGAATGGACAGAGAGAAAGGAAGGAAGCCAGGCAAGTGTGTTGTCATGGAGACAAAGAAAGAAAGTGTTTCAGTAAATAAATAATGGCCAACAGTGTTGGATGCTGTTGAAAGCTCATGTGGGATGAGCTCTGAAGAGTCTACTGGGTTTAATTTAACCACAGGGAGATAACTGGTGACCTCAGTGGAGAAGTAAAGGCCCTGGACTATAAGGGTGGAATCCAAACTCTGGAAGATTGTATAGTGAGTGGATGGTGTGGAAAGAGAGACACTTCTTTCAAGAGGTTTAGCTCCAAAGTGGAAAAGAGAGCAGCAGCTGTAGGGCTTCTGAGGTTGAGGAAAGTGTTTGGTTTGTCTTTTTATTTTTTTTTATTTTTATTTTTTTTTAAAGATTTTATTTATTTATTTGACAGAGATAGAGACAGCCAGCGAGAGAGGGAACACAAGCAGGGGGAGTGGGAGAGGAAGAAGCAGGCTCATAGCAGAGGAGCCTGATGTGGGGCTCGATCCCAGAACGCCAGGATCACGCCCTGAGCCGAAGGCAGGCGCTTAACCGCTGTGCCACCCAGGCGCCCCTGGTTTGTCTTTTTAAGCTGGAAAATTTTGAGTTGAGCCCACTTAAATACAGAAGGGAAAGGTCCACTTGCAAGGAAAAGATGGAAAATATAGAAGAGAGAATGGATTATACAAAATTCAAGTTTCCTGAGAAGGTAGGAGACGAGGGGAATTCAGAGAACATGTGGTGGTATTCACTCCGAAATTGAAGAAGGGAAGAATGGATGGATGGATCAGGGCAGGGACTAGGGTAAAGCAAATGAGACACTCACTCACAAAATTTAAGGAAGCACCAAAAACTCAGTAATTAAGATAAACATTATCTTAGTTAATAAATAAAAATTAATGCAAAAAATCTATGATGAACAAAATATCAAAATTTTAAATAAAGACAAGCTCAGATATAGGTAGGTGAAGATTTGGAGATGGAAAGCTAAAATGCTTTTCTTCAGGTTTCTACTTTCTTTGTGAAGCAGGAGGTGAGCATAAGCAGAAAGTTGACTGGAGGTTGGAGGTGAGAACAGAGGTTTACAGTAGGAGTTGTGAAGAGGAAAGGTGAGATGAGGTGAGGAACATGCTAGGATTACCAGGGAGTAATAGCACGCAGATGCCGTGGTGATCCTTAATGTACCATAGCACTGATCTACCTGTTGTGTGATCTCTAAGGTATCTCTCAGAACTCAGAGCAAGTATGCTCTGAGTTAGACAGATTTATCATCATGGGGATTTTGTTAGGGAAATAAATTTAAGATATTGCAAAGAGATTTAATTATAATGGACCATAGAACTTTAGGTGGTGAGGGAGAAAGTCAAAACATGAGAAATAAGCTAAATCAAATGCGAAAATATAGCTCCAAAAGAGAATGTAAATGCCACATGTTATGGGCTGAATTGTGTATCCCCAAAATTCATATACTAAAGTCCTAACTGCCTATTTCAAAATGTAACTGTATTAGATAGAAGACAGGGGTCTTTAAAGAGGTAATTAAAAGAAGGTCATTAGGGTGGGCCCTAATCTAATATATTTGGTATGCTTATAAGAAAAGGAAATGTGGACATAGACAGTTACAGAGGAAAGACCATGTGAAAACATAGGGAGAAGATGGCATCGACAAGCCAAAGAGAGAGGTCTCAGAAGAAACCAACCTTGGCACATACCTTGATCTCGGACTTCTAGCCTTCAGATTATAAGAAAATAAATTGCTGTTGTTTAAGCCACCCAGTCTGGGATACTTTGCTTTGGTAGCCCTAGGAAACTAATAAACCATATATCTTAATATTATAGAAAGAATGAAGTAGTTTCATAACTCATTAGCTTCCTTCCTTTCCCATGAACCCTAGAAAAATTCTAGAATTAAGAAAAATGAATGGATCTGAGAAATGAACAATCACAACTACAACAAAAGGAGAAACTCCTTGGGAAGGCAGTTTTGAAATGGTGTGGGAGGTACATGTGTTTATTTGGGGGGGGTGGGATAGGCTCAGCCCGGGGTAGCGGGCAACTGGGAGCAGCCATGGAAAACTTGGAGGATACCAGCAGCAATGTCCTAAGCCTGTCCATGTCTTACACGAGGGTAGAAGCATTAGGACACCTGGCAGGGGAGAAGACTTGATGAAAACAACACGCACCGTTCAGCTCACTTGAGACATTTACTTCTTCACCCTTTTCTTGCACCCCAAGTCCCAGAGTTGATGGATTATGAACTGGGGAGTTGGTCTCTCAAAGATATTTCTTCCCATATTCAAGGTAAAACTCTCAGAGTAGTTGCCTGGTGGAGGAGCAATAAGTCGGGGTGATTAGCACTAATTTTGTGGTGATTGGAACTCAGTGCCTTCCTTCTTAAATTCACCTGGAGGGTCACACGTGCCTCTTCCCCAATTCACATTACCAGAAGTTCCCATGGGCACATGAGCTCACAAACCAAAATAACCTGGCAACTGTGGAGGAAGAAAGAGACCATGAAATGAAGATAACAAATTGAATCACACATACCAACTGAATCAGAATTATTAGAACAGATGAACCAAAAATTTAAAATATGCATAATAGAGGAGGCATTAAGAAGGTAAAAGAAGATGTTAGCAATATAAACAAGAATAAGAAATCATTTAGAGGTGGAAATATGAGTTATAAAAAAGGAGAAATTCTAAAGAGGGAGTTGGTGTAGATCTGGCCTCTACAAGGTGGAGGTGCTGCCGTGAAGACACTGGCAGGCATGACAGACAGCTTGGTACACAGGCTCCCTATTTAAATTTTCAAGGTTTTCTAAAAATTCAAAAGCCACTAAAATTGTTCTCTTTGATTCCCCCCCATTGTCTTATTCAAGCTGCTGGGTAACCATATACCCCAACACGTGTATACCAATCACTGTTTCCAGAATGTCTGTGGCCTTTTCCCTCTCTCCAATCTTTTAAGTTAGGTTTTTGTCTTTGTTTCTTAACAATAGTCTAATGACTGCCTTCCTCATGTAACTAAATTCCTGAAGCAAATTAACTGAAGGTCCCTGTGTTAATCTTTGACTAAATAAAATAGTAGGAGGGAAAAAACAAAAACAGGAAAAAAGGCAGGGTAGATGCAGCTGGAAAATAAGTTAGAGATTTGTAAAATCAGATTGAGGAGCTTTCCCAGAGGCAGAACAAAAACACAGATAGAGAAAATGTAAAAGGAAAGGGGTACCTGGGTGGCTCAGTCGGTTAAGTGTCTGCCTTTGGCTCAGGTGACGATCTCAGGGTCCTGGGATCAAGCCCCGCATCGGGCTCTCTGCTCAGTGGGGAGCCTGCTTCTCCCTCTCCCTCTGCTTGTGCTCTCTCTCTCTCTGTGTCAAATAAATAAATAAAATATTTTTAAAAAAGAAAATGTAAAAGATAAGAGATATGGAGGGCATGGAAGATAGAAGCAGAATGCCAATATCCAGATATTATGAGTCCCAGATAGGAGAAAAAAATTGGATAAGAAGATACATTTAAAGAAATAATGGAGGCTAATTTTCCTAAATTAAAGAAAAATGAAAGGGGGCGCCTGGGTGGCACAGCGGTTAAGCATCTGCCTTCGGCTCAGGGCGTGATCCCGGCGTTATGGGATCGAGCCCCACATCAGGCTCCTCCGCTATGAGCCTGTTTCTTCCTCTCCCACTTCCCCTGCTTGTGTTCCCTCTCTTGCTGGCTGTCTCTCTCTCTGTCGAATAAATAAATAAAATCTTTAAAAAAAAAAAAAAGAAAAATGAAAGACCTCCGATTGAAAGAAATCACAGAAAATGAAACAGACGAAAAAAGAAAATCCTTACCTAGATTCATTGTGGGATTTTTTTTTTTTTTTGAGAGCTCCAGTGAGTGGTGGGTGGCAGAGGGGTAGAGGAAGCTGGAGAGAGAGAAACTTAAGCAGGCTCTACACCCAGCATGGAGCCCAATGGGGGCTCAATCTCAAGACCTGAGCTGAAATCAGGAGTCTGGACACTAACTGACTGAGCCACCCAAGTGCCCCCCATTGTGGTAAAATTTAAGAACTTCAATGACAAAAATAAAATATGTGAAGTTTCCAGAGAGAAAGAATAAGTCATTTAAAAAAGAGCAAGAATCATCTTGATATCAGATTTTCAAAGCAACATTAGATGCAAGAAGAAAATAAAGTATTATATTTAAAATGTTGAAGGAAAAGACCTTGGAACCTGCAGAAAACATTATACTAAATAGAGAAGATTATGCAATTCCTATGAGATCAACACCAGTACTATTACTGTTAACAAATTATCAAGGCTCCTGGCCAATGCCATAAGAAAGAAAAAGATAAAAGTGGTCCAAAGTGTAGGAAAGTAAAGCTAAAACATTATTTGCAGAAATAGTCATCCAACTTAGAGAAAAACCAACAGAATTTTTAAAAAACTGTTAAAATTCATAAGAAAGTTTAGGAATTATAAAAAATCAGTAGTATTTTTTTTCACCAAATAACCAACCTAAACTAAAAAAAAATATACCATTCATAATAGCAACAAAAATCATAATGTTTCTAGGAATTAATTTAACCAAGAATGTATAAGACTTTTATGGACAAAATCATACAATTTTAAAGACTTATAAAATTATCTGAATAGTTATACTTTTGAATAGGATGACTTAATATTAATATGCCAGTTCTCAAATTAATCTAGTGAATTCAATTTTAATAAAAAAAATTTTGTTGAATTTTTTAAAAGGAACAATAAACTTGTCCTAAGATGTATGTGAAACATCAAAAATCCATAAATAGATAAATCAGTCTTGAAAAAGAAGAGTAAAGAGGAGGAACTTTTTAAAGAAGATATTAAGACATTGCAGAGCCAAGCAATAAAAACAGCATAGGGAAGGTATAAGAGCAGACACCACAGACCAATAGAACAGAGAAGGGTGCTCAGATACAAACCTAAACATAGAACAAAAAACACAACTTGTACCAGGCAGCAATGGGCAAATGGCTTAGGAACAAATTTAACTCTGCAAAGGTCACGTACTTAGCTCAGCCTAGAACAATTTACAAACTCCACTATCTAACAGTACCTATACACAGATCTGTCACTGACAGTGAGTTAATCCAGGAACAGGTACATTTTTTTTACTAGGGTTAATAAGAGAATAACCAACTTTAAAACCTCTCTTTTAGGCTTGTGCCATGCCTCAAACATTCAGGGAGGCTTTCTTCCTTGGCTATCCAACTAGGACACGTATTTTCTCAGGCAGAAGACACTAAGACCATTGACACTTCTCCCTCAGTGTTATTTGGAAAGTAACAGCAAAGTCAACATTTAAAAACAACTGTGTCTTCTATGTGCAGATATCATACAATCAAAAGGAAAGTATGGGACAGTGTGGTATTTCTTGAACATTCCAGGCACATTTTCAGGCCTTTTTCCTTGTTACTTGCTCTGCCTGAAATTCTCTTACCCGATATTGTCACAGTTCACTCCTCACCTCCTTCAGGTCTTTGCTCAAATAGCACATCATCAGACAGACCTCCCATAACCACTCTATTTAAAATTGCAACCACTCCCCCTCCCCACAGACACCCCCCATGCTCCTTACTGGCTTAATTTTTCTTCATAGTGTAAACATTGTACTCATTTCTTTTGTTTATTGTCTACTTTCACTTCTTGAATGTAAACTCCACTAGGGCAAAGAGTTTTTGTTATTTTGCTCAATGAGCATTCCTGACACATAAAAGGTGCTCAATAAATAATTGTTGAATGAATGAATGGTTATTGTATATTATTCCCATACATACAGGCAACTGTATTAAGGTATAAGCACCTCATTTGCAATGTAGATAAATTATTTCTCCTTAATGGTGAATCTTTTTTTTTTTTTTAAAGACTTTACTTATTTATTTATGAGAGAGAGAGAGCGCCCACAAGTGGGGGAAGGGGCAGAAGGAGAAGCAGGCTCCCCGATGAGCAGGGAGCCCAATGCAGGACTAGATCCCAGGACCCTGGGATCATGACCTGAGCCAAAGGCAGACACTTAACGGACTGAGCCACCCAGGCACCCTATGGTGAGTCTTCTTTACTTAACGGTTGACATGCATACACCAAAAAGTTCAAGTGGAACAGTTTTAACTAGTGCTTATGAATGTTAACGTAATGTGGATCCTGACAGTGTTTACTGGGTCATTTTCTTCTCCTTTGAGAGAAAAAGCATTTTCTACGTGACAGAGAGATGAGATTAGTAATTTTCATCAACTTCTCTACAGTTGTGTGTCAGGACTCAAAGTCATAATCTAAAGAGAAAATGAATAAATCTGGCTGAAAGAGTATTGGTTCAGTTGTATCTTAGAAATCTTCATAACATCTGAGTCTCTAAATCTTAGCTTGTAAAGACAAAGATAAATCTGTAGTTACGAGGGAAAACATACCGTCCACTAAGGAGGAAGCAGGTGATATCAGAAGTAAAGCATTTGCAGTAGACTTCCAATTGTGTCCCTTTCTCTTAGGGAATTTTGTCTTCACTTGAGACCATGTGACTTGAAATGATCCTGTACTTTAATTATTTTTATAATGATGCTGAATAACAAACCATTCCAGTGGCTTATAAAAAACATTTATTTTTCTCCCTCACAGGTCTGTAAATCAGCTGGGATGACTCTACTTCAAAATGTGGCTTTCCTGGGCTTGTTTGTTGGAAAAAGTCTTTGTTTCACCCTGCTGAGTGTAGAATTCCAAGGTGACAGTTTTTTTTTGTTTTTGCACTTTGAAGTTACCATTTCATTACTTTTGGTTTGCAGTTTCTAATGAGAAATCTATAAAAATTCTTATTGTGCTCTATGCCTTTTTTTCTCTAGCTGCTTTCATGATTTTTCTCTTTATCACTGTTTTTACCAGTGTGATTATGATGTGGCCTGTCTGGTGTATTTTTTATATTTATCAGCACCTGGCTCTAGAGGGTGGTCCCAAACAGACCAGGTTAGGCTACTCACCACTGACAAAATCCAAAGGCAGAAGAACTAGTGGTGGTAAAACAAGAAAGACATTTATTTCTTTGAGACCAACACTGGGAACACAATGGACTAGTATCTCAAAGATGTCTTCAAAGTGCTGAAAATACTTCTAGGTTTATATAGGGAAAATGTGGGACAAAGGTGGGTGAGTACATACAGGTGGGCAGTGAAGGTCTAGTCAACAATTTTCTTGGGGTCAATCATGGGTGGGGTCTTGCTAGCTCAAGGCAGTCCTTATCACTTGAGGAGGTAGTTTCAGTTCCCATCAGGGTATACTTTGCCCTCAGGGTTTTCTGCCTGAGTTAGGAGGCAAGCTGGCAAGAAGAACTTATTTAGAAAGTTTGAGGTCAAAATGGAGGCAGTTGAAGTCCTCTTCCAAAAATTTTAATTTTTTTTTTTTATTGTCCCATAGGTCACAGAGGCTCTGCTAATTTTTTTCCATCTATTTTCTCTGCAGGTCATTTTGGATTGCTTCTACTGCTAGGTCTTCATTATTTCTTCTTCTTTTTCTTACAGTGCTAAATGTGCTATCCATTCCCTTCAGAGATTTTTTTAAAAATTTCACATATTATAATTTTCATCTCCAGAAATTCTATTTGCTTTAAGAAAAAAAAAATCTTGTTCCTCTCCAATCATTTTCCCCTTTAAATCAATGCACATTGAGTGCATTTACAATAGATGCTTAAAGTCTTTGCCTGTTAATGCCACCACTAGTGTCATTTCTGGCTATGTTTCTATTGCCTGTCTGATATATTTTGATTTGTTTTCCTACTTACTTGGCATGTCTATTGATTTTTAACTGGTGGATGCCTGATATTTTCAACTTAATGCTGTTGCATCCTGAGTTTTGTTGTAGTCTCTTAGAATCAACCTTTGTTCTGGTAGGCAGTCAGGTGAGTCACTGAGCAGTTTGATCCTTTCCAAGCTTTAAGGTCCTGAAGAGTCTACAACAGCTTTTACTCTAGAGCCCAGAATCTAGGGCTGGTTTACCTCACAACTAAAGCATGACACTTCTGGGGTCTCTACAGCACGTTCCACATATTCCACAGTTTCTCCACTCTGGCTGTGGGGAACTCAAATGAGTCCCAGGCCTGTGCGAGCTCTGAGAATTGTTTGGCTTACTGCTCCTCATAATTGCTCTTTCTGGGCCTTGCGGAATTTCACATGACCCGTCCGTGGATTTTTATGCAGCTGAAGATTTAAGGATATTCCTATGTAGATTCTGAAGCTCTTTTTCCACGAACTCCGCCTCCTAGATTCCAACCAGTTTGGCCTCTCCAAATTTCCTAAACTCCAATCTTTGTCTTTTAACTCAGTCAGACCTCTGTCTTCCTAGTGAAATCCTAGGTCTGCTTCTGAGTTCCCCTTCCCTGCACCTCAAACCCTAAAGTGTCTGGGCAGAAAGCCATATAAGGCTCATCTTGTTTGCTTCTTTTCTCTCAGGTACAACAGTCCAGAACTGCCTATCGCCCAATATCTGAAAACAGCTGTTTTCATATATTTTGCTCAGTTTTTATTAAGTCCAGGCCCATTTTCTCTTGCCCAGAAGTGGACGACTTAAACTCCTCACGGAAAATGTAAATTGTTTTACAGATTCACCTCTCTTCACGGTACGCCTCGTTTTTCTCCTTAGGAAACAGGGTGATGAGATCGTGCACTCTGGTGGTATCTTCTAGTGAGTAGTCTAGACTCTTGAGTAATTGTAACACAACACAACACGCGCTCGCCCCCACTGTGACACCAACATCCATATACTCCCGCGCGCGCCTCCCTCACCTTCTTCCTCCCTCCCCCGTCTGCTGATTGCGCTAGCGTTCGGCGCGCGCCCGCTCATTGCGCCTGCGCGGCGTGTGGACGCCACACGCTCCCGGAAGTGGGAGGTGTCCGCTCGAGTTTGTGTGGCCGCCGCCGCGGGAACGCGAGCCCGGTAATTTTTCAACGGAGAAAAGCGAGGCATTCGGTCTTGGCCGAGTGAGAGTGAGCAAGTATCGGGCTCCAGCAGCTTTCCTCTTACGTGACAGCCGGCATGGAGCATGAGCGGAGCAAACAACCTGGCAGCGAGGCCGTGGCTACCGCGCGGCTGGAGTCGCCCAGGTCGGAGTGTGGGGAGGAGCCGCAGCATCCGAATCCCGAGGTGAGTCCACCCGCGCCCGGCGGTCGGTGCCCGGCCCTTCCCAGACGCCCGCGTCCCTGTCTTCTGGCGTGTTCCGCAGAAACCTCAGTCTGAACGCCGTTCGACCCCAGCCCTGGCCGCTTCCCCTGTCCCCAGCTCCGGTGTCTTGGCTGTCACTGAGCCCCCTCTCGCCCGAATTACCCTCTGGATGTGAGGAAATAGTCAAGAAGAGAAGTGTGTGAATTGTGGTTTTACAAGTTCTGGTGGGAATTCTGCTCCAAATATCCTGTGCACACTGTTGCTGTAGTCATTCCGTCTAGCCCTTATAGGTAATTGGTAGGTTACGTTATAAAAAGCGCACCCTATGCTCTAGGTATGTCATTTCTTAAGACCTGAAGCCCATTACCTCCCAGCCTTAACTGAAGGTGGTTGTGCCTATTAGTTGGAGCTTTTTGCCCATTTGCTACTATTTCATATAGACCTTTCATAGGACTTATTTTCCGTAATGATTTTGACAACTTATTGGTAGATCCTAGTTAGCAAAATTGTGAAGACGGTCTTAAAACTTACTTATCTTATTTGACAAGTATAAATTATTGTTGACTAGCGCTGCAGATTGTAAATAATCTAATACTAAAAATGGTCATTTCAGTAACGTATGCGGAGCACTTCATAGAATGGGTACGTGCACGAGGCTTTCTTACTCTTGCATCTACAGTTAGGTCTCCACAGAGCAGCTAGAATAATCTTAATAACATATATCTGACTGGGTTTCTCCCCTTCCTAGTCTTCAGTTTGCTGCCCGGCAGGACCTGGCTCCTGCCTCCTTTGCTGAATTCATCTCACAATTCTTACCTTTTGCTCTCAGAGTCCCTGGCTTCGTTGTTGTTGTTTTATGGTGGATGGTCTTTCTTATTAAGGATCTTTGTATGCTTCCTTTGCCCTGCATGCTCTTCTTTTGGCTCTTTGCATAGTTATTACATTCCCTTTAATATACTACTTTCAAAGAGGCCTTCCATGCCCCTTCCCTCTAAAGAAACACTTTCTTCTTCAGTCTGAGATCATCGTGTTAGTTTAAAAATAATTGAATATACTTCATTATATTTGAAAGTCTTGAAACTTTGAGATATAGCTACTTAAGACTTAGGTCAATGTTCCAAATTGGTTTTAGTGACTCATATTTGTTAAAAACTTATTGTTGGATACCGTTAATAAATGGTGATACAGTTTTTTTTTTCAACGTCAATTAAGCAAAGTATTTTGTTGGACCTCAGCTAAGTACATTTTCATTATCCCTAATGTCATTGTTTTTGTAAACTAACAGGTGTTGCATTTTTATATTTTTAAGCAAGTGGGTTCCAATTTCATCGGAACTCTTCTTTTGGAAGAATTTTAATCCAGCTAAATTATACTTCTAAGGGGTTTTTTTGATTTATTTTTGGGGTTTTTTTTTGCATGTAGTTGCAGAGGTTTTTTGTTTATAGGTAATGCAGTTTTTTGGCAATAAAATAATGAAAACATTTCAAAATTAACTTTTTAAAATGTTCTTGCCACAGAGAAAAGTTTCTTTTGATAAACAGTTACCTTTTTATCTTATTGTTAAAACGTATTTACTTTCACGTTGAAATAACAAGTTGTGTTTGTTAAAATAAAAGAAACCTAAATTTCAAGTTATTAATCCCTTTCTCATCACAGAAAATGACAGCAATTTTGGAACACCTGTCTTGTAAATGAAAATATGTAACTTAACTTGAAGTTCAAAAATATTTTTAAGTACTTAAGGCAAGAGAGTAAGCCTCTTTTTGGTATAAAAGATTTTTATGATCACTTCCCATAATTAAATGTCTTCTTATTGGGGATAATATAAGTCATACAGTTATTTACTTGAACACAGGAAAATTGCAGAATGTCACAATACTGTGAAAGTGAATATTCTTCCCCATACTATGGAATCTGTCCACCCTTTCCACATTATATGTCCGGTACTTTATGTGAGGTGTGACAGGTGGACATAGACATTGGGGAGGATGCCACCGTCAGTCTATGTATTATTTAGTAAACTAATTACACATTTTAGTAGATCAATAGTACATGTTAGGTTTTTAACGTTTTCTTTCTGCTGCGTAGTGGATTGACTTGAGCAACCTTCAGAAACCATTAGTGTAGACCTTAAATTTGGAGGAAAACACTGATCACTAAAGAACTGGACCTTGACTTCCCTGAGCTTCACTGAAAGAGCTAGAGTTGGATCTGGGAGAGGAAGCAGATCTTCCTTTAAAGAAATCATGATTTATAGCAGATTTAGAAGAGGCCTTAGTGTTATTTGTGGGTAATTTTTGTAGCTACAATTTTAGATAAGAATTAAGCAAGTGAATTAGAGGACTTAGCCAAAGAGTAAATTTTGCTTGAATTGACTGAGCCTTCTGTTTTGGTAGACAAACTGTTACTCATTGTTGACCTAAATTTTCACCTGACTGAAGATGAAGTTTAAAATTCAATGTAAGTTTAAAGACACAAGATAAATGATCTTGATTAAATTCTAGTGATAAAGTAGCTAGGTATTATAAATTTAACATATTATTAAAAGCTAGTATTTCCTTAGCTTTACTCAGAGATCAGTGTAATAAAGTTTTTTAAACATTTGTCAACAAGGAACTTCAATATAGTTACTCTTCAGTTTATGGACAGTTCACACATTGGGATTGCTCATCTCTTCCTCTGAGGAGATAGGAGTAATTCTTGTGTACTCTAGCACAATACCTAGCATTGCATTTCTAATAAATGTGTTTTGTTTTAAATTGTTTTAAATTGAGAGCTTTGAGTGAGAAATAGTTCTGAACCACTAGGATTAGTGCTAAGTCAGGGTCTTTGGCCTGTCCATAGTTATCCCTTCTTAATCTGTCATTAAAGTTCACATGGGGATAATGTGGTAAATTATGACTAAGTTAACAAATTTTAATATGGATTAATGGTAAGTTCCAAAGTCTTTTTGAAAATTCTGAAACATAGCTAATATTTGTGACATTGCTTTTGGAAAATAATTAACTTATAAATGGAACTCTGATACTTAGCATATTAATAATGTTGGACTACCTGTGGAGTGATTACAGTTGAGTCATGTTTTTTTTCTCAACACAGATTTTGATTTAAGGAAAGTAGAAAGATTTGTAATATAGTAATGGTAGTTCTTCTGAATAATTGGTACACATGTGAGTTTTAGAAATTGTGTGTTTTGAAACCGCATACATTTCCTCCTTTGCTTTGGGTTCTAGGAAGTTTTGAACTAGGTTTCTATGTAGTCCATTTTGTTTTTATGTTGGGCAATTTCTGTTAACTTAGTGAAATGAAGTCAGGTTAAAAACTTCTTGGGGGACACCTGTGTGGTTCAGTTGGTTAAGCGTCTGACTCTTGATTTTGGCTCAGGTCATGATCTCAGGGTTGTGGGATCAAGCTCCACATCAGGCTCTGTGTTCAGCGGGAACTTTGCTTGAGATTCTTGCTCTCCCTCTGCCCTTACCCCATTCATACACATTCGCATTCTCTCCCTCTCTCAAATAAATAAAATCTTTTAAAAAAAATTCTCAGGAAGTCACTGACTTATACATGCATAATGTTGTAAAAGTTCACTTAAACATTAGTTTGTAAATTTTAGAATGTCATTTGTGAAAAGGTCTGTTCTATAATCTATGATGGTAATAAAGTTCCCATTAGTTGCCATAGTGGGTATGGTGTCAGGAGCCTGATATACATAATCTCATTTAATCCTTATAACAACCTTGTTTAAAAAAATTTTTTTTTTCTAAGATTTTATTTATTTATTGGAGAGAGAGAGAGAGAGAGCATGAGCAGAGGTGGGGAGCAGAGGGAGAAGGACAAGCAGACTCCCCAATAAGCAGGGAGCAGAACGCGGGGCTCCATCCTAGGACCCCAAGATCATGACCTGAGCTGAAGTCAGATGCTTAGCCAACTGAGCCACCCGGGCACCCCTATAATAACCTTGTTTAAATACTGTTTACCATTACCAAATACCAAATGCCACTTGGAACAGTTATTATTATTCTTTATTTTATAGGGAAGGAAACTGAAGATCAGAGGCTAATAAGTAACCATCCAAGGTCATGCTGCTAGTAAATGGTCAGCTGGGGCTCTGTTTGAAGTGCTCCCAACACCAGTGCTATTTTTATTTAGCTTCATTTCCTTTAAGAAATCTCATGATTCAGAACAGCAGGGTAAATTATATTGGAAACACATCTTTCTTCTTTCTAGGTACTTTTCATTGACATGTAGCATGAATAGGCCTCAGGATTTGAACCTTTAAGATCTTTGTATTAATTATAAGCTGTATCTTTTTTTGGTAGAAAAAGCAACGATGTAGATTCGATGGCCAAGAAACGAAAGGATCTAAGTTCATTACCTCCAACGCAAGTGATTTCAGTGACCCAGTTTACAAAGAGATTGCTATTACAAATGGATGCATTAACAGAATGAGTAAGGAAGAACTCAGAGCTAAACTTTCAGAATTCAAGCTTGAAACCAGGTAATTAGGAATAATTTTTTAAAAATTTAAAGGTCGTACATGTTCATCCTAGAAAATCTTGAAAACATTGTAAAATTAAGAGTTGTCTGTAATCCTACCATAAAGAGATAACCATTATTAACAATTCAGATAACAGCTATAATTTACATTCTTAAAGTGAATATTTATGTGCAACTCTGATTATTTCTGACAGTCTCTTAGGCGATAGACTGAGATTGCTGAGTTGAAGTCTGAGTATTTTGACAGTCTACCCACAATGTATAGGTGTAGCTATCTTACACTAAATATGTTTCAAATTTTTTTAGTTGCTCATTTGGTTAATTGTTAATTATATCTTATTAATGAGATTGGATATATGATATATATATATATATATATAAAATTTTGTCTGTTATTTTTATAAAGAGGGTTTCTTTGAAACCTGATAATTTAAAAAAAATCACCGGGAAATATTTTTTCCTGTTTTAGTTACTAAAAGTATGCAGAATGATAGTATGTGTTATGTTTAACTGTATATTGAATTAGAAAACAGTGCAGCTTAACCAACTCTGTGTGTGTGTGTGTGTGTGTGTGTGTGTGTGTCTTCAATGAGATGTATACATACTCAGTTTTTGTAATTTTTTGTAAAACAAATCACTTTATTTCGACTTGGGCATGGGGTAAGAATGACCTTTGGAATCCAGAAAAGCATGCATATTTTTGATAGACAATTTAGTTGCCAGGCATTAAGAAAAAATTGACTGTATGCAATAGGTGAAAACTGTTATTGTTTGTGGGTCTTCCTGTATCCTTTTTCTCTTTTTGGCAATATTCCTCCTCTTTGCTTTAAAATAGATCTTCACTGCTTTTCAAAAGAGCACACATGTACTTTTTTACCTTTTAGATTGTCTACATGATAACTTGTGAGTAAAAATTTTACCTCATTTCCCCCTGACTCTTGTTATGAAGATACAGCCTGTGAAGATTTTTCTGAGCAAAATTTTTGTCCTTCCTAGGGATGAAAATCAGTTGCTTACTTGTGACTTGCATGACAGAGATCTAATTTTACGTTTGTACATTTATTCACAAGCACTTACTGATTTCTAAACACTACACTGGGCACTAAAGTTACAAAAGTGAAATAGATATGTATATTCCCGACTTTGGAAAGCAGACAGTCTTTTGGGAATATACACAGACAATCACTACAGTGTGACCAGTGCTGTGTTGGAGGTCTGGCCCAGTACAGCATGCAAATAAAGAAGAGAGTCTTAGGAATTCAGGAGTGATGATCGAATTGATAGGCCAAACAGAAAAGCAATGGAGGGTAATTGAGGCAGAAAGAACTGAAAACTAATTTCTGTAGATATGTTTTCTGCTAAATAGTCAGCTATTGTGCAACCCAAGTTACAAAACAAGAAAGCATACCACATATTAGGCAGTGGCTTATACAATGTTTTGTCTGCAGTGTTCGATGTACCATGGGGAGTGGGAGCATCTGAAGAGGATACTGAAATGATAGGTCGTAGCTAAGTTGTGAAGGAACTATATTCAGAAGTCCGTTTAATGTATAAGCACGGGAGTCACTGCAGATATTTTAGCAAGAAATTGGCTTTAGTGGGTAGTTCTCAAGTGGGGTAAAGAATGAAAAGGAGGGTTGTGGCATTAGAGGCATTTGCCAGAGTCCAAGGAGCTCATGGGGACCATACTAGAGACAATTCAGGAGAACCAGATTCTGAATCTTTTTCTGAGTTAGAATTGGCAAAAGTGGTGATTATTTGGATGTGGATGACAAAGGAGATATTAAAGATGACAAGTTTCTCTCTGGAGCACTTGATTATTTTTTGTGTTGCCACTAGGTTTGCAGGCACCCCTTCGAGTAAGCACAGCTTCTCCAAGAAAGAGAGAGAGAGAAATTATTTTTTTTTCTTTTAATGTTTTTTTATTATATTATGTTAGTCACCATACAGTACATCCCTGGTTTTTGATGTAAAGTTCGATGATTCATTAGTTGCGTATAACACCCAGTGCATCATGCAATATGTGCCCTCCTTACTACCCATCACCAGTCTATCCCATTCCCCCACCCCCCCCCCGAAGCCCTCAGTTTGTTTCTCAGAGTCCATAGTCTGTCATGCTTCAGTCCCCCTTCTGATTACCCCCACTTTCTTTATCCCTTTCTTCCCCTCCCCATCTTCCTAGTTCTTATGTTCCATAGATGAGAGAAATCATAAGATAATTGTCTTTCTCTGCTTGACTTATTTCACTTAGCATTATCTCCTCCAGTGCCATCCATGTTGCAGCAAATGTTGAGAACTCGTTCTTTCTAATAGCTGAGTAATATTCCATTGTATATATGGACCACAGCTTCTTAATCCAGTCATCTGTTGAAGGGCATCTCGGTTCCTTCCACGATTTAGCTATTGTGGACAATGCTGCTATGAACATTGGAGTGCATATGGCCCTTCTCTTCACTACGTCTGTATCTTTGGGGTAAATACCCAGTATTGCAATGGCTGGGTCATAGGGTAGCTCAATTTTTAACTTTTTAAGGGACCTCCACACTGTTTTCCAGAGTGGCTGCACCAACCTGCATTCCCACCAACAATGTAGGAGGGATCCCCTTTCTCCACATCCTCTCCAGCAATTGCTGTTTCCTGTGTTGTTAATTTTTGCCATTCTCACTGGCGTAAGGTGGTATCTCAGTGTGGTTTTGATTTTAATTTCCCTGATGGCTAATGATTTTGAACATTTTTTCATGTGTCTGTTAGCCATTTGTATGTCATCATTGGAAAAGTGTCTGTTCATATCTTCTGCCCATTTTATGATTTGTTTATTTGTTTCTTGTGTATTGAGTTTGAGAAGTTCTTTGTAGATCTTGGATACCAGTCTTTTATCTGTAGCATCATTTGCAAATATTTTCTCCCATTCCGTGGGCTGCCTCTTAGTTTTTTTGACTGTTTCCTTGGCTGTGCAGAAGCTTTTTATCTTGATGAAGTCCCACAAGTTCATTTTATCTTTTGTTTCTCTTGCCTTTGGAGATGTGTCATGAAAAAGGTTGCTTTGGCCGATGTCGTAGAGGTTGCTGCCTATGTTCTCCTCTAGGATTTTGATGGATTCCTGTCTCACATCGAGGTCTTTCAACCATTTGGAGTTTATCTTTGTGTGTGGTGTGAGAGAGTGGTCAAGTTTCATTCTTTTGCATGTAACTGTCTAATTTTCCCAGCACCATTTATTGAAGAGACTGTCTTTTCCACCGGATGTTTTTTCCTGCTTTATCAAAGATTAGTTGCCCAAAGAGCCGAGGGTCCATTTCTGGGTTCTCTATTCTGTTCCATTGGTCTATGTGTCTGTTTTTGTGCCAGTACCATGCTGTCTTTGTGATCACAGCTTTGTAGTACAGCTCGAAATCCGGCATTGTGGTGCCCCCAGCTTTGTTTTTCCTTTTCAACAGTTCCCTGGCAATTCGGGGCCTTTTCTGTTTCTATACAAATTTAAGAACTATTTGTTCCAGTTCCTTGAAAAATGTCATCGGTATTTTGATCGGGATAGCATTGAAAGTGTAGATTGCTCTGGGTAGCATGAACATTTTAACTATGTTAATTCTTCCGATCCATGAGCATGGAATATCTTTCCATCTTTTTATGTCTTCCTCAATGTCTTTCAAGAGTGATTTATAGTTTCTAGAATATAGGTCCTTTACGTCTCTGGTTAAGTTAATTCCAAGGTAACGTATGGTTTTTGGTGCTATTATAAATGGGATGGATTCCCTAATTTCTCTTTCGTCAGTCTCATTATTCGTGTATAGAAATGCAACTGATTTCTGAGCATTGATTTTGTATCCCGCCACATTACTGAATTGCTCTATAACTTCTAATAGTTTGGGAGTGGATTCCTTTGGGTTTTCCATATAGAGTATCATGTCATCTGCGAAGAGAGACAGTTTGACTTCTTCTTTGCCGATTTAGATACATTTTATCCCTTTCTGTTGTCTGATTGCTGTTGCAAGGACTTCTAGTACTATGTTGAATAATAGTGGATGTTTGTCGTGGTTCAGCTTGGGAGGGGTCCTCTCTGCCTCTTGGACACGAATGTTTGTTTCCCTTGTTAGATTAAGGAAGTCTTCAGCTACAATTTGTTCAAATATCTCTTCTAGACCTCTGTTTTTCTCCACCCCCTCGGGGATGCTGATGATTCTGACATTGGAACGTTTCATTGAGTCAGTAATCTCCTGTAACCTACATTCTTGGGCATGGATTTTTTTAAGTCCTGATTCTGTTTTAGCTTTTTCTTCTACTAACCCATCCTCCAATTTGCTGATACATTCTTCTGCCTCATTCACCCTGGCCGTCAGAGCCTCTAGTTTTGATTGCATTTGGCTCATAGAATTTCTAATTTCTGCCAGATTCGCTCTCATTTCCGCCCTTAGAGATTCTATATTCTCATTAACATTTTCGTTAATACTTTTTTCAAGTGTACACATCATCTTGACCACTGTTACTCTGAATTCCATTTCTGATAATTTGGTTATATCCATATCCATTAGTTCTGTGGCAGAGGCCACAGACTCATTGTCTTTTCTTTGCTGGGGGGTATTTCTCCTTCTCGACTTTCTGATGAGGAAAGGTTGCGGGGTTGTCCAGAGCCCAAATTATTGAACGGGACCCAGGCCATGTGCCCTTGTTTTATAGGGATCTTAGGGATGTGGACTTCTTGACTTTTCAGCCTGCCTTCTGGGCGAGGGGCCTGCTGCGCCGATACCAGGCTACCCTGTTTGGGTAGAGTCTCCGTGTCCCCTGCGAGGGGGGATGGGGATGGTCACCCTGTGAGCCGGTATTTCCAGGCTTTTGTTCTCTGGCGGCTTTCCCTGGCGGTTTGCTGTGCCTCTTCTGAGTCAGAGCAGCAGCGGCCGAATTTCAGCCTCTGTCACAGAACAGAGGGATTGCGGCCCGTTCTCCACTGATGTTCTGGCCACGTTAACTCTGTTTCTGTTGGTGCTGCTCAACCCTGCAGCGTCCCGGGAAGTGCGCCTCACTTCCAGGGCCAGCAGGTCTCTGTCCTTTGTGTTTCTAACATCGCCAGCCACCCCAGCACGCTCCGGAGCTCCCGGTCTCAGTCTGGTTCCAGTGAGCGCACTGGAGCTCCGTTTCAGTCTGGTGGCGCGGTTCCCCGGCTCACGGTCTCAGTCTGCTCTCTCGCGGGTGCCGATCCGCGAGTTCACCCGCTCCCCCGTGCAGGTGGCTACCGCTTCCTGGCGACCTAACGCTGCGGCTCCCTCCCCCTTCCGTTTATCTTCCGATATCTGTGTGCGGTTTCACGGCTCCCACTTTGCACCTCAGTACTCAGCGCTGGAGATGTTCATTTGTAGAGATCCAGATGTATCTTCCTGTGTCTCAGGCTGATTCCGTGGATGTTCAGGCTGGTCTGGTACCTATCCAACTCGACTCAGGGGACCAGCTGAAAAAGGGGTCCCCTACTCCGCCATCTTAACCCTGACCCCCGAAAGAGAGAGAAATTAAGACAAAGGAATCCAGAGCTGTTACATAACACAGAGGTCACTCACAATACCTTAATATGAAGGAGGTTAAGGGATTTCCTTCCTAGATTTTGGTAATTTAGAAAATCTCAAGCAAATAAATATATTAAAACATTTTTTAAAAATATTTTATTTATCTGACAGAGCACAAGCGGGGTGGGGGCAGCAGGCAGAGGGTGAGGGAGAAACAGGCTCCCCGTCGAGCAGGGAGCCCGACGTGGGGCTTGATCCCAGAGCCTTGGGATCAAGACCTGAGCTGAAGGCAGCTGCTTAACCAACTGAGCCACCCAGGCGCCCCACATATTAAAACATTTTGTCTTAAAACAACTGGTTAATTGTCAATGTTCTCATGAATAGGATTCCTTTTCATTGGTAGTTTAGAAAGGAAAATAAAAGGTTAAATTTTTTTTTAATAGTCACTAATCGGTGATGTGACCAAAATGCCTGAGTTGTCACTACACACTAATTACAATTCAGATCCTCTTACTTCTTACTACCATTTTGTATTTATAAACTGTTAGTAGGAGTCAAACAAGTAACACTGAAGAAAGCCAACACTGGTCATGACTTTTAATTTTTGGAATACATGCAGTTTGAAGAACATGACTACCATTACCAACCATTGTTATCTATTTAGAACATCCCTTTCTCCACCCACCATTTGTAGAACATATATTTTGAAAATACTATGGTCTCCTAAATTAAATTCTACCCATGGTAAATGAAGAAACCTACTTCCAGTTAAGAACCTATTGAGTATGACAGTGTTCTTCTAGACATGGTTTACACTAGGGTATCTTCTAAATGAGTTTTCCTAGTTAAGTAGCTAATAGACATTCAACTTTACATGCTAGGCTCCTAGTGCTTTCATTTCATATAGATATTTTAGTTGTTTAACCTAAAAAAAAAAAACCAAAAGGAAGGAAAGAGACATCATAAATGTTCCATTTACCTGAATTTTCTTACTCTGAAATTTGTGCTTGGCCTGTAGAATAGTTCAACATCAATTTCAGTTTTTGTAATACATCAATCATCTTAGTATATAAGGCAATATGGCTTTGTAGGTGGTGTATGCTAACAAGGCTTATGGTTTGAAATACTAGCGTAGGAGAAGTGCTCTTATGTACTACAAAAAACAAAAAGTTACTCGGGAAGGAAAATGTTGATGCTGTTGTATTTGATTTTGATTCTTTGCTAATTTAGCTTTAAGTTTTGCTTTCTTTACATTTATTTTAGCTAATATTTGCTAAATTATGCTGCGACTGCCAGTGGTCAACCCAATGTCAGCAGGTAAGGCTTCAGATTCTTGATTGTAAAATTCACCTCAGTTCATTTTCTTCTTCTTTCCTCAGAGGGGTAAAGGATGTGCTAAAGAAAAGGCTGAAAAACTATTACAAGAAGCAGAAGCTCATGCTGAAAGAGGGCAGTTGTGCTGACAGTTACTACGACTACATTTGTATCATTGATTTTGAAGCCACTTGTGAAGAGGGTAACCCACCTGAATTTATACATGAAATAATTGAATTTCCTGTGGTTTTACTGAATACCCATACCTTAGAAATAGTAAGTGAATTGTTGTATTTCAATTTTATTCTTAGCAGCAACTATTCTGTTGTTCTCAGGTAGAGCAGCAAACTCATTTCCTGTTTTAAAGCTGAATGGGAATTCTGAAGTGGGCTGTTTGCTCTTGTGTACTTTGTATCAGCTCGATTAATAGAAAAGCTGTAATGAAAGAATTGCAAAGGATACTTCTCTCCTTTTCCAATAGCTAAAATTATAGTGTTTTTTTCTGTTTGCTTGGAACACCTATCTGGCTGGACATAAGAATCTCCTAGGGAGGGGAAACAAATGTCTGGCCCACATCCCAGAGATTCTGATTTAGTTGTTCTGTGGTGAAGTCCCGGACATCAGCATGTTTTTAAAGCTTCTCCGTTGACATGCGGTCAGGGGTGAGAACCACTGCTACGGACTACTGTATGCTGTGATCTCTAAAAATGGCAAATTACAGAAATCGCCTTTCAACTTAGAACTGGCCATCTTTCTGGTGAAAATTTTAGTGGGGAAATGACACTTCTAACCTTGGCTTCAAGACCTATAACATACATGCTTTAGATACTTATTATCACTGCATTATTAGTTCAGGAAGTCAGCAGGAATTCTCCAGATACTACTCTTTGCCTTGTAAAATCTGAGCAAGGATATATCAACATCTTGGCCATCCAGAAGTTATGTCTTTCTATCCCCAGTTGCCACCAACACGTTGGGAGCAAGTATAAAAAGCCTTGTGTATTAAAATGCGTAGGTTTTTTTCTTAGTGTTGTTCACAGTCTTTTAGTTATAATCAGACTATTTATATAATTTCCTTGTCCAAAGAAGATTAAAGTCAATAAATTAAAAGGAAAAAATGACAACCATGAAGGTAATAATATTGCATTACTCACTGGATTCCACTTCTCTTTCTTACTCGAGGACATTGCTCTAGCAATTCTTTGCCCTCATTTAGACAGTAGATTTATTGCTTTCTACTGTAATGTTCCCATTCATACAGATGTTTTACTTTTCACACCATAAAAAGCTTTCACTCTATCCCATTTCCCTGCCAGCTACCTTATTTGTTTGTTCTTTGAAAAAGGTACATACTGCTGTTTCCTCACATTCTCTCTTAAATTCACACTGTCTTCAATCCCATCACTCCACTACAATCTCTCATTAGTGTCATCTTGGACCTTTACCTGAATCCTGGTATGATAGGCCACTTTGTCCTTAAAATGTTTTCTGCAAGTGACTTTCAGTACACCTCATTCTCTTGATTTGTCTCCAACCTCATTGGGTTCCCCTTTATAATTTCCTTTGCTGGTTCCTTCTTTTCTTCACAGCTCCTAATACTGAATACCCCAGGATTCAGTCCTAGGTCCTCTTCTCTATGTAGATCCTCTTCCTTAATTTCATCTACTTCCATAGCTTTTAGAAACTATATGCTAAAGACTTACAGATCTATATTTCCAACCCGGACCTCTATCCCAAATCCAATCTACTTCGATATTTAAACAGACCTCTTCACATGTCCCAAACTCAAATTACTCTCAACCCATTGTATGTTCAGCCTTCCCTAGCTTGAGTGGTGGCAACTCTGTCCTTTAATTACTCAGTTCAAAACCTTGGCGTCATCCTTGACTCCTGTTTCTCTCCCACCGCACATCCAGACCAACAGCAGCTCCCATTTGCTTTGCCTTCAGGATACATCCAGAACCCAGCCACGTAACTGCACTGCTATGACTCTAGTCTGAGCCCCCATAATTTCTTGTCTGGATTTACTGCATTCACTAGCAAAGCGGTCTCTGTTTCCTTCCTTGTCTCTTACAGCCAATTCTCAACATAGTGGCCAGAGTGATCCTTATAAAATATAAGTCAAATCATTTCCCTTCTCTGCTTAAAACCCTTTAGTGGTTCTCTATTTAACTCAGTAAAAGCCATTTTCCTTAACATGAGCTGGCCTCTTATTACCTCTGATTATGCCATATTGACCTGCTTGCTATTTTTCCAAAATGCCAGGCATGTTCTACCCCTTCACCTTCCAGGGCTTTAGTTCTAATTCCTTTCCTCCAGATGTCTTGCTGCTAATTCCTCCCTCCCTCCCTTCCTTAGTTGCCACCTTCTGCATAAAGGTGATGGATGACCTATTTAATAGTGTAGCTGGACCCCCCTTTTTTCTGATCCCATTTACCTGGTCTGCTTTACTTTTTTTTTTTTTTTTAAGATTTTATTTATTTATTTATTTGACAGAGACAGCCAGCGAGAGAGGGAACACAAGCAGGGGGAGTGGGAGAGGAAGAAGCAGGCTCCTAGCAGAGGAGCCTGATGTGGGGCTCGATCCCAGAACGCTGGGATCACGCCCTGGGCCGAAGGCAGACGCTTAACGACTGCGCCACCCAGGCGCCCCTGCTTTACTGTTTAATAACCGTTATCACCTGTTAACTTACTATGTATTACTTAAGTGATAGCTAAATATTTGGTCAACAAGTGCATAGTTCTCTATAGCATCATTCTGATAAAAGTGTTAAGTAGCGAATAAAGTTTTATTAATAGTATGTTTTATATTACCTGCCTGTAAGGGAAGTTGCAGCATATTTTTGAAAGATTTTCATTGAAAATTATAAAAATATTGATGTTTAAAAGGATAAAGTCTTCATTTATCTGAAATTCAATTAAGTGGAATTTTTCCTTCTGCGGTGTGTCTGGTAAGTAAAGAGCATCTAACTTTTGAAGTGCAAACATTTTTTGCTGTTCTTTAATTTTGCTCTTTTACAATAATAACCTTTATAACTCATTGACTTAATACCCTATTGTGAAGAAAGAATTTATTCTTAGAAAATAAAACATTTACTTTTCTTAATTTTTGAATCTTCTGTCACAAAAAATACTCTTTGTCTTTTTCTCTGTATCTACCTGGTATTAATGATTGCTGCCCTTAGGCTTTGAAATTGTCCTTAAGTTTTAACAAGTGACTTAGCATGTTTAGGGAGGCAGTATTAAAATAGAGAAAAAAGCACTTTGAGATCTGAGCTTGATGTTAACAGTACTGGCCTTATGAGTTCATAGAGTTGTGATTATAAGATGAGAAGACGAGTGTGAAAGCTTCTTGAAGAGGTTAAAAGTGCTACAAAATATAATACTGTCACCCTTTAAACTACTACATCTCATGTAGTTCAATTTTGACTATTCAGAATTCAGTTTACTGGAATCAGTAGAAAAATAAGGATTAGTCAGGAGTAGATGAGAGAGTAATAATCTAGAGCTAATTTATTATAACCAATGATTGGCATTTCTTCAAAGAGTTTATTATTATTTAAAAAGCTGTTAGTAACTTGAAGTTGAGGTTGCATTATTAAGCTTTATGGTTTCAAATATTAGAAACAACATTATCAATGTTTTGCTCCTCAAGAAAATATTTGAGCTTTGACTTGAAGACTTGCTTTCAGATACTTGCTTCATCTTAAAAAAATTTTTTTTGAGATTTATTTATTTATTTTAGAGAGAGTGCACCTGTGTGCACACGCAAGTGGGGGAGGGGCAGAGGGAGAGAATCTCCAGCAGGCTCCATGCGCAGCACAGAGCCCGATGTGGGGCTCAATCCCATGACCCATGAGATTCATGACCTGAGCCGAAATCACGAGTCATCACTTAACAACTGAGCCACCCAGGCACCCTGTCTTAAAAAAAATTTTTTGAAGATATATTTATTAGAGAGAGAGCATGAGTGGGGGGAAGGGCAGAGGGAGAGAATCTCAAGCAAACTCGAAGCTGAGCAGGGAGCCCCACTTGGGGCTGGATCTCATGACCCGTGACGTGAGATCACGACCTGAGCGGAAACCAAGAGTTGATCGCTTAACCGGCTGAGCCAGCCAGGCACCACTCTTCAAATTTTTAGACAATGAAACATAATTAAAATTAGAGTGCTTTGGGAGTGGAGAACTGTCCTTAAATTTTTAAAATTCTAGACAGGGCTATACCATGAGCACCTATAAAATTATAGTCTTCTGTGACTTAATGTTTCATGTATTTTGTGTCCTATATCTGAAGTCATAGAAAATACTTTAACTTGCTCTCCTTCCCTTATAGGAAGATACATTCCAGCAGTATGTGAGACCAGAGATTAACACACAACTTTCTGATTTCTGCATCAACCTAACTGGAATTACTCAGGTTCTGATTCTGTGTTCCTTTCTCTAGAGTTTGAAAGAGATTCTGAAATTAGTTTTTATTTCATAGTTTAAAAAATTATTGTAAACAAATTAATGTGGTACTTTCTTTACTTGGTAAATATTTTTCATATTATAATATTAAAAAGTAGAAAAGCAAATTTTATACCTTATAAAATCTTTCTTAGCCTTTCCTCTTAAGGACTCGTAATGATGAAACTAAAGGTTTAATTTGTTTACATCATTAGTAAAGTAAGTGTTACGATGGTGGACTTGGAGAGGAAGTTTTGAAAGGTATCTGTTTATAACCTGACTTGATACACAGCTTAATAATTTTATAGGTCTCTGATTTTTTGTTGTATTCTAATTGCTCTTTGTTCATTAATTTGGTTCCTTTATTCATTTACTCATTCACTCAACAAATATTTGAGTGCCTTCTACAGTATTTGCCAGGGTACTGGGGATACAGATATGGTCAAGTCAATCTCCTCAGCTTACTCAGCTATTTATAATCAGGAGGACAGACAGACTAAACCAGTGGTGACAGTATGGTTAGAAGACTGACAAGTCAGTGTTTTATCTGGATATTATGGGCATTTTATGATAGAGGGAACGGAGAGCTGACCAGTGTCGTACTTCTTCAAGTTAGTGAACTTGGGCTGAATCATGATAGGTCAATAGGCAGGAAAGAATGGGCATTTCAGGTGTGCAGGGCAGAACCGTAAGTAGTTCGGGATGGTTCAAGCGTGTATGGGCTGGGAAGAAAGTGGTTGAAAATAAAGCTAAAGTGGTAGGCAGAGGGAGCCACATCATGAAGAAGAGTCTGTGTGTCTTATCCTGAAAAGCTTGGAGAATGTTTGGAGGATTTTAAGTATGGAAGTGATGTGATGGACCAATTTAGGAAGGTCAGTCTGGCAGTGGTGTGTCATCTTTTGTGGAAAGATCTGAGCTTTGAGATAGGGAGACCATGTTAGAGGGCCATGGCTTTCAGCTGGGAGGAGATTTCCCTCTTCTCCACTCTGGAGAATTAGTAAGCCACTGGGTTGAGGTGAAAGAGAGAAAGAGAGAAAGAGAGAAAGAGAGAAAGAGAGAAAGAGAAAGAAAGAAAGAAAGAAAGAAGAAAGAAAGAAAGAAAGAAAGAAAGAAAGAAAGAAAGAAAGAAAGAAGGAAAGAAAGAAAAGAAAAGAAAGAAAAGAAAGAAAGACCATGGATGACCTTAAATCTTAATTTTGGGAGGATTTTATACTTCAGTTGAAAACGTTCCTAATGCCTGGCTGTGAACAATTTTTAATTATCTTAAAAACGAAATGTTAGGTGGATCTCAGCTAAGGAAATCATGTAGAGTTTAAAATATCATAGGTGAGACTTTCTCTTACTGTTCGCTTCCTTTCGACATTTGTGTCTGAGTATTTGCAGGACTACACGTAGCTACTCTTATTTTTATAAATGTTACTTTTATATCCTCAGGATCAGGTAGACAGAGCTGATGCCTTCCCTCAGGTACTTAAAAAAGTAATTGACTGGATGAAATTGAAGGAATTAGGAACAAAGTATAAATATTGCATATTGACAGATGGGTGAGTATTTAGGAAAATTACTTTTTATCTAGCTTTTTTAAGATGAAAGATGTTCATATCCATTTAACTTTTAGAATAACCACAAAAAAATATTTTCTGATAGTTCTGGGGTCTCCCATGGGAGACCACATTTTTCCTTTCACGTTGTTATTTATTTTTTTATTATGTTCAGCTGACCACTGTATCATTAGTTTTTGATGTAGTGTTCATCACATTCTTATTTCTACCTAAACTTTGTTTTGTTACTTAAACTTTGCATCCTAAGGACCAAAAAAAGAGGAGGGAAAGAATGATAATAGTTTAATCCAGGGCTAGAGAACTAGAGAAAGATAATATGTAAAACTAAAATGACTTTACTAAAGTCAGTTTTTATCGTGATACTTCCTTGCTCGAAGAAGTTCAGACTCTTAGTCTGGCTTTCAAGTTTCTCTTATCTAACCTTACCCCACCTGTGTAGCCTGATCCACCTGCCATTCTGGCCCACTGTGTGCATGCTGGCCATGAATCACATGGTGTGTCCTTTCTCTGTGCACCTATTCATGCTTTCCTCTCTACTGGAAGGCTTTCTTCCTTTACTGCTTCATTATTATTCAAAGCCCTTTTGTTTTACTCCACATACTACAACTCACACTGATTTTTTTTTAGAAAAAAAAAATGTCTTATAGTCTTTTATATATGTACCATTTGTGCTGCCATCCGACTGAGTATTCTGATATCTAAACTTTATGTAAGACTTATTTGCAGGGAGATTAAAAATCCTTTCTGAATAAGAACTTCTGGTACTTGATAGTCTTCCATAATGCTTCCTATAGTCTGAACTCAGAATGTGTGCTCAAAAGTGTTCGTTAGATGGAAAGCTTAGAGGGAAGATCAGAAGGATTGAAACAAGGATTACAGGCATTGTGCCAAGGCAGCTCCTATACCATAATGCTATTAAGATTGAAGAAGGAAGTCCTAATCAACCTCTCTTTCAAACTATGGACAGATTGTACACTAAAACTGAGATGTCACTTACCTAAAGGGTTTTTTAGTGACCCTTACATAGGAAAAAAGCATTGAGTGTAGTCACATTATAATTGTGTTTAAAAATAGAAATTTTGGAAAATGTTGGTTGACCTCTTTAGAAGCCTATCAATTTTAAACATGAATGAGCAGTGTTCCTGCTAAAGTATGTAGGTGTTTCTGTCATAACACAGTATGTGTGATTCTGTAAAAGCCTCACGTTCTGAGACATCGCTCATACCTCCAGAAATAATTTGGGCAGCTCAGGCAGGCAGCTCCAAGTTAGTGGAAGTTGCCTCAGAGGATATTATAAATGCACGGAAACAGTAGGATCCTGGGGACAAGCACTCGTTTTTAATTTTTTTAAAAATATACTTGAAAGTGCTCCTGTTGGCAGTACAACAGCTGAATTGAGAGCTTTTTTTCTTTCCTGCTAAAGGTTATAATTTGTACGGCTGTTGTATCACCTCCCTTTCCCTAGGAAAAACCATGTATGAAACAACATGATTTCCATATTACACAATCAGTATGTTCCTACTTAACTACGTAAGTTGATTAGTGTTGTAGAAACATGCTGTAACAGAACAAATTGTGTTCTCACCACTTAATAACAACTACTTTCGTCTTTCAAATATTTTGTTCATTTGCTTTTTCGTTTTATTTTGTTTCAAAGTACACCCTCAAAGAACTTCCTAATACAATAAACCTGGCCTTAAAAGTAAGCTTAGCAGAGCTATTTTGGGATTATGAAAAAATAATTAACAAGATAGAGGTCCGCCCAAGTAATCGGAACCATGAACGTGATCATGATTAGCCCAGTAAGATTTTTTTATGAAAAAAATTTGATATACCTGATTTCTACTTTTCTTTGTTGTTTATTTTTGAAATAGTATTTTGGAGGTATGTTAATTTTCCAAGCTTGATGATATGTGTGAATATCAGAAAAAAAGGTGACATGTAAATAAAAAACCAATAGAATGACTTAAAATACTAGTAAGAATAGTATAGCATTTATTTTATCATTTTTCCACCCCTGTTTTTGATTTTACAAGTTCGTGGGATATGAGTAAGTTCCTGAACATTCAGTGCCGGCTAAGCAGGCTCAAATATCCTCCTTTTGCTAAAAAGTGGATCAATATTCGAAAGTCGTATGGAAACTTTTACAAGGTAAAATTTCTCTGTTTTATTGATTATAATGCTCTTAATGATAAATTTATTACGTTTTGCATGTGTGTTAAGTTGTGATTTACTAGGTGCTTTTCACAGGAAAAGGCTCTCTACTTTAGTTTTAAGTTTTTATAATCCAAACATGAGGATGATCATATGAGTTTAGAAAGTTGAGCTGTTTTGTTTTTTTTTTTTCAATCTGTTACCATTATTTGAATAGGTTAGCTGTAAATACATGATCTTCAGGGAGCGGTTTGAAACTGTGTGGGTGTTCAATATGTGAATCGTTTGTGGAACAAATGCTCCCCACTGAATTTTAATTTTATCAAAGTTAATACGTATGTGTAGTGTACAGTTTTAAAGTAGTACTACAAGGCTTATGAAAAATGGCCTTCATCCACTACGGCCCTCACCAGTACTGGTTATTTTTCTCCTTACTCTTCTTATTCTCCTGAGGCAAACACTTCCAGCTGTTTGTAGACATTTCTTACCTTCATAGTTTATTTACCTTCATGGTTCTAAATGATATGCTTATCCTGTTTCTTGAATTTTCAGTTTGAGATACGTATGGAGTTCCTGCCATGGAAGATGAAGATTTGGCTCTATGAAAAAGCCACCATACCTGCATGTCCTTCCCCTCTGCGTGTCTTCTGAATCAGTTACATTATCTTTATAATCAAATCATTATTCAGTGCTTATGCACCTGTAGCAGCGGAGGGTGTTCACAACTTCTCCCCAGATTTTACAAGTGCCTTCAGTTGTTTTCTTATCCTTTACTTTCCATTCAAACTGTAAATCATTCTCAGGATTCAGAACACCCGGTGGTGAGTTCTCTTCCTTTCTTCCTTTCTTTCGTTTCCGTTCTCCTTTCCTTTCCTTTCCTTTTTTCCTTGAAGACTACCTTCCTGCAGCCTTTAATCCTGTTCTAGTCTGAACTATTTGTTCTGCAGGCTTCTTCTAAAATCATCCTAGGAGATTCTTTTCTTGCTTCTCTGTCATGTGTTAGACTTTTTGTCATTTTCTTTCTTCCTTTACAACCTCATTTTGGTGAAGCAAATCCTAAAGTAGTTTTGTGAGAAAAAGTTCTTTCCCTTAACTCTTTTTGTAGTTTTAACATTTTTTAAAGCTGAGAAATGTACATAAAGAAGAGTGGAGTTTAATTGTTTTAAAGTGAAATCCCTTGTACCTTCCACTCAACTGCTTTCTTTTCTCCCAGAGGGCCCCCCCAAATAGTTCATACTTTCATGGAAATCATTTTTTTGTTTTTCTTTATAGCTTTAATATTTATGTGTATATCCTTGTACCATATAGTTTACTTTTCCCTCTTTTTGAACATGGTGTAATTATAGCATCATACTGGCTGAATTGTTCATTTTGCTTTTTTCCTCAGGATTGTGTTTGAGATTCATTGATGTTATGTATGTAGCTGTAGTTAGTTTATTTTATTGCTGTGGAAAATTTCATTGTGTGAATATATAGGAGTTTGTTTATCTGTCCTACTTTGGCCATTTTGGAAGCTTTTAGGAACAGTGGTGCTATAAACATTCTTGCACGTGTCTTCTGGTGCCTTCGTGCACTCATTTCTCCAGGGTATAAACCTACAAGTAGAATTGCTGGCTTATAGGATATGTGCATCATTGACGTTAGGTGATGCAAAACTAGTTTTCCGAGGGGGGTGTACCAGTTTGCACTCTCCCCAGAAGAGTGGGTGAATTTGTAATTGCTCCACGTCTTTGCCAGCATCTGGTATTGCCAGACACTTTAAATGTTTATAAATCTGGTGGATGTGGGATGCCATCTCATTAAGATTCTGATTTGCATTTGCCTAATTACTCATGAGGTGGAGCTTGAGCTTGTTTTTCTATGGTTATTGGCAATTCGAATTTATTTTGTGAAGTCCCTGTTTAAATCTTCCCATTTTAAAAAATGGGGTGATCTGTCCTTTTGTAATTGTAGATTATAATTTGTGATTGTTTATAGATATTTATCTTGGATACTAGTCTTTTGATTACATTTGGTAAATATTTTTTTCCTTTTTTGTGAATGTATCTTTTCACTCATTTTGTGATTTTTCAAAAAAAGCTTCTGTTATGGAAAATTACAAATATGTACAAAAGTTGACAGGTGTGATGAACCCTCATGACCCAGTTTTAACAGGTATAAGCTCATAGCCAACCTTGTTTCCTCTGTATCTCCACCCACTTTCCCCTTTCCTTACTCTTTTGAAGCAGATCTCAAATGTTATTTCATTTGATCTATAAACATTTCATTGCTCCAAAAAATAAGGAACTGTTTTAAAAAACATAACCATCATACCATTGTCACGCTTAGAAAAAAATCAACAGTAATTCTTTAATATCATCAAATGTCATAGTTTTCTTTTTTTTAATTTTTTTTATTATTTTTTTTATTTTAATGTTTTTTTATTATATGTGTTAGTCACCATACAGTACATCCCTGGTTTCCGATGTACAGCTCGATGCTTCATTAGTTGCGTATAACACCCAGTGCACCATGCAATACATGCCCTCCTCACTACCCATCACCAGTCCATCCCATTCCCCCACCCCCCTCCCCTCTGAAGCCCTCAGTTTGTTTCTGAGTCCCTAGTCTCTCATGCTTTATTCCCCCTTCTGATTACCCCCGCTTTCTTTATCCCTTTCTTCCCCTACCGATCTTCCTAGTCCTTATGTTCCATAGATGAGAGAAATCATATGAGAATTGTCTTTCTCTGCTTGACTTATTTCACTTAGCATTATCTCCTCCAGTGCCGTCCATGTTGCAGCAAATGTTGAGAAATCGTTCTTTCTGATAGCTGAGTAATATTCCATTGTATATATGGACCACAACTTCTTAATCCATTCATCTGTTGAAGGGCATCTCTGTTCTTTCTTTTTAAATTTTTGGTTAATTTTTAAAATTGAAGTATAGTTGACATTTATTAGTTTCAGGCATACAACATAGTGATTGGACAGTTCTGTACATTATGCTGTGCTCACCATCATATGTGTTACCATCTGCTAGCATACACCGTTATTACAGTATTATTGACTATATCCTTGTGCTGTACATTTCATCCCCATGACTTTTTTATAACTGGGAGTTTATACCTCTTAATCCCCTTCACCTCTTTTTTTTTTCCTTTTACCTTTTGTGTTTTGAATCAGGATCAGAATAAGATCCACACATTTACAGTTAGTTGACGTGTCTCTCAAGTTTTTGATCTCTAAATTCCTTTTCCACCTCCTTTTTTTCTCTAATGATTTATTATTATTATTTTTTAAAGAAATGGAGCCGTTTTGGGACACCTGGGTGGCTCAGTTGGTTAGGCGTCTGCCTTCTGCTGGGGTTGTGATCCCAAGGTCCTGGAATCAAGTCCCGCATCACATCAGGCTCCTTGCTCAGCGGGGAGCCCGCTTCTCCCTCTTCCTGCTACTCCCCCTGCTTGTGCTCTCTCTCTCTCTCTTTGACAAATAATTAAGATCTTAAGAAAAAAAAAAAAGAAAGACCTGGAGCCATTTTTCCACTGTCTGGATTTTGCTAATTGTGTCCTGTGATATTAATTCAAATGTGCCTCTATCCTCTGTGTTTCATATAAATTTGTAGGGGCTCAGTCATCTTTAGGTTTGCTTTTTTTTTTTTTTTTTGGTATACCTCCCAGGCGACAATGCATTCTTATGTTAGTGTGTCTTTCTCAAACCTTTAACTCTGTTTAGTCTAAGGATAATTATTAATAATTAGTCAAGCCATAAAATAATTTTCAAGTCTGTATAAAAACATCCACAGCTCACAATACATGAGAGTGTTCAGAAAGTTGTAGAGATAGTAAGGCAATAACATTGCCAGTGCTCTTTTGAGTAGAGAGTAGTATTTTTTGTGGATCTGTTTATGTTGACCAATTTATTAGGGGGCTCTTTTCTTTTTTTCTAATACTAGCAATGTATAGTCTTTGGCATGTACAAAGTATTCTTTTCTCCTTTTTAAAACTAAAAATGACTTTTTACCCAACCTTTCTTAGGAGTGGAAATAAATCATTAAATTTGAAAGTATCTCTTTCCTTCTCATACGTTTAAGAAACTTAGAGGGCAAGCATAATACTTTTCTGTTAAATAGCTGGCTTAAAGTGGCTTGGATTTTTCTGTAAGTAGGCTGAAACAATATGAATAAAAATACAGATTACAGACAATTTTATACTAGATTTTAGAAAATGAACTTATTTATGTGTGGCATGATCATACTCAAATGTAGTTTCAGAATTTACAAAATTATACAAACATGTTTGTTTCTTCAGTAGTTCTGTGTATGCATTAAAATGTCATTTGGGGGGGGGGCCCTGGGTGGCTCAGTCGTTAAGCATCTGCCTTCAGCTCAGGGCATGATCCCGGTGTTCTGGGCCCACTCCCCCTGCTTATGTTCCCTCTCTCGCTGGTTGGCTCTCTCTCTGTGTCAAATAAATAAATACAAATCTTAAAAAAAAAAATGTCACTTTTGAAGTAAAGGTAGAATGAAATATACTTTGGGAAGGCGAAAGCTATGTTTGTTTTTGTTCTTTTGTTTTTGTCTTTTTTTTTTTTTCCTGTACAAATACTCAGTTCTGGGTTGGATTTGAGATAAGTTTCCATGGATTTCGTTTTCCACTGAAATTAGACAACTTCTGCCCTTGCTCTTCATCTTGTTAAATAAGAAGAGGCTTACTCGCACATATAAAAAGGTTGAAAGCTGCAGCAAAATGTTCATTGCTTTTCTATGAATGACTGGACCGTCTTCTTTTGCAGAAATCCACAACTATTCTAAAGGCATATCAGTAAATCTCATCTCTAGAGTATGATCAGATTGTACATTACAAAGCTCTTTTCAGAGTCAGGTTATGTGGCTGAGCAGGAGAGTCTGAGAAAGGGTTTTTTATACCTACTCGTACTCTGGTGTTCGAAGGGAAGAAAAATACTGTCTAATTCTCTACAATTTTTCCAAATGGCTGTCAGTAGGTCTTGAGACTTGCAAATAGCTTTTCTCACTGTCAAGCCCAAGCAAAAGTGTGAACATTTAAGATTTTTTTTTTGCAATATGATTTTTCCAAAGACTCAGTTTTCTTCAAAATCCAAGAATCTTGTCACTGGAAGCTAAATGTTTTCTCCAGGGTCTTACAGAGATTTCTGAATTGGTTTATGTAATGAAAATGTCTAGGCTAGTTTTTGTAGCTCTTCTTCAAACCACTCAGCAAATTTTGGCCTACTCTTTTCCTACCATTCGCTTTCAAGTCAGTCATCTTGCTGAGAACTTTTCCTTGCCAGGCCAGAGGAAGCATGAGGTTTATGCGTTCTTCATCCAGGTTTTCACACAGCCATTAAATTTTAGACATGATTGAGTGAATTGGCCTTTGTTTAATAGAGTTAATCATTTTTCTGGCACTCTCCAGGACTTTTCATATTATCTCTCTCTCTCATATAGTAAAATATGCATAACAAAATTTACCATTTTAACCATTAAGTGCACAGTTTAGTGTCAACAAGAATATTCATACTGTCATGGAACCATTGCCACCATTCAGTTCCAGAACATTTTCATCTTCCAAAATTGAAACTATACCTTTTAAAGAGTGGCTCTCTATTTCCCCTTTCTTCGGCCCCTAGTAACCACCATTCTGCTTTCTGTCTCTGTGAATTGTACCACTCTAGGTATCTCATATAACTGGAGTCATACAGTATTTGTCCTTTTGTTACTGGCATATTTCACTTAGCATAATGTCTTCAAGATTCATACATATTATAGCACGTGTCAGAATTTCCTTCCTTTGTAAAGCTGAATAATTCCATTGTTTGAGAAGTTCCTTACTTTTGAACGCGAAAAAATACTTCATTATATTTATATCACATTTTGTTTATCCATTCATCTGTTGGTAGACACTTGGGTTGCTTCCACCCTTTGGCTGTTGTGAATAATGCTCCAGTGAATGTGGATGTACGCATAACTGAGTCCCTGCTTTCAGTTCTTTCGGTATATACCCAGAAGTGGAATTGGATCATACAGTAATTCTGCGTTTAATTTTTGGAGGATTTTCACATTATAGCAGTGGCACCATTTTACGTTCTCACCAGTAATGCACAAGGGTTCCAGTTCTCTATCCTTGCCAAAGCTTATTTTCCATTTTCTTGCCTTTTTTAAAAATAGTGGGTATGAAGTGGTATCTCATTGTGGTATTGATTTGTACTTCCAGAATGATTAGTAATGTTGAGCAGCTTTTTGTGTGCTTATTGGTCAGCTGTATGTATTTGGAGATATGTCTATTCAAGTCCTTTGCCCATTTTGAAATCAAGTAGTTTTTTTTTTATTGTTGAGTTTTAGGAATTCTTTTTTTTTTTTAAGATTTTATTTATTAGAGAGAGCAGGAGGGAGGCGTAGAGGGAGAGGGAGAAGCCGACTCCCTGCTGAGCAGGGAGCCCAATGCAGGACTCAATCCCAGGGACCTAGGATCATGACCTGAACCAAAGGAAGATGCTTAACCGACTGAGCTATTCAGGCACTCAGGAATTCTTTATATATTCTGGATACTAACCCTTTTTCAGATCTATGATTTCCAAATATTTTCTTCCATTCCATGGGCTGCTTTTCTCTGTTGATAGTGTACCCGTTGATATACAAAAGTTTTAAACTTTTATGAAGTTCAGTTTATCTAGTTTTTCTTTTGTTGCCTCTGCTTTTGGTGTTGTATCCAAGAAACCATTGCCAAATCCAGTGTCATGAAACTTCTCCTCTAGGTTTTCTTCTAAGAATTTTATAGTTTTGAGTCTTAGGTTTAGGTCTTTGATCCATTTTGAGTTAATGTTTTATTAGTGATTGCTTTGAATTTATAGATCATGTTGGGTATTATTGATAGCTGGATAATATTAAATTTTTCAATTTATGAACACAGATGTCTTCCCATTTATTTATGTTGTCTTTAATTTCTTTCAGCAATATTTTGTAGTTTTTGATGTACAAGCTTCACCTCTTTGGTTTAAAAAATTTCTTTTTTTTTTTTTTGCTAGTGAAATAAAATTGTTTTCTTAATTTCCTTTTTGAATTCTTCATTGTTTGTGCATAGAAATGCACCTGATTTTTGTGTGTTGATTTCGTATCCTGTGACTTTGCTGTCTTTGCTTATTAATTCTGACAGTTTTTTAGTGGAATCATTAGGACTTTCTGCATATAAGATCATGACACCTACAAACAAAGATTGCTTTACTTCTTCCTTTCCAATTCAGATCCCCTTTATTTTTTTTCATGCCTACTTGTTCTGGTTGGAATTTCTGATGTTATTTTGAATGGAACTGGTGAAAGTGAGCATCCCTATCTTGTTCCTGATCTTAGAGGAAAAGCTTTCAGCCTTCTCACCATTGAATATGATGTTCACTCTAAATTTTTTATATATGGCCTTTATTATTTTGAGGTAGTTTTCTTCTGTTCCTAGTTTGTTGAGTATTTTTCTCATGAAAGGGTATTTAATTTTGTCAGATGCCTTTTCTGCATTAATTGAGGTCATCATGTGGTTTTTCCCTTCATTTTGTTAATGTGGTTTGTTATATTGATTACTTTCATATGTTAAACTATCCTTGCTTTCCAAGAATAAATCTCACTTAGTCATGGTGTATAATCCATTTAATATCCTAAATTTGGTTTGCTAGTATTGTTGAGGATTTTTTTTTAAATATTTTATTTATTTATTTGACAGAGAGATAGCCAGCGAGAGAGGGAACACAAGCAGGGGGAGTGGGAGAGGAAGATGCAGGCTCCCAGCAGAGGAGCCTGATGTGGGGCTCGATCTCAGGACTCTGGGATCGCACCCTGAGCCGAAGGCAGACGCTTAACAACCGAGCCACCCAGGCACGCTTGTTGAGGATTTTTGTATCGATATTTATGAGGGATAATGCTCTAGTTTTCTTCTAGTGTCTTTGGGCTTGATATCAGGATAATGCTAACCTCATCAAATAATTTATGAAGTGTTCTTTCGTCTTCAGTGTTTTCCAAGAGTTTGAGAAGGATTGGTGTTAAGACTTATTTAAATGTTTTATAGAATTCACCATCAAAGCCCTCAGGTCCTGGTCTCTTTGTTGGGAGAGTTTTGATTAATAATTCATTCCTCTTTACTTATTGTAGGTCTGTTCAGATTTTCCGTTTTCTTCATGATTCAGTCTTGGTAGGTTGTGTGTGTCTAGGAATAGTTCATTTCACCTAAGTTGTTCAACATGTTGGAAAAGTTACTTTTGTAAGCACATTTTTCTAGGTGATATTAAATGAAAGGAACAGAATGCATTGCGGTATTACAGTTTAGGATAATGATGTTTATCATGGTGCTTTTATATCATTTGCTTTGTGATTTTTCCCGATAACCCAGTGAGTAAGGAGTATAACTATTAGTCTTATTTTTCAGATGAAGAGGCTGAGGCCCCAAGATATCATAGCTATACAAACTACAGAATATAAAACTTAACATATACAGAAGATAGAATAGTGGTTCTCAAAAGTGGAGGGGCATATTGGAATTTGGGCAGTGAGATTTTTACACTTATCAAATTGGAGCAGGTATTTAAATAGGTTGAAAAATACCTCATGATAATTTCTTTCATGCTGGATCTTCATTATTAGTCATAGAAAGGCTAGTTTTTTTTTGGTGTATCTGTCTAAGGAGTCTGTCAAATAAAATAATACATCATAGTAAAATGCCGTGGAAAAGAATGTTTGGGTTAAAATGGTAGAGCTTTGGGGTGCCTGGGTGGCTTAAGTTACGTGTCTGACTCTTGATCTCGGCTCAGGTCTTGATCTCAGGGTTGTGAGTTCAAGCCCCATGTTAGGCTCCATGCTGGGTGGGAAGCCTACTTAAAAAAAAATGGTAGAGCTTCAACTTAGATGTCCAGAACAATACATTTCCTTTCATAAATGATTTGTCAAATTATAAAACTGCAAACTGTTTGGATGTCTTGAGTATTCTACCTGTTTATATGTATTTTCATTTTTAACTTAAGATAATTTTTTTAAAGCTCTGAAGATTTGAGTTATTTATTTGCTTCATTTGACTAAGAGTATTCGCCCTTTGCCTAACTTTAGTTATTATGGTTAATTTTCCTTATTTTTCATAGTGACTTACAGACTACTAAAGAATTATTTACTAAGCTGTTTATTTTCCAGGTTCCTAGAAGCCAAACCAAATTGACAATAATGCTTGAAAAGCTAGGAATGGATTATGATGGGCGGCCTCACAGTGGTCTTGACGACTCTAAGAACATTGCCCGAATAGCAGTTCGAATGCTTCAAGATGGATGTGAACTCCGAATTAATGAGAAAATGCACGCAGGACAGCTTATGAGTGTGTCTTCTTCATTACCAATAGAGGGCACTCCAGCTCCACAAATGCCACATTCTAGAAAATAACAGCATTTTTGCCCTTTGCCCATGGATCATTCACTCTAACTGGAGTTGCTACAAAGAGGTAGCAGATGAATACTTATTGAATTAGTCCTGTGGTGCAAAATTTAAGCACCTTAAACATTTACAATCTTACTGCAGTTAAAGTTATATATAAATATGTGTGAACAGATTGTGTGGGGAGGGCATATTGAATTTTTTGTCACCAGCACTTTTGATATGAGCAGTATTTGTTACACAGTAACAGTTCCTGCTTAGAATTGACTTTTATAATTTAAGATGTCCAAGATGTGTCCCTCTTGGTTTTAAAACGCAAGGGCTTATTGGCGCTCCCCTTGAATGTCATATTTTATTGATGTTAAAATGTGTAATGTATTTCTACATTAACATTAGATCAAGTCATTTCTTACAGTGCAGGAAAGATTGGAAGGCCTTATGTAGCCTTTGGGTTTTAAGAATATCACACAGTCCTTTTGATTTTTGAATTCTATGTGTGAAGTTCAGCTGTGCATGGTGAATTTCATAAAGTACCTGGTACACATATCTGCCTACATTTCTTTTCAGTTTGTAGTTGGAAGACTTGTGGTAGATTATAGGGTCTTGTTAAGAATTCAGTTACTGGTGAGGTTAATGGAAAGTCAGAAGAAAATACCATTTAGAGGAATATAAGGGCTGTAGCTCAAGCTTTTTCACACATAAACATTTCAGTGGGGTTTTTTGGACTTCATTTTTTGATTCTCCTCCCTCTTGTGACATTTATCTGCCCTAATTCTTAAATCTAAGAGACCATGCTTTGAAATAGACTAAAAATAAGGGTCACCACTTAATTTTGCATTTATATTCAACATGATGAGTAAGGTTAATAAAGTCAAATAATGCTTTTTAACATATCTTATGTTTTTATTACAAGTTGATTTTACATAGTGAGTGACCACTAAATGTTAAATAGTTAATTCTTAACTAATTCTAAAAACAAAAGTGGGTTTATGGAGTTGAAAAAGCAAAACTCTTACCTAGAAGCTGAAAATATTTTCTGAGTTGAATTTCCCCCTATAGCTTTTCATGAACAATTTGCTTCTTTTACTTTCTATTAGCAGTTGTGATGCTACTTTATTTTAATGAATTAAATAAATTTTATAGAGGCTTCTAACCCTGGTGCCTAGGAAAAAAGAAGACATTTTTCTTGGTCTGAGAATTCTCTCCACAATGCTGTAGAAAGAATGAATTTTGCCTTTGAGCGGTAGTTGTAGAATAAGAATATAGACCTAACAAGTGGATAACAGAAGACGCAAGGGATTGCGATGCCCTTAGACAAACTGATACGGATTATAGCAAAACAAGGAAATCGAAATGTTTTACATTTATGCAGTAAACTTTGGGGGTGAAATGGATGTATGCTGAGATTTTTGTGAATCCTAAAAAGCACCATATAATATACATAAAGTATGGTTGCAAGTGTCAAAGAATTACCTTCAAATCCTTACTGAGTTATGGGGCCAGGGCAGAGTAGGGGAGAACAACAAATCACTCTTGAGATGTGGGTGCCGGGAGGTCCACTGGCACGCTTTTTAGGTGCTTTTTTCCCACATAGCCACCTTAACCTTAGAATTCAAATTCATGTCACAGCAAAACCGTAATTATCTGTTGCCAGCTTCTACAGTTGCTCATCAGCAGCTGAAATTGCAGTGGGGAAGTCTGAGAATGGCAAGGAAATATTGCCTCTTGTTTGTTTGTTCTTAAGTCAGACTTCTAATTTCTGGGCCGATTTTTTTCTTTTTGCAAAATAACCCAAGTACTGACAAACTCCTGTTGTATTTCTTTTTAAGACCTTCAGCATTACAAGCTGTCAATATCCTTTTGACTCAGTCAGATATTTTATTTGGTGATGTTTTACTCTCATTTTTTAAAAACTATTGAGAAGTAACTGACAAATGTAAGTGTATATATTTAAAATGTAAATGTGATGATTTGATGTACATTGTGAAACAATTACCAAGATCACATCACTTCATATAGTTAGCTTTGTGTGTGTGTGTGTGTGTGTGAGAGAGAGAGAGAGAGAGAGAGAGAGAACGCTTAAGGTCTACTCTCGGCAACTTTCAAGTATAAGATACCATGTTATTAACCGTAGTCAGTACTGCTGTACATTATGTCCTCAGAACTTAACTCTTCTTATGACTTGTATCCTTTGACCTATATTACCCCATCTCTTCCATCCCCAGCCCTTGGCGACCACCATTCTGTTACATTTCTATGATATTAGCCTTTTTTTTAAAAAAAAGATTGTACATATAAGTGATACCATGCCGTATTTGTTCTTGTCCATCAGCCTTATTTCACTTAGCTTTCCAGGTTCATTCACACTATTGCAAATGACAGTATTTCCTTTTTCTTTATGGCTGAATAATAATCCATTGTGTATGTACTGTTTGTATCAAGATATTTTTTGAGTTCTCTTGATTTCTTCTTTGATCCATTGGTTCTTCAGAAGTGTTTTGTTTAATTTCCACGTATTTGTGAACTTTTCCAGCTTTCCTCCTGTCATTGATTTGTAGTTTCATACCATTGTGGTCAGAAAGATAGTTGATGTGACTTCAGTCGTCTTGAATTTTTTGAGACTTATTTTGTGACCTAACATATGGTCTATCCTGGAGAGTATTCTATGTGTGCTTGAGAAGAACGTGTATTCTGCTGCTATTGGTTGAAATATACTGTATATGTCTGTTAGGTCCATTTTGTCTAAAGTATCACACAAGTCTCTTATTTCCTTATTGATTTTCTGTCTGGATGATCTGTCCATTGTTTTGCTGTCTATTTTTGTTTTTTTGGGGATCTGTTAATAATTAATATGCTTAGGTGCTCAGCATTGGGTACATAAATAATTGTTATATCCTTTTGATGAGTTGGCCCTCATTATTGTTATATAATAACCTTCTTTGTCTCTTGTTACAGCTTTTGAGTTAAAGTCTATTTTGTCCAGCGTAAGTATAGCTACTTCTGTTCTGTTTTCCATTTGAATGGAATATCTTTTTCTATCCCTTCACTTTTATCTTATGAGTGCCCTGAAAACTTAAGTGAGTCTCTTAATGGCAGCATATAGTTAGGTTTTGTTTTTGTATCTATTTAGCCACTCTGTGTCTTTTAATTAAAGAATTTAAACCATTTACCCTTAGAGTAATTATTTGTAGATAGGGACTTAGTATCTCCATTTTGTTAATTGCTTTCTGATTGTTTTGTAGTTCCTTTTTTCCTTTCTGTCTGTCTTTGTGAGTTGATGGTTTTTTGTAGTGGTATGCTTTCTTTTTATCATTTGTGTATCTATTATAGGCTTTGGCTTTGTGATTACCATGAAGCTTTCAAAGTATATCTCATAGTTACAACAATCTTGTGTAAGCAAGCTGACAACAACTGAACTCAAAAATTAAGCATTCCTTTAGCATTTCTTGTAAGGCAGGTCTAGTGGTGATAAATTCCCTCGGTGGTTTTTTGTTGTTTTTTTTTTTTTTGTCTCGGAAAGTCTAGCTCTCCTTCATTTCTGAAGGACAGCTTTGCTAAGTAAACTATTCTTGGTTGACAGTTGACAGTTTTTTGTTTGAGCATTTAGAATGTATCATCCTGCACTCTCCTGGCCTGCAAAGTTTCTGTTGAGAAATCTGCTGGTATCAGACGTTTTTCTTCTGCTGCTTTCAAAATTCTTTTTTTCTTTGATTTTTGAGATTTTTTTATTATGTATCTCAGTAAAGATTTCTTTGGGTTGAATCTATTTGGGATCTTTGAGTTTCATGTATCTGGATGACCATATCTCCCCAGATTTGGGAAATTTTCAGCCATTATTTCTTTAAATAAATTTTCTATCTCTCTCTTTTTTCCCTCCTTCTGGGACTCCCATAAAGCAAATGTTGTTTCAGTTGATGTCCCATAGTTCAAGTAAGCTTTCTTTACTCTTTTTAAAATATATATATTTATATGAATGACAGTTCTTTTAAAGGATTTATTTATTTAAGAGAGTGAGTGTGAGTGGGGGGAGGAACAGAGGGAGAGAGAGAATCTCAAGCAGACTCCCCACTGAGTGTGGAGCCCAACTCAGGGCTTGATCCTAAGGACCCTGGGATCATGACCTGAGCTGAAATCAAGAGTCAGCCACTTACTGCCTGAGCCACCCAGGTACCCCTATGAATGATATTTTTAAAAGGTGTGTGTGAGGTGTACCATTTAAACCTAGTGAGGCAGGCGTCAAGAATCCTACTTGCTGAATTGTGAAGCCACATTCAGTGGCTGAACCAGACATTCTACTGTTTGCTAGGATTCAAATCTGGGTCCTCTTTTCCAAGTCTTAGGGCCTGTAAGAACATAAAAGTTCCAGTCCTTCAGTCCTGTGGGCCCAGAGCAGGCGTATCCAGTGGTTGCTGGGTGTGGACTGCAAAGAGAAGGGCAACCTGCACACAGTGAGATTGAAGGTGAGAAGAGGGTCCCAGCCCTCCAAAGCCCTTGGTGCTCAGCTCTAGCAAAGGAGCTGGGGGTGGGACAGTGAGACCCAAAGGAGAGAATCCCCAATGAGTCAGCTTTCTGCACCTTGTCCTTGTCCCCACCCAGCACAGTGCACACACCACTCTGCAGCCCAGACCAGCAGGCCCTTGTCCTGAGCTCGGGGGCCTAGAAGGGAGAATATCTGGCTCATGGTGGTCTGAGAAGTGTCAGAGCACTGTGCTCTGGGCTACCCACCTGGGTGCAGGGTCCCTAAGACGGCCAGTCCCCCGTGGGCAGTGCCATCTTCACTGCAGGAGGAGGTGTAGGTTGCCTAAACCATGAACTCCAAGCATCTTCTCTCCCCAGCAGTGATGGTCCTTGCTACCTTCCTCCCTGTGGGTGAGCCTGCCACCCAGCCCATAGATTCTGCTACCATCCCTCCACTGGGCTGAGTCTGTGCTGTCCTCTCTCTTTTTTTACTCTATTTTTTTTTTATCCTCTGGATGGTATCAAGAGATCTGTCTTCAGGTTCTCATGTTTTTTTCTTCTGCCTTATTTGAGTCTGCTGTTGAAGTTCTCTATTGAATTTTTCATTTTATTCATTGTGTGGTAGTCTCCCCTTTGTCCATTGGGGATACCTCCACTGAATACCTGAAACCACAGATAGTACCAAACCCTATATATACTATATTCTTTCTTATGCACACTTACATATGATGTTTAATTTGTAAGTTAGACACAGTAAGAGATTAACAACAATCACTCATAATGACGTAGAATGATTACAACAATACACTATAATAAAAGTTATGTGAATGTGGTCTCTCTCAAAATATTGTACTGTACTCAAGTTTCTTCTTGTGATGATGTGAGATGATAAAATGCCTGCATGGTGAGATGAAGTGAGGCGAATGACGTAAGCACTGTGACGGTAGTGTTAAGCCACTGTTGGCTTTCCAACAGTATGTCAGAAGGAGGATCATCTGATTTGGGTGATCCTGAATCGTTGAGCCATGACAGTGTCAGTGGTTGGATGGCAGGAGCAGACCATGTTGATGGTTGGGGATCCTCCACAGTTGAAGGGTTTTTTTTGCTGAAATCTTTTAGAAGAACATTATAATCAGAAATGGTTGTCTTTGTAACTCATCAAAGTATTGCTGTAGAAGTTGTAATCCTTTGGTGATCATATGGGTGACTTTAATGTTGCGTTCCATCTGAGGATTGTATTCCATAATTTTGTCCTTCAATGTTTGTGCAATTCGATATATGCCAGCAAATTTTGGCAATGTCTACATTGATGGTTCTGCTTAAGTTTCTTTTTCATCTTCCTCTTCTATACATGATTCCAGAAGTTCTTCTAAGTCCTCATTTGCTAACACTTCTCCGTGGCCTTCAATATGTTCTCCTACTTCCTCAAGAATGTTGGCACTTCCTCTCCAACAGCGTGTCTTGCTGTGTGAATGATTCTCCTAACTTCTCCATCAATCCCTGGGAAGCCTTTAAAATTATCCACGGCTTCACTTGATAAGTTTACACGGCATATACAGTTTCTGGTTTTAATTCATCCATTGCAGCTTTGATGAAAGTTACTGCATCAGCAGTAATGAACGATTTCCAGCCCTGCATTATGTCTAGATTAGGGTCTGCACCAATTGATGGTCGAATGCAATCAAATACGAGGCGGGTGTATGTGGCTTCCACAAAGCAAGTGATGTCCTGGCCACAGTATTTGGAGGTTAAAATGCAACTTCAACATTTTCATTTTCATAGCAAGCAGATTCAGGATGGCCAGGTACTGGCACTGTTATTAATAGGATTTTAATTCCAACCCTTCCTCTTCCAAGTCTTTTTTTCTCTTTCAGGATGAAGCACTGGTGGAACCATTCCAGAAAAAAGATGGCTCTCACCCATGCTTTCTGATTATGTTGCCAGAACATGGGCAGATAATTTTTGTTTTCGTTTTTGAGAGTGCATGGGTTCTTTGCTCTGTACCCTCTGCCTGGGTGTATCATATGCCTTGCATAAGTGTTGCTACATAGTACAGAGTTGACTTCTCCTTCTATGTTTTATGCCCTGGTACCCCTCTTGCACTTTTACGAAGGTATGTTCTATTGGGTGTCTTCTTCCAGAAGAGCCTAATTTCATTGCAGTTGAAGACTTGCTTTGGGCCGCGTCCTTTCTCTTTTTTTGGGGGGGGGGAGGGGCAGACGGAGACAGAGAGGGAGAATCTTAAGCAGGTTCCACACCCAGTGTGGAGCCTGATGTGGATCAATCTCATGATCCTGAGATCATGACCTAAGCCAAAATCAAGAGTTGGATGCTTAACTGACTGAGCCATCCATGCGCCCCAAGTATCCTTTCTCTTTAATCAACTTCTTCAACTCTGCCAAAAATGTAGCAGCGGCGTCTGCATTGGTAGTCACAGCCTCTCCAGTAATTTTTATATTTTTTAGCCCCAACCTGTTCTTGAATCTGTACTAACCATCTGTTACTTGCAGTAAATGGCTTGACGTCACTTGTTTTAAGAGAACTCGCATCATTGGAGGGGCCGAGCTCCCGCTGTTCTCTCTGCAGAGGTCCTTGCGGGTGGCAGTGGTGGCGAGGGCTGTAGGGATCCTCACAGGCAAAGGCTGCTGGGGTCCTTCAGGTTTCCTTTTTTGCCCTTGGGAGAAGTTTCTAGCTGAGGGGCTGTGGGCACCGGTGTCTGACGTGCAGATACGGGCTGATCTGTGAAACCAGGGTTTGAGTCTCTGGGGCTCCTCTCAGTGACTCAGGTGGGGTGGTGGGGAGGGAGCTACAGCAGCACAGGCCCTGGGATGACAGGGTGCAGGGGCGGCTTGGGCCCAAGGGGTGGAGCCCAGCCTGGGGATGGTGGGTCAGACTCCTAACTCTGGTCCCAGGGAGCAGTCAGAATAGCAGCAGCAGCAGTAGCACATTCCTGATGGAGGCCCACTAAGGCCACATGTCAGGACCTGGGGGAAGGTTGCAGAAGAGTGGGAGCTCGGCGACTACAACGATGTCAAAGCCCTGAGCTGGGACCTGTGGGGGCAGGTCTCAGAGTAGTGGCAGCATGGCCCCAGGGATGGCAGTGAAAGTGTGACGTGGGACTTTGAGGGCAGGGCTCAGAGCAGCAACAGAGGCCCCAGTAATGGTGGGAGAAAGTTGCGACCCCCGGGGGTGGGGGGCGGGAACAGAGCAGTAGCAGCTCTGGTCCTGTATATGGCAGGGCGCTGTGGCATCCCAATCTCTGAAAGTGGGCGGTAGCCTCCTCTGGGGCCTCTGGGGGCAGGTCTGCCCGCAGCCACAACCAGCCCCGAGGAGGAGATACGGCAGCTGGGATCCGCCTCGGTCAAGACTGTGGGGTCCTCGTTAGCAAAGGCTGCAGACGTCCACAGCGGCGAGGCTTGCTGGGGTTCCCCTCTCCTTCCCGGGCAGTGAAATCTCTGCGGGAACCCTCCCAGCACCCAGCTGTTCTGGACTGGGAGACGAGGTGCCACAGCTACAATGCGTCCTGTGTTTTTCCAGGCGGCTTCCTTTGGGTTTGTGTTGTTTTTTTTTTTTCTTTTTTGCTCTGCAGGGTTTTTGCTGCTGCATTGTCGTCCAGGGTTTTCCCTGTCTCAGGGAAACATAGCTTTCCCTATTTTTGTCGTTTTGTAGTTGTTTCTATCATTTTTGTCGTTTTTGTACAGGAGCTGAGCCTTGGGCTCCTCCTAGCCCTTCGTCTTGCAGACACCATCCCCGTCCTAACCGTTTGTAATTGCTCTGATCAGTCGCCACCCTCCTCTCCAATCTGATACTCCATCGACCAAATGGACTTTGTATTTGGATTTTGCTGAGACTAATCATGCCTGTTCTGATGAGATGATCTTAAACATTAGGAGTACTGCTTTCTACTGTTTGACTTTTGTTGTGTTCTGTTGTATTTGAAGTTTTCACTTTTGCTAATTCTTGCAAGGAAAGTGCTTAAGAGGCGAATGCCATTTAGTATTCCAGAAAATCAGCAGTATTAGTAATATCTTATTCTTGTCATTTTTATTATTAATAACATCATTTTAATATATACTATATACTATAATGATATTAATATTTATTAATTATTATTTACAAACAACCCTTTGTTTCTTCCTTAATCATTAGCTATGTTAATTTCTTTGCTTTCTGATTTTCACTTGTTATGACATACTGGTTTCTGCTGTATTATTTCAAATCCACAGTCTTTAGAACCAAGATCTATGCCAGAGCAACTGTATTTTGTCTGTGTCTTATTTGTTTCATGTTCTTTTGGATAAAACACTTCAAAGCATATGCTGTGAAAAAAATGTTTTTCTGAAGTTCTTTTTTGCCTAACGATCGTCCTGTTTAATCTGCCTCCTGGGGACAAATTTCTACCTGGATTGAAGTGAACAACCATAGGAGCCAGCAATGCATTACCTATTAAAAGGGAGATATGGATCTTTGAAGACTAGGTTAAATGGTCATATTTTATAAAGATAGGACCAGTTGACTTGCTCTTTTTAGTACATCACCATGACTGTTACCCCCCAAAATGGTCATGCAAAACAATAATTTGGGGAGAGGGAAAGAGTGGGTGTTGAAATTATTGAGAGGAAGCAGTAAAGATAATTGCTGTTTGCAGGGTCACCAATGAAACTGCTTGCTGTGAACACTGATAGGATATGTGTATTTTGAAGGCAGACTCTCAGTTCCTAAGCTACTGGGGAGACGTGTAAACCCCTCGAGAGCAGGTACTGTGACTTCTACATCTTTGATTCCGACAGTGTGGGATCCCAGAAATGTTCTGCACATAGTTGAATCCAGTATTAGTCAATGAATGGCAGCATTAAATAGTATTTTTTTTCTATTATACTTAGAAGTTCCCTTTCTTCTGCCCCACAAACCCGTATTTCAAAGCTCTCCGCCCCCACAAAGCTTCCAAAGCCCATAAACTTCTGAGTCTAGAGCAGGGGTTGGCAAACTGCCACCCATGGGCCAAATCCAGCCTGCTGCCTGTTTCTGTATGGCCTATGAACTAAGTATGGTTTTTACATTTTTAAATAGTTTAAAAAATCAGAAGAATAATATTACTTTGTAATGTGAAAATAACGTGAAATTAAATTTGTTTCTGTAAAGCCTTACTGGAACACAGCTACCATACTCATTTGTTTCCATATTCTCTCGAGCTGTCTTCGTGCTGCAGTAGCAGAGTCGAGTAGTTGGAATAGAGGCCATCTGGCCAGCAGTCTACTCCTACCTCCTCGGTCTATAGAAGTGTATGGGTTCCATCAATAAGCAGGAAATCAGCTGTGGTAACGTGATAACCTAGAGCTGGATGGTCAGGCCCAGTGAGAATTGCACCTACCATTGAACACCGTGAAAGCACTTCAGTCCGTTGTTTATAAGAATCCTGTAGGGTGGGCATCATCATCTTCATTTTACAGATGGAAATACTGAGGTACAGAGAGCTTACCTTGGCCAAGATTAAGTAGCGGGAATGTCACACTTAGGCAGTCCAACTTGGGTCTCTGCACTTCACCCCTCAGCTATGCCACCTCCCCTCAGAGACCTCAGCTCATTTGATATTCTAAGAACTGAGAGGCTGTCCTAGATAGTATGAATGTCCTCTTGCTGCAGTTTAAACTAGATGTTTTCAGTATTTCCTGATAAATATTACATGTCAGGAAATAATTCGATGTTCCGTTTGAATGGAACGTATGAGATACTGTTAACTTCAAAGGTAATAGCTTCCAAGGCTTGTTGGGGATGGGGGTAAGTGGGGGAAAGAACAGGTTTTATTTTAAAATTTTTTTCACTGTGTTCTCAAGGTGAGGGCTGTAATGAGGCTGATGAGGGGCTGAGAGGTGGAGGTAATCGTTTTTATGGCTCCTATATTAATCCTTGAGTAAAAGGCTGATGATTTTGAGACTTTAAACTAAATCTGCTTCTGAACTTCTAAGTGTTGTCTGGATTTCTTTAGGGTGAATACTGGAAAATCATTGTAGAGTCACATAGTATGACCAACAAATTTAGAATATGAATCCTTTTTTCTTCTACTGAACAAGAGAACAAAATAGGAGAAAATGTATGCTTTTGTCTATAGCCAGTGATGGCAGAGGATTCAGAGATTGGACCTTCGCCTTCATGTGTGCATTCCTGCTTGCTGACTCTGTCCCTCGATCATTAACCTGCTTTCCTTTGGGATTTGTTGTCAATGGGTCTGGTCCGTGATTTGCCCAGTCACGTAGGCTTGAAGCCTTGGAATTACTTGTGGTTTCCCCTCCCCACTTAGCATTATGTCCTTTGAATATTTTCCTGTCACTGTATCCTTACCCCAGTCTGCTTTCATCTTGGCTCCCCAGACTGTTGCTCAAATTTAACCGACTCTTCTCTCTTGCTGTCTCTTACTATGTACTACCGTCATTAAAAAATCTTCCTAAAATGTTGCACATTGATCTCAGAAACCTTCCCATTTCTCCTAGGGTAAAACGCAGGTCTCCACTGGCATTTAGGCCCCTCCACAGTGTGGTTTCCAGCTACCTTCCAGTTTTTATAGCAGCCATCTGCTCTGGGCTAATCACTATTCTACTCACCATCATACCTGCATCACACCTACACCAGCCTGCGTCAGTCCGCAGCAAATTAGCCTATCAATCTTGCGCTCTTGCTTCGGTTTTTTTTTTCAAGACCTACTTTGATTTCAGCCTTTTCCTTCCCTGACTACTCAGACTTTTGGCAATAATTTCCTCTATTTGTTTACTCATTGCACAGATTCATATTTATCTCCGTGTCTTTTCTGTTCCTCCAACGAGATTGTAAATTCTTCAAGCACAGGTTCTTAACATATTGTATCCCCAGAACCTAACACTTAAGGGATGCTCAGTTAAAAATAATTAGTGGTGGGGGCGCCTGGGTAGCGCAGTCCTTAAGCGTCTGCCTTTGGCTCAGGGCGTGATCCTGGCGTTCCGGGATCGAGTCCCACATCGGGCTCCTCCGCTGGGAGCCTGCTTCTTCCTCTCCCACTCCCCTGCTGTGTTCCCTCTCTCGCTGGCTGTCTCTCTGTCACATAAATAAATAAAATCTTTAAAACATATACATATAATTAGTGGTGGTAAAATGCATTCCATAAGATCAGTACCTTTTTCTGAAATTGCAAAGGGTGGAGAGCATGGTGGTGTTGACTACTCTCTGAGAAAGGAGTTGCCGTGTGGGCAGAGTTACAGATACAGGCTGGGCTGCTCCCTTCCCTGTTACTATGCACCGTAAATACATTTTTAGAGACTGACTCAGTAGCAGTAATGGTTAATCCCTGTTTATACTTGGCTTTCCCTCTAGGTGTCAGGAAAAGCAAACAAATGTTAAGCTCTCCTTCCTAGTTCAGACTATGCACTGCTGATTAGAAAAATGTGCTCCAACTATCTTTGGCTTTGAAAAGGTCATTGCTTGCTTTTCCTTTGTCTGGAGCAGTGATTTTTCAAACTTCTACGCACAGTACTCCCTAATACTTTTTTAAAAACTAGTTTTAAGAGGAAACTATTAACACTGTATATTTAAAGCTGCCCCTACGTTTAAATATTGGCAAAGGGATATAATTTCCAGCATAGTATAAATATTGACATTTTAAAATAGAATGTGCCTCACTCTTTCAGATATACCCAGTGGAGTCGAGATAGCATAGAAATTCAATACCATCAACCACTATAGAAAATACACAAGAAAAATACACAAATATTAAAAATTTTAAATCTTTTTTCTTGAACTTGTATTTTCATTGCAATTTCTTCACAAGATTTTATCCTAATGTAACACAGCAAAACCCTACCATAATACCTAGATGGGACCCAAAAAATTGAATTGTGAAAATGTGAGATCACATTATTGCAATAATAATGGGGGGGGGAGTGTATGTTTTAGTCTGTACTGTCACACAGGACAAAAGTAAAGGTAATGAAACTTGTGCAAACTGGTCACTAAGATAAGCCCCAACTGATCACAAGGCGATCACTTTCCAACCACTACCAGCAACACGTGCCTTCCCAGAGAAGCTTAGAATGTTTGGGAATAGGAGGCTGGCTTGAGGGACAGGGGTCAATTCCATTTGATCAGATTTTCGTATTCCTGCAGTTGGTTGCCTTAGAATTTTACTGTATAGTTTTAGGCTTGAAAATCATATCGGTCATACTGTCATACTGTTTGGAACAAAAATAAGTATATACATTTAAAACTTTATTTTTTATGATCTTAAGCTGTGCTAAATTTCTTCTGTATTGAGTTTAAATTAGTTTATGTAACTGATCAAAATATAAATATATTTAAAAATTTGATACTTATTAAATGTAAAGTTTTTGAAAGTCCTCTTTTAATGAGATTATTTTTCTGATTTGTTTATATATCCTTGGATAAATGGCATTGCTAGAATGAAGGAGGGTTCACCATTAATTTTATTTCTGTCTTTCATTTCTATCTATGTCAGTGCTGAAAACAGATCCTAAATAAAGAGATGGGAATGGAAGTAGCTTTATTAAAACAATGTCACTCAGTTTTTAAAATTCCATGCCAAAATCACATTGTGGTTTTAATCATCCTTCAGTCGACAGCATGATTAGTTTATTGTTCATTTTTTGTTGAAAACAGAAAATTGGTAGCTGCCTAACATTTAGAAGAGTTTGTTAGTTAGAATTACTCATTCTCAAATTTGGGGATATAAACCCCAAGGGCTTTACCAAGACTATCAAATGATTTTTAATTGTAACTGTTACTTTTTAATTAAGAAAAGCTTTATTTAATTCAATATATTTAACCCAGTTGGGAAATCCAGTCTGTTACTTTCAAAACACCTTTCAGATACATTCTTTTGATAGAATTAGTGCTTTAAATGTATTTTGATCATAATAAATGTTTCATTAAATATATAATTCATGAAAGCCTTGGGGCTGCAGATTTAATCAGTTTATGATAAATGCCCACCATATATGAAACCAAGTCAAAGATCTACCATCTCATCGTTAAATCAAATGACCAAATCAGACTTCTTGTCTGTCAGGAAAAGTCTGACTTGAAAACTCAAATGTGTTAATGAATTTTGAAGAATATTACAAAAATCATCAAGAACATCACCAAACACTTCTTGTAAGAGATTACTAAAAGTAGTCAAGGCTTAAAATCACATAGAGTTAACATAAGTTTTTAAGAAGCAAGATAGATATACTATTTCTCATTATTTAACTTGTAACAATCACAGTTATCTGTAAGCTAAAACTAAAAGTTATTGATAATAACTTATAACAAGTGGGGTGATAATGCAAGATGCTCTTTCAATAAAGCTTTGTGTGTATATGGAACGAAGGTAAGTGTTTGGCTTTTGGTAGAAGTAGGAATCAAAATATAACATTAAATTTATTAGATAGGATCAGACTTTTCCTATAAAATGTTATAGGCTGCTAAAAACTATGTGTGGCAGCCAGATTCTAATTTATTTTCTGTTAATGGAGGCATGAGGTAGTAATCATCTCATGAGATTAAATAAATTGAGATTTGATGTATTTGGAGTAAATATTTCATGATATGATAAAAAGTTTTCTTTGCAGTTTTTATTGAATGTGCATCATGAAAATTCTAGTCATCCTGAAAAATATTTCAAGTTACAATTAAAAACGATCAGCATCGCCAAACTATTCTTATTTTGACTGTTTACTTTCCAGTCAGTGATTGTTCTAAAGAAGATTTTAAATAGCAGGAAAAGTTACTTACGTGAAAATCTGTAGCATTCAGCATTTCTTACAGGTACTTCCTGCTTTGCTGGTAGGGTTTCCATCTAGAAGCATCTATTTCTTCCTTGGCAGGAATCTAAAGATAGAAAGTGGCCAATTTGTTACATAAAAATCCCCCTTACTCCCACTGTACCCTGCTTTTTACCACATTATCCAAATTTTGAACACATTCTAATAATTCCCCAAATGCCCTGTCTCTAAATCTCCCTCAACAGAAATATAGAATAGGGAAAGTCAGGAAGCCCCAAGGACTAACACTGTGTATGCCTTAGACCTTAATGCCTCAGCGAGGTACAGCCTCGTGTAGGTTGGGAAGGTGAGCGGTGTGCCTTTGAACGGAAGAAATATTGTGAATACAGTGTTTTGTTGTTTTTCAGACTGCTCAGTTTGATGGAAGGGTAATGTATGAGAGGAGGTAATATGGAAGAAGATTCCTTTAAATTACCCTTACTCAAGGACCCCTTGAAAAGTTTTAGGGTACCCCTGATAGGGTTAAACATACCCCATATGAAGGCCTCTGGTCAGAGTGTTGAAAAGTTCTACCCTTATTTCTGTGTGTTTGTAAAATGGTTCTATCAATGATACTGTGGGGGGTTTTTTGAGTCCACATTTGATAAAAGTCCTTATTTAGGACTTCCTTAGGGAGCACTGAGAAAACTGGGTTAATCTTTTGTAGGGGGGGTTGTAAAACAAACTAAGCTGCTCCTGCCTCATTAATGTCACAAAGCTTATCCATCAACCAGCCAACACCAAGCCTTTTGAGTTCCCTTTATCAGATAATGTCAAGAACACCTGGGTTAGCGTTCTTCCCACCTCACTCTAGGGCTTATTCAGTCCTGAGCTGTGTTGAAACTGCATACACACTAGGTAGAATGTTATGAAACAGTTTTCAGTGCAGACAGCTGAAACCCAATCACTTTCTCTGTTGAGTGTTTGAGCGATTACACTGTACTTCTGCAAGCTTGCTTTAAATGTATAAGGGGCCCCTCAGGGAACAATGACCATGACTTTCGTTCATTCTGTGTATATAGTGAGAAAAATGTGGGAACTACAAACAGTCACTTCATGATGATTCAGGAAATTCAGGAAAGACAGGTAAAATAATAAATGAAACCTTAAGTCCTAACATTTGTGTTAAATCCTGCATTCCTTATACAGGCAGGCAACTTCCTTGTGTTCTGTCAGTGTTAGGGGAGAAGTAATAGGAGGGGAGCTTTTAAAAATTAGATGTAGTAAAGTTCCAACTTAAAATTTAAAACATTCTTACAAGTGATTTTTTGCTCAAAATATACAGATCAATGCAATAGGAATCTTATGCTGTCTCAGATACCGTAGTTCTTTATTCTTGAAAAAGGTTATTAATCCATTCTAACACTGCACCCTACTACACATTTTTTATGGCCTTGCTGAGTAAAGTCATTTATTCCAAGGCTCTGTTTGGCTGTCAGGTTTGGGGAGAAAGTGTATGACTGCTGCTCAAGGTAGAAGGGAAGAGAATAAGAGAAGCATTAGGAATTTCTCAGGGCTAAGAGGAATCTCTATACAAGAAGAGGAAAAACTTGGGGACTGTATAACCAGAATGCCTCAGCCAGTGTATATTTCCCTAAGCTTGTGTCCTTGGTCCTCACCTTGCTTTACCGTCTCCCTGAGACGCACAAGATTTTATCACTTCCCTGCAAAAAGTTCCTAAAATCTATTGCCCTGACGCCTCCTTTGAGTTCCAGAAGTTCTTTACCAGCTTGCTGGGTATTTCATGAGTGTCACCAGCATCTTAACTTTAATACATTAAGAAATAAAATGTGGTTATCCCCCCATCTCTACCCTCCAGCCTATACTTCTGTCACCTGCTCATCACTCAAGTTCAAAGTCGTGGCAAAGCTGCCAGTTCCCTGTTCTTTATGCATATTATGGGGCTGCTTCATTTGTCACACTGCAGCGTGCTTTGGCTTTCTGCCCTTGGAGGAAGCCTAGACATGATGACCCTTTGCATTTAGAAAGAAAAGTTTGCTAATGAAGCTGGAGGAAGATGTTTCACTTTAAGGAGGTGACACCTGAGCCTGCTTGAGTCAGCCCTTCCCTCTGTTGCTTCCAAGTATAGGATCATATGTCTGCCTGGTGCACCTGTCGTCTCTACAAGGCTCTGGACTAGTTTGCTGTCATCTCTGGAGGGAAAAGGCTTGGCTATTGACTCCTCACCATCTACGTTTCATCTCATTTGTTGGAATAGATGGGCTTTACCGCTACTCTTTTTTTTTTTTTTTTTAAGTTTTTGTTTAAATTCTAGTTAGGGGCGCCTGGGTGGCTCAGTCGGTTGAGTGCCAGACTCTTGATTTTGCCTCAGGTCATGGGTGGAGGGGAGTTGTGGGATCAAGCCCTGCCTCAGGCTCTGTGCTCAGCAGGGAGTCTGCTTGAGATTATCTCTGTGCCTCTCCCTTTCCCTCCGCCCCTCCCCCAGCTTGTGCACTGTCTCTCTAAAATAAATAAAATCTTAAAAAAATTTTTTTTGGTTAACATACACTGTAATATTTGCTTCAGGTGTGCTTTATGTCTAAGTGCATCTCTTTAGGTTTCTAGCCTTTGAACCATACTTTAGCATGGAGGGGGTACATAATTCTGATAAAATTCTCTTTCTACGTCCTCACTTAAAATTAACACAAACTATTTCTGATATCCCCTAGAACTCTTGTATCTTCTTAAAAATCCCTCCTTTAAGGCAAATGATGAATGTGTTCTTGTGTGGGCTGTCAGATATGTCGGTGTTGTGTTTGGGGGACCTGTGTATGCAGTGCTCTCCCCTACTGCCTAATTTCAGGCTTGGCTTGTGTGACTCTGATGACTCAGTCATGAATACCCTGAGAGCTGTGGCTGGCCCCATCACCCTGTCCTCATACAGCATGTGCACATCCTCAGACCCGACCATGTAGGGACCACCCACCCCTAAAGCAAATAGCTCCGTGGAGGTAGGGCTTCCTTGGCGTTCACTTGTTCCGTGGACAACCGTGGAGAAATCTTTTCCTCAGCCATGTTCAGTAGAAGAGGTGCAAATAAGCATAGTCTAACATTGATTGGAAGCTTTTAGATAATACTTCTAAAAAAGTATTCTGTACTTGACAGGACGTTAGCCACTTTTCTTTTTAGTTCAGATCAGTGATGTATCATCCATCATTGTATATATTCAACCAACAAATACTTATTAAATATTTCATTCTAATTCAGAAAATAAAGCATAAACCTGGAAAGATAGCTAACTACGTAAAGTAACTAGCTAACCAACTAGCTAACTATGTGAAATAAGTTTCGAGAGAAGCCTAAAGTGCAGCCTGGTGTTTAAGAGCATAAGGGTTTGGGGTCAGATCTGGGTTTTGATCTTGGTTCTGACATTGGTGGTGTGGCCAAGGCAGATTACGTCATCTTTCTACTCCCAGGTTTCCCTATAAAGCTTTCTTTGTAGGCTTGTTGTAGGAGTTAAATGAGCTAATATCTGAATCCTGCTTAGTGAATTATGGCTGATTTAGCTAGAGTATCATTGAGTAAAACTCAAATAAAACATCTTCAGAATTTATCACGGTGCTAAAGTGTGTCTTAAGCATGGTCTACTGGATGCAAGGCCACAGGTTTAGGGCTTCTTAGTTTTCTGACTCAGGGATGAGTGATCCCAGATGCTGGAATGGCTTCGAGATTGGTGGCTCTGACTGTTAAAGTAAGGGGGATGCGAGGGACAGAAGGGAAGCCAGGGGCCATATCCGTTCACTAGAAGTCCAGTTCACACCAACCCCCATATAGGTAGATTTAGTTACCAAAGGGCCAAGTACCCATCATCAAGTGGGGGTGATGGAGAAGAAACATGGTTACGATCCACGATATGATCGTGGTACATAGGGGATATTAAATGAGCAGAATCAAAGATGAATAGACTAGGAGTCAGAGAAGACTTTCTCTAAGTGGAAACACGAGTTAAGTCTTAAAGAACAAAGCAATAGACATTAAAAAAGAGAAGAGGTAATAGTTTATTTTTTAAAATATTTTTTATTATATTATGATAGTCACCATACAGTACATCCCTAGTTTTTGATGTAAAGTTCCATGATTCATTACTTGCGTATAACACAGTGCACCATGCAATACGTGCCCTCCTCACTACCCATCACCAGCCTATCCCATTCCCCCACCCCCCTCCCCTCTGAAGCCCTCAGTTTGTTTCCCAGAGTCCATAGTCTCTCATGGTTCATTCCCCCTTCTGTTTACCCCCCCTTTCTTTATCCCTTTCTTCTCCTACCGATCTTCCTAGTTCTTATGTTCCATAAATGAGTGAAACCATATGATAATTGTTTTTCTCTGCTTGACTTATTTCGCTTAGCATTATCTCCTCCAGTCCCGTCCATGTTGCAGCAAATGTTGAGAAATCGTTCTTTTTGATGGCTGAGTAACATTCCATTGTATATATGGACCACAACTTCTTTTTTTTTTTTTTTAAAGATTTTATCTATTTATGTGACAGAGAGACAGCCAGCGAGAGAGGGAACGCAAGCAGGGGGAGTGGGAGAGGAAGAAGCAGGCTCCCAGAGGAGGAGCCCGATGTGGGACTCGATCCCAGAACACCGGGATCACGCCCTGAGCCGAAGGCAGACACTTAACGACTGCGCTACCCAGGCGCCCCTGGACCACAACTTCTTAATCCAGTCATCTGTTGAAGGGCATCTCGGCTCCTTCCACGATTTAGCTATTGTGGACAATGCTGCTATGAACATTGGAGTGCATATGGCCCTTCTCTTCACTACGTCTGTATCTTTGGGGTAAATACCCAGTAGTGCAATGGCTGGGTCATAGGGTAGCTCAATTTTTAACTTTTTAAGGTACCTCCACACTGTTTTCCAGAGTGGCTGTACCAACTTGCATTCCCACCAACAATGTAGGAGGGATCCCCTTTCTCCACATCCTCTCAACAATTGTTGTTTCTTGCCTTGTCCATTTTTGCCATTCTAACTGGTGTAAGGTGGTATCTCAGTGTGGTTTTGGTTTGAATTTCCCTGATGGCTAATGATTTTGAACATTTTTTCATGTGTCTGTTAGCCATTTGTATGTCATCATTGGAAAAGTGTCTGTTCATATCTTCTGCCCATTTTATGATTTGTTTATTTGTTTCTTGTGTATTGAGTTTGAGAAGTTCTTCGTAGATCTTGGATACCAGTCTTTTATCTGTAGTGTCATTTGCAAATGTCTTCTCCCATTCCGTGGTCTGCCTCTTAGTTTTTTTGACTGTTTCCTTGGCTGTGCAGAAGCTTTATTAAGTGGCAGAAACAGCATGTTGTAAGAAACAAAAACATGGGAACCAAAAACTAGCTTGAGTCTCTAAGATGGTTTTTGTTCCCGATGGAGCTCTATTTTTTCCTTGGCATGACGCCCTAGATTTTTAACCTGTTCTGGACTCTCACACTGACCACAGTAGCTGTATCATTTGCTTGGCTAACACTGAACCAGATTACACCTGGTAAGAACTGTTCTTCAAATTTTGTCTAAAAGTCCTGACCACGAAGCCTTTAAGAACAGTGATCCTAGATGCAACTCTGAGCTGTCTTCTCAGATTTCCACTAGACTGGTTCTACAGCCAGTTCTCTGTACGGTAGGGAGTTCCCCATCCCCCTCACATATATTCACACTGAAACGAATTGCTCACTCTAGCCTGATAGTAATAGCCTGCAACAAACAGCAGAGAGCTTAACAGGCAGTCTTTAGTGAGACCTTTGTAGAAAGATTAATGGATACCAGAGAGTTTTGTCTCAGTGGCTCTCAATCTAATTTATCATCAGAATTGCTTGAGGGATTTTTAATGTAGAGTCCCAGGCCCTACTCCAACAGATTGTAAAGTGGAACCTGGGTCTGTATTAAAAAATATAAAAAATCTCCCACAAGGGACCCTAGTCATTAGCCAGATCTGGGAACCTTGGTTGAGAAGTCAGCCTCTGGGCTATCTGTCCACTGACCATTGCTGATAGAATCTGACCAATCACGTTCTCTTTCCTAAGAATCAATACTGAAAGCCAGGAGTCACTTTGAGCACATTTTGCATGGAAGTGATGAGCGCCGTGCTCGGACGACAGCAGCCTTCCTCCTTGTACACAGAGGCGGTAAAAACCAGGCCGCAGAGAGACAAAAGCCGCATACATGCAGAGCTTCAGAGATGAGACAGGGCAGAAGTGTTCTGGCAGCTTTCTATTTCCCGTTGCTTCCTGAGGCCTGGCCACCCTCCTGTCTTTGCTTCTGTGAGCTATTCCTTTATGCTGTAATAAATTCCCCTCTCTGGCTAACGCCAACACAAATTGGTTTCTGTTGCAATGGAAGAGCCCAACTACTACCGGTCTAATGAAAATAGCTTCTAGAACAATCAAAGCATACACTTTAAACACACCATGGCATGAAATCTCAACTCTCTTCCCAAACGAGTCTGAAAATGCACTCAGGGGAGGAAAAAACAAAACACTCTTACTATCGAGTATATTCAGGGATTACCTTGGTACAAGGAGTACTCCTTTCTGAAAAAAAGAAAAAGACACTATATTGACTGGAAGAAATGAAAGGCAGTGATGGAAGGCACACGACCAAGCAGGGCCCCGATGGGCCTCCCGAAGGGAAGAGGAAATATGGCCAATTTTGTGCCAGAGATGATTGTTGAGGCAGAGCCAGAGACAGTCACGCTGATCGCAGTCTCTACCTTCTGCCTCACCCTCTCCGAATCAGCCCAAGGCGGGCAGAGGTCTCTGAACTGGGCCAGGATTTTTGATCGGTTAGGTAGAAACACTCACCACTGCCTACGAGACAAATAGAGCACAGCTGTTCTCAAACGGGAACACAGGCAAGCTACTCTTTCCCAGAGGGAGCCGTCCTTGCCAAGCCAGGATGCCCTAGGGGGTCCTTCCTGCACAGGGCGCTTAAATGCTCCTCTGCTCTTGAACAGGAAACACGTTCAACCCTCCTGGCTACCACCACACACCTGAAAACCAAACGAGACGTGCATCCAGCCGGGGGCCTGGGAATTTAAAGCAGCATCTTTTGGGTGGGTCAGTGCGGTCACTTAGTGGCTGCTTACCCCACGAGTCCGCCTGGGGCCCCGGATGCCACTTGGGCCCAGCAGCCCTGCTCTGTGAGGTCCTGTGGCCAGAGAGCAGCCCCAGAACCCAGCCAGCAGATGCCTGCCCCTGAAAATGAGATGAGAAATGGGCCAGAGCCGTTCTGAGGTAGAAAAACACCCCAAACAGGAAAATTGGGTTCCAAATGTCGTTACATGCCATGCTGGTGGTCCTCAAATTATTTCCCAGAATTCCCGGGGGTTCACAACACACTGGAAAAAGAGAGTGGGTCTGAGTCTCCTTCCAGCCCTGGTTCCCAACAGAGCGTGTGGGGCACGAGGGCATGTAGGCACACGCACACCAGACACCGTGCTGGGTGTTTCGGATGCCTCAGCCTGATGCCTTCCAACAAGTCCGAGTGGTAGATTCTGGTATTCTCTCCATAGCATAGTTGAGAAAACAAAAGTCTCTTGTCCAAGGTCACAAAGCTAGTTCGTGGGAAAGCCAGGAATTGAATCCAGCTCCAAGAACCTGGAGCCTTGACTGTGCCTGTGCCTGGGATGGACCTCAGGAAAAACCATCCGAGGGAGGAAAATAAAAAGTGAGCCTTTCGCTAGAGCAGTCGTTTTCAACCTTGCCTGCACATTGGAATCACGTAGGAAGCTTTAAAGATCGCGAATGCCAGGCTCTTGCCTCTGGAGATACTGATTTAATGGATCTGGGGAGCAGCGTGGACATAGAGATTTGTCTTTAAAGACTGAGAGCCACTGCCGTAGAGAAACAGTGATAGGAATTCAATAATTAAAATTACATGTCAACACTGATTTGAGGGTGTCAAAGATAGGAATTTCCCTCATGGCAAATGACTCAGCTGATGATTTAAGTGTCCTTTAAGGAGGAGAAAGAAACACAGCCAAACAGTAACTCTGGAGCAATGCAGAGAAGACTGTTTCCTCCTTCTGCACAGCTCAGCTGTGAATTGGAGTGCACACAGCGGTCACTGACTTGGTGGGGCTGACACGGAGGGTAGCGACCATGCGGGGAAAACTGTAACCCGGAGATCAGGGCCCACCGCCTGTGATTCCGGCTTCTCTGTCCTCAGTCCGGGATCAGGACAAGCTAAGGTGGGTGAGGCCTTGAGCACAAAATTTAAGGGGACTCAGAACAAAACCAAAAAACTCATCTGCCATCAAGATAAGGAATGTTTTAGTGCCATGTTTTAAAAAATGAAAATCGATGCAAAAAGATGTCCACGGCGAGCAAACTGTCAGGAATTTCAATACAGACAGGACTCGGATGGGGTGGAGGGGGGGTGGAGTGAGTGGTTCAGTAAGTGTAGGGTTGGGTCTCCCATCTTTATTTAAAGTGGACTTTTTGGGGCACTGATCTTGGTTTTTAAAAGTTTTTGCATGAAAGCATTATTTTTCTTAAATTTTTTGCCCCATCATGAGTCCCAGTAAACATTCCTGCAAGGGGAGTAAACCTCTTTTTGGCTTATTCAGATCCTTCTGAATTGAGGGAGGGGAATGTCACAAAAGCATCAGAAGAACACTAGCCTCCCAGAGGCCTGATGGGATTTCCTGCACCGGGAAGACCTCAAAAGAGAAAGAGCCTCATTGTTCAGAGCCAGCAGGTAAGGAGGGAGGGAGAGTGGAGAACTGAGCCCCGGGATGCTCAGGTCAGCCCCTGTGCTGAGGGCAGACCTGGTGTTCCTGTCTCTGCTGACTCACTTGGCTGGGAGAACACAGTGCCCCGTCATACAGGATTCTACCCGTTCCCTTGGTCAGTTGACCTGTTTAACCTTCAGATCCCTTATCTTTAAAATAGAGCTAATAATATATCCCTCACAGGGATATTTTTGGGATAGATGAGGTAATATCTATAAAGCACTTCGCACACTGCCTGGTACATTCTAAGTGCTAAAACAGGGCATTTGTTATAAGATGACGATTCCATTTTCTAAGTCTGTTCTCGAAGCTCTAATTCTTTTTTTTTAATGATTTTTTATTATATTATGTTAGTCACCATACAGTACATCCCCGGTTTCCGATGTAAAGTTCGATGATTCATTAGTTGCGTATAACACCCAGTGCATCATGCAATACGTGCCCTCCTTACTACCCATCACCAGCCTATCCCATTCCCCCACCCCCCTCCCCTCTGAGGCCCTCAGTTTGTTTCCCAGAGTCCATCGTCTCTCATGTTTCATTCCCCCTTCTGATTACCCCCCCTTCTTTATCCCTTTCTTCCCTTACTGATCATCCTAGTTCTTATGTTCCCTAGATGAGAGAAATCATATGATATTTGTCTTTCTCTGCTTGACTTATTTCACTTTCGAAGCTCTAATTCTTATCTCAGTCCACTTTTGGAACATTTCAGTGCTCACTGATAACTCACGAGAGGGTAGGCCAATCAGTCAGGTTTGTGGCTTGTTAATCAATCTGGGCAGTTGTCACTAACATGGGTCAGGATTAGAGAAGGCCTGAAGAGGCCTGGATTCTAGTGTCGCATGTAGGACTTGTGAGCTGTGTGGGCTTAGGCCTGTCCCTTCACATCTCAGGGCCTCTTTCTTTCTTCTTTACTAAATGAGGATTATGATAGTATCTTTCTTATTGTTCTCCTGTGGGATCAAAGAAATAACTGTGCAAAAGTGACTCACGGTTGCACACTCTGTGGAAATAAGCTTTAAGGTGTCATTCTCGAAGTGGGCTTGTTTCTTTGGCCCGGTTCACCTGGTTCTGATAGAACCTCAGTAAGCCCCGAGGTCGGTTCTTTATTCAGGCTTTTAAAATGACAGCAGAAAGGATTGAGAGGAACACAATTCGGACTGTGGAGTGAACTACATATTATCTGCTAAATTTTTACTTCAAGTAGAGAGACGAGACATTAGGTCTGGTACTAACTCTATTACTTTCCAATGGGGAGCTGGGGGTAATTTAAGAAGTACGACTCGGGGAAATGTCTCCCTCCTGATCCTGCCTAGAACTTCTTCTCCTGTTGTCCCAGGTTTGTGTATTTTGATCTTCTTAAATGTCCCATGTGTTTACACATTCCCCATGGGTACATGTTCGAATGATCACTTCTTTTTCTCAAAGATCCTGTACTAATTCATGAGAATTTTTTGTCTTTTTTGACTGTAATTATTTACAATTCAAACTGTAAATGCTGTCATTTTCCAGTCCTGGTTACAGAGTGAGTGTGTAGAGTATTGACTGAGAGCCTGGGCTCTGATACCACGCTATGTATGCCGCTAGATAAGTGGCCTTCCTCTCTTAAATGGGGGCACCATGGCCCTCATCTCCTAGGATCGTAGTGAGAAAGAAAGGAATTAATGTTTATGAAGTGTTTAAAATAGTGCCTAGCGTGTAGTAAACACTTAAAAAATGTTCACCATTATTGTCTTGACCTCAATTTGTGTAAGCTGTTACACTGATCTGTGCCATTCTGAAACTTAAAGCTTCTTCTATAGGGTAATGTCTGTGATTCCAAATACTGTTCCCTATTACACTTCCTTCAAGGTTTCCTTCAAAGCAATTTCTTTGCTTTCTTCCTCTCTTCACGATGGCAATGGGAAGGATTATATGGACAGGCTGTTGCAGGAAGTCTTTCCCTCTTGGTGCTGAATATCCAGCATCTCTTCTCTTCCCTCCCAATCCACCCACTGGCTGCAGCCTCTGGCAAGTCTATCATTTGGCGGTCCTACATCCATGGTGAGTCATCTGCAGCAGGACTCAACAAATCATGAAGAGTACAGGGAAATACAAATCAAAACCACAATGAGACACCACCTTCCACCAGTCTGAATGGCTAAAATGAACGAGAGAGGAAACAACAAATGTTAGCGAGGATGTGGAGAAAGGGGAGCCCTCTTACACTGTTGGTGGGAATGCAAGCTGGTGCAGCCACTCTGGAAAACAGTATGGAGGTTCCTGAAGAAGTTAAAAATAGAACTACCCTGTGACCCAGCCATTGCACTACTGGGTATTTACACCAAAGATACAGAGGTAGTGAAAAGAAGGGGAACATGTACCCCAATATTCATAGCAGCAGTGTCCATGATAGCCAAACTGTGGAAGGAGCCGAGATGCCCTTCAACAGATGACTGGATAAAGAAGATGTGGTTCATATACACAATGGAATATTACTCAGCCATCAGAAAGGATGAATACCCACCATTTGCATCAACATGGATGGAACTGGAGGGGATTATGCTAAGTGAAACAAGTCAATCAGAGAAAGACAATTATCATATGGTTTCACTCATATGTGGAATATAAGAAAAAGCATAGAGGATAATAAGAGAAGGGAGGGAAAACCAAATGGGAAGAAATCAGAGAAGGAGACAAACCATGAGAGACTCTTGACTCTGGGAAGCAAACTGAGGGTTGCAGAAGGGGAGGTGGGTAGGAAGATGGGGTAACTGGGTGATGGGCCTTAAGAAGGGCACGTGATGTGATAAGCACTGGGTGTTATACACAACTAATGAATCAATGAACACTACATCAAAGACTAACGATGTACTATATGTTGGCTAATTGAATTTAAATAAATTATGAGGAATAAAGTTCTAATAAAATAGTTGATCTTTGGTATCATTATTATTTAGGTATTTATGCAATTTTTGAAGCTAAATCACTTTTATAAAAGCTAAGTGATTCGTACTCCTATCTAAAAACAATTCTACACTATATTTGAGCAGTAGAGAAACAGAGGTTGCTGTAAAGTTCTGGTAAATCAGAACGTGGACATTTTGGGCTAGCTGGTAACAGAATGATCAAGTTAGAAGGATGACATAATCGATGAGGTAAAGAGAAGTATCCGACAAGTATTCATTGAGCACCTGCTATGTGCTGGCTTGTTTGGAGAAGCAAAAAAGAATGGGTCATAGACCTTGTCCCTGGATTTTACATCTGAACAGCCAGACATGTTGTACGGAATGATGTGGCTGATTTTTTTTTTTAAGATTTTATTTATTTATTTGGCATAGACAGAGACAGCCAGCAAGAGAGGGAACAGAAGCAGGGGGAGCGGGAGAGGAAGAAGCAGGCTCCTAGCAGAGAAGCCTGATGTAGGGCTCGATCCCAGAACGGCGGGATCACGCCCTGAGCCGAAGGCAGATGCTTAACGACTGCACCACCCAGGCGCCCCTGATGTGGCTGATTTTTAAGTACAGTATTGCAGCAGTGTATTTCATGCTATCTCAGGCTTTCCTTAGGTTTATAAAATGAGCAAATAGAGTGTAGGATCCTTATTATCTTACTTTCTGCTGTTTCTTGTATAGGAGTGAAGAAGACTCTACCATGATTTGTGCCAATACATATTTGAAGATTGGAATTATTAATTGAATCAGAATTTTAAAATAAAAATCTAACAAAAAAAGAATATGTGATACAAAATCAGAGTTGATAAACACTCCTGTGCTAATATTTTAAAATGACATTTTTATTTTAAGAGGAATGTGTGTTAATGTACAAACTTGAGAAATATAGAAAAATATTAAGAAAATTTAAAAAATCACTTATTACCCCATTGCCCAAAGATGGTTAACATCCAGTTTCTGTTCTGAGTTGGAAATAACTGTTTGCAAGTGTGCACCATTTAAGAAATGACAAAGCATTTTTATCAGATGATCTCCTGTGATCTTGACTGCAGTTCTGAAGTGGGGGCAGGGAGGCATTGGGGAATGAAGAGAGAGGGACACAGGGCATTTGTGGAGGAGTGGAAATGTTCTGTAACTTGATTTGGGTGTCAGTTCCACAGATGTATGCATTTGTCAAAACACATTGAATTATACTTTTAAGATCTGTACCTATCACTGCATGCATATTATACTTCAATTTTATTTTATTTTATTTTTTTTTTTAAAGATTTTATTTATTTGACAGAGATAGAGACAGCCAGCGAGAGAGGGAACACAAGCAGGGGGAGTGGGAGAGGAAGAAGCAGGCTCACAGCGGAGGAACCTGATGTGGGGCTCGATCCGAGAACACCGGGATCACGCCCTGGGCCGAAGGCAGACGCTTAACCGCTGTGCCACCCAGGCGCCCCATATACTTCAATTTTAAAAATCATTTTTCTATTTTAAGTGATAGGATATTAAATACAGAAAGTGGGCAATACTGTAATGCCTTCATAATGCAAAAACATCATTGCAGTATTTCATTTGTTTTCATATAACTATTTTAATTATCGAAGTGGTCATCTTCCCTTTCCTGGCGCATTTGTCTCCTGTGGCCACTGTAACAAATCACCACACACTTAGTGGCTTGAGACAACCTAAATTTATTACCTCACAGTCCTAGAATCAGAAGTCAAAAATGGGTCTCGCCGGGCTAAACTCAAGGTGTTGGCAAGGCTGTGTCCCTTCTGGAAGTGCCACATGAGAATCCATCTCCCTGGTTCAAAAAGATGGCTCAAAAAAAAAAAAAAAAGATTTCCAAATGACTCATAAACACACAAAAAAGGTGCTCAGCCACAGTAACAAACAAGGGAAATTAAAAAAAACAACACCATAATGCTGATCAATAGGAAAATAGATAAATAAATTGTGATCTAGTCAGTCTATACAGATCTAAAAATGGGTCACCTACAAATATAAACGATGACACGGATTGTAGATATACTCAGATGTAATATTGAATGAAATTAGCCAGTTGCAGAAGACCACATAGTGCATGATTTCATTCAGGTAAGGTTAAAATAAAAAGTGCACCCCTAAACCATAGTATTGAGGGATCTACTGTGGCTAGATAATAGGAACATAAAGAGAAGTGAAGCAGTTAGAACAAGGAGGAAGAAGAAGGAGAATGAGGGGTGCGTGGTGTTTGGGAGGAAGATGAAAGGGCTTTTGGGGTGCTGGCAATTCCTGTTTCTTGACCTGGGTGGTGCCTCTATGGGTATTTATCTTGAGATAATCATTATGCTGTATGTTTTCGTTGTGTACACTACTTTGTATGTATGCTCTACCTCACCGTAAAAAAGTTAAAAAGGGGGCGCCTGGGTGGCTCAGTCAGTGAAGTGTCTGCCTTTGGCTCAGGTCGTGATCCCAGGGTCCTGGGATCGAGCCCTGCATGGGGCTCCCTGCTCAGCGGGGAGTCTGCTTCTCCCTCTCCTACTGTCCCTGCTTGTGTTCCTCTCTTGTTGCCTCTCTCTCTGTGTCAAATAAATAAATAAAATCTTAAAAAAAAATTAAAATAAAAAAGTTAAAAAAAACCCACCACCACCGAGATGGTTTAAGACAAAAAGGGAAAGCAGAATTCATTAGGAGGCATCCAAGAACCCGGGATGATATTGGAACAAGGAAGCATAAAATTTAACTTCAGGTTCCCAGGGGCCCGTGGAAAATGGGAAACATGTTGTACTCTGTAGCTCCTACTGTGTGATAAAAATGAGCACATGTTTGCCTGGAGAGACAAATACTTCTCTGATCTAAATTGTGGGCAGAATGTTATGCTCATTACATAAGGTAAGAACAGCGTATTCAGTTGCAGGTTTTCTGAAGACCACGAGATGTCCCTTAGAAGGACATTACTTAACTGAGTTCTTGATAAAAGCTGAGAGCGTGACATTAAATCATAGCTCGGTGAAGGCATTTTTGAGGGAATCTAAGTTGACACAGTCCTGTGACTTTCTAGGGCAAGGACGTACCAGTGCTGTAGGAACTCTAGAATTCCAGCGGTTTCTTGAAAGCAACCTTCTGTACTCTCTCGTATATACCCTCGCAGGGAAGGGTCAGTGTCCCAGGCTGACTCACTCTTTGTACACGTTTTCCTAAGACCCTTATTCTAGGCCTGGCTTTCTTCCATGGCTCTGTTGGCTTTCTCTTCCTTGACCTTGACCTCTGCTTGGCCTTGCCCACAGCTTTCTCCTGCTGAGCATGCCTGGCTCACCAGGTTAGAGTGGGGCTGGTAAGGCTTTCTAAGTGGGACTGGCTCTTCACACGGTACTGAATGCAATGGATGCAATGTCTTCTCAGGCCTCTCCCTCTTCTCCACGGCACCGCACCCCTCATCCCCCAACTCTGCAACACAGCAGAGTGCTGCAAAGCCTGGGCTTTGCTCAGACTGTACCGGTTTGAATCCTGACCCTATGACTTAATGGACATATCCAGTGTCTCATTTCTCCCTTTGTAAAATGGTGGTAACGATACTATTTGCCTCACATGTAGGTTACACCCCGTGAAGTGGGGAGACTGTATCTCGGTCTGGTTGGAAGCATAAACTTGGGAACCAGACTGCTTGGCTTCACATTCCAGCTCTACCATTTACTAGCCATGTGGTCTGGGACAAGTTTCTTATCTCTTATATGGCAGGTGGCTCACCTATAAAATGGGAATAACATAGCATCTGCCTAAGGGTTGTTGTGAGGATTGAGTGGTTAATATCTATAATGTACCCAAAACAGGGCACGTACCAAATGCTTTATAAATGTTTGCTAAATAAAGGGTTAGATGCCTGGCATATAGTAAATTTCAATAAATGTTACACATTTTGATTACTTTCTGCTTGTGTGAGCCCTCTCCCTCCATCTCCCTGACTATAATGATTGATCAGAGTAAGAACCTGAGGGCAAGCCTTGGGTCTTCCTTCCTTCCTCCTTCCTTCCTTCCTTCCTTCCTTCCTTCCTTCCTTCCTTCCTTCCTTCCTTCCTTCCTTCCTCCCTCCCTCCCTCCCTCCCTCCCTCCCTCCCTCCCTCCCTCCCTTCCTTCCTTCCTTCCTTCCTTCCTTCCTTCCTTCCTCCCTCCCTCCCTCCCTCCCTCCCTTTTCCTCCCTTCCTTCCTTCCTTCCTTCCTTCCTTCCTTCCTTCCTTCCTTCCTTCCTTCCTTCTTTTCTTCCTTCCTTCCTTCTTTCCTTCCATTCCTTTTTTTTTTTTAAGATTGATTTATTTATTTTAGAGAGAGCGAGCGCGTGAGCAGGGGGGAGGGTCAGAGGGAGAGGGAGGGAGAATCTCAAGCAGACTCTGCTCTGAGCTCAGAGCCTGGAGCCCCACACCAGACTCAATTCCATGACCCCGAGGTCATGACCTGAGCCAAAACCAAGAGTCAGAGGCTTAACCAACTGAGCCACCCAGGCACCCCAGCCTTGGCTATTTTTAACTGAAGTCTTAAGATGGGGTGGTGGGCAGACCCTTTCCCCCTCCAGTGGCAAAGCTGTTGCTAGTGTCAGAGAAGAAGCAAATCAGCAACAGGAGAGAAGAAAGCTTGCATAGAAAGGTAAACAATGTTTGAGAGGAGGCGAGCAGAGAGAGAGACAGAGACAGAGACAGTAAGAGACAAAGAGACAGAGACCTAATGGTGTTGGAATCATGGTTCTCACGCCTGGAATCTCCTAAGTTTTTTGGTTTTTGTCTTTTCTGATCATGGTTGAACAAAGAGTTCTTTTTATTCTGTGAGTTACCCCTACCCCCCTTTTAAAATAAATCTTCTCTAAGCAAATATGAGTCAGGTTTCTGTCTCTTGCTACCAAAGGAATCACTAGTTTGGGAAAAACCACCTTCTGTTCTGAAATATATGCGTGATCGATGAGTAAACATCAAATGACATGCAAAGTTCGAAGGCCCAGCAGGCTACTTGGTGTAATAATGAGCCCCCATTTTCATGTTCACAAACGAAGTTGATCCAATCTGTGATATATTCTGCCAAAACTTTTCAGAGTGGATCCAATCATCTTACTGTGTAAAAACAATGCCGTGGGATTAGATGTATCAGAGGTAATAGAAATTGATGTGGTAAGGCCATGCTGTAGTGTATTTACAACGGCCTGTGACTGAACTATCTGTATGGCCGACTCCATTATAAAGCGGTTCTGAGGGCCAAAGAATGCCCATCCAGATAGACCATTATTATATGCCCAATTAGTCCTGATTCTGATTTACTTTTTTATACGCTTCCCCTTTCCTTTTCTACAAATACATCTGTTGTCTATTTGACTCTTCTAGTCTTACATTTTTGTTTGTATTTAATTTTTTTGTAATTTGGAGTGAGGTCACTCTGGGGCCTAATTCATAAGGCCCCTTGGCAGCAATGAAGCCTTGGGGCTTTGGGTGCCTACGTGCTTGGGGTGCCTGGGGCTGCAACGAAAGATTGTGAATAAGAATTTGGTAACACTAGGGTTTCTAGACATTGGAACTACAATTCTCACATGCAGGAGAGCAGAAAACCCCATCAGTCTTTGAGGGTGTAGGATTCGATGGATGGGTCAGACCGCCTGGGACCCAGCGCAGCTCTGTCCATATCTCACCTGCCTCCTTCCCATCTGTTTCCCTAATTGGCTGGGGGTGGGGGGGTTATGTAGCATCTCACTAGGACTCTTCCACGTTGTTAAAGTATTAATGAGTCATTACAGATGGAACCGAGTTGATGAGCCGTATATAGTTTACTTATTCATTTTCTTACTGTGGGTCATTTACGTTGCCTCCAAAATTTGCTTTTGTAAATACAGCTGTAATAAAATCTTTGCTCATGAAGCTATTTCCACATTTAGGGTAAAATTATGCAAATTAATTCCTGAATGTTTTAAGGTTTTTGACACATTCACTAAATAATTTTCCAGAAGGGCTCTATTTTCTAAAGGGCAGCATCTAAAAGTACATTTTTCTCTGTTCCTTTGCCAGCATAGAGTATTATAATTTTAAAAACCTTTGCTAATATGATAGTTGAAAAATGATCTTATTGCTTTCATATATATTTCTTTGATTGTTCTTGAAGTTAAACACTCTTGCCTCATGTGCTTGTTAAACCACTTCTTTCTTCTTTTCGTATACTTTTCTCAGCTCTGGACTGTTCTCCTCAGAACTTCTAATCGCAGAATGAGGTCAATGAATGCAGCATTCATTGGGATTGGCAGACACTTCAGCAGCCACAAGAAAGAGCCAGCAACTGACTCCTGATTTTGGCTCAGGTCATGATCTCAGGGTTGTGGGATCGAGCCCCACATGGGGCTCCCAGCTCAGGACAGAGTCTTCTTGAGGATTCTCTCCTTCTCCCTCTGCCCTTCCCCCTGCTCTCGTTCTCTCTCCGCCTCTCTCTCTAAAAATAAATAAATAAATAAATAAATAAATAAATAAATCTTAAAAAAAAAGAAATCTCACTGGCCAACTAGTTTGTGGTTTACAAAACAAAGATTAGTCATCTATATTCGTTCACTTATTCACCAAATAATTCTTCCGGGCCTTCTCTGTGCTGAACACTGTTTTAGACACAGTGAAAAATAAGACCAAATCCCTGTCTTTATAGAATATACATTCTTATTTAAACACAGGAAGTCTGTTCTTCTGTATGTGGGAAGTTGTAAGTGCAAGGGGGAAAGAAGAGCTGAGTAAGGGGCGTTGAGAGCACTGGGGTGAGTGGGGATATAGGCAGCAATTTTTTTTTGAAGTTTTTATTTAAATTCCCATACAGTGTAGTATTAGTTTCAGGGGTACGGTATAGTGATTCAACACTTCCATACAATAGCCAGTGCTCGTGATGAGGGAGACATGCAGCTTACTGCCACTGTAGTGGCATTCGGGCCATCATTTCCAGTCTTCACGTATCCCTGCTTAACTTTAGTTAATTGGATTAAAATGAATATTTACTCTCTTGGCAACCAATTGTGGTTCTTTTTAAAAAATTTGTTATTATTTATTTAGTGAAAAGATTTATTCATTTGGCAGAGAGAAAGCGTGAGAGGGAGAGCACAAGCAGGAGGAGGGGCAGAGGCAGAGGGAGAGGGAGAAGCAGACTCCCCGCTGAGCAGGGAGCCCCATGCAGGGCTCGATCCCAGGACCCTGGGATCATGACCCGAGTCGAAGACAGACACTTAACCAACTGAGCGCCCCAGGCACCCCAACTGTGGTCCTCGTACAGGATTTGTGCCTGATGTGTTGTAAACACACCAGCGCTTACGATGATTCGATTTCGTGTTCACGTTGTGTTTGGACCGTGAGGCCGATTGAAAGTGGGTGACAGGGTAGTTAAGAATTTGGGATATAGAATGTGAGTCATCATTTTTAAATGAACGGGTTTAACATATATTGTGTATTTTACGTCCTTAAAATTTAGAAGAAAAGAAAAAAGGGGTCTTGCAGAGACTAAACGGTGGTGGTTCTGAGGGTGACAGCGAAGCAGGGGTTGAATATCCCTGTGAGAACTTTTAGTTTCTGCAGGTTTGGAAATCGCATTGCTTCCCCATGCCGGTGTTCTCAGTGATTGAGCCGAGCTGCGGAATGAGAACGGAAATGTGAAGTGAGGGGTGAGGGAAGCCCTGCAGGTTACAGTCACTCCAGTGATCCGCCAGTGTGGCCAGTGGGAATGCATGCTGGTGTACTGGGAGAAGGTCCGAGGCCAGCCCATTGCTACCTAGACGAGGGCAACTCATTTGACACTTTCAAGTGTCAGTCGGTAAGCCTCTGCCTTCAGCTCAGGTCATGATCCAGGGGGTCCTGGGATCGAACCCCGCATCGGGCTCCTTGCTCAGAGGGGAGCCTGCTTCTCCCTCTCCCTCCGCCACTCCCCCTGCTCATGCTTTCTCTCTCTCTCATGCTGTCTCTTCCTTTAAAACAAGGAAATAATTCATGTAATTCATATTGCCATAGCTATTTCTTAAAGTATCTGTGAGGCTCAAAAGTGAAAGTGATATGAAGCCCCTGGGTGGCTCAGTCGGGTAAGTGTCGACTCTTGGTCTTGGCCCAGGTCATGATCTCAGGGTCATGAGATAGAATCCTGCATTGGGCTCCACAGGCAGCGCAGAGACTGCTTAGGATTCTTGCCCTCTCCCTCTGCCCCAACCCCCTGCTTGCACACACACACTTGCTCTCTCTCTCTCAGATAAATAAAATCTTTTTTTAAAAAGTGAAAGTGATATGACATAGAATTGCTTTGTAAACACTAGCGCATTGTGCAAATATAGGTCTCTATTATTGATTTAGCTGCAAGGTACCTTGTTCATTCAGTGGTCCCGCCTTATCTGTGCTTTTGCTTTCTGCCATTTTAGTTCCCTTCGGTCACCCGCAGGTGCGAAGCAGATGATCCCCCTCCGACAGGTCGGATCATCAGAGGGTCAACAGTAGCCTAATGCCGTGTCATGCCCCGTGTAATTCACCTGACTTCATCTCATCATGTAGGCATTTTATCGTCTTACAACGCAAAGAGAAAAAGAGCAAGTACAGTACAATACGATCTTTTGAGAAAGACATTCATATAACTTTTATTATAATATATTGTTATAATCGTTCTATTTTATTATTCATTACCGTTGTTAAGTCTCCTAATTTATAAATTAAACTTGATCATAGGTACATATGCATATGAAGGGAAAAGCGTAGTATATATAGGGTTCAATACTATCTGCGGTTTCAGTATCCTCTGGGTGTCTTGGCATGTCTCGCTCCACAGATAAAGGGAACTACTGGACATATAGAATGTGTATGTTATAGCCAAAGAGCGTGGACACATTGTTTCATCATCCTAAAAGTGGAATTAAGTTTTCTGGATATAAATAGTTCACTATTTTATGATCATAATTTTTCCTTTCTATGGACCTGCTCATTTTATAAAGGTCATATGGGATTTAGCCTTTAACCTCTGTGTGTGTGTGTGTGTGTGTGTGTGTGTGTGTGTGTGTGTGTGTGTCTGTACATGCGTGTGTTTGATGTTAATAGTAGGAGGAGGGAAAAAGGGAGAAATATGGATAAGACCTTACAGAAGTTTAATGAGGACTTACAGTTGACTAGTCCAATTTCTTCATCTTAAATTGACGCTAGAATCCACGATGTTAGTGGCTGATACCCAAGAATGCAGAGTTGTTAGAGCAGAATCAGGACTGGAAACCAGGTTTAGCTCATTTTGCTTCTATCAAGTATCATACAATTTTCCTGTACATTTTAACGCAGAGTGTTATACCACCTGTATATTATATAAGATTCCTCCACCAACACTCTCCTTCCCCAAGCAAAAAGTGTCCACAATCTCACTGAAAGCTTTATGGCTAAAAGTCAAGGAAGCAGAGGACATATGTTTTCAGAGCCAAAGCTAAGCCAGAATTGCTTTTCTCCTTACCATTAATTTACCCCTTTTGAAATTCAATTTTTCCCCAGATATCTTTGAAATTTTATCATAAGTGATTCACCTGATACTGTCTCACTTTTGAAGAAATATTTCTGGAAATCTACCCAATAACTTGCTTTTTTTTTTTCAATGTGTAACATTAAAAAATTTTTTTTTTAATTTTTAAATTTTATTTATTTATTTTTTGATGTAAAGTTCCATGATTGATTAGTTGCGTATAACACCCAGTGCACCATGCAATACGTGCCCTCCTTACTACCCATCACCAGCCCATCCCATTCCCCCACCCCCCCTCCCCTCTGAAGCCCTCAGTAACTTTCATTACATCTCACATGCTATCCTGCTCTTCCAGAAAGCCAGGAAAGCTGGGTTTGGTTTTGTGCTTTATTTATTTATTTTTTAGATAGGGCTCTTTTATTAAGGGTGAATGGGAGGCTGGATATTGTAAGGGCATTATTCTCTCTGCCACAGGGGTCTTTCTTGGCACCAGAAACAACCTTCTTCCTCCCCTGTCCGATCTGTGGTGTAATTCCTTTCTTAGAATTTACCACGTCTGAGTTTATCTTCTGTATTCACCTATGTGCTTATTCATTGTTTCTCTCGCCACGAGAATAGAAGCTTCCTGAGAGCAGGGAGCTGGTCTGTGTTGTTCATCAACGTACCTTGAGTATTTAGCATTTGGTAGGCACTCAGCTATTGTTAAAAGAATGAAAGAATTGTGGGGTCAGTGAATTGAACATTTACAAGGTTTTAGATGCATATTATCAAATCGTCTCCCAGAAATGTCAAAATTTATAGTCTCATTAACAATGCCTATGAGGATCCTTTCCCTTATATCCTCTATTAACCTAGTATTATAACTTAATAAAAAGTCCTTGTTAATATAGTAGGCAAAAACTTTGAAAATAATTCCTATCATTCTTATTTTAATGTATGTTTCTTTGTTGAAGTGCATTGTTGAAAAATTTTATTCAGACTAGATAAGATTTTTTTCTTTTGATTGTGATAACATAAAGGGATAAACTTTAGGGGTCAAAAAATTCAGTTAATCTTCACAGAGAATGCTGGGTAAATCAAGGTTACTGTACCAGCCTCTCTTGGTTACGAAGATCAAGCACGTATGACAGCACTTTAAGAAGAATAAGCAAGTCATGCAATCATAATGATTTGTTATACCCAAGATGGGACTGCAGAGAACAATATGGTTTTACTCAAATAGCACATTTAATAAAACACAGTAAAGATACTTTGTTATATTTGGTGGGACATTGGTAGTGTTCAGAACTACCAGAACTCCCAATATGGACAGAAATGAAGAACTTGATTGGTTCTTATCCCAACCATTTATTCACGCAAAGAGCATTCATGATGAATCCCCACAAGAACTCATTGCTCATAAGGACCAATTAACCCACGTAACCAATGCATTTCGTCTTTACAAATGCACACAGAAAGAGAACCCTGGGCATCTGAAGGGCTCTGGCTCCAGTCTCATGGGTGTAGGTCAAAGTTAACTTTTTAAACTGTGGTTCCATGAGCTATGTTTCCATCTGGAGGCTGACTTCATTTTAAGTCTCTCTCTTCCTTGCCATCATGGCAGACCACGTATGAAGGGCCTCGCAGGGATGCTGTGGTGGCAGCACTCTGCAACTCTCCAGAGACTGCAGGCTGACCCCACTCAACCCTCTCTCTCTACCCAGTTCTTCTGCATGTTTTGGTCTGTTGATTTTCCAGTGTCTGTAACCCAAAGCAACATATCTTTTCTTGGCATGTTTGGAAAGGGAGCTGTTGCTAAGATTATTGGACTCACAAGGGAAAGTTCTGGTGTTTACACAATATAATACAGGGCATTATTCTAAGCTGAAGATCGCATGGCTATGGACATCTGCAAGGTCAGTTTTTCCTAATCATTTTAATAAAACTAATGAGAACCAGTAAACTTGACACAGTCATTTCTCAAAGGAGCTTTGTTGTTTGAGAAATACTTTTCTTTTTCCAGGGTTTACATTCTAGCTATTGCATTTGGAAGTAGCATGTACACTCATCATAAAATACCTAAGCTTCCTCTTTGGAATTCAATATAATTAAAAGCAGAAAGCATTTGTTAAGTTTCTAATAATACCGGCCCTATGTGAGGGAGTTTTGGGGGACACCCAAGGAGTACAAGTCCTGTAAATGGTGTCCTAATTATGTAAAGGAATAAAAACCCATTTCCAATTTTCAGTTCCCAATTCATTCACGTGAGAAATGCTTTGTCCAGGTAGGACAGGATAATTGGCTCCTTAAATGGTCTCCATTCTGCAGGGAAACATGGAAAATGTTCCCATGTGATTCATTCTGTGGTTAATACCTTCCTTTCAGGTGTACAGACTGTAACACATTTATCACACCCATAGGTTGTGAGCTCCAACAGGGCAAGGTAATTCCACTTTGGAAAAGGTGGTATCTAGAGAATGAGAGAGCCACACAGTTCCCCGTAAGAGACGTGAAATATGGAATATAATGATTTTGAGTCTCCCTGTGGTTCTTTCCTCGGCATTTGATCAATACCTTTCCTTTTCAGGGTCATTGATACCCAGTCTTTACCTCCTAGCCCTGTGAGATGGCGGTGTTAAGGCTTATTTTCACATCACGTTGACCCTTCTCTCTGATCTCTTGTGGGCTTAAAACACACATACACACACCGCCCATCTGTACTCTATGTGATTCAGAGACCATGCCATTCACTCGTTTACAGTGTGCGTTCATCGATGTGTGCGGCCATCGGTGCAGCTGGTTTTAGAACGCTTTCCTCACCTCAAGAAGAAGCCCAGTATCCTTTAGCTGCCACCTCTCTGTCCCCCGATCCCCTCCAGCCCTAAACCACTCATCGATGTTCGTCTTCCTGTTTAATCTCTGAAGCCCTCACGAATCAGCCCTTGATAGAAATCTTGACTCTCTTCCATCCGTTCTTCCCCAGACCTCGGTGCGCGCTCTCGCCTTCAGCTGGAGCCAGTGCACTGAGGGACCAGAACGATCCGCCAGCAAACGCACCCCAGAGACAAGCTGAGGGTTGGGGTTAGCACAGAGTGTTCTCAGGTGAACGGAAAATCTTGACCCAGTAATTTGGAGAACCTCTTCAGCCTTAAGTCTTTTCGTGGAGGTCAGACTTCAGCGGGTTCATCTTTTTGCCTCTTTGGAAGTACAAAGCCGTTCTGTTGTCTAGCTGTTCACTCTATCTTCACTCTGTGGGTTCCTCTCATTTTCTTTCACCTTCTACTCTGCTCGCCTTCGGGATTTTTCTTCTGTATCCACCACCTCCATCCGGGAACACACGAATAATTCTTCTGGCTTTTGCTGTCAGTCATTTGGGATATTGGTTGTCCTCTCGGCCATAAACTTTATCTCAGCCTTGTCCTTGGTTTGGGAAGAACAGTGAATCGACATTATTTATTTTTGCTGAAGGCTGTATTTTAACCACCTTAAAGTAGCATTAGTCTGTCAAATCATTCCAAAGATACAAGGCACTATATATTGTCTAAACTGAGAGTTCTTTTCTATTGAAGGGCATTGTCCAGGCTCTTATTGAAATATCTGCATTTATGGTCCTGAATATCCCCAAGGAGGGTAAGCATGAGAGAAGGTGTACATGGGGATATTTAGGCAGGAGGAAGAGGGCCCCCCGCCGGTACTGGTGGGCATGACAGAAAACAGAGGATGGCAGAAATCAGTCAGACTAGCCATTTCTAAAATAACAAGTAGAAGAATTTTGAGAATTTTCTTTTGACTTTCCAGTTCAACTTTCATTTTAAAAATTACCAGCTTTTAATCATTCCACATTCCATTTTTGTTTTGAAAGCACAGATATCAGGCTTTTAAAAATGTCACTGGATGATTCTATTCTTCTAGTGTGAAAATGTGTGGTGTTAGAAAGCCTCTCATTTCTTCAATAGGCTTAAAATACTTCAGCTGTTTCACTCTGATGCAATCAGGACTGGACGGACTGGAATGAAACCATATCAAGTGCAGCAAAACTTTTGTTTTAGGGTCTTTCACTTGTTAATAATTCACTTCATGAAAGATTCAAGTCTTATAAGATCTGATACAATTTCATGATTCAGCAAACACTGTACTTTATTTTTATAGTGCCCTCATAGACATGAACACTTCCTGTAATATTCCCCCCCAGTACCACCTTTTTTTAATTCTTGCAGCTTTAATTAATCAAGGGTGTAGTCCTCTTGGCTTGTTTTAGTCCTTCTAAGGGAAAAATCAGCATTTCCTTGTGTTCCGAATTTTCAGAGCCATAAGAGCAAAATTGTCTCCTCCGTGTGTTACAGGAGATAACACAAAATAGTGGCGGGGGGCCATACATTTACCTGCATTCCTGCGGTCCTGGCTGAGTGCGTAGGTTTCCCATGAGAGTCCATTTTTCCTTTCCTGAGTCACATCAGAGCCAAAGGCCCTATAAGGGAAGGATTCCCTGCCCGGTGATGAAATGCCAGCACATGACATTCTTTCTAATGAGTCACAGTCAATAAAAATTGTTTTCCAAATGAATCTGAGTAGGCGTCCACACCAAGCTACGTGAAAGAGAAATCGTGATCAAATCAAAGCATCATGTGTCATCAGCTAAGCTCAGATAGACCTTTCACTTTGGTAAGCAAAGTGAAATGTGTTCCCACACAAAGTGAAAACCCAATCTGTCCTTATTTTTCCTTAGATACACATGTTATGTCATATGAGGAAAAGAGGAAGACACGTATTGGAAAATGTTTTCAGGGTTTGGGGACCAAGGAGAAGCTACTGAGGAGTTTTGTGGATGATCATAATGAAATGTCTAAAGGTATTTTGAACTCCTGAGAGCTTTCATATAAACATTAGGTGATGGGACTTGTTTATACAGCATAGTTGAACACGGTCTTAACTTGGAATAGGATTGACACTATTATTAGGAGAAGCGGGAATTTATTAGTAGTGCATTTCTGTTGTGTTGTTGCTAAAGAGGCTTAGAATGGGCTAAGTGAACCCACAGATCATCTCCAAGGTGTGCACACCTCAGCCATGGATATGTTAACCCTTCGGGCTCTGGAAGATGGAAGTGAGGAAACAACGATGTAATGATCGCCCAAAGGTTAAATATCATTACATGAAAAGGAAAGGAGAAAATTTGAAGGAAGTAGTGCAAGCAAGTCCTGTGACACACATTTCAGGGTACAGCAGAGGGGTATAAATTTCAAGGCTGGCATCCATAAAATTCCCTAAAGGGGAAAATATACAACATGTAAGTTTCAGCTACAAATCAGAGCAAACCCATGCAGAATGAAATGAAGGATTTAAATATGGCCAAGGCTCCAAGGTGTAAGTGACACCACAGACAAGTGAGAACCCATTCAGACCTTGAACTTGACCTTTTCTTAAGCACCCCTATGACCTTACCCAGTAAGGAAAAGAGGCAGGGGCAGGGAATTGAATTCTTATCCATCGACCAAGAGTTTGTTTGTTTAATATCCAAGTGTCTCTGGTAAGGCCTTGTGCTTCTCTTTCTGAATATGGGAGAAGCAAAATTATATCCAGAGAAGGGTAGAATGGCAGAAAAGCCTGTTAAATGAGAAATGGTTGAAAAACCCAGACATGTTTTGCAACCAGAAGAGAAACCTGGCTGAGGACCATAGGGCTGCCAGGAACATGAGGAGGAAGAGAGAAAGTGTGTTCTCTAATGCTCCAGAAGGCGGGGCTAAGACCAACGCAGAGTTGCTCAGCATTTTGAAGGGGGCTCTCTGGGGATAATGATGGTAGGGAAGATTGGAATTTATTACAAGGCCACACCAGTGGGGTATGGGGAAATGCATACGGAACCAGAGCGGGAAGAGTAGGGAAAGCTGTTAAGGAAAGTACTCTTTAACAGGTCTCCCCGCCTCCCCTGTCTCCCCCTCCCGATCCCTTCTGTAAGCAGACCAGTGGTCATTATCCTTAAAGCATGTTGAGCTGTTGATCACAATATTTAATTGGCTAACCCATTACCTACCGAATCATGCTCAAACTCCTTTTCCTGCTATTCAAAGCTTTCCATAACGTGGCTTTAAACTCCTTTACCACCTGTATCATTAATCATCTTTCTTGCCTATGTGCCATTCACCTCTGAATGTCTTCCCCACTCAATTCCCTGCCTGTTGAAAACTCGGCCTTTTTCTAGAAGCCTACCCCATCCAACCTGTCCTCTTGCCGACTGAATGCTCCACTTCTTCCTCTGTGTTCCTATAATACTCTGGCAGCCTTTCTGACTCTGACCACAGGCTGTCTTGTTTTCTAACATTCTATATTTGTATAGCATTTTGCAGCTTGCAAAGTATTTTCACAAACACATTTATTATCTACCTGGGAGGTTTTTATTCCTATTTTGTAGACAACTCAGGCTTTGAGAACTGTAACTTGTCCAAAGTCACAGAGCTAATATTTGGTAAGCTGGAATGCAAATGCAGGTTTTCTGACCCTAAACCCAGGAGCTATTTCCCTCCTAGGATTGTGGTGAGGTTTAGTTAAAGAAAAATTAAATACAAGAATAATTTTAAAATTCTCAAGTGCTGCGCACAGGAAAGAAGGGATTTTTCCATCAGATTGCAATATTCTAGAAGCCAGAGACTAGGTCATTTTCATCTTTGCATGAAAACGCACATTCTCAGGCTCACCCCAGACCTGCTGGATCTGACTCCCACAGTCTCTGTTCTGACAAGCCCTCCAAATACTCCGATGTGTACTCAAGTCTCAGAACTAGGGCTGTAAAGAGATCATTCTTTTTTTTTTTTTTTTTTTTTTTTTTTTTGTGGGGCCCTCGTTCTCCACAGGCTACAGGCGCATTCTCGGATCATTAACAAGTACACAAACCTCAATTCTCAGAGGAGAGGACGGCTTACAGTGCTGAGTGAGCAAAAATTGTATGGAGGCTAAAAAAATTTAAAGACTAAACTGGCAAGATTATGAGCTCTAAAGGGTGTTGTCTTACCTGGAAGGCAGGTGTCAAGGGGAGCTTTAAGTGGAGGTAAGAAGACAGGACTTTGAAAGGGAAGTTCTTCCTAAGTATCAGAGAAACTCACAGAGAGAGGAAAATAAGATTTATTATGGAATTTTAATTTGGGAAGGAAATGACATTAAAAAAATTCTTTTTAAACCCTGCTGACAACTGACTTTTGGTAAGAGGGTGGAACAATCCAGGAGGATCACCAAGTTTCGAGAGGAGGTAGTGAGGTATTGAAGGGCAAGGTTAACCCCTTAGTCTGGAGAATGGACTTGGACGTTTGAGTTCCTGTGACAATTTTGTTTTGGAAACACTAATGTGAGTTCGGCTATCAATTATTTTTATTTTTCCTAAGCAGTGCATTGCTCTAAGGAGAAAAAAAACCTGTAAAATGTTCTGGTTTCTTTCAGCTATTTGCATAATGCAAAATGTTGATTGTGACTTTCATTGTAATGCATACAGAATTAGCTTGCCAAAAAGAGGAACTTGCCAAAGTTCAAATGACCGCGTAACCCAGTAACCTGCTGCCTGAACGGACGGGCCCTACAAGTCTCCAGGAGCCTTCTGGTGTGAACTTTCTTTTAATGTCCTGACAGAATGGCTTGGGTCACCACCCATACACATATATTGTGGGAAGTCCATCACTCCTGCCCTGATCTCTCTGTAGATTTCCATGGGTTCATGTTCTCCTAGTCAACCCGATGCAGTAACTTTTGGAAAGCTCCTGAGGGTGGTGAGCTGGTGGCCAGGGGAACCAACCATGTGATTAGAGGGCTGGAACGAACTTTCTTTCTTTTTTTCTTTCTTTCTTTCAAGATTTATTTATTTATTTATTTATTTATTTATTTATTTATTTGACAGAGACAGCCCACGAGAGAGGGAACACAAGCAGGGGGAGTGGGAGAGGAAGAAGCAGGCTCCTAGCAGAGGAGCCCCATGTGGGGCTTGATCCCAGAATGCTGGGATCACGCCCTGAGCCGAAGGCAGACGACTGCGCCACCCAGGCTCCCCGAGGGCTGGAACTTTCTGTACCACCCCCTGACCTCTGGGGTGGGGAAAGGGACTAGAAATTGAGTTCAGTCACCGATGGCCAATGACTTAATCAATCATGCCAACATCATGAAGCCTCCATAAAACTCCAAAGGGCAGGGTTTAGACAGCTTCCGGGTTGGGGAACTTCTGGAGGTCTGCAGAGGGCATGGAAACTCTGAGCCCTTTATCACAGATCTGGCCCTATGCATCTTCCATCTGGCCATTCATGGGTTATAGCCTTTTATAATAAACCAGCAGTCTAGTACGTAGACTGTTTTCCTGAGTTCTCTGAGTTGCTCTAGCAAATTAATTGAACCTAAGATGTGGTGGGGTTGGGGGTGGGGGGGTGGTGCGGGGGGTGGTGTGGGAGCCTCTGAGATACAGCCAGTCTGTCAGATGTGCAGGTGACAACCCAGACTTGTGATTGGCATCTGCACTGCCTAGTGGGGGGATGGAGTTTTGTGGGGCGGAGCCCTTAGTCTGTGGGATCTGATGCTATCCCCAGGTGGATGGAGTCAGAATTGGGTTAAATTGTAGGACACCCAGCTGCTGTCACAGAATTGCTTTGTGTGGGAAAACGACCACACATCTGGTGCCCAAAGTACAGCCGTGCTGCAGTGGAGTGTTGAGAATAAAGGAGACACACAGGAGTGTGTCTTGCCTTTATACAGGCTCTTAGGGAGGGTATTGACTAAATTAGAGAGACAACAGCACAGCCCAGAATAGGCTACTGCTTCTAATTGACTGCTATACTAAAGCGTTTGCCAATGAAACATAATGTCTGGAATTTCCTTCAAAATAACTTACAGGGGAGGGCATGAGTGGGTGGGGGTGTTCTCCAGGAAATGATTGGCAGTGAGTTCATTGTTGAAGTGGGTATGGTACATGGAAATTCATTAAAGTTGTCCATTTACTTCTGTATATGCTTGAAATGATCCTTAATAAATAGGGTTTTGAAAGTGGATGCTAGATATCATTGTCCTAGAATCCCTCAGCCATCCCTGGCATGGGCATTTTCTCTCTAGCCATCCTCCTCTGCCTACTGATGTGTTTGCTTGGATCCCCTACCCCTCTGTTACCCATTTCTTCACCTCCTTCTGTCTTTCTATCATCCGCTAAAACCCTGTCTTCCCCACCTCAGCAAAACGCTAAATCATCACCATCATCATCATCATCCTGTTCTATAAAAACAAGCCATTTAATTCTTCTTTGTTGAGGTTTCTCATAAACCCAAACTGGAAGTACTTACTCTTTTGTAACCAAACATACCCATTCGTACTGTTTTTTATGGACAAAAGCAGTTCTAACCTCATGAAGAATTCTGCCTTCCTCCTAGTCCATCTGCGGCCAACTATAAAAATCACTGTATTTCCCCCATTAGAACTCTAAAATTCATTTAACCTCAAAGAAGAAGGCATGAATGGTAGATATTTCCTATGATTCCAGGGATGAGTATTTAGTCCCTGTCTAGAGAAACTTCCATTAGGAGAGGTCCAAGCTAATAGACTTGACCCTTGATTTGTCACGAGTTTAGAGGCAGGAAGATAGAAATCCCTACAATCTTGGGAAATTGTTGTTTTCTACAAGAAAATTTCTGTAAGAATACAAATTTCTGTATTTCTCTTCCTTTAAACCCTCTTACCCCTTTTACCAGAACTTCTGGCAAGTAAGTGTCGACTCATGATATTTTATCACTTCCTTCCTCTGGCTCACTTCCAGCGGAGATGCTAATGAGTTGTCAAATGACCAAGGCAGGATAAGACAAAGGTGTCTTCCCTGTTGCAAAAACTTGATTATCTGGGTGTTAACAATCTGGAACTGGCAATGACAGACTGAGACAGAGTGGGGTTGGATGACAAGATAGCTCCTGCCTTCCAGCATGAAATCGCTCTTTCTTTGTTTCCCTTGGAGTCTAGATTCTATGGAGCCCATCTAAGTGTACAAATGGTGCCACAGCAGGACTGGCCTGCACCTCTCAGGGGTCTTCATCTCAGCTGTGTTGAAAGGCTATTGCAAGGAACTTGTGGGGTAGCTAAGTCTGGCTTCCTCATCTTAGACAGGAGGCATTTGCTTGGGAACATTTAGGCACATGGCTTCTCTCCTTACCCACTTCTCAAGGGTCAAGCTGACAGGCCAGCTTGAACCTACTTAGGGTTGGGAGGGGTGCCTTGTAGGAACATGAAGAAAGTTAATGGCGAAATACCCAGAGAAGTCCAGTCTGGTTAGTTTAGGGTGAGGTAAGGTGTGCGGCATGGGTTGGAGAAGAGTGGGGAAGATGGAATCTCCTAAATTTTGTAAGTCATAGAAGTAAGAGTTGCCAGATAAAATGTGGGATACCCACTTAAATTTGAAATTTCAGATAAACAACATATACAGCTTTAGTATGAACATGTTTAGAACAAGCATATTCAAATATTACACGGGACACACATACGTTAAAAAATTTATTTGCTGGGGCGCGTGGGTGGCACAACGGTTAAGCGTCTGCCTTCGGCTCAGGGCGTGATCCCGGCATTATGGGATCGAGCCCCACATCAGGCTCCTCCACTATGAGCCTGCTTCTTCCTCTCCCACTCCCCCTGCTTGTGTTCCCTCTCTCGCTGGCTGTCTCTATCTCTGTCGAATAAATAAATAAAATCTTTAAAAAAAAAATTTATTTGCTGTTTATCTGAAATTCAGATTTAACTGGGTCCTGCGTTTTCATTTGCTGGTGACCCTATACAGTAGCTCAGTCACTCTGAGCTTTTTTGTTTCCATTGAATGTAACAAGTGGCCATGCTGTATTTGTCCGGGTGAAGCAAACACAATGACTGGGGTAATAATGCTTTACCTTGACCTACTTTCGGTGAAGAAAGCACTTATTGTTTTCCTTGGGGAATGTTGTTAAAACAATGAGTGTGCCATGAAAATAACTCCCATCTAAAGGTTTTATTACAAAGTGTGTGCTTCTGGGAGAGAGCATACCATTGAGACTTTAGACATTGCTCCTTACATCCGTTCTTTTTCTGCCTTTCTGGCCTTTTAAAATTTTACTTTTCTATTACAAAAAACTTCAAACGTACACTACAATACAAAGAATAGAACAATGAACCTCCATGTACCCGTCCCCCCCGGCCAATAATCATCAACCCGTGATCAATACTGCCTCATCTAGACCAGCCTTTCGGTCCATCGTAACCCCATTATTTTAAAACAAATCCCAGAAAGCTGGAGCTTTATTGCCTTATAAATTTCCATTCCTCATGGTACTTTTTCTTTCTAAGTAACGGGATTGTAGGAGTTGTGGCTATCCCCCAATCTTCTGAACGTTGCTCCATGTTTTTGTAGTTCTCTTGTTGCTAGCCTTCTCGGTATGAAATCCCCAAATCTGTGTTTCCCAGCCTCCCTTGCCCTAAACAGGGGACTTGAGTTTTGAAAATCAGACCCACCTGGCACAAGACTTGGACTGGGGCTCGAGTTATGAAAGGAATCGGGAGGGGTGGTGGGTACATGCTCTCCCTCCAATGTTCTTCCGGGAGCTGTTCCCGGAAGCTGATCCGAGAACACATTACTCCAGCTCTTCCAATGAGTCCATGAACCCCGTAACATACATGAATACATCCTTCCTTCATGCACTGACTAGAGAGGATTCCATTGACTTTAACTGGGTAGCCTGACTGCTCCAAAAGCTAACCATGCTTATCTTCCAAAGAGGTAAGAGAGGAGAGGTACATATAAGCACTGATGTCACTCAGAAGAAAATTGTGATGATTAGTGTGAGTTTAATAATTTATTGAGCACTTCAGGCTTAAGGGACTGTCCTAGAGCAAAAGTTCTCAAAGCATGGCCTCCAACGAGCAGCATCGACATCACTTAGAGACTTGTAAATTCAAATTCTTGGGCCAGTTCCCAAGACCTAGTGAGTCAGAAACCTTGATGGGGGGGGGGGGGGGCAGGGAGTGCAGCAATCTAGGCTAGATGATTTAAATCTGGGGTCAGCAATGACAACTCGAGGACCAAATCCTGTGCACTGCCTTTTTTTTTTTTCTGATCAAGTTTTATTGGAACACATCCATAATCATTTATGTATTATCTCTGCTTTTGTGCTCCAATGGCAAGGTTGAGTGGTAGGGACAGAGACCATGTGGCCCATGAAGCCTAAAATATTTACTACCTGCCCCTTTACAGAAAAAAAAATAGCTGACCTCTGATTTAGATTCACACTTAATGATAAGTCAATAAAAGTTAGAGGATGAGTCAGTAAGAGTTGGATAGGAATGCCTGACACTAATTCATAACAAAGCGTAGCTGTTGGGAATGGTTTGCATAAAAGAGCAGTCTTCTGGGGCTCCTGGGTGGCTCAGTAGGTTAAGCATCTGCTTTTGGTTCAGGTCATGATCGCAGTGTCCTGGGATGGAGTCCTGCACTGGGCTCTGTGCTCACTGGGAAGTCAGCTTCTCCCTCTCCCTCTGCCCCTCCCCCCACCCCACTTGTGTTCTCTCTCTCTCTCAAATAAATTAATATTAGTCTTTTTTTTTTTTTTTTAAAGAACAGTCGTCTACCATTTAGTGGAGGTCTGTGGAATACAGAATAGCCGGTGACTTCTAACTTCTATCAATGGCAATCCTTTGAGGACTTAAATTTAACAGAATCTCATTTAATCAAAATTCTTTTTTTTTAAACAGATTTTATTTATTTATTTGAGAGAGAGAGAAATAAAAAGAGCACAAGCAAGGTGGAGGGGCAGAGGGAGAGGGAGGGGGAGAAGCAGACGCCCTGCTGAGCAGGGAGCCCGATGTGGGGCTCCATAAAAAAAAAGCATGTGTGTGCAGAAGATGAATAATCTCACACACAACCAGGAGAAATCACAGGAAAAGCAGATCAAAGCCTAACTCTATTCCTTGTATCAGGGAAATAACTCCAGTCCTCTTCCAAATCCAAATTTGTTTATCTGTGGTGTTGGGGCATTTTTCACAAACACTGAAAAAATAGGGATACCTTGCAAATAAGTTCAGAGGGTGCGGAGGGTGCAAAGGGTGGCTGGCGTAAGTTATTTGAGATTGATATAGGGCCATAGAACTCTTCCAAGCGAGTAGAGATGACTGTTCCTTGGTCATGCTTCATTCTACTCTACTCCGATCCTTCCACTTGAAGAAGAGGAAGCCACACCGTGAGGGCTCCACCCACTTGTCCGTCACTCAGTTAGCCCCAGGGTAATGCTCAGAGTCCTGTTCACTGGGTTCCATTGATCCGGGGCAAGCTTTTTTCCTCCCTGGTTATCAGTTTCATTGCCTAGAAAATGATGGGGTGGGACTGGATGATCTCTAGGATTCTTTCTAGTTCGAAAAATGCAGTAATTGTTTTGTAAATGGTCTTATGCTTCTTCTTGCACTGATTATAGTCTCTAAAATACTTCAAACCTAGGCTCTTCAAAGAAGAAGGAAATAGTCATGCTTGTTCACTGCTAGCGCGATAACTTCCCTGGAAGATATGTTTATTATATGCATCAGAAGACTTAAAAACAATGCAATCTCTTTGACCCAGCAATTCCACTTTTAAGAATTTATTCTAAGAAAATAAGATCAGGGGCGCCTGGGTGGCACAGCGGTTGAGCGTCTGCCTTCGGCTCAGGGCGTGATCCCGGTGTTATGGGATCCAACCCCACATCGGGCTCTTCCGCTATGAGCCTGCTTCTTCCTTTCCCACTCCCCCTGCTTGTGTTCCCTCTCTCGCTAGCTGTCTCTCTCTGTCGAATAAATAAATAAAATCTTTAAAAAAAAAAGAAAAGAAAAGAAAAGAAAAGAAAAGAAAAGAAGATGTGTTCAATGACGTAATAACAAGCATATGGATTTCAGCGTTGTTTATAATAATGAAAAATCGAATGCAGCCTCAATGTCCTATCTAACCCATTTATTGAGTAATCTGTGTTATGCACATATTATGGAATAGTATGTGGCCATTTAAAATGATGTTGTAAAAGTATACTCATTAACATGGATAAATACCCATATTGTTGAGTGAACAAGAGCTTCAGAGTGTCAGTTTTTTGTTATTATGTTTTTCAGGAATGGGTGTCCTATTATTTATACATACCTATATACCTATGTTATAATCTACGAGGGTACACATAAACATTCTCAAAATGGTTACTGCTGGGTGGTAGGTTTATGAATACTTTTGATCCCCTTCTTGTCTTATCTTTATTTTTAATTTTTCTACAGCCATGATGTATTACTTCTGCATCTGGGCTAATGCACCCAGGTGCACACACTCATACATACACACATCTGGGTTCAGAGAAGTAACACAGAATTTAAATGGATACATTTAGACACCTGCACTCTGTCCCAATCGACATAAATGACCACCCCATGTAGCTAGATGGGCGGCAGGCCCACAAAGGTGACAGGTTTCTCTACTCTTGGAGACAGGGAAAGAGGCAGAGGCTGGCAGGAGAGATACCTGGGGACCCTTTGTTCCTCCCTCATTTCCTGGCTAGGATGACAAACCATCCCAATTTGCCCAGGACTGAGGAAGCACCCAGGATATGAGATTCTCAGTGCCACATCGGGAAAGTCCCAGGCAAACTGGGGCAGGTTGGTCACCCTATTCCTGGCAGGCTTGAGAAGAATGGCTAGGACTGACGCAGGTATGGAGAGGGACGTTTCTGACTCACTCGTGGTATGTGATATCTTGAGAGATTACTTATAAAACTTGCCAACCCCTGGCTCTCCTGGCCAGGAAAGGCTGTGAGCTCAGCAGGGTGGGCTCAGTTCTCAGAAGAGACCTTCTGACCTTGAAGAAAGCTGAGCTCACTTCAGGTGACACCTTTCCGTCTCTGCATTTATCCCAGTGCCAACCTCTGTTCTGTGCCTTGAGCCTCTCAAGTAAAATGAAACGAAGTGCGATCTGAAAACAAGGCCAAAGTGCCATTCAATGACTTAATTTCTCACTTCGACTATTATTAAACATTGAACTAATTAATGTTGCTGAAGTTCGTTTATTGTGACTCACTGGCCCAATTGTGCCCCTCCCGCTAAAGCTCCTGGCATCCTTTTCATAGAAGCAAAAGAGGAGAGGGATCAGGACGGGAGACCAGCAAACCACAGCTGGTGTGGAAAGGAAATTCGACATGTGACGGAAGTGGAAGTCTGTGCAAACCACCGGACGCTTAGCATCAAATATTTCTGTCTGTGTTACCCATGCACACATTTGTGGGTGGTGGGGGAGAAGCGGCCAATCCCCTTTCCCTGAAAGGAAGTCCTGGTCTCATCTTGCTGCCTTTCATCCTCTGTTTGAAAGTAGCACACCTTCTTTTCTCATCGCTGAGTCAAGAGATGTTCTCACGGGTAGCTTCGGGGAAACTGCCCCGTTGCTCCTGTTCACCTCATTCCCTTCGGATCTCCGTGTGCGCGAGCACTCCATCGGGGATGTGTGGGGGTGAGCATTTCCAGAAGCAGCCCGAGCACCTGCCCCAGCCAGGTCAGGCCGCGCTCCCAGGCCTTCCCTCTGTCTCCCACGCTGAAGTGGCAGCCCACGGGGTCAGCCACATGGTGGGATGGAACGGCCCACACTGCAGAAGGAGCCAGCCGTATGACTGAACTGCCACTCAGCCGCTTTCTAACTGTGTGACATTAGGCAAGTTATTGGACCTTACGGAGTTTCGGTTTCCTCAAATGTACAATGGGAGTAAATATCATCCCTCCATCCTTCTCTGCTGAGGTTCTCTGACTGGTGCTTCTTTACTGCCTGCAAAACACACAGAGAGACAGTGAAGCTGACCTGGGGGCTTTCCAGATTATTCTCGTCTTCTGGTACACAGTGTCCCCGAGCCTGGAGCCTAGATCCACGGGGAAACCATAGGTTCATCTTGCTTTTCTGACAAAAGATCGAGGCAGGGGTTTGTAACGTCTGTTCCAGGCGCCACTGGGCTTCTTGGGTCCCCCAGGTGTTAGAGAATTCAGGGCGAGAAAGTGCTCACGTGGCCCTGTGGGGAGGAGACAGAGGAGTCCTGCGGACTCTGGTGAGGGCTCTGGGTTCTTCATGGAGCTCTGGGAAGTTGCTTTTTTTTTCTGCTCCTAGTCACCTCCTCCATCTTCCCAGGAGCCTACATCCAACTTTTGCTCTCAACACCTCGTCTTTGCTAGCGGCCCCAAATGACAAGGTTTGGGTAACCAGCAGTCCCTTGGGTTTTGGTTGGTTGTTTTACATGGTTGGGAAGAATAGGAGGATTAGGTAGGAGAGTCCACTTGGCTTTTTGCTGGAGCATTAAGAGGCATGGTGAGATGGGTTCAGGTGTGTTTCGCTGGTGGGAACGCGAGTGCGATCCAGAGGAGGGTGACGTGACCCTGAGCCATGAGAGAGGTTCCCTGAAATTACCCATGAGAACGTCTCCTGACACGACTGACAGGAAGGAGGGAGTGCTGCTTTCAAACGGAAGGTGACTGGCAGCAGGATGAGATCAGAGCTTGCGGGTGGTTGACCTGGCGTCCGTCCCACCGTACAGCACATTCCCGTGTGTGTGTGTGTGTGCGCGCCAAAGACACCCGCATGCACTGAAGAGTGAGTCATGACAACCCCGCCTGAGTCAGCAAACCTAATCCAAGGGCCCGATCGCTCACTTGACCCAATTGACTACAAACCCAACTGCTTCATTCTCGTCTCCGGTTTTGGAGACCAGGTGGGTGTGGGAGCGGTGGGAGGAGAGATGAGGTGAGCTCCGGGGTGTTTTGCTGGTGGGAGGACCCATTGGTGCCGTATTTTAGAAAATAATTTGCACTGGTATATAAAAGCCTTTAGAAATTCTCATTCATTGGTCCAGTAATTCTCGTTCTAGAAACCCAGCCAAAAGAAATCATCAGTGATGACGATGAGCATGTGTGCTAAGAGGACTCACCCAAGCATTATATATGATAGTGAAATATTGGGGAAAACTGACATGGCCCAGGATGGGAAGTATCTACAAGTATTTAAGTACATCTCTATGATGGAATTACACAGCCAAGGAAGATTGATGATTGATTGATTGATTGATTTATAAAGATTTTATTTATTTATTTGAGAGAGAGCGTGAGCAGGAGGAAGGGCAGAGGGGGAGGCAGGGGCAGAGAGAGAGAATCGTAAGCAGACTCTGTGCTGAATGCAGGGCCCCACACGAAGCTCAGTCCTACGACCCTGAGATCCTGACCTGAGCCGAGACCAAGAGATCGACGCTTAACCAACTGAGCCACCCAGGTGCCCCGAAAATGTTTCAGATGTATTCATCTTCTAAATTGAAAAGTAATCCATGCATATGTTTAAAAGCTTCAATAGTCCAAAGAGGAAGAAATGAGAGGAAGTCCTCTCTCCCCTTAGACCCCAGTCCTTCCTTGTAGATAGGACTACTCCCATCAATTACAATAGATCGTGCTTTAGAAAAGAAAGGAGTGAAATAAGGAAAGGACCCCAAAGTAATAGTACATGGAGGAAAGACCCAGATAAGACAACTAACTTTGCAGTATAATTGAAATTTGAGGGAGTGGGATGAAACTACTACAGAAAAGAAGTAGTCCAAACTCTTTCTGAGTGGTGCAATTACGGGTACTTTTTCTATTTTTTAAAATAAGAGAATGTGTAATATCGCTTTCTAACACTCAGCATTTAGGGAGCTAAAGACTGCACTCAGGTTCAGAATTCAGCAAAGAACACAAGTGATCTTTAAGTAATAAATGTTTGTATTTACGGACATATGTCCCCTATTCTCCTCATATGCAAGCTTACCATACCACAGCAGGCGGTATGCTTTTGTTCTGGAACACCCAGAGCATGAGTTTTATCCTTCCACTGACCCTTCTCCATCATCCCTAAATCAACACATACGAGAAAGAGTTCTTGCTGTTATTTGGTGATCTTCTGCTTAAATAAAAAAAAAGTTCCTCTTATTTTATGTTTGAGTGCCAAATGCTCAAGTTTGAACTTTGCCTTTCTATAAATGAATCCATCAGGGAAAACAAATATGACACTGGTTCTTAGGTCAAGGTCCAATGTTATGAGATTTTTTCAAAAGAATCCCAAGGGAAAAATAAGTGTCTGGTTTGTATATGACAGCACTTAGGAATAAACTCTCCAGTTCCCAAAAATGTTAAATGTACGTTGGAGAGTCAAATGCAGAGCACCGGATTTACAATGGTGTTTCAGTATCCATACACAAGTTTTAAAGAGACAGACTTTTTTTTTTTTTTTTAAAGAGAGAGAGAGAGGGAGGGTGCAGAGGGAGAGAATCTTAAGCAGACTCCACACTGCGTGTGGAGCCTGACACAGGACTCAGTCCCACAACCCCAAGATCATGACCTGAGCCCAAATCAAGAGTCCAACACCCAACCGACTGAGCCACCCAGGCACCTCAAGAGACATTCTCTCTCTCTCTCTCTCTCTCTCTATATATATATATATATATATGCGTTTTTTTTTTTTTTTTTTTTTTTGTGGGCAGAAAAGCAAGGTTTATTGAGTGATAGCAAAGTGATAGCACAAAGCTCCCAAGGAGGGAGGGGACCTGAGAGGGTTGCCACCGGAGTTTCTACGTCTAGGGGTTTTTATGGGCTTGTTGGCGGGCTGTTCTAATCTGATTAACCCTCCCTGCTCCTGTCATCCAATCTGGTTTTTGTTACCTATCTATCACATGGGAAAGGGTGGAGGGCTCGTTCCAGGGCGTGTAAAATCCTTTTAAGAGTAGTTTCCTCCTAGGGCGGGGACCCTTGTCACTGCCTGCCTGCCTTCCAACTGTCGTTCATCATTCCCCCTTCTGAAGAGGTAACCCTAGTTGCTGTTAGGGAAAAAGGGCGACCGTAGCTACTTCCTGCTGTTCAGGGGCTTTGGCTGGAGTGGCAGTCAGGGCTCTTCTAGTCCCCGTCTCTCAAGGGGTCCCCTGTAGATTGAGACAGACATTCTTAAAGACCCCTAAAAGGACCCCGTAGCAAAAGTATTAGTTTCTGATGTTGGAAGAGCTTTTTGCACTTGTATGGGAGTGCATGTCTGGGTAGATAATGAGATTCCTGCGATGCTATGAAAACCCTTATAGGAGCAGCGTTGGAAGCATTTTGGCTCTCATTCTGTTCAGAATGTTCCTTGTCGACGCTACTTGTACTTAGGACCAGTGGTCAGGTTCACTGAGTCTGGGCTGGAACAAGAAAATATTTATACCCAGAAACTGGTTAATTGGTTAAGTAGGTGATGCTATGAGTATTTACTTGAACTAAGATTTGCTTCTGCCATAGATAAACAGATGTGGGACTTAAGTGAAGATTGCTTGGCACGAAATGAGCAATTCTTCTTTCAGTCTCCCCTATTTATCAACTTATGAGGATAACTACAGTAGCTGTGAGCCAGGGCTGTGGGTGGTGGTCTGCCACTAGATTCAAATTTTTACTTCCTCATTCGTATTTTGAATTCTTGAGACCTGGTGATTTCTATAGTTATAGGTGTGTTTTGTATTTGTTTGCTGGGTCTACTGGAACAAGAGAACACAAACTGGGTGGCTGAACAGCAGAGACTTATTTTCTCACAGTTCTGGAGGCCAGAAGTCCAAATTCAGGATGTCACCTAGGTTGGTTCCTTCTGAGGGCTGTGATGGGGGAACCGGTTCCACGCCTGCTTCCTTGCTCCTGGGGCTTTGCTGGTAGTCTTTTTTGGCTTTAGATGCCTCCCCCAATGTCTTCCTTCATGTCTATGTGGTGCTTTCTCTGTGAGTGTGCCTGTCTCCAAATTCCTCCTTTTTAGGAGGACACCAGTCATCTCAGGTTAGGTCTCACCCTATTCCAGTATGACCTCATCTTAAGTAATTACACCTGCAATAGCCCTCTTTCCAAATAGGGTCACAAATGAGGTACTGGGGGTTAGGATTTCAACATATGGATTTTTAGGGGATACAATTCAACCCACACCAAATATATAAACAGATAACGGGCATGCGTGTGTGTGTGTATAATATTTTTTGAAGGGCGTTAAGCACAGTGAAGGCCAGTTTGGTTCGCTCTGGATGCTGATTGCATGGTGCAGTCTTCCTGGAACCCTCTAGCATTATCATGACAGACGAGTGTCTGTTGCCGATCACAGCGGTTATGCAGTTACATGCGTTGGCGGCATTGCCTCTGAATTTGATGGTACAGCGATGTTTCACGTATCAGTTATTTTTTGGCAAGATTAGTAGCTTCATATGCAGGCAACTACCATGTGGGCCAGTTGGGAAGCATGAGATGTGGTTTAAGATTTCACAAAATTGCTTCCATTTCTCAAGGTCATTAGCATAATTTACTTCTTCATTTTGGTTTAGAAACTTATTTATTCCGCACTAGTTTAGTTGCAATTTGGGCAGGTGTGCAATCGTCCAAGCAGACAGTGGTGACCTGGGTCACAGGCACGGTCGGATAGGATCACCTAGAACTTGGAAAGTTCTACAGCCCTGTGGTGACTAAATGAACGCCATTTTGCGGTACTCCAGGCTTGCCTTGTCTCAGCAATGAGTTTGGGGCGCCACACTGCACATGCGTAACCATGGAGGCTCCGTGACATTCCCCTCCCCCGCCCAGTTCTGAAGACCCGGAATCTCGTCTCTCCTTTAAAGTCATTCACAGAGAAACCAAGGGGGCACTGAGTGGCTATGATAGCTTTCCTAGTACCGGTCCTTCAGAGAGCAGATCTGGGGTAATCTGGATTAATCACCAGGGGTCAGGAAAATACCACACCTGTCCAAGAGAGCAAAGCACACATTTAAGGAAACAGAGCATAAATCCCTGAATGTTCTAGAGAGCTTTATCTACCAGAAGCCATTTGCTGAGTGTAGGGTACGGATATGAAGACACCGAGGGACTGCAAAGTGAAAAGGCAGAGCATCTATGTAAATAATGTTTGTAAAACAACCAAAGACTTTAAAAATAATTATTTTTTCAAAGAGGGAGAGGGGTAGTTCTGAGTTTTAAGGGAGGACGCCAATGAGTTTTAAATATTTTTTGTCATCCAAATGCAGAAAAATACCCTTTTTTTTAAATTATGGTGCCCCACATGTCCAGCTTCAACAACAGCTAGCTTCAACAATTATTAATAATTATTCTAAATTAATTGTTTAATAATGACAATGACAATAGTAATTATCAGCAACCTAAGAGCTTTGCTGGAAAATATTACAAATGGCAGACAGAGCATTGAGGAAAGTAGAAAAATTAGCTGTGTTCTTTCTTGACAAGCTCTAATTCTTAAAATAATATCCTATTACATTATGGACATTAAGGTTCATTGTGGACTCTCCCAATAAATCCCGATAGCCAGCAAATCATCTCACGCCTATTCTCAGTACTGACTTGAGCAATACCCCAGAGGCCTCCCTCCAAGAGTTAAGGATTGATGTTTTCCCTACCATTCCCTCTTTCTGCAGTCCCTTTAAGCACCGAATCGCAAATTTTTCAATCTGTGAGCCTCTTTGATGAGGTAAAAACCCTCCAACCATCTGCCCTACCTGTTTGCTCTTGCTCTGAACACAAGGGAGAGTTTGCCTTTGCTCTTTCTTTCTGTCCAGTGTTTTTGATGGATGGTGAGTTTCCAGCCACCCAACCGCTCAGAACAAAGACCACATCTCCTTTTCTCTTTTCTCTCTGTGCTGGTTGGAGAACAGAAATGTGTTTCTCATTATTTGCTCTGTTCTACAATGTGAGTTTCTGCGGGGGTGCATTGCTTTGGGGATTACTAGCTGTTTCATCCCTTACAAGACTGGCCCTTCCCTAATGTTTAACAACGGCTGTCTTTATGAAGAAGACAGGAGACCCTGAAGTCCTTGCTAGATGTAAAGACTCCATCAAATACTAAGATTCAGGAGATTTTCCCTATTCTAAAAAAAACTTGTCATCCCCTTGTGGCTGGTGTGTGTATGTGTTATGAGAGTGGGTGTGTGTGTGTGTGTGTGTGTGTGTGTGTTGGCGGTGGGGGCGAGCACCTGGAGGAGGGTGGTGGGTTGTAGGAAGACCCAAAGCTAATTCCCGGGTTAAAAGCCATCATAGCACAGTGGAGTAAAGAAGAGGCCTTGGAGCCAGAGGTCTGACTTGAATTCTTTTTACTGGCTGTTTACAGCTAGTGGCTTTGAGAAAGTTAATTCACCTTGCTGACCCTTAGTTTATCATCTGCAGACAGGAGGAGAATAGAACCTGCTCTTTGGATCATAAAGCTTAAATGAGAGGCTGAAGGAAAGCACCTAGCAGATTATGGATGCTTCATAATTGGGACCCCTTATTATCTTCCCATGTAATGGCAAGGAGTCAGCATTGTAAATATGGAGCCTGCGACCAAGGGATACCCCAACCCATGGTATAAATGTTTACAGTTGTCACAGTTTGCTCTGTGTTTAAGGATCATCTATGGGGGCAGGGAGAAAACATTGATTAACCCAGCTCTGTGACCCTGGGCAAGTCACTTAGCCTTAGTGACCTCGTTAAAGAAACATCCATTGGGCCCCTGCCTCCTAGCTCCAGGGCACTGGGTCATGTGTGATATGGAAATCGTAATAATCCCCACTTTCATCATGGGGTTGACCTGGGGATCAAATGAGATAATGTGTGTGAAAGTGTTCGGTAAACTTCGAGCACTGTGTAAATGGAGTGCAGTGGGTTGAGGCAGATAGGACATTGACTGTCCCATTCCTGAGGCTCAAAAGCAACTCTCCATTCCTCAGCATTCAGCAGAGAGCAAACACTTTTTGTTTGGCTTTAGCGTCGAATGAAAAGTAAACAGTAGCTTTTCAGTTGCTTTGCTTCCTCCCTTCTCTGTTCAAAACAAAGCCAGGCCCTTTAAGTGCTTCCTGCTGTTTAGAAAGAGGGTTGGATTGCATACCAGCCCCAGTTCCTAGGCCCTTAGAAGGTGGGGAAAAGCCGGCATCAGAACAAGGATGTCTAAAGACACCTACACTTGGTTCTTTTTTTTTTTTTCTTAAGATTTTTATTTATTTAATTGACCGAGAGACAGCCAGAGAGGGAACACAAGCAGGGGGAGTGGAAGAGGAAGAAGCAGGTTCCCAGCGGAGGAGCCTGATGCGGGCTCCCAGAACGCCTGGATCACGCCCTGAGCTGAAGGCAGACGCTTAAGGACTGCGCCACCCAGGCGCCCCTACACTTGGTTCTTAACTAAGCAATCGGCCTTTTCACCAGCTCCAAACCAGAGCCAAGGGCCTCAAGGCAATTGCCTTTTTCTTGCCTGGGGTAGGCCCCGGAGAAAGGCTGGGACAGCGTCCCTGCTGGATTGTGTAATGGGTCCCGGTGGGGATGAGGATGAGAGGGGAGGGGCAGCGGCGTGGGGCTGGCCAGGGTGCTTGCTCCGGCAGCCTGACTTCGGTGGTACCGGTGGCTCTGCCGGTGCCTCCAGAGTCCTGTGACCCTGGCCTTGGAAATGCTCATCACTTCCCTCCTGCTGCCCTTCTCCATCCAGCTTTCTTGCTAGCACTCTTGCCTTTGGTCTCAGCGGTCCATCCCGCCGGTCCCAAATACTGCCTTTGCTATGGGAATTAAGGCTCTGAAGACAAGCCTACTTTCCCCACCTCCGTCCCTAACAAACTCCAGGACCCATCACCTCTTTGCCTGTGCTGTCACTGTCGCTCCCTTCGGAGGCCCTCTTTTTCTTTCTTCCTATTTACGCCGGCCTTCGGGACACTTTTGTGGCTTACCTCCCCATGAAGCCTCTGTAACAATTCAATTTCGGCTTTTTCCCCTCCTCTGGTGCAGTCTAGTATACTTTGTATCGTATTTTCCACACTGCTCTTCCACCTGTAACGGTTTCCTCTTCCTTATTCATTCATTGACAATTTGCCTTTGTAGCAGGCACTGTATGAGGTACCGAGGAGAAGCCGTGATGAACCAAACAAACGTGCCCTCTCCCCAGAAGAGATTTACCGTATAGTATGTAAGAAATGAGCTTTCAAAAAAAAAAAAAAAGAAAGAAAGAAAAAAAAGAAATAAGCAATTCATAATACATATTAGAGAGTGTGGATTTTTTTCGGAATGAAGGCCGTGATAGAGGGTTTTAAAACATTTTAAATACAGCTTTATTGAGGTATAATTGACATACAATAAACTATACCTATTTAAAATATACAACTTGATGAGTTTTGAGATATATATATATATGCACATAAAACCATCATCACAATATAGTGAGCCTATGCATCACCCCCCAGAGTTTGTCGTGCTCCCCCCTTCCCCTACCTCTTGCCCAGGGCAGCAACTGCACAACAACACTACTGATTAGTTTGAATTTTTCAGGATTTTATATATATAATCTCTACAATGTGTGGCTTCTTTCCCTCAGCGTATTAATTTTGAGATTAATCCGTGTTGCAACATGTATCAGTAGTTCATGCTGAGTAGTATTCCATGGTATTCTATGGTGTTCCATGGTCCGATATACCAGTTTGTTTATCCTGCTGACGGGACCTCTGTGTCGCTTTCGCTTTTTAACTACTATAAATCACACTGCTACGAACCTCTGCGTGCAGCTGTTTATGGGGACGTATGTGTTCATTTCTTTCAGGCAGACAACAAGGAGTGGAATTTCTCAGTCATGTGGTAAATTTATGTTTAATTTTCTAAGGGACTGCCAGCTCTTTTCGGCTGCAGGGTCCTCATTCTGCTCTTGTCAGCTCACTGGAGAATAATGTAGACACAGACAAAGATGGTGGAGAAGCAAAATAATGGCTAACGTGTGTTATACGTTTCCCACATGCCAGGCACTGCACTAAGTACTTTATTTTATTTTATTTTTTTAATGATTTTTTATTATACTATGTTAGTCACCGTACAGTACACCCCTGGTTTTTGATGTAAAGTTCGATGATTCATTAGTTGTGTATAACACCCAGTGCACCATGCAATATGTGCCCTCCCTACCACCCATCACCAGCCTATCCCATTCCCCCACCCCCCTCCCCTCTGAGGTCCTCAGTTTGTTTCTCAGAGTCCACAGTCTCTCATGTTTCATTCCCCCTTCTGATTACCCCCCCTTTCTTTATCCCTTTCTTCCCCTACTGATCATCCTAGTTCTTGTGTTCCATAGATGCGAGAAATCATATGATAGTTGTCTTTCTCTGCTTGACTTATTTCACTTAGCATTATCTCCTCCAGCACACCCTCTCAGGTAGGCACTAGGACTTTCCTTATTTATAGATGAGGCAGTTGAGACTTTGAAATTAAATAACGTGCCCACGTTCTCTTACCTACTCACAAAGAAGCCAGAACGTTTCAAACCTTGGCTTTTCTGACCTTTGAGTATGTGTTAACAACCACAGTCTAAGACGGAGCTGGTAGACACCAAAGTCAGATCACTTGTCTTTTGCTTTGCTTTTTCCTCAGGTTGTGGGAGCCGCACAATATTCTGGGCATAGGAGGAGGTTCTGTTTAGATGACATGTTGGTTTCACTCTTTTAAAAGTTTATTTATTTTTTTAGTAATGTCTACACCCAAAGTGGGGCTTGAACTCATGACCCCAAAATCAAGAGTCACATGTTCTTCTGACTGAGCCAGCCAGGCGCCCCTCTGTTGGTGTCATTTTAACTGTTAAGTCTAAAAATCTAAGTGAAAGGGGCGCCTGGGTGGCTCAGTTGTTAAGCGTTTGCCTTCGGCTCAGGATGTGATCCCAGGGTCCTGGGATCAAGGCCCATATCAGGCTCCTCTGCTGAGAGCCTGCTTCTTCCTCTCCCACTGCCCCTGCTTGTGTTCCCTCTCTCGCTGGCTGTCTCTCTCTGTCAAATAAGTAAAATCTTAAAAAAAAAAAAATCTAAGTGAAATATGATATGCAAGTTACATTTAAAAATCATTTATATATATTTCTCTAGAACTCTATAGAAATCATTTATAAAGTTGTCTAATCCAAATATATGACTGTATTTAAACTAATTCTTTTCTCTAGGTTTAGATCATGGTTCTTTAGAGGGCCTCCTCCAGCAAAACACAAAAAATGGAATTGACTGTATAATATTTGGAGGTAGAATGATATAGCAGAAAGAATACGAGCTTGGGAGTGAAAGAGACTTGAATACTTGTTCTGATGTTTCACAGGGGAAAAGCTATTTAAACTTTATTTTCCTCATCTATGGAATGGAGATAGTCGTGTCTATTTAAAGGGTTTTAAGGATTAAAAAGATTATAAGTCAAAGCCTTAGGTTCTTGGTGTCAGTTCCTAGTTCCTTTTCTTCTCCTCCCCCTCCCCCTTCTTCTTCTTCTTTTTCTTTTTTTAAAGACTCATACCTTTTCATCCTGGCTTAAAATCTAAAGCTTTTCCTGCGCGAGGTTGATGATCCCTCCCAAACAGCATGCGGAATTTTGTATATCTGTACATATGCATTTTGGTGGGAAAATGTCCCCGGGTTTTGTCAGATTTCAAAGAAATCCACTCTTCAAAACCAACTCAGAACCACCGCGAGATTGGTTTTCATCCATTTACTCATTAATTTATTCAACAATATTTAGTGAATATCCACTACGGATGTCAAGCATTTTGCACGGAGCAACTCTGTCCCTCTGAAGGGGTTAACAGTTTCCAGTCGTGAATGAACAACTGCAGTATTTTGTGAATTTGTGTGTTACCACGTTAATTACATACGTCAGAGAGAAAGCTTGGTCCATGAATCAAAAAGCAGAAGAGTCCTGGGGGTAGATGAAAATGATGCCGTGTAAGCAGGGCAAAGGCTGGGGCCTCAAGGACATCGAGCACCCTGACTTTCACATGTTACTTGCAGCCAGCTGCTCTGTTGCTTGGGAGACCGTGCAGGTGGGTTCTGCTGGGAGGAGCGTGCCAGCCGGGGAGGAGCGGCTGGGCTGGGAGGCGAGGCCTTCAGAGCTCTGCCTACCTGGAGGAGGCTCCTTCCCTAACTTGCTCAGAGGTGCCCTGTGGGCTGCCAGCCTAGCGTGCTGCTGCTACACTGTGTACAGCTTTCCTCTCGTCCTTTAGCTCCTAAACTTTAAAATAGATCCTCTTTACTGCTGGGGGTGGGGGAGATGCTTTCTGCTCAGTGGATCTCTTAGAGGACACGGTAAAGATAACAGATCATGATGTCAACAGTGTTCTGAAAACAAAGGTGACTTTCAGCCTTGTCTTCCAGGCAGTTAGCAAGGCGAGCTGGAGAAACCCTAAAGCCGGAGGGGAGTTTGGGTATTATGTGGTTCAATTCCCTGGTTTTTATAGATAAAAGAACTAAACCACGGGGAAATTATGAGACTTCTCCAAGGTTTCATGGCCTTTTCTTGAGCACAGGCTGCTGTCAGTAAGTATAGCAGCTGGAGAGCGGATGGTTGATGAAGGCGTGTTCTGGACGGTTCTCTCTAATCACCGCGGGCACTAACAATGGGCAAAGCCCATCCGCAGTCCGCCCCCCTTCTGACCACCTGGCCCAGAGTGACTAGCCCCACCTGCTCTATCACAGAGCCTGAACATATTTTTTCGTTTGAGTCTTGCACTTTGCTCTTTTATTTTTACTGGCGCTGCCCTTGTGTTTGTTCTTGCGCTGTCTTCATACATATTGCAGGAGTTCCCATGTTTACCTTGAGCTCAGGCCTAAATATAACCGCCACTATCACCAGAGGCATCCAGACATGTCAACCCCTCTCCAGAGCCAGCGTAAACCCCACTCCAGGCTGCAAGCTCAGGGTAGCCCCCAACGCTCCTTTCATGGGCGCTCACTTTTAAATGGAAAGTATCACCAAAAATTTGGGTGGCTGGGTTCAGGAAGAAATCTCCGTCTCTCATGTGCAAAGAGCCCTGGGCTCCACATCATAGGTGGGAAGGCTAGGAAGAAGCATACTCGGGGCCCTTCTCTTCCGTGTAACAGCAAGGCAGGTACACCTCCCCCTGACTCCATCCCCATTCAGTAGGCCCCTTAAAGGGAGATAGAAAGTGTCTGCAGCATCGGTCACATCCTCCCCTCCTTTAGAACCTTCGAAGGTATCCCTGGAAGAGCCCAGCTAGTGGTTATGTGTAATGCCACAGACCCAAGACCCCAGATTCTCAGGAAATTGCAACCATAGTCCACAGAGCACAAGGACAAACGTGCAGTCCCAGCCCCTCCAGGAAGTTCTTTCTACCTCTCCTGTCAGCAGTGCCCCCTCCCAGCTCAAGTAATTGTTGTGCTAATTAAGTGTTATCTGTATGGCTCATAAATTATTCGGTGGTTTTAATCTTGTCCAAAGGAGAGTAAAAGCTCATTTGGAATCCAAGTCTGTGTCTTCTGCTTCCTTTTTCCCATCCAGTCTCCTCAGTCTTGACAAAATAGTAGGTAGCTGGCCATTTTGCCACTATCTGGAGAACATGGAAGAAGTTCAAGCTAGGCCTTGCCCCACCCTGCTCTGGTTGTGGTAGAATCTGCTATGACCTCTGTTACAGGGCTGGTGACTTATAGACAAGAAAGGGCAGCTGGGAGGGACAGCGGGACCTCTTATACAAATCTACTTAGAGAGGAAAGAGGATGCTCGCTCGGCCAGCTGAATCCACCCAGGAGCCGAGAGAACAGAACTTGAAACCACTTGGCCTACTGCAAAATAAGTCTGAAATCAGGATTCTTTCAAATTTCTCCAAGGTCCCTAGGCTCAGAGAGTCACTCTTTGGCAAGAATACAGTATGTGTTGACATCATTTCCCAAACTGGTCCCTCTTTCTCTCCCTTCCTTCTAGCAAATATTGAGATTTGTGTTGATGTATGAAGCTTTGGATTATCAAGAAAGACCAACATGCAGCCCTTGTACTCATGCAGGTTACTGTCTAGGAGGGAGGCCTTACCCACAGCTTTGGGAGAGCAATTCCAACGTCTAGGAGAAGTCATTTTGACAAGGGTTCAGGGAGAGGGAAAAAGCAGAGAAAGAAGATGGTAAAGAGAAGATGCAATGAAGGTTTAGTTTGGTTCCGAGCCTGTTTCAAGCCCAGCAAGGATGTGAGGTAGGGTTGCGGGTACTGCAGAAAGCGTGCGAAGAGCCTTCTGGCTCCATCAGAAAAGTCGAGAACGTGGGTGGTGGGGCAGCCTACGGCGGGGGCCCGCACTGCGTGTGCTCCTCAGTCAGGATGATTTCTCATTGTCTTCTCCTGCTGTAGACGTACAACCAGGGAATTTTCTGCATGGCTCATCAGCTACTAAGCCTGTTCTCATAAATGCCTTTGTGTTCGCTGCAGGCAAGGAAGGGAAATGGTTTTTGCTCTTTGCCCTCAACTCTGTGTTTACAGGGTCACTCTTATGTTATCAGGACTTGAATGAGAACACGGTGTCTGACACTATGCATTAGAAGAAAGTTCTGGTCAGTGTGTCTCTAGAACTGGCTGCAGGGTGGTGGGTGGGGGCGGGGTGGGTGCTGATGGTCGGAACTGGAGCGTCTCTTGGTCCTGACATCTCCATGGCAGCTAGGGGACCTGAGGGGCCGAAGGAGGGTGTCTTCACTGTGCAGCCGAGAACACAGACGAGGAGGGAGCTTGTTGACAAGAAGTGGGGCCGGCCGTGACCTCAAGATGGGACCTTCTGATTTTCAGTGATTCATTGTTAGAACCGGAATTTCAGGGTTTCTGTGGCCTGGGGTCTACATAGGTAGGTGTGGGAGAACTGGAATTACTAGGTTATTAAGTGGTATTGAGCGTCTATATGTCCTGAGTGTCGAAGCTTTCCCCAAGCACGCAGGGCACAATCTCTCTTCTGCCTCAGTTGATTATGACATCACATTGGACATATGACCACAGCCCACATCTCCCTTGGAAACAGGCAGTAATGTCTATAAACAATAAACTGAGATGAAAACATGCTCGGCTTGTGTTTTAATTTTTGTTTTTTTTTAGATTTTTATTTATTTATTTGACAGAGATAGATACAGCCAGCGAGAGAGGGAACACAAGCAGGGGGAGTGGGAGAGAAAGAAGCAGGCTCCCAGTGGAAGAGCCTAATGTGGGGCTCGATCCCAGAATGCCGGGATCACGCCCTGAGCCGAAGGCAGATGCTTAACGACTGAGCCACCCAGGCGCCCCTCGGCTTGTGTTTTAAGCCAAATTGAAAGACCAATTCATTTCGCTCCCTAGCATATGGGTTTCGTTACTACACAGCTGACATGAAACGAGAGTCGCGTGCGGCCCGGGACCTGGTGGACGTTCATGAATGTTAGTTACCTCTCTACCTTAGGCCACCTGTTCCCCAGAGAAGGAAGTCAAAACTCCACACACTTTGAGGCCTTTCTGCACCACCTGGCTCCCTTTCTCGTGTACGATAAATACATGAGCACCAATTATGCGCCCGGCTGGGGAATACAATGGATAGAGTTCCTGCCCTCGTGCCATTTGGATGCTGGTAGGAGAGAAAGTCAAGAAACAAAGAAAAGAAAGTGTGTACAATGTCAGGTGGTGGAAAGTACTGTTAAAAAAAATAGAGTAGGGTAAGGGGAGAGAGTAGTTGCTTTTATGTCTTTATTGGACGCGGTTCAACAATTTCTTCCACTGCAAATGCCTTCCGACGCCCCTTCCTCTCATCTGGCCCACCTGCTGTTTTGCTGTCATTGATTCAGATCTGGGGGCTGTTTGCACCTAACCTCTTCCATTTGGGTTTCTTTTCCTTCTTAAAGTCCACCCTTTCCATGGAGGGTCTGTGAACAGTAGGTTCTCTTTGCCTGAATGGAGCTTATTTCATCTTGACTTGCATTTGGTAGTTTAGGCTTGCATAGATTCCAGATTAAAATTATTTTCCCCTCAACATTTGGAAATCTTATTCCATTATCTTCTAGTGCCTCTTGCAGCTGTTGAGAAGCCTTTTATTGGACTACTTGCTGTCCTTTGCATAATATGTCTTTTTCTCTCATTGGTGTTTCTCCCTCCCCTCCCCTCCCTTTCCTTTTTCCTCTCCCACTCCTCCCTCCTCCTCCTCTTCCTCCTCCTTCTCTCTCTGTTTTCCCTCTCTTTCTTACCTTTTCCTGTGGCTGCTTTTACGTTGTTTGATTTCTTTCTTTCTTTCTTTCTTTCTTTCTTTCTTTCTTTCTTCCTTCCTTCCTTCCTTCCTTCCTTCCTTCCTTCCTTCCTTCCTTCCTTCCTTTCTTTCTTTCTTTCTTTCTTTCTTTCTTTCTTTCTTTCTTTCTTTCTTTCTTTCTTTCTTTCTTTCGTGTGTGCTCTGTAGCTTTGCCATGTTGCCTTGGTGTACGTTTCTTTTTCTCACTAATGCCTCCATATCTTCAAATATGAATTCTCACTCATTTTCTCAAAACTTAAACCCAACTAAATGTTGGTCCTTCTTGTCCATCTTCTATTATTCTAGGTGCTTCTTACTATTTCTGATCTCTTTTTCTCTCTGGCTTCATAATGGGTAACCTGTGCATAGCTATTTCGCAATTACAAATTACAAGGATCTATTTTACAATTCACATATTCTCTCTTCAGTTCAGCTAATCTGCAGTTTATTTTTAAAAATTTTTAAGCATTTTATTTATTTGAGAGAGTGAGAGCACATGCGCAGGCACGGGGGCAGGGCAGAGAGGGAGGGAGAGGGACAGGCAGACTCCACGCTGAGCCGAAGCCCCACTCAGGGCTCGGGCTCCATCTCATGGCCCTGAGATCATGACCCAAACTGAAATCAAAAGTCCGATGCTTAACCGACTGAGTCACCCAGGCGCCCCGTATACGCATAATAATCTTAGAATGACATTTGTTTATTTTTAGCAAAAAATTTCCACATCTTTTTTCCCCCATAATGCCTTGTCTTTACTTGGGGTTTTTGCCTTTGGGCCTATGTATTTAATCATTTTTAATATTCCTCCGCTCACGTTTTATAATTATTTATTCGTGCTTCAGTAGAGATTGCATGTGTGTGAAAAGCTCTCGTGGCAAGGTTTTGAGGCAACTTCTAGTGGTTGCCTCTTTTATGCCAAGGACTCTGGGTATCACTGGCTCAGGACCAGGCTTTTACATTAATTCCTGAACTTAGCGTTTTCTGAACCACATGGGTAAGTTTGAATCCTTCATCCGTGCTAGATATAGGCTAGAGTCCCCATTTTTTTCAGGGGAGACTCTATTTCCCTACCCAGAATCCAGCCAGACTTCCTCATGACATCTTCGGTCAAATGGGTAGATTTTTCTAGGCTATCATTTACCCAAGGAGGCAGCTCTATTAGGGTTCTAACTTCATGCAGGGATTTCGGTTCCCAGCTTCGTATGTCTATTAGGCCTTGTCGAGGTTGAATACACAAGCTAACTACTTCAAAACCCAGCGCTGCCGAGATCCTACGTGTGGTCCCAGAACTGGCAATATCAGCAGCGTCTCGAAGGTTGTTGGAAACGCAGAATTTCGGTCCTTCTCAGACCTATAGAATCCGAACTTTGATCGTAACAAGATTCCAGGTGATTCGTGAGCACGTTAGAGGTGAGAAGCACTGTTCTCATCACCATATTGTGTAATGTTCATTCTTCCAACCTCTCCCTTGGAGAAGGCACAGTATCAGCTAGTGTGGATTCTGGGTTTTGTTCTTGTTTTTAACACTTTTTAAAACCTCTGCATGTTTTGGAAATGAGTATTTCACTTTCTTTCTTGGGAGCTCATTTATGCATTTAAAAACAACTTGTGTTCAAATCTTCTCAGTGGGCCATATCACCAAGGTCTGCTTTAAGCAGTTAACTTCCTATGCTAGCTGGTGCTTTGGTGCTCTGTGTATGCAGACCCTCAGTAACTATTTGTAGCTTGTGTGTTCCAGTGATGGATTAGAAATGTGCTTTTGAAAGTTGCATAATCAACAACACAGGAAACAACAGGTGTTGGGAAGAATGTGGAGAAAAAGGAACTCTCGCGCACCGTTTGTGGGAATACAAACGGGTGCAGCCACACTGGAAAACAGTATGGACTTCCTCAAAAAGTTAAAAATATTATTACCTTATGCTCCGGCAATTGCGTTACTCAAGTCCAGCTGGATCCAGATTGTTTCCATGGCATTAACCCTGCACCCATTCATGGCATTGCAGTGTCCTGGACCTTAGGGGACCTGAAAGTGTGGAGGAAAGCAGCTCCTGACTTAGGGGGAACTTATTGTCAAGTGGTAATGAGACACCCGTATGCAAGAGAGTGAGAAGAAAAATCCAAGATGTTAGACAAGCAAGTGCCTCTGAGAGGTGGAGACTACAAAAATGGCGAAGGAACATCAAGTAAAGAGGAAGGAACTTCATAGAATGGGGCAGGGTGATATTATTCCTTCATTTCCTTAGATCACCACTCAGTCCTTATCCCCTGCCTGCTTCTGCTTCGGGGCAAATCGTTCTCTTTTGTTTCAAAGGGAAGGAAAGAGCCCCTCTGCCATCCCCTGCCTGGGAAATGTATCACACCAACCAAGAAGACCTTGGCTTTTTACACCATTTTGAGGGCTCTGCTTGGCATAAAAAACATATCTTCTCTGCATGAAGTGAAGAGGGTTTTCTGCTTTCTTCCCACCTCCTGTAGGGTGCATCTGGCCTAGAGTCCCTGATCATTGTTTGCCTAGCTTTAATCCAAACGTGTACATTGTTTTTTAAATGGTGAAAGACTGAGCCAACAATAACCCTGGGTCTCCATCCGCTGCATTCATCTGAAGGGCAGGATTGTTCTATGAAGCTCCTTTCCAGCCAGTCGGCAGTGCTCTTTGTTTCCTGGGAAGCCAATCATTGCCTTTGAAACTTTGCTCACGGCACATCCACCCCTGGAATCCTTTACCAAATCTTACCCATTTAAATGCCCACCCACCAGAGTAACTTAGTATCTGCACTGATTATTTGAAACTTCAGTTCATTTTGTATTGTGAAGGATTGTTTTTGTCTTTCTGACTTATTGCCCCAAATGTATTTTAAGCCCTTTGAAGGCAGAGAGCTGATAGCCTGCAGCACAATGGCAGGCATAGAGCAAGTTTCTCCAAGATTTCAAGAGAGTCTGTTGGTGTCAAACGGATCTTACTATTAGTTACCAATATATACAATTATTCACATGCTCCAATGAAGCATTTCCAAATAATGCCCAGGTTGTGGTGGAAATTATACCAAAGACTGCGAAGAACATGTTGCTGTCTTGTTCATAAAGTTATAGCAAATGAGCCGGGTTTTGTCCTGTGTGGGGAGGTGGGAAGCCTCACCAGTGCTTCCCTGAATACAGTGCCTCCCTCCACCTCCACCTGCAGCCAGTACCTTCTACCACCACCACCTTCTCCGGTAGGGTAATAAAATGTCACATGCGTTGTCCTCATTTTATATATTTGGAATATATATATATATACACATATGTATAGTATATACTTTCGGTTACATACACAATTGTTACATCTTCCTAGTAAATTGATACTTGAATCATGCTACTCAGTCTTCTTATGCTTACTGTTTGCATGGTGTGTCTGTTCCCATTCTTTTACTTTACTTTTACTTTCTCTTTTTCTGCTAACATCTCCTCTTTGTTCATTTATTATGAGTATATTTTTTTATGCCTTTGAGCATAGTTATACTAGATGCTCTCAAACCCATTTCTGCTCATTCGAACATCTCTGTCCTCTCGGGGTTGTTCTTCATTGATGACTTTTTTCTAGAAAAGTGGCCCATTTTTTTTCTGATTCTTTATATATCATGTAATTCTAGGTTATATGGCAGCCATTATGATAATGCATTCTCATCTATTCTTCCAAAGAGATAAGTTGTTGTTGTTGTTGTTGTTGTTGTTGTTGTTGTTGTTGTTGTTATTGTTAACAAGCAAGTAGCTTGGCTGGCCTCAAACTCCAAAACCTGTAAACCTTGTGGTGAGCAGAGGCTGAAATCTGGGCTCAGTTCTTTTAGCCATGGGTTCTTTGGAGTTTACCCCACCTTTGCATAGTTCAGGGGTCAGTCAGAGATCTGGGGAAAATTTCAATGCAGAATTTGGGTCTCCTCTTTCTAGATGACTTCTTTCTGGAGCTGTCTTTCCCCTCTTCATTTTCCAGTTACAGAGGGTGCATCATGCTATTAGAACTGTCGCCTTCTGCCTGAGTTGTAGGTATCCTGTGGGCCAGGAGCAGGAGCTTGAGAAAAAGGTCTTGGAATAGGCAGGAACTCACCAAGTGCCTTTTCCTTCTTCCAAGTATTGGCTCTTCTACTTTGTTCCTGCTCCTGGCCATTCTCTGGGGCTTTCTGGTAGTTGTCTATGATTTTTTTTTTTTAAGATTTTATTTATTTATTTGACAGAGATAGAGACAGCCAGCGAGAGAGGGAACACAAGCAGGGGGAGTGGGAGAGGAAGAAGCAGGCTCTTAGCGGAGGAGCCTGATGTGGGGCTCGATCCCATAACGCCGGGATCACGCCCTGAGCCGAAGGCAGACGCTTAACCGCTGTGCCACCCAGGCGCCCCTGTCTATGATGTTTTATACAGAGTTGATGGCTGTTATCTGCAGGAGGATTGGTCTGAGAGGAGCTATTCTATTGCCAAGAGCATAACCAACTGCTTTATTTTGGAGAGAAGGAAGTTGACATAGAGAGAGGTCTAAGGCTTAGCTGGAGGGATGTGCGTGCCTATGTGAATGAGAGAAATATGCCCAGGCTGGGATCCCCGTCCCAGCTCTGCTAAGGTGCTCATAAGGTCCCCCATCTCGGGACACTGGCCTCCAGGGCACAGAAGAGAGCCCTCTTGGAGATGGGCAGCCTTTGAGGTGACTTTGAGCGGAGCTCATGGGCCATGGCCAACTAACATGAAGAAGCCAAAGTAATGATGATAGCTTATGTATTCATTGCAAGGCACTATGCTAAGTGTTCCATAGACAGATCTCATTTAGCCTTCCCCAGAACCTTTAAATTAGGTATAATTATTATCCTCATTATGTAAATAATTAGTGAGACCTAAAGAGAGCAAGTGACTTTTCTCTCAGTCACATAGCTGAATGCCTGTGGGGGAAGGACTAAAATCTGGATCTGCCTGACTTTAAGGCCCTTTTCTTATAAGCATAGTTATAGGTTTTACCTGTCCTTCCTTGCAGACAAACATGGTAATAAGTTCATTATCATATAAATACATAAATATTTACTTTTCTGATTCCCTTGTCTCCTCCCTCAGTAGGGAGAATATCTAGGTCCAATGGCCCCTGCAGTGCCAGGAACCCCAAAGGGGTTCTACAACCCCGTTGCAGAAGACATGCTTTCATCTGAGAGTCAAGGGTTCTGACTGTAGACCTCGTTGTTGCCAGTGTCCTGGTGTGCTGGGCAAGTCACCGTGCTGTTCTTTATTTATTCACCAGTAAGTTGGGATAAACTCTGAGATCTTTTCTAAAGTTGTTAACAGCCTAATTCTAAGGTTTATTTTTGGTGGCCAGGAGCTAGAAAGAAGCCTCTTGCCCAAATCTTGCTTGTGAACCATGAATTGTCATTGATATCTTTACTCCCCAGATATCTGTCAAAAACTAAACGGAAATAAGAAAACCAGGCTCTTTTTTTTTTTTTTTAAGATTTTATTTATTTATTCGACAGAGAGAGAGACAGCCAGCGAGAGAGGGAACACAAGCAGGGGAAGTGGGAGAGGAAGAAGCAGGCTCATAGCGGAGGAGCCTGATGTGGGGCTCGATCCCGGATCGCCAGGATCACGCCCTGAGCCGAAGGCAGACGCTTAACTGCTGTGCCACCCAGGCGCCCCGAAAACCAGGCTCTTAACATGGTGCTCTTCAATCTCTGACTCCAGCTACAGCCTCCCTGCCCGCTCAGTGCTGCTGGCCTCTCCGTCATTACTTAGGGCTACCTTGATCTGGCTAGGCCACTTTTTGCTTCTAGAGCTCTAATTCCGACAGAGGGACCAAGCTCAAGGGTACAATAGTCATGTATCTTGGTGGCCTGTGCTCTAGGCTTAGGTGGTTAAACTTTCCCATCCACAGAAAGAATCTACCTGCTTAACCTGTTCAGGGTGGGAGGAAAGGATTGTTTACATGTCTAATTCCCTTGAGACTCAGTTTCCATGCCTGCCTTTCAGTCACTGTGTTCAACCCTAGACTCACAGCATGGTAGTTTGGATGTGGGACCGGTTTTCTGAGGAATTCTCGGTCTACAAGTTTTTATGATCAGATAAATTAAAGAATTAAAGTCCTGACTAAAATGCCTTCTTGGCCCCAGAATCTTAACAGTTTCTGGAATCTCCAAGGTCTGCTTCTCCCCTCTCTCAACCCTACCTGGTTCTTTTTTTCTAATTTTTAATAATCATGCTGGAAAAAGCATCCTGTGTGTGGGGGGGGACTAGTGGAGTAGAAAGAGGTATATGGTGCAGACTCATAGTGTTAGAGCTGTCTTTTTGAGAATGACAGCTTGGGACACAGCCAGGAGAGGACTTCACATTCTTCATCTTCCCAGAAATGGCTCTAGTAGGAGGTTAGGAGCATAAACTGCACTGTCCTTTTGACTCACTGTGTAACTTTGGGAAATGAATTGAGCCTTTCTGTGGTCCTTAAAGGATGCCACGGTGTTGCCTCTTATAACTTTGTGTCAGCGAAGACCCTTGAAATATTAGGAGAGGCTTGGAAAGATAAAGTGACCTTACAAAGGTGACGTTTCTGGTCACTGCTAAAACTATAACAGTATTTAAATGGAGCTTTCTGACTTGTCATAAACTTAGGTCCTCAATGTACTCGGAGACAGAACTCTCCAGGTCATTCTGGGGATATCTGCATCAGATGTTGACATTTTACTGTCTGTGTGCCAAAGAAGGCAAGGGGCAGATTTTCCCTCACGGGGGGCCAGATGTCGCCACTTTTGCTTACAACTTCTTTTTGCCTTCTCCCTCTTCACACTTGTGTTGCTTCCAAGAGCTGCTCCCCATCTGCTAACTTAGACCTGGTCGGGGGTAGAGTCAGCAAAGAATAAGAGAAGGCCCTCATCTTGGCAAAACTTTCGAAATTTTCCACTTCCCTATCTAAAAGGTGACAATGTTCATGCCTTACGTTCAAGATTCCCAGGATTGCTGCAGTTATCACCGATGGACAGTTCAATGCTCTTAAATTCTCACAGCAAGAGTTTCCCCGAATGGCAACAGGTAGCTGGATGTCATTTAACTGCTCTGGGTCCTTGTTTTCTCATCTGTGAGGTGAGGCAGTAGGAGTCACAGGTGGTCCAATGTTCTGTCTCGTCTTCACAGGCTGCGTCTGTCTTTTCACTATTATTGTGTCCAGTGATCATTACCAAAGCTGGCATTGCCTAAAATTATTCATTTTATTACCTTTTTTCCTAAACAAAATAATCTCCAAGCTCCTCTCCTACTTCCTCTCACACTTTACCAAGTACTAAGATTAATAAAAGCCCATGACCTTTGTCTCGTTCTAGCTCAGTAAGAGACAGGAGGATTTCACCGTCTTAGGGAAATATTTCAGGGCTCATCATTGACTTGAGTTTTCTTTGACACACTATTTTGGGGGAGTTTTATTTTATTTTTTAATTTTTTTTAAAGATTTTATTTATTTATGTGACAGAGCCAGCGAGAGAGGGAACACAGCAGGGGAGTGGGAGAGGAAGAAGCAGGCTCCCAGAGGAGGAGCCCGATGTGGGGCTGGATCCCAGAACGCTGGGATCACTCCCTGAGCCGAAGGCAGATGCTTAACGACTGCGCTACCCAGGCGCCCCTTGGGGGAGTTTTAATTCGTAGTTAACACTATTTTCTCTATGCTAAAGACCCACCCAAATATTCTAGCCCTAACTTCTCAGCAAAGTTCTATTCTTACCTCTGTAGCTACTCTGGGGAAGTTTTCACTTGGGAAGAACATCCCACCTCAAGTCAATCAACAGGTATTTTTTGAGCAACTGATATATATCTAACATTCTGAGTAATCCATAAGTTGAAACTGGGGAGAAAAAACCCACAGTACATTCAGTCAGGAATCACTTGTTGAGGGCCTATTTGTATGAGATGCCATAAAGCCTGGGGGGTAGTGTGGCCACATAGCCCCATTGTCCAGAAACTATCCTTTTATACAAGTTGTATTGGAGTAATTATTAATATCAATCTTTCTGACCTTCAAGAGTGTCCTACTTTGGATGATAATTTATAAGGTTGCATTAATGATGGGGAACGGCCAGGCCTTTGTACGCTCAACCATGGGAATCAAGTCAATGGAGAAAATTACCATAGCAACTAAGAACCAGGATGAACAGTGCTTTGTTAACACGGGAATAGACATCGTCACACTCTTGGTATTTTTTAGTTCGGATGGGGCAATTACTTCTGTTAGCTGAGATGTTTGTATGGGCTATGTTGTGCCGTTGGCCAAATCTAACGCAAAGGGGTATTTCCTCCCGGTTAAAATTCTGGCCAGCGTCTAGGTCTCTGAGATGGGATTCACCTATTGCTGAGACATGTCAGGTCTCTCATTTATGACACACAGATCAAGAAGAAGCCTTAAAGAATGGGCAACAAGTAAACGCTAGCAGCTTGTGTAGTTCACATCCAGAAAAGGGGCTTGAGGTCTCATTGGCTCAGCTCAACAACCATGCCTGAGAGTGTCTACAAGCCAAGGACTGGGCCTTTAGTCAACAAGGCAGAAGGAATTTTATGAGCAATGCCCAGAGGTAGGAAAGAGGGTGGGTTATGTGGGGACCGCCAAGCAACTTGGCATCGGTGCCCGGTGAGTCAGCCGGTGACAGTGGATCTGCCTAATGGAGGCTAAGGAGCTAGGCAGCAGCCAGAGAACAGAGAACCTACAGCAAGCATGCAGTGTTTTTTAAGTTTCGAAATGAGATGGGACTTCAGATACGACTCCATCCGTAGGGCCCCGACGTCCCTGGCTGCCACCACATGTCCAGCAACAGGATCTCTTCAGGGTTCCTGCTGATCTCTGAAAACCCTCTCTGCCCTCTCCAGGGCTCTGTGCACAGGCATGCTGCAGGCACATGCTGTAGCCCTTGGCAGGGCTGATGAAACACTTTCTGCAGATCCAGGACAAACAAGGCTAGCTAGCTAGGAGGGAACACCCAGCCCTGGGCCGATGTCCCCATGTTTGGTGTCACCTCCAGATGCTACAGATGAACTCCTGCAGCAAGGACAATTGATTCACTGGTCAAGGTAGCAGTAGTGTTTATGCTCTTCCCGAGAGAGCAGCAGTTGCTGACAGTGCGGGGCTGGCACGAAGATCTCGCTGGTTCCTCTGATCATTCCTCCCACCGGTGGACTTGGATGGCCCCAAAGGCCATGTGACCGGCTTGGTGTGCCACCCCCAAGCTTCTGGATCCTGAAGTTCCTACCCCTCTGAACTGCAGTAGACAAATCAGGTGATCTTATTTACCCTGGCAACGTAAGTTCTTGGCAATAGAAGCAGAACAGTATGGGTTGGTGTATAAATACAGATAAGTTTAAAAAAAAAAAAAAAGACTTGTATCATTTTGGAATGAGCAAGTAGAATCCATCAAAAAGGCAAAATGTAAAACTAGCGTGTAGAACTATGAGAGGGACACGCCGACAAGGATTTTGTTCAAATAAGAAAATTATTAAGTAGATGACCAAAGGAGTGCCTGCATGGTTCAGTTGGTTAAGCATCTGGCTCTTGATTTCGGCTCAGATCATGATCTTGGGGTCGTGAGATAGAGCCCCGTGTTGCGCCCCATGTCCATACTCAGTGGGGAGTCTGCTTGAGATTCTCCCTCTCCCTCTGCCCTTCCCCCTGCTTACACACCTGCTCACGTGCTCTCTCTCTCAAATGCATAAATCTTTTTTAAAAAAGGAAATAGATGGCCAAGAACTTTGATTTTTTATCTTTTTAAAAAGATTTTATTTATTTATTTATTTATTTGAGATAGAGAGCGCGAGCAGGGGGAGGGGAAGGAGGGTGAGGGAGAAGCAGGCTCCCTGCTGAGCAGGGAGCCCCATGTGGTACTCGATCACAGGACCCCGGGATCATGACCTGAGCTGAAGGCAGATGCTTAACCGACTGAGCCACCCAGGCACACTTTGGCCAAGAACTTTTAAAACCAAGGGCAGATTACTTGCTTTTGAGTTTGCTAGACATAAACTCTAAGCATGGTATCTTCAAGTAACATCTCTTTAAGGTACAAGATGGGATTTCTTCAAGTTGGGTGAAAAAATTTCCCTTCACTAATTCACTTAAACACGCTTCTTCGATTGGTGTTTTTTCTTCTCCATGACAAGTGTCTAACCAGGGCTCATTTGGTGAAGAATCAATGATGAGCTAAGGGAGCATGGAGAGGCATTCCCCTCCTTTTGGGATTTTGGGGATGCCAAGATATGGACACCAGGATAAGTCCACGAGGTTCCTGGGCCGGAACTTGGGGCCCACGCTGGTTCAGGCTGGTGCCGATCACTTTAGCCAAAATGCCTTAAGGAGTATGCTCGGAACTGGGCACCTAAGATCACACGATTATGATTATTTCTACCTCTGACTCTCACAGGAAAGAGCTCCCATTTCACCGCCACCTTTTTGTTTTTTAAGATTTTATTTATTTATTTATTTGACTGAGAGAGAGAGAGACAGCGAGAGAGGGAACACAAGCAGGGGGAGTGGGAGAGGAAGAAGCAGGCTCCCAGCAGAGCAGGGAGCCTGATGCGGGGCTCAATACCAGGACCCTGGGATCACGCCCAGAGCCGAAGGCAGACGCTTAACGACTGAGCCCCCCAGGCGCCCCCATTTCACTGCCTCCTTGATGAAGTTTCAAGTGTTTCCCTGTTGTGTACACCAGTGCTGCTCGAAGTGTCTGTCCCTGGTGACAGGTGGGGCTGGAGAGAGAATGTAAATCCACGTACTACTTTTGCACAAACCCACCCACGGAAGCGACGAGTGCTTGGGGAGACGGCTGACATACAATACGGCTTAAGCTCCTCCTCCTGATGGAGAAGGGGGGCTTTGCAGACCCGCATCTTGTCTGCAGACTGACACACATTACTGTCTCTCATGTCATCTTTACAGTTTATAGTCATTAAGCTGAACTCACTTAAAAACAATGGCTTTGGAACCAATTTCAAACTTGCAGAAAAATGGCAAGAATGGAACAAAGAACTCTATACCCTTCACCCAAGCCCCTTTTCAACCATGATGCGCTTGCTAGCGGAGTCCAAGTCTGGATCACATGATCCAGTCTCTCTAGTCCTGGAATGAGTTTCAGATCCTTGACCTTTATGACCCTTAACGTGGGTTTGCCCCATGCTTCAGTAGGACTAGCCCACATTATGCGGTTTGAGCAGGAATGTCACAAAAGTGATATTGTGTTCTTATTGCTCCCTATCAGGTGAGCCCTGCTGTCATTTTGTCCCATTAACTTTGTGTCCCAGTGGTCACTGTGATCACTTGATTAAGATAGTGTCTGCCCCATTTCTCCACTGTCGAGTTACTTTTTTCTTTTATAATTAATACGTAGCATGTAAATATCCATTACTCATTCGACTTTCACCTACTTGCACCCATGGCGGTACCTTGCCTGAATTTATTATCGCTATGATGTTTGCCAACTAGGACAATTTCTAATTGTATCATTCCTTACACATTTATTGGTTGGCATTCTATTGCAAGGAGGAACTTTCTCAGCTGCCATTCTTAAGTTCATTCATTTGCTTATAAACAAATGAGTTATTCTTCAATGGGTTATAACGCCTTATTATCATTAATTATTTTGATGTTCAAACTGACCTAGATTTTGACACCAGAAGCCCCGTAAACCTGGCTTCTGTGTCCTTTTGACTCGTGCCCATCATCCTCGAACACTTTCTCCACAACAAGCTGCTCTTGGCTTACTTTGTAATTTCCCTGCCCCAGCTCTGGATCAGTGAGTTCTCTAGGAGACCTTGATTTCTTTTCGTGGAGAGCCAAGATCTGGGTCCTTTGCTCCCGGAGTGCTGCTTCTAGCAGGCCCTCTCAGTGGACAGAGCTCAGAAGTGCATGTACTTTCATACATACACACATACCTTCCCAAGTATGTATGTCTGCACATGAATCTTTCCATCAGTTTTTCTTTCTGCTTCTCTGCTCCCGCTATCCTTAGTATGCATACTTGCTCAACGCCTTGTATGTATCCATTCCCTCAACTGTGTAAGGCTGGCTCTCTGCCATGCTCTGACACTGTCCTTGCAAAGTTTGTCATCACTAGCTGTCACCAGCTGCCCTTGCCGCCTCAGTCCAATACTGTCCTGGCCCAGGCCCTGTTATCCCCCGCTGGCACCTGCCCAACGACTTTCCGAAGTAAACGAGAAAGAAGAGGAAGTCAGATTTGTGTTTCTTAATTAGAAGAAAAAGGATCAAAGGCTAAATTGCAATTATCTGCAACAGTTACTTCTCGGTTCGCTGACGCACCACGAGACAAGCCATCTACCAGTACCGTATGACTACTGACATCAAGGGGTCTTCTGTGCCTGTAAGTCGACTTCAGGACTGTAATTATCTCCAGGAGAGTGGGAGCAGGTGGTGCTCGCGCATTCTGCAGTGCATTTTGGCCTTCGCTAGAGCGGCAGGAGTAGGGCTGTCAGCACTGATTTTCACGTTGCTAAATCAGCAGAATGCTTTTCAACTGGTCTAGACGTGTATCATGCCTAATGAAAGAAGAACAAAAACAAACAATTGAATTTTCAGCGGTTCTCACCAAGAGGTTATACTATTCATCCTCAAGGCGGTATTGACTTCTGTCGAAACGAGCACCGGAAAAATAAATGTGTTCCTATAGTCAGGATGACGGTTACCTAATGATGAACCCACATTTCCCGTCACTTGGGCAATAAGTATTTGCTAGCCCTTCCAAGCTGATTGTAAGCTCCTTGAGGGCAAGGGGCAGGATGGTACACTTAAGCAATTGCCCACAGTGACTTGCAGTTAGTGGCCCATTAGGAGTTGATGGCTCAAGGTTTGTTTTGGTCTGATTTTTTTTTCCTCCAGCTAGACCATTCACCATAACACTGAGTTAGGACTCACGTCTATTTTTGTATAGTCTACTGGTCACCTCCATCATTTACATTTTAGGTAGGACTGAAATGTGTAAACTACTGAACTGGTTAAGGGAGTCAGAGGCAGAAATAAAGCCCTTTTCTATTTCACCACCCCTCCCTCCCTGCCTCTGATACACAGGCTGATAGAACTGATGCAAGAATGACCCCAGTCTAGGTGAGCAAATGGCCCTGCTGTGAATTGCGTGACTTCAAGTCCAGAGCCGCGTAGCAGGACATCCCGGCTCAGGACTGCGGGAGGCTGGCTTCTGCCAGAAACTCTGATCAACTTCCAGCAACTCACCTAATTTCTCCGGCCTCGTGGTTGTGTGCGCCTGTCAAATTGGAGGTTGGACGTCATGATCTCTAACAGTCTGTGGTTCTCGAGTTTTTTTACTCAGTCCTTATGAAATATTACGATTCATGGCCACATCCTGAACCACAGCACAAAGATGGCAAAGTGGAAAACAGAGAGTGAAAGTATTGTCTATGCTAACACGAGAAAGACCTTTCTCTGGATACTAAGCTCCAAACCTCGCTTTCTCAGTGTGTGTGTGTTTGTGTGAGTGTGTGTGTGTTGGCGTGTGCGTGTGCAATTACAGGAAGAACAACAGAAAGCCACTTACAGCTGCTGCTGTAGATTATTCTAAAATTCGTATGAAAAGACAATCCTTAGGATCGCTAAAACAGTTGTGAAAAAGAAGAATAAAATGGAAAGAATCACTCTCCTGATATTAGGTCAAGGCTATGTGGTCATGGCAGAGGGACAGACACGTACTGCGCCGGAACAGAATAGAGAACCCACATAAATAGGCCCCGCTGCTTTTTGACAAAGGTCCGAAAGCGAGTCCATGGAAGGAGGACAGCCTTTTCAACGGGTGGATTTCTACAGGCAAAAGGAAAGGGCCTGCACCTAAGCCTGTCACCTTATATAAAAATGAACTCAAAACGAGTCATACATTTACATTTAAAGTGCAAAACTATAAAACATTTAGAAGAGAACATAGGGCAAACTCTTTGGGATCCGGGGCTAGGCAAAGAATTCTTAGACTTGACATAAGAGCATCCCATCAAGAGAAAATATGGCAAATTGAAAAAAAGTAAAATTTTTTGCTCTGAGAAGGTCCATGTGCAGAGCGTGCAAAGGGAAACTATCGATTAAGAGAAGTTCGATCTCCACATCTGACAAAGGACTGGTATCTAGAATATCTAAATAGAGTTCTCAAAACTGAACAGTTGAAAAACAAAAAAAAAATCTCCAAAGAATCCAATTAGAAAATGGGCAAAAGACATGAAAGGATATTTCACCACAGAAGGCACACGGACGGCAACTAAGCCATCTATGAAAGGATATTCAGCTTAAGCAGCTGTAAGGGGAATGCAGATTAAAAGCACAACGAGATAGCGCTATACACCTCTCAAAATGTCTAAAATAAAAAATTGTGATACCCCCCAAAAGCTGGTGAGGATGTGAAGAAATTGCATCCGTGACTGGTGACATTGTAAAATGGTACAGCCACTCTGGAAAACAGTTTGGCAGTTTCTTACGAGATTAAACATGGCTCTGCCGTATGAGCCTACAATATCACTCTTGGGCATTTACTGCAGATAAATGACAACTTGTGTTCACATAAAAACCTGTAAGTGAATGTTCAAAACAGTTTTATTTGTAATCGGCTTAAACTAGAAGCAACTCAAGTGCTCTTCAAGATAGTAATTGCTTAGCAAACAGGAGCGTCTATACCGTGGAATATACTCAGCAATAAGAAGTCACAAATTGATACATGAAACGACTTGGATGGATCTTCTGGGAAGTACGCTGAGTGGAAAAAGCCAATTCCCAAAGGTTACATACCATACTGGTCCATTTATATAACATTCTCAAAAGTACAAAATCATACGTGACGGACACCAGATTCGTGGTTGCCGGGGGTCAAGGCCCAGGGTGGGATGGAGGACGGGGCAGGGAGGAGGAGCAGAGGGAGAGAGGAGGTGAGTCTATAAAAGGACAACGTGGGAGGCCTTTGTGATGTCTTGACCACGTCAATGTCAGCATCCTGGTTGTGACGTTGTATTATACTTTCACCAGATGTTATCACTGGGGGAACCTTGGTAAACAGTAACCCGGTTCTCATTTCTTAAAATTGCAGGCAAATCTACAATTATCTCAAAATAATAAGTTTAATTTTTTTTAAGATTTTAAAAAATGTATTTATTTGACAGACAGAGAGAGAGAGAGCACATGAGTGAGCACAAGCCGAGGAGCAGCCAGCAGAGGGAAAGGGAGAAGCAGGCTCCCCGCTGAGCAGAGAGCCTGATGCCGGGCTTGATCCCAGGACCCCGGGATCATGACCTGAGCCGAAGGCAGACGCTTTAACTGAATGGGCCACCCAGGTGCCCCACAAGTTTAATTTTTTATAAAAGGAAACCTGAGTGCTGTCTGTTGGGGCTTAGTTTCTTCTTTTTTCTTTTTTCTTTTTTTTAATATTTCTTTCTTTCTTTTAGAGAGAGCATGAGGGGGACGGGCGGAGGGAGACAGAGAGAGAGAGAGAATTCACAAGCAGACTCCCTGCTGAGTGCAGAGCTGGACACACGGGGCTCCATCTCATGACCCTGAGATCACCACCTGAGCTGAAACCAAGAGTCAGCTGCTTAACCACTGGGCCCCCCAGGTGCCCCTGGGCTTAGTTTGATGCAAGTAAATGGCGTGAAAGGGTGTGCAGTTCAGGAGAAGAAAAGGCTAACGTGACCACCAAAGAGATTGTATAGAGCTTGGTGACAATGATCTTTTTCTGTCTATATTCCCGGAGCACTTGGCCCCAACTACAACCCTGCCCATAGAAGCGCTTGGTAGTTTTGTTTTGTGTATTATTCTTAGCATGGAGTACAAGTTGCCTTGTCAGGAAGTTCAATTTGTATATGGAACTGAGAGACACTTAGGAACGATAATAGGCAACTCCAATGCGGTTCTTGTGAACAAGCCAATGATCTTTTTGTGAAAGAGGATAATAATTAGCTTCGAGAATATAACCAAAACATAATCAAGTCCTTTCTCATAATATGGGGTTAGGTTGTGTTTCAATCCCATAGAAGTTTTGTTTGTTAGCTTGCTTTTGTTTTATTTTCCAGGATATCCTTGAACTACGTTCACTAGCATAGGAAGCAGGAGCCTTGGAACGTCTGTGCTCTAAGGAAAAGGTTCTCACCCTTATTTCTGGGTCCCGGGGCTCTTAGGAAGTGCCTCAGGAGTCTGGGGAGGGGGAAAGGGGCGTGCTCCCCTCCTTCCTGCAATTTCCACCTTGGGCAGCACCTTTTCTATTTATTTTACTAATTGGGTTCACCTCAGATTTCCTTTAGGAATAGATTCCAGCCCTTCCTAAAACATTTGGAAACCACCTGCTGCTCCTGTCGCACGCTGTCCCTCAGAGCTGAAGTTGCGCTCAGAGACCCTTGTCCGCATCTGGGGAGACAGCTGGGACGCCTGGCAGAGAAGGAGTGAGACATGCTGGAAAGGAGGAGGACAACAAAGGCCCTGAGCCGCTGCTCTTCCTTTCCTGCTCTCGCTACTGCGGCCTGCGGTGCTCATGCAGGGCTGGCCCCCGTCCTGGGAGAACAGACAACGCCCGGCCTGAGGCTCTGGGCCAGAAACTTCCCTTTAAAGAGCAGAAACATGAACCGGTGTGAAAGGGATTTTTGGAAAGAAAACAATTTTTCTTTGCTTTCTCTTTTCAGTGTGTGTGTATGTAAGAATAATGAATGAGTAATAGAAGGTGTGAGGATTCAAGGTGGCGAGGTGATTGTTTAGCTGATGGAAAAGCTCCTGGAGACTGGAGAATTCAGATGAACAGATGCTTGATTAGACAGGCAAGTGTGCCAGCGTGCAAAAGGGATTTATGAAAATATTTGGGGGGAATGTGTCAGTGTTTGTTTCAATAGATAATTGATTACTAGCAAATGATTAATAATACAATAATTTTTTGGTAAAACGGTATGTAATAACATCAGTGAAATGTCACCTAGTTAGTTCCACATTCAAATGGGACCAAGGCGTCCACTGAAGGACTATTAACTAGATGACCCTGGGGGTGGGCCCAGCAGAAGCAGTGAGTGATTTCTCTTTCTCAGCAACTGTTTCTACTTTCTCTGAAAGAGATGTGAGCTCTGGAAAGCTTCACCCCCCCTTTGCTGGTGGAGTTCCCTTCGGATAGACTGGGGCTTCATAAAAACTGTTCCAAGTCCCCATTAGGGTTTTCTCGGCATGGGAGACCTTCCTTCAGTTCTAGCTGACGGTCAAGGCCAGGGGGAGGAGGTGACAGATGTAAAAGGAAGAGCATGTGTGTCTGCACCATAGAGACGGCCAGCAGGAAGGGAGGCTGGAGTGCTTTGGAGAGGAATCCCCACCTCCTTGATCTCCTGTGCCTCTTAAGGCCTCTTGAACGTGCTGGGCCACAGAGGAGCTGAGACCGTGTAGTTGGCCAAGTTCCCAGGAGCACTTCAGGGTTACTTTCTGGGGCCTGAGGCCTGCCATATGGCTAGGTTCAGCCTCTGTCCCAGTAAACAGTTTCTCAGGGAGGTCTTCAGTGCCCTACTGGGTAGGGACGGGATGGAGGGGAAAGAGGTGGTAGGACTTACATCCAAACCATTAATAACCCCTTTCCTCTTCGAATTGACTGGAGTTTCCAGAGGGCGTTTGGCCATCCGCACTACAATTAGGAAACAGAAAACCTAACCAACATAAACACATCTAAACCACAGACGAAATCACCACTCTGTTATAACCCATCCAAAAAAAAAAAAAAAAGAAAGAAAGAAAGAAAAAAGCACTATCCAGCCAGAATCTAGCCCATGACCAGCCTGGGCTCTCTGGGCCCCCCAAAGGTCTGAGAGGACCCTAGAGGCCCAGGATAGGGGAGCACGGGCAGGGCTCAGTCAGCAGGGTTTGCTTGCACTGCTGGGATCTCAGGTGGAGTGCTCCGCGGTAATTCATAGCCCTCCTGCTCCTTTTTTTTTTTTTTTTTTAAAGAATTTATTTATTTATTCGACAGAGATAGAGACAGCCAGCGAGAGAGGGAACACAAGCAGGGGGAGTGGGAGAGGAAGAAGCAGGCTCATAGCGGAGGAGCCTGACGTGGGGCTCGATCCCACAACGATGGGATCACGCCCTGAGCCGAAGGCAGACGCTTAACTGCTGTGCCACCCAGGCGCCCCTCTCCTGCTCCTTCTTGAAAGCATTCTCATTTGGACCATCAACTATAGGGTCTCTGAATGAATGAACCGATAAGTTGACTCCTGGCCTCCGCCGAGGGTCTGCACGTCTGCTCTGAAGTCTCACTCTTTCCAGACAACTCTTCAACCTGGGTCAGCACACTGTGGGCAGCAGTTCAAGTCTAGCCCTTGGCCTGATTTTGTAGTTTTGTACAGCCCACGGCTAAGAACAGTTTTTCCATTTTTAAAGTTTTTTTTTTTTTTGAAAGAATAATGTGACAGAGGCTGCAGGTGGCCCATGAAGCCTAAAAGAGTTAACTATATGGCCCTTTACAGAAAAAGGTTGCCAATCCCTGATATAATCAACCCCTGATCTTGCATTTTGAGGGGGAGGGCCGGGATCCTGGATCATTATTAATGTTTTTGACCCCAGAGAAAAATGAGCATTATGCAGCCTCATCTTACCTTTGCCAAATTCAAGTCCAGCTGAGGGCTCAAGGTTAGGGAGGGACGTCTGTGTGAGATGAATGATGCCAAGTAAACATGGAGAATCCCACACGGACATAGACCTCTGTTGAGATTCCCTATCTCCTCCCGGAGGGCTCTTCACGGTGCAAGGAGAGGAAGGAGGGTTAGAGCCGTCCTGTGCCATGACAAAGGGCTTCCCTTCTGGTGGAAGACGACGCTGAGGCCACGGGTCCTGCCTATGGGCTAGAACGCCTCTGTAGCCACAGGCCTCTTTGGTGGTTTCCTGCCACTGATCAAATCCAGTTGGGCCCTTGGATACTCAAATCATGCACTGTTTCCATTTACGCTTCCATGTGGCCTGTGGGCCTCACAAGTGCTGAGGAAGCCTTTGGGAGGGATGTACCATTTGCATCTAAAGACGTGTGTGTTGGGGGCACGTGGGTGGCTCAGTCGGTGAAGTGTCTGCCTCCGGCTCAGGTCATGATCCCAGGGTCCTGGGATCGAGCCCCACATTGGGCTCCCTGCTCGGGGGGGAGCCTGCTTCTCCCTCTCCCTCTGCCGGCTGCTTCCTCTGCTTGTGCTCTCGCTCTCTGTCTCTCTGACAAATAAATACATAAAATCTTGAAAAAAAAATTAAAAAATAAAGACGAGAGTGTTCACTTCTCCCCCAGGGACTGCGTATCTCCAGAGGGAGGGACTTCCTTTTCAGAATCGACCATTTCAGTGTCAGTTCTGTGGGAGGGACTCCAGGGTCAGGGGGCAGAGTTCTTGGAAAAAGAATGAAGGACCCACGTGGTCCTCCTGGCTTTGTCACAGACTGGCTCTGTGACTTTAGCACACACACGGAAGGCCTTCGTATCTTTACCCCTGAACACGAGCCGCTGTATCTTCAGCGTGAACACGGATTTCATGTAGTCCGAGCTGTTGTCTGGAATGCTCTTTATTCCTGTGATTCTTGTGAAGAATGGAAGTGGTGTACATGGTATTTCTTACTAGTTTATATTTAGAAGCATTTTTAAAATGAACATGTTGGCTGACTCTTCAGTACTCAGGGCACCACTAGATCCCCTGGTTGCTTTATCCCGGCTAAAAACACCCAGAGCCCCTTTGGTGGAGCCCTTGACGGGACAGCAGAGTCAAGGCCAGGACCCAGGCTTCCGGACTCGTTATACCGAGAGTCAGCAGGACGCCCTGCTTTTCCTGGCTGTCAGAGGGTTCATCTAAAACATGAATAGCTCTTAGAGCAGTTGGGGAGAAAAAGCACCTAGCACCGCCCTGCACACAGTAGATAAGCCATAAACGTTCAACTGAATAATTCAGAGCTGGATATTTGCTAATCTGGGGACATTGCCCTAGGAAAGTGTTTTGTACTGTTGTTTTTTTTTTCCCCTCCAGACATCTCTGAGATGTCTGTCTCACAAGTTAGAATTGTGTAATGATTATGGAAACCACACTGCCATCTCCAATAGACATTCATAAAAACTACTGTTGACTTTCCCCCTTCCCATTTCTGCGAAGGCAAACCGCGGGCGGTTTGACTGTCTTGAGAAAGGCAGGCAGGCAGGTACGTGCATCGCTCCCTTTTCGCATTTATTCACTAGGTGCCGAGGTTTGATAGGCTCCACCTTCCCACTGGCCTTCTCAGCGTGGCTCACACGGAGTGACAGGACACATCTGGCAGCAATTTGCCCCTCCGTCCATCCCATCTAGCTCTGACATAAAACATCTCCGGAAATCCTACTTAGGATGAGTGTCTGACACCCCAAGAAGAGGTCTCACCAGGAGCTGGTTGGATTGCTGGTTACAGTGTGTCTGCAGAAGCAGGTAGAAGCTACCAGGGCTGTTTATAGTTTTCCCACCTTTAAAAACAGTCAACCCAAAATAGGTTTCATGAGCAAGTGAGAGGGTAGGAGACACGCCCTCAGATCAGTAAAAACGGGTTCCTAACAACACTGGCCCTGTGCTTCTCCAGCACTTAGCTGTGACCGGCCTTCACCGTTGTGACCTCTGAACAGCAATTGCCACCCTTCCTGTGTGCCTTAGCTTTCTAACTCAGCCCCTGGTTGAGACCTAGCCCTCTGAAGACCTACACTCTATATGTGGGAACACACTGATTGAAAATAATTCTCCCCGGGGACCTGGCTGCCTCAGTCGGTGGAGCGTGCAATTTTTGATCTTGGGGTCATGAGTTCGAGCCCCATGTTGGGTCTAGAGATTACTTAAACGGAAAAAAAAAAAAAAAAGGAAATTAAAAAAAAATATTCTCACCAGCCTCCGACTGACTCCCAGAATACAGTCAGTTTTAAAAATAGAAGAGTTTCAGGGGCGCCTGGGTGGCACAGCGGTTTAAGCGTCTGCCTCCGGCTCAGGGCGTGATCCCGGCGATCTGGGATCGAGCCCCACATCAGGCTCCTCTGCTATGAGCCTGCTTCTTCCTCTCCCACTCCCCCTGCTTGTGTTCCCTCTCTCGCTGCCTGTCTCTATCTCTGTCGAATAAATAAATAAAATCTTTAAAAAAAAAAAAATAGAAGAGTTTCAGTTTTTTGTTTTCTACCTTTATTACATTTTTTGAGTTTGAGATACATACAAACCACTCTCTTGTACCACACAAAAGACACCCATTCTTGTGATTTTAAAGTGCATTTCCCCTTTAACTTCGTGTACAAAAATATTTATTTATTTTTTTAAAACACGCGGGCATTTCTTGACAAGGCACTCTCAGGCATCGGGGGAGGATGAGGCTCCGGTTCCACGTTCACACTGAAGTAAAAGTGAAACAGTGTCCTCACAGCTGCCTTCTCGGGAGGCCTCGCAGGTCCTGCAGGCTCTAGAAACCGATCACCGAAACTGCCGAAACCTTCATAGCTTTACAACTGGGGCTGCCTCGCTTTCCAACCACACGGAGGAAAAGCCGCCCGAAACCACAGACGCCCTTCCCAGGCCCACGTGTCCACAGGAAGTGCAGAGAAGCCACCAGAATGTCTTCGATGACCGTGTAGGATGCCATTAGGCTTATGACTCTTCATCCCCAGTTTCAGTGACCGGAACCCCCCAGAGCAGAGGGCCATGCGGCCTGCTCTGGCAAACCGCGCCCCGCGGAGGACTTTTCAACGAGGAAACAAATGCAAGACAATCAAGGTTTTCATTCGCTGTCCACTGAGAGGGAAGACCCAGAAAAACGGCCACTTCCCACAAAGGAGCCGACGCTGTTTTGGTTTAGAAACACACATATAACCCATTGAATGTCCAAGTGACTACAAGTAATGCTTGTTTTTTAAAAAGCAAATTATATGCAAAGATCAAAACCACAAAACATTTGTTTAGCTGTTCAAAATTTACATCTTTAAAAAACACTGAAAGAGTCATGTTTTGCCACCATTAAAATGAAACCTTAGAGAAAAAAATAAATTCTACCTTGACACTGAAATTGTTTTAATTTCTGGAGAACTACAGAACTCCCATTATTTCTCACCGCTTCCTCTATCATCAGAATACTTTAAAAAAATAAAATAAAAAGAAACGCATTCAAATGCTTCCTAGCTTCCAAGAAACACTGACAGCTTATTAATTATGTATCTTTCTATAATCCAGCTTATTTATTGCACCTAATTTGCGAATGCTCCCCAGGGCATTTGGGGGAAATAAATACGAAACGAAATGGGGCTGCTTCCCCATTTCTGGACAAGGACACCAGTGGTGGGAGGCCTGTCCTTCGGGGGCAACTTGTAAAGGGTACTAGGGCTGGGGGACATTCGTCACCATCACCAACAGCTGTGTGAGGGGCAAACCCCCAAGTCAGGCTGCAGTGACGTCTCCAACTAGGAAACCTGTGACTGTCTGAAGTTTGTAGACCTATTTCCTGCTGGTGCGCTCCGAAATCAAGAGGGGTTCTGTGGATCCTGGGACCATCTGTTGATATCCTGGGACAGAACGGGGCCCAAGGGAGAGAGACTGACTGGTGAATAAAAGACAGCATTCTTCAGATGCCCCCGCCTCCCCGAATGACAATGCTGACAGGGAAGTCTCACAACCACATTCTCCAGTCACAGAAGGGTCTTCGAGGCAGGTGGGGACTTGCCTGGTAGGGCGAGCATCCCAGGTGCACTGGTGGGGGATTTGCAACCAGTGCCCCCAGCAAAAAAAGCTGGGTGAGCTGGGAGTAAGAATAGGGGCAGGGGAGGGGAGGGCTTTTAGCTGTTTTAAGAGATACTTATTGCTGAATTACCATATTTCAAATTTTGACATGGGAATGTCTTACGATCACCATTACTGAAAACCAAACAGGAGTTTCTTGACGCCATTTTTCTTTTGAATACAGAATGATCTTGTTACTTTTAGTCTGGTAACATGTAAATGACAGTGCACCTTGTACCTTTCTTGGAGGAGGAGGGACTGGACTTCTTGAAATAAATTCACGACCTATATAAAATGGTCTGCTTCCATTCGGTTTTGATTTGCACTATCAATAGCTCTCCTCCCCAGATCCGTAGCACTGGAAGTACCGTTTGTGTACTCGATGTAGGTACGTCTAGATACAACTCAATTCCGCCCAATTCAGCAGAAGATGAAAATGCGATTTTTCCTGTAAATTGTATTATATGATCCCCAAGTCCTACCCATCTGGGCGAGGCATAAAAAAACAAAGCACTAGATTGCAGAAGAGTAACAGCCAATTTTAGGAACGAGAATTACATCAAACATCACTTAAGAACATTTAAAAAGTCAAAACATTTTAAAGTTCAAAAAAAGAAGGGGGGGGAACCAACCAACCACAAAACTCTAGGAGCCAAGACACTCCCTACCTGCCTTGACACTAACCGACAAAGCCATAGAAGCCAGGAGGCCTTTTCTAATTGATCTGGAATATGCAAGCAAAGGCAAGCAGAAGTAGTCTCTTTGCTTGCAGAGTCCAGGGGCCGTGCCTCCAAATGCAGGCAGCTGGGCTCCCTCTTCCTGCCTCCCTTGGGAAAATCTCACCTTACTAAGATCAGGCACATGGAAAATGAGACAATCATTTAATTAAGCTCCCAAACAAAACAAAAAAATAAAACAAAACCCCAACCTTCTCCAAATACATATGTAAAAATATTTTTTCAACACCCCCCAAGTGTAAACCAATCTCGTCCCCGAAAAATCACAGGGTTTGGGGATCCATCTGTCAGTGAACATCCCAGGGGGTCTCAGGACAGTATGAACCAACAGACTTTTAATGCATTGTCCAGTATGGGTAAGAACGACTCATCTCTGAGATTTCAGAGCTGCTGCACATTGACAATAAACTATGAGAACCTGGTGTTTTTCTCCTCTATCCCTTTATATGTACTCACACCCCAAAAATAAGGGCACCCAAATCAAAGTCCCTGGGTGCTGGTACAGAGTCCCGGACAGCGCAGATCACAGTCAAAGTCAAACCAAACACTCACCGAAGGCTTTGAGGCTGTATCGGATCTGCCAATCAAAACATCCTCAACACAGCATGGAGGAAGGCTCTCTAGGAAAAGAGTCTAAAATCCCTTTGCGAGGAAGGCGACGCCTGCAAGCCAGCCGAGCAAGTTCCAACACATCTTGTAGTTGGGCTGTCTGGTGACTCGGGGTAGGAGTGAGTACTTCGAAAGCTCCCCCAAAAGCCAAGAGGAAAAGCTACAGGTGTCCCCCTCGGACCGTCCTGCCTGTCAGAAGCCGGCAGTCTGGACCCCGGCACAGGACCTCCTTACTTCTGGTAACTGCTGTGCCGTTCTCTGCTGGGACACGTGTGTGGGGTCAGAAAGAGGAAGCGCCTGTTTCCGTCACAGGCGAATTTGCCTCATCTTTTCCTGAATATCAGATGAACCGTGAAGAAACAAAATGCAAAATGCAAAAAAAAAAAAAAAAAAAAAAAAAAAGTGCAGCGATAAGAGTGTGCGGTAAAGTACGCGTAGACAGGGAACAGCCACGACAGGCAGGAAGGACCCTGCTGGGTGGAGCGCACCCAGAGCTGAACGGCAAGGGTCCAAGGGGAGGTGGCTGGAGATGGAGTGACTTTCAGGTGACTGTCCACATCCCAGGGGGCAGGAGCGGCTCCTCAGGCAGCCGGGGCGCACTCCTGGTGGCTTCGTTCCCAAGCCGTATGAAGCCACCGTCCCCCAGGGTCGCCGGCAGTGCCTGCGGGCCTGGTGCCCGCCCAGGCCCCTGCCGGCACCGCGATCCTGCTCCGGACCCTCGTGGCCGCCCTGAGTGCCCAGCAGACCAGCACCCCAAATCTACTCCCCTCGTGGCCGCCCTGGGTGCCCAGCCGACCAGCACCCCACATCTACTCCCAGTGTGAAACCAATCCTGTGATCTAAACCTGGCTGGGTTTGCTGGCTTAAGGAAAAATGTGCATAGGATCCTTTCTTTTCAAAAACCGGGCCTAATGGCAGTTCAGCGTTTCTCCTGGCTTCCGTCTCCACCTGCCCGCGACCGCAGGGAAGGCTTCTGCGCACCTGCTCAGCCATGCTCCGGCACACGCAGTCCCTAATAGTAGGGCCCTAGCTTCTCGTACCCTAAGTAACTCGGCCACTCTGGAAACAGACCGTAGGAACACCGAGGGCTCCCAAACTGGTCAAAGGATATTCCAAAATCGGGCCCGTTCTGTGGCTCGGCTGTGCCCTGCGTGGACTTCAGCTCGGCTCGGATGATCCTGTAGTTTTTGCCTTTGTTGCTGTCCCAGTACGTCTGTCCGCTGCACTCAAAGCACACAGCAAACTCCAGCCTCTCGTAAGACTGAATTTTCTCAGGCAAGCTAATGTCAAAGGAGAACGTGTCCCTGTCCGAGCCGGCGTAGGTGTCCTTCACATACCGACAGGGGAAGTCTGAGAAGCTTTTCCAGGTGTCGAATGTCATTCTTATTTTCACCATCTTCTCGAACGCCAGGTTCTGCACCTTCACTGTGCCTGTGATGGCTTTGTCCTTCAGGACACAGTTTTCAAGGCATACGTGGTCGGTCTGAAGCCGGTTTCGAAAGTCTAAGTAATCAGCGGAAGGCTGTGTGAAATCCAAGACAAAGCTCTCGCTCTCCGCTGTCGTCAAACTCACAATGTTGTCTAGGAGCTCGGTGATGTTAAACGGAATATCTAACGGGTCATCGAATTCCGAGAACACTTTGACCATTGTCAGGGCCAGCCCTTGGTTGTCTGCGAAGGACACCCGCTTTTTCACCTTTTTCTCCCGGACGGTGGGGGCCACCATCCCGCTGGCTTCATTCTTGCTGCTCAGCTGAATGCAAGGCCTCAGTGGTTCGCTGGGCTTCGGTGAGGTCTTGAGGGCGAACCTCTCTCGGCGCAGGGAAGGGGCCATGCAGCTGTATCTGCACTCTATGTCCACAGCCATCATCGGGTTAGAGGAATAGGCTAGAACTCTGGCCAAAGAGAAGAGAAAGACACGGCAACGAGATCAGACAGACACGTTCAAGGCATCATTCCAACGGGGGCTGGCAAGCAATATCTGCCTTCGTCTCTGCCCACATGGCTGCAGTTTGGCATGAACTCAAGTGCCGGCCAGCGTGACCTTGGCTTCAGGCGAGATTAAGAGTGTAAAGTTGGGGGGGGGGTGGAAATGAAGGTTAAAACAAAAAAAAGTTAGGGAGCAGCTGTTGGTTTTAAAACTAAATACACAGGTATTTCCGTCAGGATTTCTTGGGGCCCTCAGTACGCTAGAGGGCCTTGGGGAATAGCAAAAAACAAGGTGCTGTTGCAGGAGTTCCCAAACTGATCTGACTAAGGAACCCTTTCCTATGGAGCATCTTGCAGAACACAGGTTCTGAGAAACGTGCTTTGGTAGATACTGCTTTAATATGACAAAAAGAAATGAATTCTTTTTTTTTAATTAAGATTTTATTTATTTATTTGAAAGAGAGAGAGCACAAGTGGGGAGAGGGGCAGAAAGAAGCAGACTCCCCAGTAAGCAGGGACCCCAGGACCCTGAGATCATGACCTGAGCCGAAGGCAGATGCTTAACCAACTGAGCCACCCAGGCGCCCCAAAAGAAATGAATTCATACCACAAATATTGACTGGTATTTACTATATGCCAGGTATTATGCTAGACACTGGAATTCAATTGTGAAGACAGACACAATCCTGTACACTAGATTTTTATATGCCAGCGTATCTTTCTCTTAAAAAATGCCAACAGTTCAGTTTTTTTAAACCTTACATATGGGTGGGTATTTGTTTTTTTTTCTATAGTGAAGATAACCTCTATAAGAATAAAAGGCAAAGAGAATCATGCTAAAGAGTAGATTAAATCTGACTTCATAAAAATGATATTTTTCTATAAGTGAAAAAAAAAGTAAAACCAAAAGACTAAAGACAAACTGGGAAAACATTTCACAAAAGTATGGCAGCAAAGAGTTAATACCTTCATATATAAAGAGTTCTTATGAAACAGTAACAAAGTCAAATAGTCCATACAGAAAAATGAGCAAAGAGCATGAATAGAAAACTCATGAAAAAAACTTAAACATGTCCCAGAAATGCGCAAAATGTCCAACCTTATAATTAAAGAATTTAGATTAGGAAACAATGCCTGTTTTTACATACTGAGTTAGTAAAGCCTTCTTAAAAATAATACAAATACATGGATTAGTCTAAATCAGCATAACCTTTCTAAATATTCTTATCAGTTTTGGTTCTAATATCACATACAGGTATTAATCTTAAGCAGTTACTTAATGCACAGCGGTTAATGTACTAAAATGTTCCATGCAACATTTTAGGGAGGAAAAGGTGAGAAAACCTAAAGGACCAATAACAGGTATCTGGTTAAATTAGGTATACGACATTCAGCGATAAAATTTTCTATCATTATTAAAACGATTATTTGGAAAAAAGGTTTAAGTTGCATGGAAAAAATTATATTGTTAATGTAAAAAATAGAGAAGATAAAATTGAGACTAGACTTGGGGGAAAAAAGAATATTGCATATACTTGCGGTATATGTACAGAAAAAAAGTAACTAGAGATATACTTAAAACTGTTAGAATATCCAGGTGATGCGATTTCAGGAAATTTGTTTTCCTGTGTTGTTTCTTACATTTTTTAAAATAACAGCACTTCTATAATCAGGGAGAAAAAAATGAATCTAATAAAATGCTTCAAATATGTAAGAGTGGCCAAAAACCTATCCCATCCAACACTATTGCCTCACTAAAGCCAAGCAATTTTTATGATTTAATTATCATAGCGAATTTATATTCTGATTTGATAGTTACAATGGGCTACCTCAAGAAGTCAGTGATGAATCCATCCAGGATTAAAATCTATAGTCTGTGAACCGCAGAACACAGAATCTGGATAAGGTCCCAAACCTCTCCCCCTTCACTATGGTAAAAGCGTAGGTATGTGGTGGTTTTTTGGGGTGCTTGCTTTCAGGCCTCCCCTAGTTCTTGCCTACTGATGGGGGGGCTTCAGGGTGATGGTGATAATTAAGGAGAAGCAATAGGCATAATGTTGCTCATCTTCTGATGGGAGCTGAGACCAGTGGTTCAGCCCAATAAATATCTCATTTTCAACTTCTGCTTTTGATTAATCAAATACATGAAGACAACTAAGAGCAAAGACACATTGGGTTTGATCCCATTTTCCGAAAGAAATACAGTCATTCCCTAGGATGCAGGAACCACGTGGTGATGACTGACTGGAAAAACACACACATTCAGAGGTACAAAACAATAACTTATAGCCACAGTGTACTTATCTAAGCATACATTTTAAAGGATATTTGTCTGACTGTTTCCCCTCTAACGAAACCAACAAGTGAAAATTTTAGGAGCAAATTTGCTTTCTATGATCTGTTCTTGTACCCATGCAATTGTTCTGGAAAGGAAAAGTTCTCACTGAAATGGGCGTGATAGCTTTACAGAGGGTCACTGGGCTGGCTAATTGGGTCAATGTGGAAAAACAAACAACCCTACCCTTACAAAGGACTTGAATTTTACTTCCCCCCTGTCCACTGAAAAACTGCGTTAGAATGCACTGGAATTATACTTTCAGCTCTAATGTTAACACAGGTAGTGTTTTTTTTTTAATTAAATGTGGATTAAAAATACCCCCAAAGTGGGCAAAGCCTGGCATCCCAGCCCCTCCCATTCTGCCCGCCCTTGACAACCTGGGCGTGAACTGTGGGAGGCTGGGTCCCTCCTCTGACCCTACAGCCCTTCCTCCTTGCCTGAGTCAGCAGAAGCTGAACTTAAGTTCTCCATTCTCTTCTCTCCCTTCAAGCCTGCAAACCAACCTCATACGTGCTTCCCCACACAATGTTAAAACAGCTCATTAGAAAAAGGATGGGAAACTCTCAAGATACTGCGGAAACAGAATCCTAAAACAAGTGGGTCAGTGAAAGGCTCTACATACTTCAGTTGACTAAAGTCACTCTCAATTTTAATCTTACAGATGAAAAAGACTTAGTTGAAGACCTTGGTAAAGTTTCACTGTTTGGACCCAGTGGGTGTACATTTGCCCCTGAGATCCCTCTTCTCACTTAACTCTAAGAACTAGTGCAACTGGGGGTCGGAAGGTGAGGTGCTGGTCGGAGCCAGCTCTAGGGCCTAACTGGTTTTGAAACAACCTTCCACGGAAAGCAAAAATAAAGTTCACTATCTGGTGGCCCTAGAGTTACTAACAGGGCTACTGCGTCAGGGGCACTCAGCAACCACTGCCCGGCATCCCTTTACTATTTAAGTGACACCATCACTGGAGGGAGGACATTAACCCCTGTGGCCTTAAACAGGGGGACGATCTGACTGTTGGCCACTTGCCTAACCTCACAGGTAGCTTCGAGCTTTGATGAACTGGATCATTCCACGAGAACCAGTGTGCCAGATGCTGATTTGATGTAGGCCTTCCTGACCCTCTGCTCGAGAACTCCCCAGTGGGCTGTGATCATCACCCAGAAGTACTCCGAGCAATGGGAGCTGTACTTCGGGCCCCCTCTCCTGACACGCTCTGCTGGCTGCTCAGCCCTTTCCCAGGCCAGGCAATATGAGTCACCAAGGATGGCCAGGGAAAAAGCCAGAAGGAGAAGACACAGACACATATTTGAAACAGCAGAGTATGACTTAGGATTCGATATCAGTTTGCTGCAGGACAAGACGATGAGAGTATGAGTGGCTGTTACTCAGATTCTTGACTTCCAAATAGATGCCTAAGAGATCAATTTTGCCCCAGGAGGGAATGGGCCATGCCCAAGGGCAGATTTCAGGGTTCTTGGTCAAAAGAGGGCAAACCCTAACACTCCATGAAAATGGAAGCGAACAGGGATAGTTTTTGCATAAATACTTTCCCTGTTCCAATAGTGACGACACACCTTCTCAAGACAGCTCATCAGGGTATGGTGGAGCTTCCTGAGGAAACTACAGACTTGTATAGACAATAACCACATGACCTTCACAGTTCCAGGCAGCGGAGCTACTGACTTTTTGGCTGTGCCTTTTCTGCGAAGTATATCTTTTTTCAGTATTGAGGCCAAGATATTTTCCCTCCATTCTCATACTCCGACAGGAAAAGACAGAAAAGTCAGATGCACCAAGAACCCACCAGGAACACTGCAAAGACACTAGGTAAGCATTTACGACCAGGTTACGAGATTATACTTCTTAAAAAGACATGTCCATCTACTCTCTGGCATTACTTTACCCCCTCCCAAAAGGTTTGGCTGACACAGTATGAATAAAGTTGACATATTTTCCTTTGTATTGCGACCATGGGGCCCTTACTCACAGCCTTAAAGGCCACTTGTGCTCTTCCATCCTGTCACCTTCTAAAGCATCTTTGAGATCCACACACGTGCACACACACAGACTGCACATTACAGGACAGAGGTTAAGTTAAAATGCCACAGAACCTGCCATCTAAAAATGCCCAGTGTGAAACACAGAGCACTAGCCTAGGAAGGCCTCCCCCTAGCTGTGCCACTTTAGCGGATCAAGTCCCTGAATCTTTCTGGGCTTGGGCTTCCTCCTCCCAGGTCCCTTCCAGCTCGGACTCCTCCTTGCTAATAATGCCCACTAACTTCTCTTCTTCTCCTCCCTCCCACCTTTCCCTAAATACCTCTACTTTACTTTTGTGGTGAGTCCACTGGCTGTCTTCACTTTAGTCTTGGCTGCTGGACAATCCTACCAGATTTCCTCTTCTCCCCACCCCTGCTTAAAGCCCTAACTTCTCTTCTCCCGCACCCCGGGTCTCCCAGGGAGGCCGGGCCGCACAGACCACAGGCTCCAACATCTTTCAGCAACTCTCCTGTCTTCAAGTCAAGTCTGTCCTTAGTTTTCTCCACTTCTGCAGTAAACAATACCCAGACGAGCCCCAACTTTTCTGGGATGTCGTTCTGAGCCCTATACCCTCTCTTTTGCTAGCAAGTCCCCTCCACACCCCTTTCTCTGGTTCAAAAGGGTGGCATAAACAGGGCACGGGGCAGGAGGCAGGCCAGAGCTTCCAGACTTGGAAGATCCCACAGGTCAACGCGACCCTGCACCCCCCTCGGTCATACCAGCCTGCACCCCGCCCCCATGCACTCCATGAGCCTCCTTCGCCTTGTCCCGCACCCACCTTTTGGGGCGTGGGGAAGCCCCCTCTCCAGCTGGCTCGCTGCTGCATCGGAGAGCCTGGAGGGAGGTGGCAGGGGAGGCGACCGCCACCGGACTACGTGAGCGTCGTGTGTCCGGGAGGCAGGGCTGACGCTCCGTTCCCGGAGATATGACCGGCAGGGGGAGGAGGACGACGAGGAGGAGGAGCCCAAGTTATCACACCAGGGCGGGGCGGCGGGGCAACCCCCGGTCGGAGCCTCGCCGCGCGAGCGTCCCCGCGCGGCCGCTTCGCCCCCGCCGGCCCGGGACAGCCAGCCTCTGCCTGGGGACCTGAGACCGTGAACCGGGGCTGGGTCTGTGTCCCATCGCCCTCGGCGGCCCAAGAGACTCCCAAGTGTGTTTCCTTGCGTATTACGGGGAAGCCAAAACCGGGGAAAGACAAGGCGACTTTTCCTTGTCCTCCAATCCCCACCGCCCAACTTCGGGAACACCCTCCGGAAGTGTCGGGTCCCAGGCTGGAAGCGCCTTGTCTCAGGTTCGAACTCGGCACAGTAGTCCCAGCCCCAGCCACCCCCAACTACCCTGGCGGCCAGACCTGCACTTCGGCGGAACACGTGGATCCGGCCATGCTCCATCCCCCCCGCTCGTCCCTGGACTGCTCTTTCCACCTGGAAGCAATAGCGTCCTCGACCCCGTCTAGAGTGTTCCACCCCCGGAGTGTAACTGCAAGTTGGACGGTAAAAGTGCAGGTGGCAGGAATCAAAGAAGGTCTCTACTGCGCGTCCCTCGCCGCCGTTTCTCGGCCCTGCACTGGGACTCGAGGGCTTGGGGACGGACGTACCTGGTACAGCTCATAAGTCCCGATGTACAGATGCGCCAGACCGCGGCGGCATCCGCGCGGGGATGGCAGGGGCAGCGGCGGCGACGGCAGGAGTGGGGGCCGGGACTCAGGTCCGCGCCCTTGGAGGGCAGACGCATCCGTCCTTGCTCGAGAGCAGCCCGCTCGCCTCCTCCCAGTGGCCGGTCACCGGGACTCAGGCTCCCTGCCGCCGCGCTGCTCCCTTTAACTTTCCAGCACCTCTCCCCACTTGGGAAGCCATCCCGGAACCCCTTTCACGTGAACGCCCCCCACGGCCAATGGGCGCGCTCGGGACGCGAGCCGTCGACCAATGGCCGTAGAGCCGAGGTCCTGGATAGCACCGCTTCGCCACGTGAACGGCTGCGCGCCCAGAGTGATAAGGCTGCAGTCCAGGGGCTGGGAAGGGGGCAGTGGGGTCAGTGTTTCATCAGAAGCCTGGGGAAGGGCGCCAGGGGGCAGAGGCGCTTTCCTACAGAAGAGCGTCCCCTTACAGCAAGGAGGCTGGCACGCAGGCAGTTTCCTAGGCAAACTACTGGCCCGGCAAAGCCTTCTTACAGCCGCAGTAGTAGTTGCGGTTGCATCCACGCGGTCCAGCCCCCGCCTTCTTCGTATGGTTTAGCCAGGGGATTCACCGATGACCGTTAACTTCCCCATCACTTGTCAATCCCAGAGAAGCCCCAAGAGAGACCCAAGTGCCTCCGTGTTAGGTGGAGGCTCTCTGGGATCGGCATCTCCAGCTGTAAGGATAGTGTGGAAAACAAGTAATTACTGACGCTTTGTGCTCGTCAGCGGTCCAGTTGTTACTGTGAAAGCGATACCGTAACATCGTCTTATAAAGTTGGTACTGGGGCCATTCCACGGAGTGCCACATATATAGGTCTATAGGTGGGTATATTTGAGACGCAATTACCTGACTTGAATCTGCTATGACTCCCTGTACCTGCAGGGCCCCCGTGATCTCTATGATACACCTTGAGGTCTGTAGAGAATGATGAACCCAGAAAAGACCAGCCCCTCCCTCTCAGATGAGATCAGTTTAAATACGTATTCACATAATCATATATTAATCTCCTTGGTGCCCAGCTCTGAGTGAGCCACTTTAGGGATGAGAATCCTAGTTTTCTAGTTTTAATGAATTTTGGAAATCGACAGAGGGTTGCCAGCTTTTTCAAGTGCCAAGACATTAAAATCAACAAACCTTACCATCTTCTGTTACCGACCTTTTATTAAAAAAAAAAAAAAATTCTTTAACAACAATAAAAACAAAATAACAAACGTAATATCAGAGTAAAGGCCGTTCCTTCACACTGGATATATTTAGCTTTAGGACAATGCATTATGTTAAACATGGCATTTGGGAATTTCTGCTTTTAAGGGATATGAGAGCAAATTCTAATTTTACTTGAAATGTAAAACTGAAACGCTGGTAGGTTGCCTTAATCCAGTACAGGCCTTCAGCTCAAGACACAGTCTCCTTGTCTGAAGGGCAATTATTAGTCTTCTTCCTTCTCTTTTAAGGGGCATATCTGCTAAAGGACCACCTCTGAAATCACCTATTGGTGGGCGGTTGGCAAATAAAGTTTCTGTTCAATATTCCCTTTGCCAACTCTAAACCCCTTTTATTAGCTGATGAGTAGGTTGATTTTTGAAGCCAAGTGTTGGCTACATTTCTCAAGCATAGTGAGCATGCTAGAGGAGTGGGCAAAGACGAAGAGCCAACTGGTATTGCAAAATGAATGCAGGCAAGGGGTGATCTGAACCAAACCAGGAAGGAGTTGGGACAAGTAAATACAACCTCACAGCATTAAGGTTTGGAAGCGTCTTCCTACATAGGTCTAGGAAACCATGGGTAATCATTTCCCCTGTGGTTTAGATGACTATTTCGGAGCAGGAGAGTGGGGCTAAACTTAGTTGTGGCTCACCACAGTCTTGGTAGGTAGGAGTGTGGCGTCTGTGAGTTTGAAGAGAGCACAGTCTCCTTAGCGATCAGAATAGAGTTGGGATGCAGGCTCTGGAGGACTGTTGCAGCCGAACTCGGCAGGTCCAGGGCCCGAGAACCTGAGCGCTGGACTGGCCCTTAGTTCTGTATGATCTTGCTTCTCCCTCATTTTATAGCAGAAAAAAAGGAAAAACAGAGAGTGTCAATCTCTCAGTCAACGCATACCAAGTCCCTTTTATAATATCGGGCATTGAATTTTAGCCTTAATTTCGCTGAATAAGCCAACCCTTCCCACAAAAATAAACCAAAAGCTTAGCAGCAGCTAAGCAAAGCCAATTATCGTTTTCCCATAAATTTTCTTTTTGGTGGCCGTTAGTGGCTATTTGGTGGCTATCTCCGTAGCACTTGGGCTCATCTGTGACTTCTTCAATCCTCTCTTATACATTCGTTTATTCATCTAACAACATATTATTGAGTAGCTACTGTAAACCGGAGTCCTGGAAGTGAAAAACCAGTGAAATATAACCTTACTCTCAAGAAGGTCTTAGACTAATAAATAACGATGTAGGATAAATGTGTACAAGGTGATTCTCTGTATTTTGGGAGCCAAGAGGAGGACTGTGCATGTGTGACTGTGGAGGTGGGGTGAGAAATGAAGAAGGTCAGCCAAGGCTTCTAGGGAAGTGAGCATTGACCAGGATCCTGAAGGGGGAGTTGGAGTTTAGGGGTAATGGGAGAAAGCATGGCAGGAATTAGCAGAGGAACAGAGTTCTATATGTTCTTCCAAAGAATTTCCACCCTACTGATTAAAAATTAAGTCTTCTTTCTGGCTTAAAAATTAGACAACGTTTCTTTATGCATGTGTTAACATCAGCTTTTTATTCATCCAGAAAGTTTGAAAAAATATTATTAATATCTTATCTCCTTCTCAACTGAGCACATTTCAAAAATAGCCCAAACTTAGGTCTTAACTTCACCCCAGATTTTGGAAGAATTTTTTTTTTCTTCTTAGCGTTCTAACTTCCCTTCTTTTTGAATAAAAACTGTTGCACAGTGCATGTAAATATAAATAACCAGCATCGAGAGTCAGAACTGAAGGAGAGAACATTCTTTTGCCTGATCAGAATAGAAAGCGGGAAAGACTGTTTCCAAACGGCCTAAGTGAATTTATATTTAGACAAGTGGAGTTGTTTGCACCTGTCAGAGCTTCAGACATGTTCTGGGCGCATTATGTTACCTGGGGCCCTCTGCCCCCTCTTTCAGACTTGACTGAAATGACTTGCTAGGTCATGTTTTATGGGATAGGCAGATGAATACTAATAGAGGGGTTCCATGAGCCTCTTGTCTATGGAGAATGTGTCCTTAGCTTGGGAGAAGACTGTGAGTAGTTTACACATCAAAGCTCCTAGAGCCCATTTGGGCATTTTCCCCGCTTTTGAAGGCTTTTGAGTTCCCGAGTGAGGTTGATGTACCACTTTTTAATGTAGTTTAATTTAATTTAATTATTTAATTATTTTGTGTCTCTTCCGAATTTTAATTTAAATTCTAGTGAGTTAACATATAGCGTAATGCTGGTTTCAGGAGTAGAATTGAGCGATTCATCACTCCCATATAACACCCAGTGCTCCTCACTACAAGTGCCCTCCTTAATGCCCATCACCCATTTAGCCCATCCCCCACCCGCCTCCCCTCCAGCAGCCCTCGGTTTGTTCTCTGTTGTTAAGAGTCTCTTAAGAGGTACCGCTATTTAAAAATCTACATATGCAGAGCAGCTTAAACAGCTTCATACCTCCTACATGCTTTATATGACCCCCATACAATACCTAAAACTATTACAAGATCACTGTAGACATTGTGGAAAATACAGAGAAATATAAAGAGGAAAATAGAATCAGCACCACCCAGCAATAAAGACCAATATAATTCACTATCTTTCTTTCAGTATTGCTCCTATGCATAAACGTCATATTATCAGGATCATAGTATAAGAAAGTATAATGTCTTAATTTTTTTAGTCATGACTGCTTCTCATTTTGAGTATATTAATATTGTTCTATTTTTTCTGGCATGCCTTTTAATTGCTGCCTAATATTCTTTCATACAAAGATCATACTTTAACTATATTCTTATGGAGGGTCCTTTAGATTTTTTCTCCCCTCAATTTTCTGTATTTTTAATAGACTTTGATAAGCATCTTTATACTTAAATCTTTGTCCACATCCCTGGTTATTTCCTATAGCCTTGTTTCCCTGAGTACAGACCATACGTACAGACATTCTTTAGACTCGTGATTTATATTGCCAAATTGTATTTAGGAAGAGCAGTGTTGACTTTTCATTCCCACTATTGGGGAAAAGAAAGAATTAAATAATCTTAATAAGGTCTTGGTTTGTGGATTTGGGGCAAATTACACCTCATCTTACAAAAAAAAAAAAAAAAGAGCCATACGAGCATTTTTACTAATGAATCATATGCTCTGTGCCTGGGTGACAATAGCTACATACCCCATCTTTTGCTTTAGCTTTGAATCTCAAAGTACACAACCACTTTGTGTTATGAATGGGGACTTCATGACCCATATTATTGACTTAAATGGTATTAAGTGGTGGCTGGTCAGAGAGAAGTTTCAGAGGCTGAGGATGAGGGAATAACTTTGCCACAGGCTTAAAAGAAATTAGGCAGAACTCTGTATATATTTATATTCTTTGCTTATTCATCCCCTGTTCAGGACTGGTGGGGTCATCAATTATATTTATACATGTAACTATATACATATGATCCAATGTACAACATCCAGAATTTCATGACAAGTGGCATGCGTTTTTTGGAGGAGAACAGTATGTCACGCTCTTTGTAGGCTTGCGGCCACCTACTTGGCCCTGGAGGGCCTTGTACCCTGGGTCTGGCTGTTTCTGCCGCCTGCCTCTGGAGTCACAAGCCTTGGACAGTGCAGACACTTAGGGTTTTCTGTAAGCAACTGTATGCTGGCCAGTTTCATCCTGCTATTTACAAAACTGCCTGGATAGCGCTCTTAGAAACAGGCAACGATGCGATTTGTAATAAGAAAACAATGACTCACTTGAGGGGGGAGGAAAAGTACTAAATAGTTATGTACGGTGATTTCTGAATGTACACCACCACGTTCTCCAGCAATCCTTAATTTCCCATCACTCCTCTCTTTCTTTGACATTTAGAGTCAGAAGCTAAACTGCCTTCATGGTTTTCGTTACGATCATTCGATATCCTCTAGAGAACTGGGACTTAAAGACTGCATTTTTCTTTGGAGAAACTCGTGGTAACAGTTTCTCCACATGGAGCCATGGGCTGTTTGGGAGCTAGAAATTGAGCATTTAAAGCAAGGGAGTCACCCCCACGTGGGGAATGTTCTTTCTCTGCCCCTTGCCTTGCCCGTGCTCTTAAGGAGCACAGATTTTGGAGGGCAGAGGGGGACCCATCGTCCAGTGTGGTTATTTCACCTCCCGCAGAAAACAATGTAGAAGACAATAGCGCATTTGTTATAAAGCCTACTCGGGTTTGTTATAAAATTACACTTCACTAAAAACAACAACCTGATAACTATTAGTATGAGTCTTACTTGGTGACTAGCCAGGACTATAAAATATACAAAGCCCAGCTTCCATCTAAGCCTTGGAAACTGATACAGCTATGTGTTAAACCTTAACAAAGATATTGGGCATCGTTCCTATTTTTTTCTATTAATTCTTCAGTCATCTTCAAATGTAAAGTCCCCCTAAATGTAGGGTCTGTTGCCTCCTAACGTTCTCAAGGCTCGTTGCTCCAAACAGTGCAGTAACTTCTCCTTTCTTCCCTGATTTTGACTTTGCTTCTTTTCCCTTCTTCTTTCTTTTCTTTTTTTGGCATTGCTCTTTAATTTGTAAAATGTAGAAATTTCTTTTTCTAAGGTTAGTAAGTAAGCATTTCTCTTTCTTATAAATCAGCAGTTTCCATCAACTTTCAGGGAAAATCCAAGGTCCAAATGTTATAAGAAGAAGTATATGACAAACTATACAAGGAAGTGTCTAGTTTAACTTCCTGCTAGAAGTCTTAGGAAGACACGTAAAAAGATGAAGACTCACACACCCTCCAGCCTGGAGTAATGGCACACAGTGGTTAAGAGCTTGGCCATCTGGTGGTCCTGGATTTGAATATCAATTCTGCACAATGGGCTGTGGACCTTGGGAAAATTATTCCTGACTTTGTACCTCTGTTTCCGTCACTGTAACATGGGAATACTGCCTGGCAGGATTCCTCGGAAGATTTCGGGAATACTTGATGTGTAATCAGGATAACTTCTTCCACAGAACCCAAGTGCAAGGAAAGTCACATTTCTTGATAATTCTTAATGCAATAAAATCTGGGTCTGAACATTCCACTTACCAAAGCCGGCGAGAGACTTAGTATCAGTTGGCTTATGCAGACCCCCAAACTGGGAACAAGCCCTTTGTTCTTAAACTCTGTGGTCACTGCCCTGGATGCTGCTCCTTCCGCAGCCCATCCTCTGTAGAGACCCCGTCTTCACCGCCCGCCAGAGCTACTGCTCACTTAGCAGACCTGCTGTGAAGTTCATGTACCCCCAGATTGAAGCCTCTTTCACGTAAGCAAGGAGTTGGTTTCTATCACCTGCAGAAACTTCAGATCCCACAGCTCACAGGGAATTCACCCCCTCTCTGGGCTGGAACTTTCTGCAAACCCATTCAAACACTAGGCTCTAAATCTCTCCCACTCTTGAGTTGTTCTGGACTCTTTCTGCATGGGTCCAGAATTCCCAAACAATGCCGTGTACAGGGGCAATTTCTTCAGGGGTTCCAGAAATGTGAAGGAGCTATTGGCACCTCCTTAGGCCTAATAGAGCCAGGACTTTAGGAAAAAAAAAAAAAAAAGACCTATCTTTTTCTGTAGTGTAAGGTGTTGGGGTGTATGAGAATGAAGCCCAAATTTATATGCTGACATATTTATAAACTATCAGGCATATGGTAAATATTCCAAAAGCATCAGTAGTTTGCCAAATATCCCCCTTATTTGAAGGTTGGGGAACAGGAACAACAACTAAGATATAGCTTATGAAAAAGAGGAAGGGATATTTCTAAAGACTGAAAAGAAAATGGTCCTACCATAGGAAACAAAAGAGAAATTTAAGAGATCTTTGATCACGAGAAGGCATGGTCTTTATGAGTTACAGAAAACCACACACAGAGAAAAGATTCAGATGAAAAGTTAGTGAGATGCTTCCTTCTCTTTTTTAATTAGGAAAAATTTATTTAGAAATATGTGAATATGTCCTATATAGTTCATTGCTTTCTTCGGCAGTTCTGCCATATAATAATTTTTGTAGTAAACATTTAGTATAGTATAGCACACATTTTGAAAAGTGAACAACTTCTTATGGGGCTCCCGGGGTGGCTCAGTCATTGGGCGTCTGCCTTCGGCTCAGGGCGTGACCCAGGGTCCTGGGATCGAGCCCCACATCGGGCTCCTCCGCTGGAAGCCTGCTTCTTCCTCTCCCACTCCCCCTGCTTGTGTTCTCTCTCTCGCTGGCTGTCTCTCTCTCTGTCAAATAAATAAATAAAATCTTAAAAAAAAAAAGTGAACAACTTCTAAGCGCATAGATGAACAAATAGCCATAATGTTCATCCACTAGCTTTACTGAAGCCTCTTTTATTCCCAACTGCCTACCAGAGATAAGGAATTACCCCCTGATTTCTAACACAATAGCAAGATGGTTTCTTGCAAATAAACATAGTCTTACCATATGCTTCTTGGTCTCTACCCAAAGGAGTTAAAAACTTAGGTCCACGCAAAAATCTGCACGTGGATTTTAACAACAGCTTTATTCACAATTGCTAAAACTCGGAAGCAACCAGCGTGTCCTTCTGTAGGTGAATGGCTAAATAAACTGGGGTACATACAGAAAACAGAATATTATTCAGCACTAAAAAGAAATAAGCCATCAAGCCATGAAAAGGCATGGAGGAAACTTAAATGCATATTACTCTGTGAAAGAAGCCAATCTGGGAGGGCTATACACTGTAGGACAGTCTGGAAAAGGCACAGTTATGGAGGCAGTAAAAGGGTCTATGGTTGCCAGAAGGAGGTCCGGGGGGTGGGGGGGAAGCCTAGGCAGGGCACAAAGGATTTTTGGGTAGTGAAAATACCCTGTATGGTATTCTAATGATGGATATAGGTCACTATACATGTGTTCTAAACCCACAGAATATACAACACTAAGAATGAACCCTAAGGTAAACACTCTACTGACCCCAGGGGATTATGATGTGTCAATGTTGTTTTGTCCTCGGTAAAAAACGTACCATTCCAGTGAGCGGTGTGGATCATGAGGGAGGCTGTGCGGGTGTGGAGGCAAGGGGTATTTAGGAAATCTCTGCATCCTTTTCTCAATTTTATTGTAAACCTGAAACTCCTCTAAAAAAAAAAATCAGATCTTAAAAAAAGTCAGCCAGATGAGCTAGGAAGAGAGATGAGACGGATAAGAATGTACTGCCAAAAATGCAGTTGAAGAATCAAATGCCATCATCGTGGATGTGGACATCGGCAAAACTGACAGCGTAGAGAATGGAATCAAGAATTTGGAGGTTAATCCTGCGAGACCTGCTGGGATGTATGGGAAAAGAACATTGAATTAGAAATGACACAAGCAAAGAATTTCTTTTTTTTCTTTTTTTAAGATTTTATTTATTTATTTATTTGACAGAGATAGAGACAGCCAGCAAGAGAGGGAACACAAGCAGGGGGAGTGGGAGAGGAAGAAGCAGGCTCCTAGCGGAGGAGCCTGACATGGGGCTCGATCCCAGAACCCAGAGATCAGGCCCTGAGCCGAAGGCAGATGCTTAATGACTGAGCCACCCACGCGCCCTAAGCAAAGAATTTCTGAAAAAAGAGCTACTGAGAAAGAGAATAGGAATCCAATTTAAGAATTATAGTATTACTTAGGAAAACCCCAGAATAGAAAGAGAAGTGATAATAAGTTTGCTGAAGAAAACATTTCCAGGCTGGAAAGAGACCAGAGTAAATAGACCGAATAGGCTCACATATTTCAGAGAAAATCAGTCCTAACAGACCCACACCTAGACACATACTAATGACATTTTTTTAAATTACAAGGACAAAGCCCAGAAGTGCTGCAAGGATCTAGGTAGGAAATGATTAACCCCCCAAACAACTTATTGATGGGAGAACAAATACCAGCGTGACTTCTGACCTCTTCTAGCACTGTCAGAACACTTTGGAGAAGCATCTAAAAGAACTCTGTACTCAGCCAAGTTGACTTTCATGTGTACATGACCTCTTTTCCTAACACTTCTCAATTTTCTTACCAGTTTTCCTCCACACCACAAAATATAGCAATGAGACTGAATAGTACTTAAAAAAAAAAAGTGATTATATCTAATCCACCATGCTAATTTAGTTCCCTTATGAGGTGCTAATGTTACATGTAAAAGTCTATTTTATGCTCCTATTTCTCTTTGGTTTCAGTGACCCTGACATCTGGCAGCGGTTGTCTTATTTGCTGCTGAGAAAGTTCCCCTGCCGGAGGCCCATGACGTTTTAACATCACCTCTCTCACTCCAAGGGTGGTCCTATTGTTTCCGTGCTGGTGGGAATTTACACTTTGTGGGTGTAGTGTTTGCTCAGGTGGAAGAGCTCAACATACCAAGTTTCTGCTCCTTGATTTCACTCCAAATGCCAAGACCTTAGTTTACAAATCATATTGAAAAATAATAGGCTCATAGAATTAGAAGGACTTTGTCTCCTTTAATCCAGCACCCTCTGTTTGTAGGTGAAGAAACAGAGATCCGGAAGGTGGCCATCACTTGTTTAAAGCCATAGATTCAGATAGTGTTTGAGTTGGGACTAACTAGGCTCCTGATTTTTCTGTACCCACCACCAGGCAGGCTCTGATGGGCAAGATCTATGGACAGGCCCACGCAAGCCAGGGTTCACGGTGAAGGAGAGGCTTATGTAGGCCAGTGCCCACAGCCCATGGAATGGCAAAATGCAAAGCTAATACCCACAAATCAAAAGACTAGTGAATTTCCAATGTGTGGAGACGCACTTTCAACATGGCGGCTCAAAGCAGATGACAACCAAAGGTATTCAGCATAGAAGAGATTGAGGACACAGGTGATGTGCCAGTTCTTCTTCAGAATGCTTCCAAGATTTAACTTTTAAGGGCTCTAGTAAGAAGAACATTTTCCTTCTAAACAAGCAGACTTAGCTCATGATATCTGGCATCCTGTCATCAAACAGGGGTCAAGTTCACAGCCTGCATTTGGAGATTCCATAGCTCTTTTACTTGTACTTGGGTAAGTTTGCAACTCATTAAGTTGCAAAAGAGCTTAATCAAACAAATAAAAAGGAAAAAAAAATAAGCTGGTTCCTACAACCAAATACCAGAAAGCAGGGGTGGGGTTGGTCCTAGGATTAACTTTTCCGCACTGTGGGGAACATTGCTACCCGCACTGCGGTCCAATACCCACCCCACTCAAAGCGCAGAGAGGGAAGAAGGCCTCTCTCCCCTGACGTTGGTAAACAAAATTCCATGGGGAACACCGATGGACTGTTCACTGTGGCCAGAGAGATGGCCAGCCTGGTTCTGCGCTCACTTCTCTGTTGAGGAACATTTTCTGTCACAGGAAATGGGTACAGGACAGATGTCCACGATAGCCAGTGTTTTGATTATTATCTGTAGCAGGGTTCATAGAGTGTGTGGAAGACAGCATGCTCTCTTGTATTTCCAAAACAGGAGGAAAGAAGTTAGTAATTCCTCTCCTTTGCCTTCCCCTTCACCACCATCACCAGCCCCACTTCTGGAAGGTATCAGATGCTGTCTGCTGGCCAGGGAGGACTGCCCAGAGCCACTGCAGGGGGCTTGGTGATGCTGTCCCCCCTCGCTTACATAAGACAGTCACCAGCAGGGAGGCCAGAGGAATAGGCTCCCTTGGTGCAGGCAAGAAACAAACTCATTATGGGGTCATCTCAGATGAGGAGGAGACACCCGAGCTGGAGTCTCCAAGATGATGCCATCGTGCCTGAGCAGGCGGGCCGTGCCGGCGACCCCGCTTGGCCCTTGGCTCCATCATTGTGCAGCTTTCGTTTTTTTTTTTTTTTTTTTTTTTGTCAGAGAGAGCACATAAGCAGGGGGAGCAGCAGGCAGAGGGAGAAGCAGGCTCCCCGCTGAGCAAGGAGCCCGATGCGGGACTCGATCCCAGGACCCTGGGATCATGACCTGAGCCGAAGGCAGATGCTTCACCGACTGAGCCCCCCAGGCGCCCCTGGGGCTTCCAGTTGTTGAGCTCAGTACCAGGCACTCTGCATACTTTATACCAGGAGCCTGGAAGGTAGCTATTTCTATTAACTCCCCTTCATAGGTAAGAAAACCAAGGCCCAGTGAAGTTAAGTAACTCTCCTGAGATCACACAGTAGCAGAATGCAGAGTCGTGATTCAAAGTCAAATCTGTCCCCAAAGCCCAGGCTACTTCCCCCCCACACCAGGCTGCAGCTCCTAACAACCAGATGAGAAAGGCAGATAGTCCCACCTCAGGGACTTCTGGTCTTGCTTCCTCGGTTGGCTAAATTAAACTACAGGGCCTTACCTGGGGCCCCAGCAGAATAAATGTTGGAGTCTGCAAGCATAGCCCTCAATTTGCTTTGACCGCCAGGCCAACCGCCTCATTCACAGGCGGGCAGTAACGAAAGGGTCATTAGGTTCATGGTGGCTGTGGCTCAGGCTGGAGGGAGAGAGGTCTGTAGCCTCTCTGGACGGTTGCAGCAGAGTGGGCCGGAAGGAAATCTGGGGAGGTGGAGAAGGAAACCACAGGGCTGGAGAAAAGGGAGGAAGATAGGGGACACGTGGGGAGGAAGGTTTCTGAGGCTTGTGCCGGGTAAAAGGGAAAGGCCACACAATGGATGAACAGATGCCAAACATCTCTGTTTTCAGGAGGAAGGCAGGCATGGAAAGAAGTCCTCTGACCCCAAACAATCCTCAAGTACACCGTACATTCTGAGGCAGCCTAAAAAATAAATAGACGAAACCACTTGCTATAAACACAGTGAAGGTAGGAAATGTCATAGTAAACCCAGAAGAATTCATTTACTCAAAACTGTTTTAGGGTGGGTGAGTGGCTCAGGGACAGGGCAGCTTGTGAGCTGCTGGCTTCTTTGGCTTTGCCACAACCTGGGGGCGCAGAGCTGCCATGGGCCAAAGGGGTGTCACACTCGGGTCTGTCCTGGTGACTGACCCTGGTCCTCTCATCTCTGGGCACCCCCTCCACAGCCCCCAGCCAGGGCTGGCACTTGTCATACGGTGTGTGAAGCAGTGACTCTTGCAAGGCATCAGGACAGAACAGTGACAGGCGGTAGGGGAAGGGGGAGCACAGTTTGCCAGTGGGTCATCTTGGACATGAGTTTTATATTCCACGGACCTTTGTGCCTGAAGACTCCTGGAATCTCCAGACAGATGATTTTCTTAAGGGGGTCACACCAACCTCAAAGACATCCTACCCAAACAAAAATTAACTTTATTTCTAATTCACTCCAATTTAAAGCATGAATATGTGCCATCTGGCATTTTTATAAATGAGAGGAAATGTTGCGGAAGCAAGTACTGAACATTCCAAGGCTCCCAAGACCTCTGGGAAGGCACAAGTGTAGGGTTACAAGGATTCTGGAAAATTTTATCCTGGGCTATGTGTTGCTAGTGTTTTTCTGATCACTGCTGGCTACGGAACAATGATGCAGAAAAGAAGCACCTCCCAGACCGTGGCTCAGGCCGCCAGCTGCCAGCGAAGTTCTCCTCCTCTGCTCCCAGGGCGGGCGGAACGTGGGCTGTGACTGCCCTCCTGGGGTGCTCGGGGGCTGGAGATCTGTAGCCTCTCTCAATCTTCCAAACATTGAAATGTATTTTACTTCATTTAAATTTCATATGTATTTAGTATCCATTTGTTTAAATCAGACCTTTTGATTAAGAGACAACCAAAACTGGATAAAGGAAAATCATTTTTAAATCTAAAGAAACGTTGGAGAAAAGAGGTGATAGAAAAACAAGGAAAAACAAGGAAGAAGCTTGTATGTTATGGCTCTCCAAAGTGCCTTGGCCAAAATGCTAGTCCGGAGAGAAGGTTTCTGGGATTAAATACATCTGGAGACTCTGACAAACATTGGCAAGTCCCAGCGCTCGCGAGTGTCCTGAAGGCTCTGACAAATCCTACAGTGAGGAAAGCTGGCGATGTTTGTTTAACCTGGCATTTCCCAGACTGACCTGAGAACCAGTGTTTCCTGCAAAACTGCATTTTACTGTATGGCAAGGAGTAAAGGTGAAAAAAAAAAAAAAGAACATAGGTGAGCATGACTGAAATTTTAGAAAAGAAAGTCTAGCAGCATTGGGACATATATTATGCATGGTTTAATTCTGTGTAACGCTTGGCCTCCATAGAGAGCAAGGACAGAAACGTTTTTCTAGGACGGGAAAATCAGAAGGGTGTTTTCTTCCATGCAAGGCCAGAAGCAAGCCACAGTGGAAGAAGTGGAACCAAATGGAAGAGGTGAAATGGAGCAGTTGAAGGCTTATGGGTAAGTAATGACAGTGTACCAGAACAGCTGTTCGTGCACAGCCTTCAAGGGCTTCGCATGGTACCAGCTCTGGTACTAGACCCAAACCCACCCACGTTAACGTTTTGTGCAGGTTTGAAGGGGAAAACTCCATTTAATTTACTTTCTATGTTTAATTTTAAGTTTTTAAAAAAGATTTTCTTTATTTAAGAGAGAGAGAGAGGGAGAGAGCACGAGCAGGGGGAGAGGCAGAGAGAGAAGCAAGCTCCCCACTGAGCAGGGAGCCCGATGCAGGGCTTGATCCTGGGACCCTGGGATCATGACCTGAGCCGAAGGCAGACGCTTAACCAACTGAGCCACCCAGGCGCCCCTGAAAGGGGAAAACTCTTACTTCTTTTGAAAATAGAGGCGTTTTGACAAAAACACAGAGGAGAGGGCCTTATAGGGATGGAGGCCAGGATGGGAGTGATGCAGCCACAAGTTAAGGGACACCTAGAGCCACGAGAGGCTGGAAGAGTCAAGGAGGGCTCCTCCCCTAGAGCCTTCGGACAGAGTCTGCCCCTGTGGACACCTTGATTTTGGATTTCTGGCCTCCAGAACTGTGAGAGAATAAATTTCTATTGTTTTAAGCCAAAAAAAATTATAATTGAAGATATAATTGAAGAGTTTTTGTCTTTGTAGAATCAAAATTCATTCATTCCCTCACTCATTCATTCATTCAATACAATTGATTAAATGTCAATATGTGTGGGTCAGAGCTGAGGCTGCCGGGTGAGCAAGCCAGGATCCTTGTTGGGTCAGCTCTCATATTGGAAAGAGGAGCGATGGAAGCATAAACCACAGGCCGCCACGCTGGGATCTTTCATAATGGGATGACTGGGGCCACTGGACTGAACCCAGAATGGAATTACCCATGTAGCTTGTCTGCTTTGATCTCAACAGCGACTAAACAGTGCTTTCTCAGTCCCTGAAGCAAACCGGCAGACGGTTGTATGAGTGTTTATAAAACCAAACATTAGCTACTGGGCTTGGCAATCTATCTCTTCTCCTGAAGGCTCTGGAAGCAGATATCAGACAACACTCTGGAAGATGCTGAAACATTAAAAGATGAAGTGTGGAAACTCAGAATCCGGCCCCGGCACTGTCCCCAGCTACAACTTCTGTCACGGCTCAATGTGGAGACCGCTCAAGGGTTTCACGGGAGCGTTGGACAGAATGACGAAGGGCTTTCCACTGCTCCTCTATAAACGATAAAATAGAAAGCTATTCACAAAACCTCTTTCTGGAGATGAAGGGGTTCTATCAAGTTGCATGTTGGCCAAAGATGTGTTTGCGGAATTTGGCCCCTTCACCAAGAGCGTGTGTAGTCTCCTTGTTCCTGGCCTCGTTTTCTTGTTGCCTGCATTTTAGCCCCTGAAGCTTCCGTCTCTGGTACAAACGCTATCCGTTTTAGTAAACGGGTAATTGCAGCCATGGGCAGGGCGCTTACGTCTTTAGTAATCACAACCACACCACTTGGCCTAATCCCCTAAAATAAGCTATTCCTGGGACACCAGGGTGGCTCAGTTGGTTAAGCGTCTGCCTTTGGCTTAGGTCATGATCCCAAGGTCCTGGGATTGAGTCCCGCGTCTTATAACCAATTACCACCACTCTTCCTCACTCTACCCACTGCAGACATCACTAGTGGATCGTGTCAATTTTCTCCCACTCCCTCTGCCCTTCCCTCCTGCTCGTGCTCTCTCTCTCATGCTCTCTCTCTCTCTCAAATAAATAAACAATATCTTTTAAAAAAATAAAATAAGCTATTCCTAAACCATAAAACTCTCAAACTGTGCATATTGCCCTAGAGACACTCGCAAACAACGAGAAGCAGCCCAAGAGCCGCCAAAACACCTCACCGTCCAGCTGTCACCAGCATCCCCTAAGATCCCAGTTTCGAAGGTTGCCTCTCAGTGGGGCTGCCATGGATTGTTGTGGGAGCTGGATACCCGGCGTGTTTCTGAAGGAGCCAGGCTGAAGTTTCCGCTCCTGGTCGAGTAAGTAGGTACCGACAAATATGGTCAACAGAGCCTTGGCAGGCTTCCCTGTGCCAAGTGCGGAACGAACAGCTCCCACCGCGCTTGTCTTCCCTGGGCAGCCTCTTCCTCATCCTCCTGGCTTCAACTGAAGTATCACATGCCCAAAGAGGTCCCCTCATACCCCTGCAGCCCTGCTAGTCTAGATCCTTCCTGTTTGATTTCTTCAGAACAGTTGTGCCAGCTGTAATCATTTCCATGGCCATCTCTTGTCTTGTTTGTAGTCTGTCTCCGGGTCTGCTTGTGGACAAAGACAGGAATCATAGGATCTGCCCTTGGGTTTAGGAAATCCAATCTGGGAGCAGTGCGTGAAAGATCACAGGGCTGAGAGCCAGCCTGAACAGACCAGAGAAAGGATGACATCAGCTGTCTGATAAGGGGTACCAGGGTAAGAGGATGCTTGAAGGAGATAAAAGGGAAGGAAGTGAGAAGGTCATCAGTGAAAATAAGGTATGCAAAAAAAGAAAAAAAGAAAAAAAGAAAAAAGAAAAAGAAAAGAAAGGAATGGCATGCAGATGAGAGAAGCCAATTTGGTTTTAGAAATTTTGCACTTGAATTACTGGTGTGCCATCCAGGTGGAGCTGTCCACCAGGCAGGTGGACATTCAGGTCAAGAGGTATAGATTGAAGAGCGGAGTATATGGCAGTAGTCATTGAAACAAGGGAAGAGAGTGTTAAGGGAGAGAGTATTGAAATGCAGAAATTAACAATCTTTCAGTGTGTACATTGTCCACTGTAATGTACCAGACACTATGCTAGCCTGAGGACCTAGAAAGTACCAACATTTATAAAATTAAACGAGGAGGCAGATAGTTGAAAACAACATTCAGCAATGGCAGACAGCACATCTACCAATTACCACCACTCTTTCTCGCTCTACCCACTGCAGACATCACTAGTGGATCGTGACAATTTTCTCAGAGCCCTTCCCAGCACCATGCTCCAGGAAGCAACACTAATAAATCAGATCTGGCTCTTGCGGGAAAAACTCTGCTATCTTTGGTGCCATGGAAGCCAAGTAAAGAAAGGCCTGTACAGAAGAGAAGGTAGGCAGGAGCCATTTTTTATATAAGAGACACAGAAGAGAACAAAGTTTGAAAAAAGCCAGCTGGACTAAGTGACTAGAAGGTCTCGTGGACCCGTAGGAGAGCAGCAGGATTGTGGTCAGCGCAGGATTCAAGCAGATGCTTGCATTCCTGTCTGCTGCCTGCTCAAGAGAGCACTGTGCCTGGAGCCAGCAAGTCTTAGACTGTAACTGGCAAGTTCCTAGTAACCCATGGTGATGCTTTATCTCAAGAAATAAAAATAATTAGATTTTGAGAAGCAGTTAACAATTACATTTCCTCTCTGTGGACAAAATTTCACTTAATTTTCCAAACCCATCTTAAGAGTCCAATAAGCACTTATCTCTAAGTTGTATTACATTGACCTTAAGCAGTATGCATTTTGTTTTCATATTCCATTCTTTTTTTTTTTTTAAAGATTTTTTATTTATTTATTCAACAGAGATAGAGACAGCCAGCGAGAGAGGGAACACAAGCAGGGGGAGTGGGAGAGGAAGAAGCAGGCTCATAGCGGAAGAGCCTGATGTGGGGCTCGATCCCATAACGCCGGGATCACGCCCTGAGCCGAAGGCAGACGCTTAACCGCTGTGCCACCCAGGCGCCCCTCATATTCCATTTTTGCATTTGGGGGACATTGGAAAAGCTTTAAAGAAAATCCCCAAACGCAAGTGGCTGCCTATGTTGGAAAAGCATATGTCAACAATATCTCAGCTTTCCATATCTATGACATTTGGCATAAAGCACATAAGACAAAATCAGGAATGGCCCAGAAATAGACACTGTGAGGGATTTGATTGCAGGAATCATCTTGGCTCTGGATCTAGCTTGGGTTTGACCTTGGGCAAGTTGGTTAACTTCCGTAGTCCTTTGTTTCTTCATCTGGAAAATGACAGTCCTGGCCATGGGCACTCTTGTTGAGAGGAAGTCTATGATTCATCTGTGGCCAACCCACCTTTACCCTCCAGGCAAGTCCTCATTAATAATTTATATACCCTGGCTGGTCAGCTCTGTGTAGAATCAGGTTTCCCTGACTTGTTCTGTTTCCAGTGGAATTGAAACTCCCTGTCCCCTGCCATCTAATGATACACCCAAAGTCTGTAGGGTTCAGAGGTGATGACATCCAAGTTGCTTTCAAAGTCCAACATTTCTAGGAAGGGACCCATCAATATTAATTAAGTGCTGGCGGATCTCAGCATTCCTTAGTTATTCTAAAAAATGTGCAAGCTCACTCATCGTGTGTGCCCGCGAGGAATTTGGATATACCTGCAGATCTGGTTACTGTGTCAACTGGGCCACATCCAAAGGCCGCAACACTCTGCTTCCTGAATTTCAAGTGTGTTCTTACTGAACATTCTGATGAATACCTAAAGAATTAAGTGAGCTCCTAGCCAAAACCATTACAGTCATTGGGTAAATTGGGAAAAAAAAGTAACACAGTATTGTATTGTCATTATAAACCATAAGTGATAAATCAGCCATCGGGGCTTCATGCTGGCCCATGCATTTCTTTGAATGTTGTAGGATGAAGAGCTGTGCAAGGACCCAGAGAAGGGAAAAGGGGAAACATCTGGATTCCATCCAGAGACGAGCATTCCTCAGAGCCGATATTTTTGCAGCAGGAATGGGTGACCTCTCAGCTTTTTGGTGCCTGGACTTGTCTTCTGCTTCTCCGCTTTCTTTCCATTCTCGTCTCCAGGGTCTGCTTCCTTTGTCCATCCAGGAAAGGCTGATATTCCTCAGGATTCTGTCCTTGCTCTTCTTTTATACCTAGAATATTTACTCTTCCAAGGCTCTGGAACTTAAAAACGCCTCTGTTGTGGTGCCTGGGTAGCTCAGTCAGTTGCGTGTCCGCCTTCGGCTCAGGTCATGATCCTGAGGTCCTGGGATCGAGTTCTGAGTCGGGGTCCCTGCTCAGTGGGGCGTCTACTTCTCCCTCTCTCTCTCTCTGTCAAATAAATAAGTAAAAATCTTCCTATCCCATAGGCTGGTGATGGGTAGTAAGGAGGGCACGTATTGCATGGTGCACTGGGTGATATACGCAACTAATGAATAGTCGAACTTTACATCAAAAACCAGGGATGTAGTGTATGGTGACTAACATAATATAATAAAAAATATTATTATAAAAAAATAAGTAAAAATCTTTTTTAAAAAAATGCTTCTGTTGCTGATGAGACCTACACATCCTCTTGGTTCCTGAGCATCCTCCACCCCACCCCCGGGAGCACAGAGATGGGAGTGGGGAAGGCATGAGTCCACCTGCCCTCCAGCCACTTGCAATCTAAAGCTCTTTAAGGGCAGGGTCAGCCAACGCCTTCTCTGAGCTAGAAACCTAGAGACACTTCAGACTTCTTCCCTCTTATCCCTAACAGGCGATCAAATCTTTTCTGACTTCCCTTTTCCTTGCTGTCAACTTCTCTCCATCTCAACTGCTACTGCCTTCCCTTGGAGCTTTGCTTGTCTCTCCCCTGCACTATTTGCATAGCGTTCAGGGATGTGGCCACCCCCACCTTGCCCTCTGCCCTGCAGCCAGAATGATCTTTCTCAAATGAGAATCAGATTATGGTTTCTTTTTGCCAGGTCCTTCCTCGGCTCTCTAAGCTGAGTCCTTTATTTCTACCCCCGGAACTTCTTGCGCCTTCCTGTGTCAGTTTCAAGGCTCTCCACCTGCTTTGCCTGGAGAGCCTCTTCCTTCGTCTCTCTGATGGGCTGTTATTCATGCTTCAAGACCCAAGTCCAGTTGTATCCTCTCTGTGAAGACAACCTTGATCCCAGCCTATCACCCTCTTCTCCACAGGCCACACTGGGCCTTGCTCTTGCCTCCAGCACTTACTGGCCTTCAGTTGGGTGCCATGGCCGGGAGACAGTGGCTGAGACTGCAATTATCTGAAGACTCACTCGCGTGTCTGGCGCCTGGGCTGGGAGGACTGTACCAGCTGGGGCTGCCCACAGGGCATCTCGCTCTCTTTTTCTGCCTCTCAACGTCAGAATAGCCTGACTTCTTGCATGGTGGCTCGGAGATCCAAAGCTGCACGGGGGGAGGGAAGGAGAGAGGAAGGGAGGTAGCCAGAAGCCAGTTAGCCTTTTGTGACCCACTCTCAGAAGCCTCGCAACACTGTATTGGTCCAGGCCATCACAAAGGCCCGCCCGGGTACAGAGGAGAGGACAGAGACTCTACCTCTTGATGGGAGAGTGGCAAGGTTCTGCAAGAGCACGAGGGTCTGGAAATCTTGTTGCGAGCATTTTTGGAAAATACCATCTGCCACACTTTCTTGGTTAACAAGGTTTCATCTCACTGTGAGTTCTTGGCTATCGTCATTCCACTCACCAAGCGCCCTAGTAAATAATACCTCCACCTATCTGTGACGGATGGACTTTGACGATGGAAAAGGCCATCCAGAGTAGTCGCGAGGCACCCAAGCACCTGCTGAGCCACCAGAGTCCCTGGGATTTTTCAGAGTCACCCATGGGTGATATTCAGTCGCTCTCCACTAGGAATTGAAGGAACTGGGGAGGCATTTGGGCTCCCAGTCTGTTCAGCCACAAACTAGCTTTGTGGCCTTGGGCAACCTGTGGGTCGCTGGATCTTCATGTAAAAACCAGGGCCTGACCTAAATTCTGCCTGGAGCTGTTCTGTGTTTGGACTGGCATACGTCTGATTCGGCCAAGTACCAACAGTTACCATAGAGATGTTTTCCACTATGTGGCTCTTCACCTCGATTGTTTGTGGCCATCTCCTCTTGGTGGGAACTAAAGGAACCACACACCTACCAACCCTAGACACCTGGTCTCGGCAAAAGAGGTGAGAAATCATCCCAAGGCCGAGGAGCCACTGGAGGGAGAAAAGTATGGAGAGAGACGAAACAGAGAACAAACAGAGAAAAGGCAGCCTGATTAAAAGGTGGTCGAAGTTAGCATTGACTCAGCGTGACCAGGGCCGGTGACCTTGGCTGGTCTCCCTGGTAAAAATAAGGAAACTTTAATAAGCCTTGCTTTAGCTTGCGTGTCTCTCTCGCTCTGCTCCCCCCCACCCCGCCCCCTCCAAAACAGCTGTTTCCCCACTTCTAGGTTACAGTATTTAAAATAAATACACAAGGTTTGCTAGGCCAATTTATCCCATGCAGGGGACCTTCAAGTGGTGAATTAAATCAGAATTTTTGTTACTGACTTGGCTTGAGTTGATACTTGCCCATCTGGCTGAAACCAGAGGCATATTTTTTTGTTGTGCAAATGAATACTGATAATAAAGCTGAAGAATTAAACATCAACTTTGCATAAGAATTTAGGTGGCTCAGGACACCTGGGTGGTTCAGTTAGTTAAGTGCCTGCCCTCAGCTCAGGTCATGATCCTAGGGTCCTGGGATCGAGTCCTGCATCGGGCTCCCTGCTCAGCGAGGAGCCTGCTTCTCTCTCTCCCTCTACTCTCCCCTCCCCCCTCCCCCCTAGTGCTCTCTCTCTCTTACGCTTCCTCTATCTCAAATAGAAAAAAAAAAAAAAAGAACTTAGGTGTTTCAGAATCTTAGGGAAAAGAAGTAATTTGTTTATTGTCACTTAAAGCAGTGTGTTCTTTGGGTCTTCACCTTTTTGCTGGACCCATACAAATGGCCAGGAAAATAATTGTAAAAAGAAAGAGTCTAATGAAAATAGTTTGAGAAGAGTGACAGCCATCTCTACCAAGACAGCCTTACGGCTTCTGTGCGTTCTGCTCAGTACTGTTGACAAGCCTGGCATCCCCATCTCTCCCTAAGGATTACTCATTTCAAACAGCGTATATTGTGGGCTTTCCAGTAGGTCCTGTCACGGGGACACAGCCACTAAAAAAATATTCTCCCCCACCAAACTTATTGTGTCCCTTGAAGTAGTACATTATTAAAGAAAATTTGGGGAAAAAATCGAATATAACTGCTGGTAGCATTCTGATGTATTTTCTTCCTGGGTGCATAAAATATGTATGCGGTTGTAATAATGCTGAATATAAAACATTTTATTCTGCTTTTTCGGAATGAGGCCATTTTATGAACGCTAGTGGCTAGGATGCAACAAGGTAGCGGGAAGAGTTTCCGGGAACATTCCAAAGTCCAGAGCAGATTGATAAGTCAGTGCAAACGAGGGCCTTGAGTGTTCTGAGAAATCACCTTAAGGGTTTTGTTTGTTTGTTATTCTAAGATGCTCACCACGCCCCCACCCCATTCCCCACCACACCCACCCACCGCAATATTGCTCAGGGGGCAATGAGCTCAGGGTATGCTAACAATTCAGAGTCGGACCCCCGCAGTTTCTAAGGAGTCAGCTGCTAGGCCAGCTCCCCACCTCCTCCCGAGGACACAGGTGCTCTCACTGGGTTACAGGCAAAGAGCCCCCCCACCACTGGAAGTGCTACCTTTCTCTCTCTCTTTTTTCTTTTTAAAGCCTTTAGTGCTGCCCAGGGAGAGATAATCATCTGAGGCTCCAGTCCTGCTCCATTGTATCGTTCAGGATTGCCTGATGGAGTGTTGCATCAGATGCTAACGAAGCCCTTTTCACTCTGTTCAGATACCAGTTGTCAGTACATAAAACAATAAAAGCCTACAAATAACTCCCTGCTGGTGGGCGGTGGGGGACCCAGTCCAAACCCTTAAAGCAAGGCAAGCTTGCGGCGGAGGTCAGAGCCCGTGATGAGACGGCCCCCCATGCCTCTGCCCGGACTCGGTGTCCCTCTGTATTTCTCATCTGATTTCCCTGGGCACCGGGTGGGCGGGGCTCGGAGCGCGTGCAGCCTGGAGCCCTCCGCACAGGAAGCAGATGAATAATACAGAGCTGGGTACAAGATTTGGGAAGGGTCCCAGGCAAGTGAGAGGCCCCTTCTCTTGACTTTCTTAAATTCACATGAACCCACCCCTGGCTGTCACCTGTATAGTCCTGTCCTGTGGGAGGTGGCCTCCCTGTCTCCAAGTGTCCCCAAGTCAGAGGGGTCAGGATGCAGCAGGAGAACACCTTCCCCTCTGATCGGCTGGTATTTTCAAAATGAACATAAGCAAAATGCCAGGAGGAGTTAGAGAAAAGAAAAATGATGTGAACATTGTCCGGATTGCACGGTGACGTGTCTGCGTCCGCGGAGTGGAGTAGGAGCACCGAAGGGATTTCTGGACTAGTCCTGACACCTCTTAGAGGGCACGAGCTACGTTACGGCCCCGGAGAGCTCATCCAACTTTCTGTAAGTCTCGTCTCCTGGGCTTCCTGCTCCCACATGAGGAGTATCCCCTGCGTCGCCCCCGTCTGAGGAGGGGCTGGTCTGGTCTTGCCTTCCCCTGATATCGCTACAAATTCCTGTCCTGTCAGAGCTCAGAACATTTAGGGAGTCAAACCTCACAGAGGTTCTGTCCCCTGCAGAGGGGGACAGAGGTCCTCGTGTAGTAAATGGGCGGGGGGAGGGGCATAAGTAAGGTGTTTATAAAGGTGCCCAGCACCTCGTAAGTGCTGTGTATTTGCCATTATTATTACTAATAGTCCAAGGGCGGCTGGCCTCGGTGATTAATAAAAAGAGTTTTCAAAGGAAGTCCAGATTCATTCATCAGCCCCGAGTTGCCTTTCCCACACAGCGAGAATTGTGCTTTTAAATGGCCATCCACAGAGGGCGCAGAGCCCAGGGGCTGGCGCCCTATATTCACACGCATAACAAGTCATCAAACGTCTAGTCAGGAGTGGCGGTGGTGATCTTTTGGAGAGGCTCTGTGCTTGTTAACACAATCTAGGGTCCGATCTAACCAGGCCACTTCTATAGGGCTTACCTCACCATGTAACATTGGAGATTTCCTCTCGAGACTGTCAGGCATCTTCTAAATCTAATACGACACATTGTGGCATTTATTGAGCTCCTACGGTGTGCAAGGCTGTGGGCTAGGGACAGGTAAGGTATATGAGATCACTGTAACAGGACCTAAATTATTGTATAGGTATGAAGTCCCAGGCCCCTTGGGATGTGCTTTAGGTCCACGGGCTCCTCTGATGTTCAGGGTAGTCTTTAACGTAGAAATGATTAACCGTATCATAAAAAGGAGAAACACAATCAAAAAGATTAAATCATTTTTCCAAGGTCGTATTCTAATGGCTATTGGAGATAGAATTCATACCCTCATCCCCTGCTTTAAACTGTACTTTTCTTCTTTTTAAAACCGCTCTAGAGTCCTTTCCTGTCCGTAAGGGGATCATAGTCTCGGAGAAACAATGAATTTCGTGTTCAGCCTCTCCATGTGTCCTTAATTGGACAGATTTTGAATCAAAATGAGTAACTAGATGGTATTATTTCCTGGATTGAAACGCAGATGGGATTATAGATATTTCTTTGTTATTTGGAATTCATTGTTTATTATACAAGGAGTTCATGGTTATTGAAGAAAATCTTTGGAATGAAGAAATTTCTTAACATAAAAATAACTAGTTAGCCATGATTGTATTGTCCAGCGATAGTAATTGTGAACATTTTGGTATACACCTCCTTGTTTTATTTACATATGATAATTTGTTCATAAAATCAGAATTCTATTACATTTTTGGCTTTACAATCTACTTCTCTAACTGGACATTATATCATGAATATTTCCTTGATCTAGTTAAAGCATAGTTTGAATAAATATTCTGTAAAACACAATTTTGGTGACTTCCTAATATTCCATCATACAGAGAGACCATAATTTATTGATTTGTTCCTTGATTTCCTTCCCTCTAGAGACAGGGCCTTCATAAAGGAAGTGTGTTATTTTGTGTGCTGCAAAGGGGCTTCTGTCAGTTTGGGGCAAGGCTGAAATCTGGCTGGTGCCCTCCTTCCTGGGACCTGCGCATGCACAGGCTACAGGGTGGGGGTGGGGGAAGGGCGCAGGCCGAAGAACATTTTTTCTAATTAGCACAAAGGCTCTAGAGGCCAGCGGCAGCCTTGATGATAGATAATACTTTGCTAACTGAACACAGAAAAGTCTTAAATATTATCTGTTATTGGCAATTTCTACCAGTAGAACCCATTATCACCTGCATTAAATTCTGTGCCTCTTTTTTCAAATGAAAAAAATTCATTATTTTTATTCATTATGAAATGATCCCCCCCATAAGTGGAGTTACCATCCGTCACCATACAAAGTTATTGCAATTTTATTGACTATATTCCCTATGCTGTACATTACGTTCTCATGATTGACTTGCTTTAAAACTGAAAGTTTGTATCTTTTAATACCCTTCGCTTATTTTGTCTGTGCCCCCCAAAGTCACTCCCCCCCAAAGCCACTCCCCTGTGGCAACTATCAGTTTGTCCTCTGTATCTATGAGTCTGTTCCTGTTTTCATTCTCTTTGCTTTTTTTTAATTGCACATATAAATGAAAAAATAAGGTATTTATCTTTGTCTGACTTATTTCACTTAGCATATATACCTCTAGGTCCATCGATGTTGCAAATGGCAAGATCTCATTCTATTTTATATATTATAATAATATTCCACTATATTTATGTATATATAATATCTTCTTTATCCGTTCATCTATCGACGTACATTTAGGTTGCTTTCCTTCCATGTCTTGGTTATTGTAAATATTGCTGAAATGAACAGAGAGGTGCATATATTTCTTCAAATTGAGGTTTTCATTGTCTTTGGATAAATACCCAGAAATGCAATTGCTGCATTATATGTTAGTTCTATTTATAGTCTTTTGAGGAACGTCCACACTGTTTTCCACAGTGGCTGCACCAGTTTGCATTCCCACCAACAGTTTATGAAGGTTCCTTTTTCTCAGCATCTTCTCCAATGCTTGTTATTTTCTGTCTTTTTGATAATTCCTATCTGACAGGTGCGAGGTGACATCTCATTGTGGTTTTGTTTTGCATGTCCCTGATGATCGGTGATGTTGAGCATGTTTTCATGCCTCTTTTTCATCTGGATGTCTTCTTTGGAAGAATGTCTGTTCAAGTCCTCTGCCCATTTTTCAATCAGTTTTTTTTTTCTTTTTTGTATTAACTTGTGTCGGTTCTTTATACATTTTGGATATTAACCTCTTATTGGATGTATGATTTGCAAATATCTTTTTCCATTCAGTAGATTGCCTATTTGTTTTGTTGATTGTTTCCTTCACTTGCAGAAGCTTTTTAGTTTGATGTAATTCCCTTTGTTTATTTTAGCTTTTGTTGCCCTGGCCTGAAGAAACTGGTCCATAAAAATATTGCTAAGAGCTTACTTGCCTATGTTTTCTTCTAGGAGTTTTGTGGTTTCAGGTCTTATATTCAAGTCTTTGATCCATTTTGAAATTAATATTGTATATGATGTAAGATAGTGGTCGAGTTTCATTCATTCTTTTTTTTTTTAAGGATTTTATTTATTTATTTGAGAGAGAGTGAGCAAGAAAGAAACAGCATGGGTGGATGTAGGGGCAGAGGGAAAGGGAGAAGCAGACTCTCCCATTGAGCAGGGAGTCCGACTCAGGGCTCAATCCCAGGACCCCGAGATCAAACCCGAGCTGAAGGCAGACATCCAACAGACTGAGCCATCCAGGTGCCCCTCATTCTTTTTTATTTTTTAATTTTTTAATTTTTTTTTAAATAGAGAGAGTGTGAGGGGAGAAAAAAAGAAAGTTAAGCAGGCTCTATGCCCAGCAGAGCCCAACGTGGAGCTCAATCTCATGACCCTGAGATCATGACCTGAGCAGAAATCAAGAGTTGGAAGCTTAACCGACTGAGCCATCCAGGTGCCCCAGGTCTACTTTCATTCTTTTGCTTGTGGCTGTCTAGTATTCCCAACACCATTTATTGAAGAGTCTGTCTTTTCCCCCATTGTGTATTTTTGTCTCCTTTATCATAGATTAATTGACAATATACACATGGGTTTATTTCTGGGCCCCCTATTTTGTTCTGTCAATCTACGTGTCTGCTTTTATGATAGTACCATACTGTTTTGATTGGTATAGCTTTGTAGTATGGTTTGAAATCAGACAGCATGATACCTCCAGCTTTGTTCTTTTTTCTCAACATGGCTTTGGCTATTTTGGGTCATTTATGGCTCCATGCAAATTTTAGGATTCTTTATTCTAATTCTTTGAAAAGTTTCATTGGTATTTTGATGAGGATTGCATTGAATCTGTTGTTTTGGATAGTGTGGACATTTTAACAGTATTAATTATTCCAATCCATAAGCATGGTGTATTTTTCCATTTATTTATGTCATCTTCAATTTCTTTCATCAACATCTTTTTAGTTTTCAGAATATAGTTCTTTCATGTCTTTGGTTAACTTTATTTCTAGGTATTTTATTCTTTTTGATGTAATTGTAAATGGGATTGTTTTCTTAGTTTCTCTTTCTGATAGTTCATTATTAGTGTATAGAAACACAACAAATCTCTGTATGTTAATTTTGTATCCTGCAAATTTACTCAATTAATTTTTTTTTAAAGATTTTATTTATTTATTTGACAGAGATAGAGACAGCCAGCGAGAGAGGGAACACAAGCAGGGGGAGTGGGAGAGGAAGAAGCAGGCTCATAGCGGAGGAGCCTGATGTGGGGCTCGATCCCATAATGCCGGGATCACGCCCTGAGCCGAAGGCAGACGCTTAACCACTGTGCCACCCAGGCGCCCCTACTCAATTAATTTATTAGTTCTGATAACTGTGTGTGTGTGTAGTCTTTTATATATATAGTATTCTGTCATCTGCAATAGTGACAGTTTTACTTCTTCCCATTTAACTTAGGTGCCTTTTATTCCTTTTTCTTGCCTTATTGCGGTAGCTAGGACTGCCAATATTATGTTGAATACAAGTGGTGAGAGTGGACACCCTTGTCTTATTCCTGATCTTAGAGGAAAAGCTTTCAACTTTTCACCATTGAATGTGAGACTAGCTGTAAGTGTGTCATATATGGGCTTTATTACGTTGAGATAAGTTTCTTGTATACCTACTCTTTTGAGAGTTTTTATCATAAATTGATGCTAAATTTTACCAAGTGCTTTTTTTTAATCCATCGAGATAAAAATATGGTTTTTCTGATTTGGGTCATTTATTTTTTTTTTACTACTAATTCCTCTGCATCATTTTTTAAAAGAGTTATAATAACTCAGAATCATAGCTCTGCCAGTAATGAGAGTTTTTTCCATTTCCCTTTTATTTCCACAATGCAATGTCATGAGTATTTTGAATGTGGTAAATACATACAACCATTAAAGATCATTTTTAGCAATGGCAATTATTACTGATTGAAAGTATACTAACATAGTCTACAGAATAATGCCACATTTTTAGGTTTATGTGGTTCTAGGGAATTCAAAGGACTTCTGTGCATTTGAGAGATGCGATTGTCATGCTGAGCAGTGGTGAACTTCTCCCAAAGTGGTGTCAGTGGGGGCAGAAGGTTGTCACAGTTTTATAATGTCCTGCTTCATTAGAAGTGATAATGAAGAATTATAAAGGGGAAAACTAGTGGGGGTTATGATGATTCTTTTTAGATTAAGAATTAAAATGACATTTATTTTGGAAATGTTTCTCTGCCTCTGCTACAGGAAACGTGTTGGACTATAAATTACCTAATACATTCTGCATGTCCCTGAGTTTTGGCTAATGTGCCAGTCTGTTCATGAGAACATCCATTTACATGATATAAATCTGCTCTGAGCACAGCTCAGAGACCAGACACCCTGGTTTGGAATTACTGCTGTTGACCAAAACAACATCTGGGAGCAGGTCTCAAAGGGGCTGCATCTGACTGTTTTAATCCTCTGCTTTGGACAGAGAGGCTGAAATGTGAAGACCAGTGCTTGGTGCTTGCCCAGGGTCAGATTTTCATTTTCTTTCTTTCTTTCTCTTTAATTCCAGTATAGTGAATATATACTGTTATATTAGTTTCAGGTGTACAATATATCAGGTTTTCATTTTTAAGCAAGAAATGCTAGGGAAGTACAGATGAACCATGACTTAATAGAAAGGTATGGATACTTGCCAGTAGTCTGCAGTAACAATAGCAATTCTGTCTTATTTTTCCACTAAGGAGTGTGAGTTTTAGACATTCCTAAAAGTTAACGAAACGCATGGCAGCAATGGTAGTCCGTGAATCAGGGGGGAATCATGTAGTTCTTTGAAGGATCTCACTTTGATTTCAACTCAGTTTGCACTGTAATAATAAATGTTGGCCTTCATGTAGAAAACTGATATAAGACAAACATTGGAAGTACTGTTCAATTGTTTGAACAGATAAGAGTGTGTGTGTGCGTGATGGGTCAGCCTCACTACAGTTTGTCAGGAGGAGGTATATGGAGCTTTGTGTTTGTTTTCTTTCTCTTTTCCTCTACCTTGTAAGAGTTGCACGTCTGTGTAATGAGTGGACCTGTTTGAAATATTGGACATAGCAGAAAGGGAAGCAGGGAAGTAAAATTCAGAGTCTCTTATGAGCTAGGTAATTTGGTAAGTTGTCTCAGCTCTCAGAGCCTCGGTTTCTGATCTATAGAATAGGGATGTGGGGGCGCCTGGGTGGCTCAGTTGGTTGGGCGTCTGACTCTCAATTTCCAGCTCAGGTCATGATCTTAGGATCGTGAGATCGAGCCCCGTGTTGGGCCCTGCGCTTAGCAGAGTCTGCTTCTCTCCCTGTCCTTCTGCCCTTCCTGCACACTATCTCCCTCTCAAATAAATGAGTGAATCTTAAAAAAAAAAAAAAAAAGAATAAGGATGCAGGTTATCAGGAGGATCAAAACGCCAAACTCCTACTGCAGTGTTGGTCACCATTAACACAGGGACAGGGACACATGACCATCACCACCACGGGACAAGGCTGGGAATACGTTCTTGTCCCCACCCTGCGGCTCTCATAGTTGCCTTGTATTACCCAGACGGAGAGAGAGCCAGGCAAGCTGGGCTTTCTTACTTAGTTACCACCAGGTAAGACTGTGAGAAGGTCATGGAAACCCCCAAACCTACTTGAGGCTCAGCTTTCTCGATACTAAAATGAGGGGAAGGGACTGGAGATGGTTCGTGGTCCTTTTGGAGACAAATTTGTCTAAGTCTAGAAATAAATGCCAGAAGATAACAAATGGGATTGTGTTTGCTCACCTTTGGGGATGAGAAGAGATAATGATTAAGCACTTAGAACTTTGGCCAATGCGGCTGGCTTTCCCCAGCGGGATTTCTTCCCCTCTCTGGTTTTGACCTTTTGATATTGAGCTGTCAAGAAGTTGATCCATGATACACTTTGGATGGCTTGTTTTGTCAATATAAGGTGCTAAAGAGCCACTTTTCCCTTTCCTGTAAACAAGCGCTTGCTTATGAGCCCAAAGGGGACTGCAGAAAGCAATATGTTCTCTGTCAACACACACACACACACACACACACACACACACACACACACACACACACTGATGATACACTTGGAGGCCCAAGAAAGAAGATGAGTTGCAGAATGACCACATGAGGCGCTGTAACTTACACCTCTTCCCTGATTAACATTCAAATCTATTTCTAGCTTTTTGTCTTTAGTGACACCCCAGGGGCTTATGCAATACTTTAATAGGGTGACTTTTCCAGTACTTTGTCCTGAGTGCCTACAGTGGCCGAGTTGCCCCTGCCTGCCCTTTCTAGGGATGGAAGGCAAGCATTCTAAGTATAATTCAATTGTTCTAACAGTTAAGAGTGTATGTGTGTGTGTGTGTGTTTCCAGTAACAGTAAGTGGAGAGTAAATAACTTACCTCGATTTTATCCTAGGGTGAAAGTGATTTACTCGTGATTTCAGGAAGCAGAAAATCCTTTGTCTATTTTTCTCCTCTGTCCATGGACAATGTTGCCATCTGATAGGACATTTCAGTTGCCATGGTGTCTAAATAGCTTTTGCTCTAACTCTGTCCCATCCCCTTAGGGATGCAGGAAAGCAAACTCATATCTCTTGAGAGCCACCTGGCCCAGTGCCTTTCAACCATGTGAGTCTGATGACAGTCTCCCTGCAATGCCTCTAGGAGCTGAGATGCCACAATCTTTTCTCATCACCTGCTGCAATGCTGAATGGGAACTTGTGTGTTTGAAGTGGAAGTTCGGAAGGGAATGTTATTTTTCCTAACACTAAAAACTACATCTGAGTATTCCTAAGCACTTAGAGGTAAATGTGTGGATGAGTATTAATGTAAATACTGTGTCTCTGATCAAGTTAACAAGTAAGGGCAAGGGAAGAGAAGTCATGGGAGCTTCCCATGTAATCAACATTTTATTTTTTTATTTATTTAAAGATTTTATTTATTTATTTGACAGAGAGAGAGACAGCCAGAGAGAGAGGGAACACAAGCAGGGGGGTGGGAGAGGAAGAAGCAGGCTCATAGCGGAGGAGCCTGATGTGGGGCTCGATCCCATAACGCCGGGATCACGCCCTGAGCCGAAGGCAGACTCTTAACCGCTGTGCCACCCAGGCGCCCCGTAATCACCATTTTAAAAACCCAAAAGCTGTTTGGAAAAAAAAAATGTAAAAGGCTAGACTCAACTGCCTTACTTCAAATCCTGCATTTGAGCTGGAAAAGTCAATGGAAAATTTTTCCAGTAATCTTAAATCAACCTCCTTAGTAAAACTCTTTAATCCAAAATGCCCTCTCCACCTGCCCCTGACTGTAGAATTTACAATGAAGACCTTTTATTACAATTATGAACATAGGACACTGGAAAGTGTCTTATATTTGGCAAGCAAAACAGTAAAACTGTCCTCAAGAATTCTCTTATTAAAATGCACGCACATACTCATACTTAGAATTTATTGTTCTTTTGTCTTGTTGCATTAAGTTCTTAAGCTGATTTTTGATATTACTCCTGTGGCATTTTAAAGCTTTTGTGCTTAAACTGCACACTCTTCTCCAAGCACAGATATTTCAAGATGAAGTAGACAGCATTTTATAGAATTTCAAAGAGATATGCTGGCTAAGTGATGAATGAATATATTTACTGTGTAACAGAGCAGTAAAATGGGCCAAGATTTTTCTCCTGCAACCAGATTTTTTTTACACGTCAATAATATATTTTAATATTTTCTTCTCTTTGGGACAGTGTATATGGAGCAGGCTGTGTTTCCCTCTTATTTCTCTTGCCTGAGGGTCAGAGTGACACCTGGACACAGGCAGGGTGGCGGGCCCTGGCTACTTTGCTCTCTGTGCCCTTGCCTGTCTGCTGGCTCCTGTGTTCCAGTACTTTCGAGGACAGCACAGCGGCTTCCTTGAAGCTCTTCCTCTCCTTTATGTTCTGTTTCCTTCCTTTAGGCTTCCATTCAGTAGTGATTTTGAAATCTTGGCATTGATTGTTCTCATCCGTTGACCAGTTGACCGGCCTGCAGTGTTTTGGAGGTAATCTGCTGATTTTGATGTGAATATCTCCCAGGGAGATGGTTGAGGCCCCTCACTAAATCAATACATACAGTAGAGGAGGAGACAGGTGTCAGAAAACCCTTGGCCACTAGGACTAGAATTGCTATGAAGTATTAGGATTGGTATGAAGTATTAGCATTTTTAGAACTGCAGCAAGAATGTGGAATAGGAATCCACTTTGCGCTCTCCGGCAGTCTCGGCGTGGGGATCTCTCAGTTGATTGTTTTGCTGTTACAAGCCTCAGAAAAAGGAAGGATAGTCTGTGCTTTGCCTGGTGCAGCCAAATCAAATCAATATTGATTTGTACTCCAGACTACAAGTGAAGTGGACGGGCGGCCGGGGGTGCTGAAGAGCATTCGCTATGGGTGGGAGAGCCTTAAAAAGTAAATGGAAACCACAATGAAATTTCTAGCAAAAGGTGGCCTGTGATCAATTATCTGATGAATGCTTTAGATCTTGATAGACCCTCTGAGTCAGTATGAGCAAGGACGGGACAGGAGCTGGGGCTCTAAGGACGGGAGGATTTAGATGGTGGGGAGCACCGCTGAGACACTTTCGGTAGAAAGTGGCAGCAGCCAGCCTCTAGCTGGCTCAGTCGGTTGAGTGTCTGCCTTCGGCTCAGGTCAGGATCCACGGGTCCTGGGATCGAGTCCCGCATCGGGCTCCCTGCTCGGTGAGGAGTCTGCTTCTCCCTCTCCCTCTATGCCTCCCCCCTGCTGGTGCTCTCTCTCTCTCTATCTCTCCCCGTCTCTCTAACCCCAGGGGTCAGGAGACCTGGGTCTTCTCTGTGTGTGCTCCAGCTCTCATATCTCTGTACATGTGCTCCAGCTTCCTGTGTGGCACAGGGCAGGCTCCATCACCTTCCTGAATTTCCATTGCCTCAACAGTAAATGGAGCAGTTAGAGGACTCATCCATTCCAGAAATATGTGTGGAGCACCTGCTGTGTACCAGACACTGTGTTTAGCACCATAGTCCAACAGTGGGAGCATAGATAAGATTTATGCCTTCCATGAGGGTAGTCTTCTGGGGGAGGGCGGAATCCTAAGTCATCAGGAATTCACAGTATTAAGAGTTAAGTTCTGTGACAGGAAGTGGAAGGGGCCGTGAGAATATCAAGGAGCAGAAGCTTTCCAGAAGAGGTTGCATTGGAGCTGAAACTGAGAGGTAAAGTGGAAGTGAACTAGCAAAGGTAGATGGGGCAAGGCTTTTCTGAGCAAGGGGGCAGCATTCCTGCTTGACTGCAACATGAAGTTTGAAATGGTAGAACTCTGATGCTCTGTAACATCAGGAAGTTCCAGAAAGTTCTACCAGGAACGTCATGTGCTACTAATCAGTTGTGTGACCTTGAGCAACTTTCTTTACCTCACAAAACCTTGTTTCTTAATCTGTTAAGTGGGGATACTAACGGCATGGATTATGTGAGATATAACGTGGATTATATGAGATGCTAAATGTCAAGCCCTTCGCACAGTTCCTGGAAGGTAGTCAATGCTTGATAAACATTAATCACTGAATTATCATTATTATTACATCTTCCCTCCCTCAGGGACCCTGTGAGTCACCACCAGGACCAGTGCACACCTGTCCCAATTACTGTGGCCTCTCTGTGAGGAACTGCAGGTCTCCATGGTGCCAGCTTTCTAAGAAATTGCCATGGGATTAATTTGTGAGCCATTGTTTGCACTGGCTTAGCTTTTCTGCCTATTTCTAGGGTTACTGCTTTAGGTTCATTTCTCCCTAGTACTTTCCCACCTGTTACTATACCTAGGCATTTGCGGTGTGGAATCCAGATAAAATATTGGTATATGTATTTCTGTCTCTATGAATCATGTGGCTTCCTAGCTCTATGATTCTGACACAATGACCAGTGGATGATCAGGACTGCCGGGAAGCCTGGGAAAATAATGGACTTCCTGCTGCTTAAAATTATTTTGGTCATTGCATTTCTCCCTGGCGCGAAAGGTGGAGTTACATCCTTATCCTCTCTCTGCTGGGTACAAGTCTCACTTTCAGCTTTGAAAGGTCAATGTAGCCTTTCAATGTGTCCCTCTAATTCTTCAGTTAGAGCGAAGTAATTTCTAAGACGGTCCTATGAGAGAGATGAAGCCCTTGAAAAACTTACTTTCTTCTGGAGAATATATATTTGTCAACAATTTGGCAGAGTTTTTAACTGACCATCTCTCTTTTAGGAATTGCAAACGTGTGCCAAGTTTGGGCAGTTTTGAGAATCGAGTCTTATTAAAAACGTACGGACCCTCATAGACATGTTCCATTTTTCCCATATTTCCAGTCCTCTCTTCCTGCCTCATCCTCCATCCCCTGACCTTGAGTGGTAAGTTCTTCCATTACTGTCGAACCACGATCTCGCAGCAGTAGATCTGTGAAACGTTGCAATAGCAAAAGGGATTTGCAATCATTCGTGCTTTTCATCGGTGACTTGAATAGCATTCATTTAGAATAATGGGCTGTGCTTCAGTAATGGGGATCTGAAGGAAGCGGGGATTGAAACAGACTGATGTACCTGAGGCCATGTGCGTTAGTCTAGAATTTAGAAGTATATGGAGTTTCTTTAAACATCGACTGCATGGTTTTGACACAGTCCCCACTTTCTCCTCCACCCACACCACTGCCTTCTAAATGACTTTGGTTAGACACGATCTATTAATCCTTCAACAACGAGAAAGGAAAGCAATGGAAAATCTGGCGGAATGAATTGTATGTGAATCTATGCTTAAAGTACTGGAGTGGAAGGCACGTACCAATACAAGAAAACCTCATTTTTCAACAAATGGAGAGCGTTGGTTGAGCTTTGCAAAGAAATGCTTCTTATTTTTCTTCTTTGATGTAAATTTGAAATAAAGGGACTTAAGATACTGGGTTGAACTATGGAAATAAAGAGAGGTATTGAAATAAAGAGAATAAATAAATAACATTGAGCAAGGAATCACTGCCACGGATGGTGGCATTAACGCCCGTACTTGTAACTGAGCATGCAATGGTCAGGTTAGAAGCCAACGAGGGGTGGTTCTCCTAGAACCTGTCTTAGTGGGCGCTGGGCAGGAGGCACAGGGCTGGAGGCTTCATCGGGCACAAGACAACTGGGGCCCCCCAACTCAGAACCAGAGCTAACTTCCTCTTATGAACCTGTTTCCCATCTCAGTCCCCATCGGCACCCCCAGGATCTCCCCTTTTCATCAGCTTGGGTGATTGCAGGAGACCCTGCACCTGGGACTAGAAGCTCCAGGTGGTATAGACAGGTCTCTCTAGGAGGTAGTACAGAACTTTTCTTTGCTTTCAGTTTCCACTGTGATGGGAAATGGGTGATGTTTTCAATGTCAAGGAACAGATAGAGCCCTGTTATAAACTAGCTCCATGTTCTGTGATGTTCTGAAAAGTTATACTTTTTTTTTTTTTTTTGAGGTTGGAAGGAGCACTGTGACATGGGTATACAGAAGCCCTTCCCCCTCCACCATGTCGTATTTATGACCCGTGCCCTTAGTTCAGTTCTACCCAAGTCCTACAGGCGCCATGTCTCTGATTTCATTCCAAGTGCCCCTAACAGTGTCCCCTAAACAATTAGCCTCATTTGCAACTAATTGAGTGGCTGTGCTTGGAATAAACAATTGAGCTCACCTTTCAGAGTCTAACAGATTGGAACAACCATACTCGATTACTTGTTTATATTGTAATCAGCGTTACCAGGCAGCTTTGGCGAAAGTTGGACCCGTACTTGGATACAGATCTCTTACTCTCTGGAAGACTGTTGTTTGAAAACTTTATATCTGGAATCCAGCTTGAAGATTCTGATTCAGTGGGTCTGGGATGAGGCCCAGGAATTTGTAGTTTTAACAAGTATCTCGGATGATTCTTATCATCAGAGAAGCCTGGAAAACACTGCTTTATTGTATACTCGACTTTCCTCTTCTCTTTTGCACCCCAGTCACATAGACCTGCGAAATATTTGCCCCACAATCCATGCTGTCTTTGTAATGAAGGTGTGCTCTTCCACGGGTGGTTTGAATATAATATGGCAATTTTAAGTCCTTGTCATTTTTTTTTTAATGGAGTTCTACCAGATCAAGCTTTTTACACACTTCTAACTCATCATGCGTTCCTTCATGAACTGCTAATTGTTGAACAACTGTGATGTCTTATTTGGTTTTTTTAATCTGGAATTTAGTTCATTAAATAAACTTGATTCTAAGTAGCTGTTCAGGGTAGTGCTTGAAGTTCTTACTTTTTGATTTGTTCTTTTCAATTAAAAAGTTTTGGGGCCCAGGGAAATGGGGACTGACTTCATGGGCATAGAGGTCCGGTTTTGCAAGATGAAAAGGGTTCTGGAGATCGGTTGCACAGCAGTGTGAATATACTTAACACCACTGAACCCTACACTTAAAAATGGTTGAGATGGTAAATTTTAGGTTGTGTGTATCTTACCACAATTAAAAAAAAAAGTTTTGGGCATGTGTTCACAGGTTTATTGTCCAGATAAAGGACAGAAAATGAATGTGCCTTCCTACCGTGTGGCTAGGCACAATGCCAAGGCCTAGTTTACTTTTTCAGTCTATTAGATTTTTAGTCCTTCAATGACCCTGTTCCTATTATACAGATAAGGGAAGAGAAGGTCATGAAATGTTAGGGCCAGGATGGTCACTTAGTGGTAGATATTAGGGTTCTAACCCAGCTCTGCCTAGGCCTGCACTCCTGCTCTTTCTGGATGTAAACTTCTGCCCTGCCAGGTTTCCCTGACTCTTTCTAGAGCCCCAGAGAAGCAGGAGTCATGTGCAGTTCTCCAGGCTGGATGGCCCTTCCTCAGACGCTTCTCTGTATAGTGGGCTTCCCCACTGGGATGTCCAGCCTGGGTCCCCCAATCTCGTGAGTTGGTAAGATTTAGTGTTGGCAAACTTGGGAAATTTAATTCTTACCTTTAACAAAATTTTTTAGGCATGAGGGACCCTCTAAACGGATTCATTGAGAATGACAGAAGCCCTGGTACGGAATGGCGTCTACAGAATTTACCAGCGCCCTTAGCCAATACCGTGTGCATTACCCATGCCCGCCAAAAAGCACACTGGGGTTCACTGCTGGGCAGGTGACAGATCCAGGCGCTGCACATCACTGTGAAACCCTCGGACCACAGTGGCTGAAGATAATGTCCCTGTCATGTCCATCTGGACCTTCCTCATTGTTGTCATGGTTTTCTGTCACTGCTATACCTCCTCCCTGTCTCCTACAGCCTGGGTCAGAATGCTCTCATTGACGTGATCAGAGCTTTCCCACCCTCAAAAACATCCCTGCGTCTGAGGGCAGAGGAATCAAGTTTAGAATGGAACGTCCGGTTTCATTAACTCTGTTTCAAATGCTCTAGGGATGGCTTTCTGTAATTTACTCCTACTCAGACCTGTGCAGATGCCAAAACGTCTCTTCTGTGCTTGCTTCAGTGTAATTCTCTTTTTGTCTCCTTTCTGTTTGTGCGGCAGTGGGAAAGGGGGTAGTCTGTTCCAGAGAGAGAACCACTCTTAGGCTGAGGGCTTCCTGGACAATCTCCACTGCACAGAGGATTTGACAAGTCTGTTTCACAATCAAACATGACCTTCTGTTTCTATCCTCTTAAGATCTCTCTCTTGCCTGCCAACTATTTTTCTACCACGATTTCATCTTATATAAGTCGCTTTACCTCTCTGGCTCCCAGTTACTCCTTTATTAAATGAAAGTCCCTTCTAGCCTGAGCAGTCCGGCGCTGCACTCATTTTCCTCTCTAGTCCCAAGTGGGAAAGTTCTCTTGACTTTGGAGCTCTGTCACCTCCCAGCTTTTCAGGACTGAGGTGACTGGAGCCTTCTTGTCACAGGTGGCCGCTGGAGCTCCATTTTAGGAAGTGGCTTGGAGTGACCAAATAGAGCTCGAGAGAGTCTGGGACTTGCCTTAGAGTGACTGGTGTCACAGGAGTCCCCATGACACAAGCTGCCCCAATGTCCTTACTCAAATCCCTTGTCAAGTTACTACTTGTAAAATAAGGTTACGATAATACCATAAAAACCTAAAACTTGCTGTCATATAACTTCTGTCTTCTGCTGACAACCAATACTTTCCTCAGACAACTTTCTCTTTGATTCCAGCTGACTTCTGAGGAGTAATTTTTTCCCCACAGAGTTTTAAGAAATGCTTCCTCAGCTAACTGAGAATAAGAAGGTATATGAAATGTTGTTGCTCGCTATCTCAGTGACTCGGTCCAAAACGTTAGTTTAGAAGCCTATGCCATTCAGATGGAAACTTCAGAAAAATGACAACATATAAAGCCTCTGGGGTCATTCCAGAGTAGACCAAACTGAAAACAGTTTGAAGCCACAGTCCTTAAAGACGTGTGTTGGTGATGGGTGTACCAATGTCATAGGTACCGTGATCCATGGGAGACACCCAAGATGATGTCACTTAGTTACTGAACTTTAGAGACCACTCAGCCTTTATATGGTAGGAGTGCCTGCAATAAAAGAGCATTAACTTTTAAAAACTGAATTTTGGGGCACCTGGGTGGTTCAGTTGGTTAAATGTCTGCCTTTGTTCTGCTTAGGTCATGAACCCTGCGTCCTGGGATTGAGTCCTGCATCAGGTTCCCTGTTCAGTGGGGAGTCTGCTTCTCCTTCTCCCTCTGCCTCTCCCCGCCCCACCCCCCGACCGTGCTTGTGCGCTCTCTCTCTCAAATAAATGAAAACTTAAAAAAATATTAAAAAAATAAAAATCAAATTTTATTTTCCATTGATGTACTTACTTTTTGATTCTTTGTTGGTTCTGTATTGAATTATTGATTATGAATTTCCTTCATTCACATCTTTATTTATTCATTAAAAAAATCATCTCTGAGTGCCTGTCTGCCATGTGTCAGGCTCTGGGTGAAGCTCTGACTTTAGAAACCTGAACAAGGCTTGTATCTCAGAGGAGGGTAATAAGCTGACAAATAAATGAATTGAATGGTTACAGATTGTGATAAATGCCATGAAGCAAACAAATGATATGGCACAATATTGACAGTCAAGCTAGAAATCATTGAAATAAAATTTGCCTACCCTTTTGGTTTTCCAATGCTTTGGAATGCTTTGGTTTTCCCATGCTCTTTCCCATTGTACCTCTAGACCAATAGTCCCCAACTCAAGTTCCAATAACTCATTGTAAGAAAACAACCAAGAAAATGTCTAAGAGAGCTCTTTTTGTATTTGCAGATAAACGGGCCACCTCATGAGCCTATCCTAGTTGTATCTTCCGTACATTTTGAGATTCTTCAAAGTAGGTCACAATTTTTTTTTAAATCACAGGAACCTTATTTTTTATTTATATTTTTGTTCTATGTATAAATTAAGGTTCAAGGCAGTTAAAAAAAATGTTTACATTTGACATTGTTCCATTCAAGTTCACCATGTTAATTCTCTAAAATAACATTGCTAGGAGAGATGAGAAATAGAATCAACCCATGTGCAAGCTATGGACTATCACAAACTTTATGACTTCGCCAGGGCCAAGAACATCTTGTTCCACTGCCCCCTACCTTTCTGTTCTTTGTTCTGGCCTGGTTTTCCAGAACTCCCAAATCTGAATCGGGTTTTCCTACTGATTGGTGGATATTGAGCAAGGTATTGACCTTTCTACTGATTGGTGGACACCCAGCAAAGCTTTTACCTCTGGTGTCTTCTTATCTCTCATCTGCCTCATTTGCATGAATGTTGCCTGGTTTCGATGAGTCGAGCCTTTAAAAATGCTATTTATATGGCTTTCTGTTATTTTTCTGTATCTTAGAATATAAGTTAGAATCGCTTGTGTATTTCAATGCCATCTTCGATTTTTGTTTTTGCTGCAAAATAATTAAAAAGTAATGACTTTTATATGAATAAAATTCAACAGTAAGCCTCCCCCCAAAAGCCCATGCCAAGACAATAAAATTATAACTAGTGTTTAAAACAACCCGTCTGGTATTGAGGAAACCGAGTGGCTCCTTTCAAGTGGAAGAAAGACGGGAGATGTTTTCTATATTGACAAGCAGCTCTGCTTTAGTTCTATTGGGAGGGATGCCCATGGCATATGAGGCCACATTATATTGGGTTGCAACATCTGTCACTGGCTTACATAGCTGTTAATCTTTCATTTCAAATTCAGACTTATCAGTATTCATTAAAAACTCTCCATTTGTGCATGTCCTTTTGGGAAAAAGTACCCTATCTCGGTGTCTTAGAATTTTTTTTTCCTTAAAAAAAAAAAAGGTTCAATTTTAAACACATTTTTCACTCTGTAGCAAGCAGCATCTGGTGGCGGGAGCTGGGAGCTTGTCATGCATGCAGATGACCATGCAGCTTGTCTCCAGAGGAAGTTTAGTGCTGGTAGAAGAAGGTTCAAATTAAAATTTAAATTTACCGATTGCTATTTTGATTCCTCACCTGCAAGAAAATTTAGAAGTTGGTACAAATGGCATTCCATTAGCACTGCTCACGAGTCTTGCATATTTTTCTTGCGAGGTCGTACAAAGCCTCTAGCGGAGTGCCTGGATCATTAGGGCAGCTTCTGGTCTACTTGGGAGTCCAGGCACACACGCAACGTCTGAAGGTCTAAACAGAAAGATAGGATGTCCTGCTCCAGCAAAAATCTAATGATTTTCCATATCTGTAGCAGAAAACTAATACAGCAGGGATTTCTTCCACCAGCCCTGCTGTGCAGCTCTGGTTATATTAAAAATGCAAGACATGTGCAAGGGGACCCGTTGCTGCTTATTTCACAGTGATAAAACATAAATATTCCTAATGTTACCTATATAGTAGCTACCATATAGTCTCATATCTATTTTCTCTCACTGATTCAGACAGGAATTAGCGTACACTGGATTTTTCCACCTAGGCAAGGATATTAGAATAAATCTATCAGGTTTAGTGTGGATTGAACCCACAGCCAAAGAAACTTCAAATATTGGGTCTAAATGAAAGCTATATTCATTTAAATGGAATGGGATGACCAGGACTTCAAGGAGTGAGAATACAAAGATGAAACTTCTGGAACCTCTAAATTGCAGCAGAGATGCAGTCTTGTAGAAGTGGACACACTAGCAAGGTCCCGGGGAGGAAGAAGGTCCACTCTTGGCTCTTGGGCTCCTTCTGTCCACACTCCTGGTCTTTGGAGGCTCCGTGTAGATGAGCAGCTGGCCGGCAACCAGAGTTTCGTGCTCTACTGAAGGCCAGATTCTTGGGCTCCTTTCAGAGAGCACTTGAGAGTTTGTCTGCCTGGCTACGGATTTGGGCCAGCAGATTTTCTCCAAGTTGGGGATGAGAGCCTAGAAGCCATAGCCTTTCCCTTCCCCAGCCCCCTACACAACCATTCTCAGAAGTTTCCACTAGAGGCCTGATCTAATACCATAAACATGTCTTTTGTCAGCCTTTATTTTGAAGAGATTGGACCTCATCTAGGTTTAGTTCAGTGTGGCCAGAAATCAAAAAGAAAATACACTAAGGAAAAAAGACAAGAATTTTGCTTGTTCCTTTGCAAATACTTCTAACTTTCCTTTTCATGGCATCACCAATATAGAAACTTCTGAGTTCCTTGAATTGCCCCATGACTATGACTATGACTGTGTCCGTGGGATGTATCACCTCGTCTGGACTCTCAACCTCTGGGAGCCTGAATTACTGTTATATGTGTTATAAGATATGGGTCTGTCACAGCCCAGAGAATTCCCAAGCTCAAAACCACAAGGAAAGGGTGAAGCAGCAAGGACATAATTGTCCATCCACAGAAAAATGTTGCTTGGAGCATTTTTTTCTTTTTTTAACTCTCATTTTGAAATAATTTCAGGGTTAAAAACTATAAAAAAAGTACCATATACCCCTCCCCAGAGTCCCCAAATTTAACATCGTGCACAGCCACAGTGATCAAGGTCATTGATACAATGTCATTACCTAATGTTCAGATATTCAAATTTTGCCAGTTGTCCCATTAATGTTCTTTTCCTGGTCCAGGGTCCAATCAAGGATCTCACCTGCCATTTCGTTTTCCTGTCTACTTAATTTCCTTTAATCTGCAGTGATTCCTGGGGTGTCTGGGTGGCTCAGTTAAGCGTCGGCTTTCGGCTTAGGTCATGATCTCAGGGTCCTGGATTGAGCCCTGCATTGGGCTCCCTGCTCAGCCGGGAGCCTGCTTCTCCCTCTCCTGCCTGCTGCTCCCCCTGCTTGTGCTCTCTCCCTATCTCTCTGTCAAATAAAATCTTTTAAAAAAAAAATCTGCAGTCGTTCCTCAGCCTTTTTTTTTCCTTTGGTCTTTCATGACCTTGACACTTTTGAAAAGTGCAGGCTAATTACATTGTAGACTACCCCTCAATTTGGGTTAGTCTGGTGGTCCCCCATGATTAGATTCAGGTGGTGCATTTTTGGTGTGTATATCAAGATATTGATATGCGCCATTACTGTAAGGTTTGCTTTGATTACCTGGCTAAGATGATGTCTGCCAGGCTCCTTCACTACGGTTATTTTTTCCCTGTTCTTTCATCTGATGAGGAGATAGCTTGATACCCACTACTTTTAGCCTCCTTATCATGCTTACCTGAAGCAATTACTACAGGGATGCTTTTAATTTTATCATTCTTTCTATGTTTATTACTTGAAATTACACAGTAAGGAAGGGCTTCCTCTTCTCCCTTATTTATTTATTACAAAGTTGTTTATTTATATCAGAATGGTCTTATGATTCTTATTTTCTTCTATGACTTATATAATCCATTACTATTGTGATTTATTTTCTTGTTTGAATCATCCCAGATTTGGCTACTGGCAGCCCCTTGAAAGAGGTTTCTGGGTTCTTATGACGTGTTCCTACCATTCTTTGGGCACTGTCTTACTCATATGAAAATGTTCTAGGCTCCTCTTGTCCTTTCCTTGCCCCAGCCCTGGAATTAGCCAGTTCTTCAAGGAAACCTGTTCCTTTTCTTGGAGAATGGTATTTAGAATCCAAGATCTTGGAACTGGTTGTTCTCGTTGCTTTGGGGTGTCATTCCTTCTGGGCTCTCCCGGTGGGCAGAGATAAGAAATATATGCATTATACACACACATCTGTTTCTGTTTCTGTCCACCTGTGCACATATTGACAACTGTACGTGCATACTACACCCGATTCCAGTCCAAACCCATGCGGCTCATTCTTCCCTTCCTCCTTTCTCGCTTGTAGTTCTTTCCTCTGACCGCGAGAATCCTAGTCCTCATATATTTACACACCTGCTTAATCTTAGAATATACATAAAGCCATGTAACATCTCACCTTCTTAAGTGCCTGGATGTAGTTATAAAAGCGAGAAATTTTATGTGAACTTAAACATGTCATTTTAAAACTCCTCACCTTTCCTTCTTACATTATCACCCTTAATAACTCTTCATGGTAAAGTAAACTTTACCTTTTATTCTTCCAGAGACATTGTAAGGCTGTCTTATTTCTTACTTAGGATTCCACATTTATTAGAGGCTTCTTTCAAGTAACCTTTACAGGGGGAGATTTGGGAGTGGGATCACAATATATCATTTTTTCTTTCTCTGATTTTATTTAGAATACCCCAGGCAGACCAAAAGAGGACTGCTACCCCTCATCACCCACCGATATCATCCTTACTCTCTCTGCTCTGCCCAAAGAGGCCTCCTTGCTGTCCTTTGAACATGGTAAGCATGCTCCCACCTCAGGGCCTTGCTCTTTCCTCTAATTGGAATGTTCTTCTCTTAGATAAGTGCATGTCTTATCCTTTGTCTTCTGGGACTCCGCTCAACTATCCCCTTATTAGTGAGATTCTTCTCCACCGTCCTGTAAATTGCAGTAATCTCATTTCCACTCTCTACCCCTATCGTTCCTTATCCTCCTCACCCTACTGAATTTTTCTTCTGCTTTATTTATCACCATCTATCATGTTAGGTATTTATCTTTTATTGTTTATGGTCTGTTTTCTCCCACAAGAATGTAAGCTTCGTGAGAGTGGGGACTTTGTTTTGCTCATGATTATATCTCCAGCCCAGAACAGTGTCTAGAATGTAAGGAGCACTGTATAAATATTGACTGAAAGAATGAGGAGTGGTTGAAGTGAAGAGACATGAAGAAATCATGACATTCCCTGTGGAATGGCATAAAATATTTATGGTTAATCCCATCATAGTAAGTAGGAATAACTTAGCAGTAGAAAGTATGGCCATATGATGTTTGTAACATCAAATTATAAACACATATGTCCACAAGCAACATCATCAACAAAAACACAACCCAGCAAACTGTTGAACCAAGAAAGAAGGACTGTTTCAAGGTATTTATGTTCATATTTGCTTGCAACTTATTAATTGATTTGTCCTACTCTTACTCTTGCAAGTACTAAAGGTCTTATAAAAGAAATGTTGGAGGGAAATGTATCATTTTGGACATTCTCTCCATTCGCTTGACTGAAGACAGCTTTTGCTAGATTTCATCACAGAATAGCCTGGAATGTTCTGTTGACTTGGTGCTTAAGAACTGGTGTAATAAATCACAACCAGTTCAACGTAAATAGCCATTTAGAATCTTCTCCTTCATTACACAGACAAAGAAATTGGGATCTAGAGTGGTTGTGACTTGCCTGAGACTTGCCTCCAGGAAGGCTATACCAATATGCCCTTTCACAGTAGAATCTGAGAATGCCCACATCACCACACTTGAGATTTGTATAAAATATGAGTCAATTTAATAAAGGCAAATTGCTATCTCCTTTGAATAATTTTGTTATAACATTAACTAATTTGCTTATGAAGGAGAGTTAATTTTTGTCCCATGCATGTTTGCTATTTGTGCTTTCTTTTGTGAATTTCTATTAATTTTTTGTGTCAGTTGAGCCATCGTGTTAGTCTTTTTTTTTTTTTAAAGATTTTATTTATTTATTTGACAGAGAGGGAGAGACAGCCAGAGAGAGAGAGAACACAAGCAGGGGGAGTGGGAGAGGAAGAAGCAGGCTCCTAGCAGAGAAGCCTGATGTGGGGCTCGATCCCAGAACGCTGGGATCACTCCCTGAGCCAAAGGCAGCGCAGGCGCCCCTAGTCTTTTTATTCTTGAGTTATCCTTTCTCTATGTAAAAGCTCTTATTATGTTGTTGGTGGTACATTTGCTTTGCACTTTTGTTTCTTTCTTTTTTTTTTTTTAAGATTTTATTTATTTATTTGACAGAGATAGAGACAGCCAGTGAGAGAGGGAACACAAGCAGGGGGAGTGGGAGAGGAAGAAGCAGGCTCATAGCAGAGGAGTCTGATGTGGGGCTCGATCCCATAACGCCGGGACCACGCCCTGAGCCGAAAGCAGACGCCCAACCGCTCTGCCACCCAGGCGCCCCTGCACTTTTGTTTCTGATCACTTTTTGATACATAGAAGATGAGTACATAATTTCCTGTAATTTTTTGCCTTTGGTTTTATATTTATAAACCTTTCCGTACCTATGTGTGTGTGTGTGGTAGGGGGAAGTTTTATATGTGTGTATGTGTATCTTCGTTGTGCTTCTTAGTAAGTGAGGCAAAAGTCATATGGGTTATGGTTTATTACATGCAAACCACCCTGTGCCAGTCAGTCAGGGAGTAAACCCCACTGGCTTTCTTTGTGTGTGCCAGATTGGTGTGAAAGGAGTGCTGAGGACCAGTGTGTGTCCCACCATGGTATCCTTAGTCTTCTGTGCTGGGAGATAGCCAATCCCAGAAACAGGAATAATGGAGCTCATCCTTGCATGCTTTCTTACCTTTCTTGTCCTTTCCCCTTACTGTTCCACTATCATATGCCACCTTCCTCTCCTTTTAAAAATTTTGAACAAGTTTGTAGGAATGGGGATTGATTTGTCTTGAAAAAAAGCAGCTACACACTACACTCTAAGTTTCCCAAAGGTGGGACTGTGTTTTATTTATTTTTGAATCTTCAAAACCTAAAATGATACATAAATTCTGCTTTGTTGAATGAGGTGACATATCTTTGAAACTGAAGCAAATAAGGAATATGTTGGAGAGTGCTGAGAAGTATAGACATAATTTCATGTGTATACTTGAACAAATTTCAATCAAAGTTGAGAGGTTTGAGTCAGACATAAAACAAAAGTAGAAAATAAACAGTAGAATCAGATACAGAGGGATGTTTTAGAATTTTCCCTAAACGAATCAAAGAAAAAGGCTCTTTTGGAATGCTTCTGCTTTCCTTACTGGTCTTTATTTTTATTTATTTATTTATTTTAAAATTTTTATTAGCCAACTGAACCACCCAGGCGCCCTCCTTACTGGTCTTTAGATGGGACATAAGACCAGCTCATCCTGCAGGATTTTTTCAGATTTCTGATGCTATCAAATTTTGTAGGAAAAGACTAAACGAGGCAAGATGCATTACAAATGGTTGTTTAGTCTTTGCAGTGTTCTTTTTCTGTCTGAACACGAGGCTTCCATTTGTGGGCCTGGCCCTGCTGTTTCCCTTCCCCTGGCAATGACGTTGACTATAGACAGCAGAGACAGAAGGTTTCCGATACTTTACATCAAATCCATTTTTGCTGGTGACTCTGCTTTCCTTCGTGCCCAAGTCTGATGACTGGTATTCGCCCTGTTTTCTCTTTCTCTGTATCACTATTTTGTAGAGCCTGGGGTTCTGTAGTCTTTCTAGAAGCTGGACCCTGTATTGCTCTTCACAGGAGTCCTGAACTTCACCCTCAACTCCACACAAGCGTTGGGCCTATGCTTCCTGCTGCATTGCTTATCTAACGAACACTTCCTGGGGATCAGGAATCCCCCATGACTGAGGAAGCGACAGCCATGCGCCATGTCAATCACAGCCAGCCCCAGCACCAAACATGCTGCTTGCTCCCATCGGGCCTCCACCTGGTTTCTCACATCTTCTCTACCACATCAGGCTGTTCCCCACACCTGCAGCCCTTCACCACCTCCTTCTCCAGGGCGTAGGTCTAGGCAGGTTGTGGCCCCTTCTAAAGTGGCTGTGGCTAACTGGACTTGACTTAGATGTCCCAAGATGCAGCTGTGGCGATGAATTAGAGAGACATGACATCAGCAAACTCAAAAAAATTCCTGATAGAGAGGATTCTCCGTTCTACAGTGAGCAAGATGGGTTGCTTTGGCTTTCACATTGAGCCCTTCCCATTTGCCACCATCTTTAACACCACTTACATTTCCTCCACTTCTTGCTCAAAACCCAGTCTTCTTTCATTGCAGTTCTTCTAAAGAACAGCGTAGCAGAGTGAAAGGATAAGTGGTTTAGAATGCGTAGGGGAGATGGGTCCTGCAGGCTGGCCTCTGCAGCTGAGAAATCTCAAAGTAAGATTTATCTCTTCCTAAGCTGGATGAAGCTGGCTCTGTTTAACTTGTGTGTCTGTGATTGTTCATGCCCCTTCACTACTTGCGAAGAACAAACTCTAAGTATTATAAGCAGTAAAGGAACTTACTGGTAGAATATGGGGTAGCTAACAGAGTTCATAGGGAAGAAGAAGAATCTGACAAGTGCAAAGGGAGGAGGATGGTTGACACAGGCTAGACCACCACACATCGGTACAGGCTGGAGAGGGTGCTGCAGTCACCACTACTGCTTATGAACACCACTGGACACTGAATGCTGCCAATGGTGTGGGCCAGCAGGATGAGTTCTAAATTGTCCCTGCTCCTAGGAGTCACTGCTCCAGACTCAAAATCTTAGACAAGAGTGAACCACGGCTGTATGTGGGCTATAATCCCATATCCTAGCTACTTTCCATGAAGACTCACATAAAGGTAGAACTTGAGATAAGGGTTTGGATGTGGGGCAGCCAAAATATGGCAAGTGTTTATTTCTGTTCTAGTAACTTGTTTGAGAATATACATAATTAATTCATTTTCATGAAGGGGGAAGGCTTTCAAGAAATGGGAGAAGGCTTCCTTTTCCAAGGCAGGGAACCACCCTGACAGTCAAATGAGACAGATTCCTTCACTCCTGCTTGGGGGGAGCTGGGAAATAGAAAAATCTATGAGCAAGAGGTAGAGGCCGTGTAGGTTCTGATCCTAATTCTGCCATTTCATTGCTTAGAAAAGTTTGTTAACTTCTCTGGACCTCAATATTCTCACCTGTAAAATGGGGAGAATTAAGTGAGGCAATACATTTAAAGTCCCTAGTATGGAGTCTGGTGCCTACTAGGTGCTCAATCAATGGCCAACATCATCACTGTCGTTACGTTAATGTTTATCACTTCAGTCCATTTCTCTGAACCTCACAGTCATATCGGCCTCTTCCCTCCCCCCACAGGGGCTGTGTGCCCTGCAGCCTCCAAGTAGCATGTCATGCTCATGTCCAGCTGCCTGCTGTGGCTTAAGGTGTTGGTTCTTTTGCGGAGAAGAAGGATAAGGTAAAGGGCCAGGATGTCACTGAATGAATAAGATGAAATATAATTTCCCTACTAGAACTTTGGGTTAATTTGTGGATTGTGATAAAAAAATGGCCACTTATTGGATAGAGGAGTAAACACATTTTTCTCTTTCCCCTTCCTCTGAATTGCACCCAAAACATGGAAAAACAGACACAAAAACTTCATCTTCAATTAAAAAAAAAAGAAAAAGAAATTGACACAATCCTAGACCCACGTAGACCAAGTTGAAATCATATGCAGTGCTCTTAGTAATATTATTAAATATGAATAATATTATTAGTATTATAAAATATTAATATGCATAAAAGGACAGCTCAGTTAGATCATTTGACTTAATGTAGGTAGCAAGTGGCAAAAAAGGAACTCAAACCTAGGTCATCCAGTTCCACTGCCCAAGCTCTCAACCCATACTGTGATGCCTCCCTGATAGGCCTCTCTTCGAACTTGGGCATTCCCAAAATGCCTAAGTCAGAATGTTGAAAGCTATATCCAACGGCCATTTAATTAGATGGCCAGGCCACGGAAAAGACAGGACACATCACTGCAGAGAACAGTTGTTGATATGAACAAGAAGGAGGTAGAGGGGAAGAAACAATCATGCTGATGACCTATTTCCTTTGTCCCAGGCCTAGCCTCATAGCCAAGGGAAAGTGCCAGTGTGGGCCAAAGTGGCGGGGCCACCTTACCTGGTTCACAGTGCACGGGGCCTTTGGCCAGGGGCCCTTTATGGTGAATCAGACTGTTTTTGTGACCCTAGAATCCTGAAGAGAAATGTGTCCCTGGAGAAAAGGAGGCAACGCACAGGCTGAGGGCATCTGAGATCTCTAACCAGAGCTGTAGCTGTGAACTGACCATTCCATCTCATTTCACCTTAAAAAAAAAATTTTTTTTTAAAGAAAGTAGCCAGATGTAAGACAAAATCATGGGCTTTAACATGTTTAAAGGCATTTAACAGTTGTCTAACGCCAGGTTCTACATAAATCAACTGGTCACAGGAGCTTTTAGTTGCATCAGAAGGAATTATCATTTGGTGCAGGAAAGATGCAAAGTGGGAGAATGTTCATGAAATGCATTGGGATCATCCTTCACCAGGTGCATCTTCTCATTTCAGGTTCTCAAGAACTTATTAAGTTCTACAAGTGGCTCAATCCACCCAAGGAAGCTGCTTCTCTATTTATAAGGATGAGAAAGGCAATGAAATAGAGTTGGATGGAGTAATTCAAGGGAGACTCATGTGCGTACGTGCTTGGCGTGGAATGAGCTTGAGTGTGAGAATTGGTACCTCACATCAAGACAAATTTTCTAAAAGTTGTGAAGATACTATCCCCAGTCCTCTGGCCACCTTGACCAGTTCCAGAGTGGTGGCTGGGGGCCATTAGGGCACCAGAGTCTGATGGCTTTCTTCTGCTCTTGGAAATACCACATCAGCTGTCCAATTAACTTGAAGCGATAAATACATCAACTTCATTGTTCTGAGAGGCTTCCCATGGGATGCATTCCTTGGCCAAAGCCACATCACAAAGGGAAAGCTGTTGACTTTCTTCTTAGGGGAGAGGATGAGGTGGGCGTGCACACCATCAAGGGCTTCCAGGTAATTAGTAAAGGCTCTGAAGACTGTTACTAATGTTTGTTTAAATAGAAACTAGCCCTCAGATGGTGGAGAGACAGGAAGTTGAAATGGAAGGAACTGGAATCTGCCTCACATTCACACTGACAGACTCAGTATCTGCCCTCTCCCAGATGGTGGACCGCACGAGGTCAGGGATCATGACTGTGTCAGTGGCATTATACCACAGTGCCTCTGAGAGAGTATTATAGTTATAACTGTGCTTCCTTCAAGTTTATATGTTGAAGTTCTAACCCCTGTGAACGCTACCTTATTTGGAAACTGGGTCATTGCAGATGTGATTAGTTACAATGAGGTCATACTGAGATAGGGTGGGCCCCTAATCCAGTGTGACTGGCATACTTATAAAAAGGGGAAATTTGGACACAGATCCAGAGACAGGGAGAACGGCATGTGAAGACTGGAATTATGCCACCACAAGCCAAGGAATTACCAGTAGCTAGGAGAGGGGCCTGGAACAGATCCTTCCCCAGTGCCTTCAGAGGGAGCAAGGCTCTGCTTTGATTCTGGACTTGCAAGACTTCAGAAATAAGAGACAATACATTTCTTTTGTTTAAGCCACACAGTTTGTGGTACTTTGTCATGGAAGCCCTAGCAAACCAGTACAAAGGGCCTGGCACAGAGGATGACAAACATTTGTTCAAATGAAAGTTCAGGGTATTGTTTTGTCCCTTACCAGCTGTGAGATCTTGGTGCCTGAATTTTATTCCACAATATGAGGTGGAAGAAATGTCTTACTTATTGTATTTCTTTAAATCCAATGTATTCTGCTCCAGATCCCACGAGCGTGTTAGTAATTTTGATGGTATGATGGTTCCCCTCTGCCCTATATCTCAGAGTGTTGTGTAGGTCCTTGGGGGTCTTATACCATCCAAAACCGTAGGAGAAGCCTTTTATCCTTTGATCACATGGAGAACCGAGTCTGAACTAAGCGGGACTTCTCATTGAGGCTCAAATGCTTGGCCTCCCCAGGAACACCTCAGAGCAGAGCGTGGGTCTTGCCACCCCCAGCCCCCATGAAGGAGCAAAATTCAAGTGATTCTCACAACCATTGAGACCAGGTATTTACCTCTTCCTCTTCGATACCACTGCTGCACCCTCTCAACACTGCCTCACAGGACCCCGCCCCCCCCCACCCCTGCTGGCAAATCCTCTTCCTTTTCCAAGCCTGAAGAATCTAATCTCTCTCTTTTGCTTATAACCTCTCATCTTCCTTTTTCTCCAAGGCGCTCGCCTTTCCCCTCACCACCTTCCCCTGACCCTGAGACATCTCAACTAGCTCAGGCTTTCTAAATCAAAACCAGCAAGCCATGCTTTGCCTTGGCAGCACAAACCCTTCTGAGGCAAGTAAATGCAACAGTCGGGCTACCGTCTTCGCTGGGAATGGCAAATCCAGTATGAATGAAACACAAAGTAATAGCTGTCATAGATCGTGTTATTGTTCCCAGTTATTCTTTCCCTCTTTCTACAAAAGGGTAGATCCCCACCCATTGCTGTGACTTGCCATGCTCCCTTGTAAAAAAATATATTTTTCTGTCCCACTGATGTCAGACTTAGCTGAGACCTGCTTCGATCAATAGAATGTGGGCAGACAAGACATGATAACCCTTCTGAGCACTATGTTTCCATTGGCTCCCCTTACTTCTTCCCCTGTGCTGTGAGACTAGTATGTTCCAAATAGAGCCAGCTCCTTCAACTTTGACCCCCAGCCAACTTGCAGTTTATGCAGAGCCATAGTCTAGAGCCAACCCACAGCCAGTGTGCAACATGAGGTCAAAATAAATCTTTGTTGTAAGTTACTAAGACTTGGGGGCTAGAGTTGTTTGTAATCATAGTATAATCTAGCAAAATCTTATTAGTGAAATATCTAAATAATTACCCTTCCACATTGGGAAAGATTAGGTCTTTTCTCTGGGCCTCTATTTCATTACATGTGAAGTTGACTGGTTGGGTCACATGATCTCTTAGGCCCTTTCTGGTTCTAATTGTCTAGGATTCTAAGGCAACGTGACCAGCTTCCTTCCTTATCTTGGGTCCATAGGATTCATCCATGAAGACATCTGCTATCTTCTTGCCCCTCTCCTCCTCATTACAACCTTCATTCTCACTTAAGTGTCTATGACAAAACGGGGAGTCAACAAAATAGATTAGAAAGAACTATGGTTTAGGACACATACAGATTCAGTTCAAATCACAGTAACCAATTATTATGTTTGACCATTGGTAAGAGATAGGTTTGCCTAACTTCTGTGACCTTTCGTTTTTCCATCTGTAAAATGGGAATGAAAATAAGATGGTGGTGATGAGGTAATATAATGCACGTGAAGTTTCTAGTCTAGGGCTTGTCATGTATTAGGTATCCAATAAATATTAACTTCCTCATCCTTTCAAACGTCGTTAAGGGTTTCCTCACCCAAGAGGAGTTGTAACCTAATGGAAATCAATGTCCTGAGATAAAAGGAAGGAATCCCCAAAATTCATTTCTGATATCTGCGGTCATTGAGAAGGCGATTTAGGAGTTTCTGAATCCCATACATTAAACATAGGGAGAGATGCGGCATCTATCTCTTTCACTTACTTTCCATGGTCAAGCTTGTTGTGACTGGGGTGGAAAGATGTAATTGTCTCACGGAGATAAGCAGTGAATAGTTGGAACAATGATGCATCTACCACAAGGGTTTCACACCCTCTTCTTAAGGAAGTCTAGAAAACAAAGTAATTCAAGAAGCAGGGAGTGGTGAGGTAGATCGAATGCTGTTGAGAAGTTGAGTAGGATGAAGCCAGAGAAGTGACCATTGGGTTTAGAAATTTAGAGGTCTTCTGTTTCATCAGTGGGTCATTCTTCTAAGCTGACATAATAAGTACATATTAATGTGTACTTTCAGCGCTAGCAGCTCATAGTAGCAATAATATTGTCGGCTTCCCCCCTGAACAACAATTTCACTACTTCTGAATTCTGAAGACAAAGCAGATTAAAGTTCAGTGAAGCCCTGGAGCAGCTGATGGGTCCAATAATCAAAGGTATTTGATTATTTTTTTTAAAGATTTTATTTATTTATTCGACAGAGATAGAGACAGCCAGCGAGAGAGGGAACACAAGCAGGGGGAGTGGGAGAGGAAGAAGCAGGCTCATAGCAGAGGAGCCCGATGTGGGGCTCGATCCCATAACGCCGGGATCACGCCCTGAGCCAAAGGCAGACGCTTAACCGCTGTGCCACCCAGGCGCCCCAAGGTATTTGATTATAAAAGTAGAAAGTGTTAAATTGATCAAACAAGGGGGCTATTAGACTGAGGTGGTTCTAATACCTTAGCAGCCCACTAAGTAAACCAACTCCTAAAACTTTAAGTGCCTCAAGGTTAAGAAACTGAAACCTAAAGATAACCAATCACAAACAGCCAATTAGGTTTTTCAAAATAAGGCAAGTACTTACACCATAGCCAATCCAACAATTTCCTTGTTTTTAACAAAAGTGACCTGAAGTTTGGTTTGTCCGGTCATAATTACGTGCATTCTCGAAGAGGAGTCATTGGCTAACCAAACAACAACTAGTATGCCTTCTGACCAGATTAGTTTGAGTTTTTCCAAAGACAAAAGAAATCACTGGTCAAAAAGTTTGCCTTTCATGGAAGATTCTCTATACTTCTTCCAATTAGTCAGATTTTCCTGGGCTATCCCTCACACTTGCCCCAGCCCTGACTTCGGTTGTTTAAGAGGAATCTGTGCAGGAGTTTACAAAGTTGGGGGTGGGAATTGAACTGGTGAAGCAATAGCACTGGTGTGGAGCTGAAATGCTGACTCCTTGGATTTCCGGCTTGGGGTTGAGGACAAGCACAGGTGTCACTTTGATATTTGGCAAGGTACCTGAAAAACCTGAAATTTCTCCATGTGATTTAGATCTACTTGGACATGTTAAAAGAACTGTTCTTTTAAAATGTAAATCCTGATTCTCTGATTTTTTTTTTTTTAATAGTTCAGACTGTTAGGGATGGTGAAGAGATCTTAAAGGTATTTGGGCTCAACTCTTCAAAAAAACCAGTAAGAATCTCTACCACCTTGACAAGTGCAGCCTCTATCTGCGTATATCTGGAGATGAAGGAGCTCATTGTCTCAGTCCCCAAGGGACAAAACCAACTTTTGATTGATGGAATTCTAATTTTAAGGTCCTTCTGATATTTAATTAAAACTTGACTCCTTATAACTTTCATCGAGTTGTCTATGCTGGGGATAATATGGATGCGTGTTAGTCAGTGTTCTCTAGAAACAGAAACAATGCATGTATGAGAGATTTATTATAGGAATTTGCTCATGCAGATACGGAGGTTGAGAAGTCCCACATTCTATGGCTGTCGGCAAACTAGAGAATCAGGAAAGCCGGTGCAATGATATAGTCTGAGCCCCAAAGCCTGAGAACTAACTAGGAGCTCTCATGTCCAAGGGCAGGAGACGACACACCCAACTCAAGAAGAGAGAGAATTTACCCTTCCTCTGCCTTTTTGTTCTACTGGGGTCCTCTTTGGTGGCTTGGATAATGCCAGCCCACATTGGTGAGGGTGAATCTTTTTTACTAGGTCTACTGATTCAAATGCTAATCTCCTCCTGAAATACCCTCACAGACACACCCAGAAGTAATGCTTCACCAGCTACCCGGGCATTCCCTAGCCCAGTCAAGTTGACGCATAAGAATAACCATCACCGTGTGGTATACTAAGAAATATATTTTCCCTTTGTCCTTGGTTCCTGTCACAGAGCTCCTAAAACCCTTGGAATTTCCTGAGTGGTAGGAGTATTTTTGTTATTCATAATGAGCCCCTTTCTATCACACCTGAGTTTATGCTAATGAGGTGACTTAAGGTGGGACCTCTAGATAGCTGCAGGATGGGGTTCCTCAAAGGCCAAGCCACCATTAGAGGGCTGGAGCTTTCAGCTCCACCACCTTGACCCCTGGGGAGGGGAGGGGAGGGGGAGGTGCAGATTGAGTTATTTCCTGTGTTCTAGGTTGTTATAGTGTTGTGTCAATTAAAAAAAAAAAAATCCTGTCACAGTATGGCTCTGAGGAAACTGTGACTAACTTAAAAACAGATTTTTTTTTACATGAATTGTCAAGCTAATCTCCCTCATTTTGTATTTGTATTTGACTTTTATGAGCCTGAATGTAGAATTTTGCATTTAGCCTAACTGACTTTTGTTTTGTAAGAGCCAATTAACCATTTTAATTTGTCAAAAACATTTTGAATTTTTATTCCAATGTGTCAGTATAGGGTATTTTAAGCAATTGCAATGTTTGTGTCAGTGACAAAGACTTGGAGGTGGAAATTCGGTCACTGTATTAGGGAAATTTCTTCCTTCAAATTCTAGAGCTGTGCTACCGCAGCTATAGTCACTAGCCTCGTGTGGCTTTGAAACACTTGAAATGAGGCTAGTTCACGTTAAGATTATGCTATGAGTGTAAAATACACACCAGGTTTCAAAGCCTGAGTACGGAAAGAAAGAAAGAAAGAAAGAAAGAAAGAAAGAAAGAAAGAAAGAAAGAAAGAAAGAAAGAAAGAAAGAAAGAAAGAAAGGAAGGAAGGAAGGAAGGAAGGAAGGAAGGAAGGAAGGAAGGAAGGAAGGAAGAAAGAAAGAAAGAAAGAAAGAAAGAAAGAAAGAAAGAAAGAGAGAGAGAAAAGGATGTAAAATATCTCATTAACAACCTTAAAACCCTTGATTGCAGGTTGAAATGACAATATTTGGGGTATACTGGGTTAAATAAAATACATTAAAATTGTTTTCGCCTGTTTATTTTTACTTGTTAAAATGTGGCTAGTAGAAAATTCAAAATTACATCCGTGGCTCACATTTGTGGCTCATGTAGTATTTGTCTTAAACCAGTGTTACTCTAGAGATTGAAGTGACCCCTAACTTCCCTCTACTGTAACTGGATAGTTAGAGCAAAGTGGGTTGGGCAGGAAGCAGGGGGCATCTTGATACAAGGCCTCGTGTGTGGGTGTGTGAGTAGAGGGGGAAACAGGAGGCAGGCAGTATTGGACAACCAGAAAGCAGCACGTGTGTACCTAGTGAGGCTATAGGAGATGGAGAAGGGGCAAGAGATGAGAGACAGTGTCTAGAAAGGCAGGGAGATGAACCCGAATTGAAGAGCAATTTGCTGTAATTTCCATGCAATCTATTATCCCTGCTGATGTCGGGGTTGAATGAGAGTTTATGCATATGGCTGACTCCACAGTGTTCCGCCAGACCCACCCAATCAGAAAAGCATAGGTTGCTTCAGTCTAGCCTGATAGCTCCTTAACTAAGCCCACCCGTGCTTTGTCAGCAGAGGGAGAAGAGCGGAAGTGGAGATTTGTGTCCTGTGGCATGGCCTCCACCCTAGGAAAGCAGACATTCACCATTTGGTGTCTAGCGTGTGGTTAGCATGCTGTCTGTCATACAAACACAGAATGCAGAATTGAGCTATGGTTAATTTAGCTAACCACCAGCATGCATACATCGCCGTTGAATTTTTAAAGGATGAAGGCAACCGGGGGGACCTTAGAGTGAAGGTACCACAGGTTTCCATTAACTGTCAGTTCTCACGCAAACAGGAGGTATTAATCCCCCTCAAGATGGCAGCTGTGAGTGCGGCAGAGGTTTCACACTGGCAGCCTGAGGTTGAACATGACCCTCAGACATATTTTTTTCAAGATTTTATTTATTTATTTATTGAGAGAGAGTGAGACAAAGAGAAAGAGAGAGAGAGAGAGAGCACAAGTGGGGGGTGGAGGCAGAGGCAGAGGGAGAAGCAGGCTCCCCGCTGAGCAGGATGCTGGGGTCATGACCTGAACCAAAGGCAGAAGCTTAACCGACTGAGCCACCCAGGCGCCCGGACCTCAGACATATTTTGTTTGGCTTTCACAATGCTTTAAAATATTAAGCCAACCTTGGAAAATAAGAACATCTTACATAAAACTGAGTTTGAGCTTCCCTTGGAAACTTCTAAAATAACATTGGGTCAGTATTCTCATAGGGTAACAATGAGCTGGAGTAGAATAACAGTAATCCCATTACACCAGGCCTGTGCCAAGATCCCCGGGCAGATACAAAAATGCCACCAAATCCACACACTGGTGTTGTCTAGCTGGTTCATGGAGTTATCTGTGTTCACAACCATTAGGTCTTCCTGATTGGAAAGCCAGAAGGAATTTCCCATCAAGAAAGTGGCACGACAGGCTTTTTCATGATGGCTTTATTGCCAGAGAGGTCTAAGGGTTAGGTGAAGGTGGAGGTTCTAGAAGGGAGAGAACAGGTCTTAGACACTGCTCCTAACTGGCTGTGTTTCTAAGAGGTAGGGCAGAAAGAGGAGGAAGACAAAACACAGAGTTGGGGAGGGAGAATTCTTACTCATCTTCCAAGTTCATCTATAACACGCCTCTGTTGCCTACCCAGCAGAGCAAGGAACAAGGAAACCTTGTCAGTCACCAGCCAAAAACCGTGCAACTGCTTCGGCTTACTTACAAGAGTGGACTTACCGTTTGGAAGGATGCATTTTCCCTACCAACCAAAGGAAAGGACAGTGTAGCAATAGCATGGGGTCTGTGTGGGTGAGAATAGGTTGCACAATGGTTTCCTGGCCCAGCCACTGAGTGGAGGGATGCCCTGCTCTCTGAGTGATAAAGGGCAGGCAGGTCAAGCCCCCGGCGCTCACACATTCCAAGGTCTGAAGGGCAGGTCAGTACAGTGCCCCTGTGTAGAAGCCTGGGACAGCGAAGCGAGAAAAGTCTTCCTTGTTTAAAACTATCAGCTCCTATGGTGTTCCACATACTTGGCTTTTATTTTAAAGTAAGAGAATTAAAAAAAAAAAATAGCAGCAAAGGAATGGTAATCCAAACTCAACAGCAGCTTTTTAATTTTTTTTTTAAAGCAAATTGGATAAAAAGATACTGCTTAAGAAAGACCTGAGTTTCCTTCGCATTCCTGAGGTAGAATCTAGATAGCTTTTAGAAACTTGAGTCTACTCTGGTTGCTGATTTTGGCCTAGGTTCCTTTCAGAGAAAGAAAAGACTTTTGAAAGTCTCTCAGCCCATGGTGTGTTTTCTCTCCCTAGCAATGTCTAATTCAGGAGGCCAATTTTAGCCACGTCGGTTCCTGAAGAAGGGTCAGGTCTCACATGTTCTGTAATGACCCGTTTATGTTGAGGACCAAACTGGACCCTTTTCAAATGACCGTGCCCCTAGCCAAGATCTTGTTTCCCACCGACAGTGATCATAGTGTGAGCTGGCTGTTAAGTCACGTGTTTGCCTATTTGCTTGGAGCGGGGACGGGGTTGAAAGACTTAATAGAAACTGAGAAATTGATGGAAATTTGACTTGCATTTTATTACAAATATGTTCAGTGCTTTTCTACTGAAACCCAAATCTCATGAATGCATTCTAAACCGAACTGGTGAGAGACAAACAACAATGGCTGCTCCATTTTGTCCTGGTCCTTCCATTCTCAAAGTTTCTCTTCTCCTTTTTCTTTGCCCTGAGCGCAGCCTGTGAGGGTGGCTCTGAATGCACATCTCCTACTGCAGCCTCTAATTCTGAAAGAATTGAAATTTTCTTTTAGGGCCCTACTTGGGCAATTATATACCATCACCTTCTGATAGCCTTTGCCTGGCTCTGTAAGTTTCAGGGTGTTTCTCTTTGAACTTGTGTTTGTATTGTCTGCTCAGCTGAACCCGAAGCTCACTGAGATTAGTGGGTATATTGGGGCGCCTGCGTGGCTCAGTCGGTTAAGTGTCTGCCTTCAGCTCAGGTCATGATCCCAGGGTCCCGAGAGAGATTAGTGGGTGTATCTTTCACCTTTGTTGTTGGTCACAGCTCTCCAGACACTGCTGTGCACACATCAGATTCTCAGAAATAAGTTTTGGAAGGAACGGTACAGTGATTGACCTGGAACACAGAATCTGCCGCAAACGGTGGTCCCCTTTGCTCTTGTGGCGGGTGAAGTAAAGAGACCGGGAGATTGATTCAAACTGTAGCTCAGGGTCAGAATGCCACCTGCCTAGTGCAGGACTTCTAAGTCCACAACCCCAGTAGATGGCATCCTCCGCAAGAGTGCCGTAGCCTACGCTTGACTTTCCCTGGTTCCGTGTTCCCTTATCTGTGTACGTCCTGCCCCTCCTCGCCCCACACCACACACACACACACACACACACACACACACACACACCCACATACCCCTCTCTGTTTTGCTTCTCTATTCTTCCTCATTGTCCCTTCTTTAGAAATGTTGAGTTTTATAAAAGTTAAACTCAGCGCCTAAGGTCAAACCCATTGAGGTGGTATTTTCCAGAAACCACTAATTGAGGGAGTGGATTTTTAAAAAATATATTCTTGAGTATTTCAACGAAACGGTTAACTGTAATTCAAGAGTACCAAGGATGCATGCATTGTATACCTTTATGCTAATATAAATTTTATGAGCAGCTTGCAGAGCCAAGAAGGGAGAGACCTCTCGGGAAGGGAAAGTCTATTATGTCATGCACGTCCAGCACCCTAGGCTGGCTGGGCCACTCTGAACAATGGAGGCAATTGAAGAATTCAAATGAGTAGGTGATCTTTTACATCTTTACAAGGCATCTCCTGGAATAGCCCAGCACTGGGATTTCAGTGGGTCCTGACACTTCCTTCCCTTTGGCATGATCTTCCCATCGTGATGGGCTATGGTTCAAGATCTTTATATTACACATGCCCAGGCAACTTTGGAGTTTATTCTCAAAATTGTTTTAAAAATAAACTTGTTTTAATAGGAATGTTCACCCCTTCCCCCCCAGATCCACTATTATTTAAAAGTGCCTATTATGGGAATCGTGGAACATTACATCAAATACTAAGGATGTACTGTATGGTGACTAACATAACATAATAAAAAATTATTATTAAAAAAATAAAAAATAAAAATAAAAATACTATTTTGAAATAAAAAAAAAATGCCTCTTATGGGCTAAATTGTGTCCCCTCTCTCCCTAGTTCATATGTTGGAGTCCTAGCCTCCAGTACCTCAGGAGCTCACTGGTATTTGGAAATAAGGTTTTTAAAATGAGTAATTAAGATATGATGGGGTTGGGGCGCCTGGGTGGCACAGCGGTTAAGCGTCTGCCTTCGGCTCAGGGCGTGATCCTGGAGTTATGGGATCGAGCCCCACATCAGGCTCTTCCTCTATGAACCTGCTTCTTCCTCTCCCACTCCCCCTGCTTTTGTTCCCTCTCTCACTGGCTGTCTCTATCCTGTCGAATAAATAAATAAAATCTTAAAAAAAAAAAAAAGATATGATGGGGTTATGTTGGGTGGACCTTAACCCACATGACTGGTGTCCTCATAACAAGAGGATATTAGGACACAGAGATAACAGCAGGAGGAACATGTGAAGATGCACACAGAAGATGGCCATCAAGAAGCTAAGGAGAGAGGCCTCGGAAGAGATAACCCTGTTGACCCCGATCTTGGACCTCTAGCCTCTAGAACTTACAAGAAAATAAATTTCTATTCTTTAAGGCTCCCAGTCTGTGGTCTTTTGTGATGGCAGCCTGAGCAGACTAATCTAGTGCCCCTGCTCATTTTCTCAACATCTCCGAGAAAAATATTCATTTTGCAGGTAAAAAGTACCCCATGAAAGAATACACCCAAAGCCATGAAACTAAGCAGGGATTGTAATAATCAGCTTCTTCAAAGTCCTATACGATTACTTTTCCCCATTCTATACTTATAAAACTGTTTTAGATAACAAACTTGATTCTCGTGGGACAGCACTTCTCAAACCCAGCTTCATACGACAATCAACGAGAGAGATATGGAGGAACACGACTGATGTCAGCTCCACCTCCAGAGGTTCTCAATGACTGATCTGAGTTGGGTGCCAATACCCCACCCCCGACCTGATGGGAGCTAGGGGCAAGCAAAATTGCTTCAAAAATCCGTTGATTAGAAAAACCCTGAGAATTGAAAGACCCAGATTTCCTAAGTCATTTCATATTGCTCCACCACGATCAATTACATTTCTTAGTCCGAAGATGACTCCCTCCTTTCAGCCCCCGAACCATCAGGGAGTTGCTATTGCACCATTTAGTGAGAGCAGAGACGAGTTTGTAATTTCCTCACCACTGATCAATGCAAGTTACAAAATGGCAGTGAGAGTTTCAGGGAACGTTGACAAACCTTCCAGTTTCAGGGAGCCTCTGTGCCCAGAAGAAACTGCATTTGGACAGACATCCTCTGCACCACCCTAATTAGCAACACAGCAACACAAGCCCTATGGAGAACTGGCCTAATTTGGTAGAGCGGTGTTGAGCACCAGTTCGCTTGGACTTGGCAGCAAGTGAAAGTGCTTTGGATGCCAATTAGCTGGCGTTGCCTTCAACCCGTAGCTGCTTAGTGGCAGCTTTTTTAATGTTTGTTGGTTTTTCATTAAAGATTGATCTGACTCGGTGGATTTCTAATGTCCTTTTATTTGGTAAGTCAATCCCAGCTTGGCAGTGTCACAGACACAAGATGTTAAAAAAAAAAAAAAAAAAAAAAAAAGTCTTGGCAGAAGCTAACTTTCAAAATTCAGCTGTATAGTTCCAGAAGAGAAGGGGCGGGGAAAGAGGTTGGCGTTGAGACACAAGATCTTCCCCCAAGGCTGAATGAAGTAGCTGAGGAGCTGAGAATTGTGGCTGCTCATGGGCCCTGGGTGGGGAGGACATGGAGATGAGTGAGGAGTGATCTCATGCAGTCGTTCCCAAAGGACGAAAATCCTGTGCTATTTTCACTTCAGGCCTTCAAGAACACGAAAGTAAGCAAGAGGGTAGTTTGGCCCGCTGGAGAAGGCAAGGGAAATTAACAACAGTACGTTCGCGCTTTAGAAGCCCCTGCAGGGCCAGGCTGGACAAAATTGCTTCAGCTGGTCTCTCGAATCCGCTAGTGCCCCCTTATCTGTGCTTGTGGTTTCACTTTCTGAGGTTTCTTCTGAGGTTACCTTCGGTCAACCAAGGTCCAGAGGCAGAGGCTCCTTCCCCTGACACAGCATCAGGAGGTCAAATGTAACCCAACACTACGGCACAATGCCGACATCACTGACGCCACTTCCTTTCATTAAGTAGACATTTCATCAGTTCACATCACCACAAGAACAAGGGTGGGTGTCTACCATAAGATATTTTGAGAGAGAGAGAGAGATCACATTCACATAAACTTTTAACGCAGTATATTGCTATAATTGTCCTATTATTAATCTCTCACTGTGCCTAATTTTTAACTTATAATTTTATCATAAGTGTACATGTATGGGAAAAAACATTATATATATAGGGTTTGGTGCTATCTGTGGTTGCAGGCATCCACTGGGTGTACTGGAAGGTATCTCCCACGGATAAGGAGGACTAATGGATTCCGATTGGTTAAAGGAGGCTTCTGGATTCCGATTGGTTAGGCAATGTAACCGCTTAACCAATCGGATTGAGCCTCTCTGGGGCACCCGCAGACTAGCTGGAAATCAAATCTCACGATTGGCAAAATTCCCACTGTCAATTTATCTTGTATCTAAGGAGGTTATTCTGACTATAATTTCTGGCAGGAGCTACTAATGAAAATACTTGCCTCATTGATAACTTGCCCCAAGTGGGACTCTTCTTGCATCTGTTAGGGCCAATGTTGCTTCTGCTTTGGCAAACAAAACTGCCTGGGGCCAAGGGCAAAAAAAGTTTGAGACTATCAGTTTAGCCCTCTAAGGTCTGGGTAGGGCTTTGTTTAATATGGCTCATGTTCTTACAGCTTAAAAAGTCCTGCTCCCAGGGATTCAACAGTAGTGTCTGTTAACACCAGTCTTATTAAATCACTATATGTGTGTGTGTGTGTGTGTGTGTGTGTGTGTATAATATATATCTCTATATAGAGAGAGATATATATCTCTATTTATAGGTATATAAATATTTCTATTTATAGATATATATCTCTATATATCTCTATATATATTTGAAAAGTTAACAATAGTGCGTTAATGCTATCCTTATTATATATTATAATATATGGTCTATATTATATAAACAGGCAAGACTTTTTAAGTTGTTATAAACATACATTTATTTATTTAAAAAATAAATATATATCTCAACTCGAAAAGCCCTGCTCTCCGGGGTACAACAGTAGTGCCTGTTGATGCCCTTCTTAACAGGGTCTTTGCTTGCTGTTCCCCCTGCCTGAAATGTGTTTCCCCTAGATATCTGCATGGCTCACTCTCTGGCTTCTTTAAGTCTTTACTCAAAAATCACCTTCTCCCTGATCCCACAATCTGAAATTTGAAAGCCTCCTCCACGGCCTACGTTTCATATGCTATAATTGTTTCTCCTTAGCACCGAACACTAAGGTACTCTACCTCTTACTTGTCTTTTACTGTCTGTCTTTCCCCACTAGACTCCAAACTCTGTGAGGACAGGGATTTTGTGTAGCTGTCTCTCTGTGTCAAATAAATAAATAAAATCTTAAAAAAAAATAAAATGAAATAAAATGAACATAGGCATTGGCCAAGGGTTTTGGGAACATTCTCTGTGCAAAAGACGTGCGCTTCAGTGCGCAGGATGTGAATCATCTCTGTTTTCCACTCAGCCCCCATCTCCTCCTCTCTGGTCATCACTCGGAAGCTCCTTTCCTTACACCCTGATTTTTAGCTGGGATCAAGATAAGTGAGATTGTCAGGTGGCTAATTGCTGGGCATGTGAACTATTACTGTGGTTTTAGTCTAACGCACCACAAAAAAATCCTTTACTGTGCCGGTGCTGTCTTCGCTGGCAGGTGCCAACTAAGAAACAGATTTGAATCAACAATTTGTATGTCTGGAATTTGAACCTCTAGCGTTTCCTATAGTCAGTGACCTTATCTACAATATTCTAAGACTTGATCCATCCTAAGGTAACCAGGGACTTTGAAGCTGCTCTTTACTTGGGGGTGGGGGGGAGATGGGCTGTGGTCAGGCCGTGGATGTGGTGAGGCTGATGGCTGAATGTTCAATGCCCTTTTATGAAAGCACTAAAGAAGGTTCTAGGAGCATGGAAGGGGTGAGACCCAAGAGAAGCAGTGGTGAGCCCATCATCAAAGGTACAAAGGAACTTGAGGGTAATAGGGCATTAGTATGGAGAGTGGTTTGGTGAGAGAAGCTGCCCATGGTGAGATGGCACTCTGCAGGACAGCTGCTGCAGCCTGGAGCCCAGGGTGGACGATCCGTGGCAACAGTGGTGGTTATATGTGGTTATCAGCTGACACAGAGGACAAGTGACCATAACACTAGGTTTCCTTCCTGCTGAATTCAGCCATCTTGCAAACGGTTAGGAAGATAAAGCAGCATAGACTTGTTTCATAAGGATTCATGAGAGCTGTCATCACCGTCCTCACTGAGTTTGAGCGTGGTGTTAACTCTTGATAGCCAGGCAGGATGTACTGGGTGGAAGAAACTGCGGTAAGAAGCCTTCAGTAATGTGGGGGGAGGTGTGCGGGGAGGGGAACTGTTCTACAGGCCAACGATTAGGTCTCAGTTTTTTAGTGAGTCTAAAAAACTTGAATCTGAATTTCACAAGCGTTCTCAGATTTTTTTCCTCCTCATTCCCCCATCCCGTAGGTGAGACAGGATGGCTAGAGCGGGCTGCAGTTGGGTGTTCCCTTTCCCTCGTGTTAGTTAGGCTCTGATGATACCCCAGTAAGTTAGGCTCCGGTTAACTAGTTTCCGCTCAGGGCAGGTCTTGTTAAGGAGAACAGAGTGCTCTTGCCTATTTTTAAATGGTTTCATTCCCTTTCCGCCTTGCTAGGAGCACAAGGGGATTTTTCTCTGATATTTACTGTGGGAACCTGACCAAGCTTCTGGAGTTAAATTTCGTAATATGGTGAGGTCAACCCGATGACTGGTCACCCCTGGAGTTTTTAACTGAGTCTCCAGCAATTCCTCCATTACAGTTCAGGTTTTCGTACGCTGACACTGGTTCCCAGGGCACGTTCTGCTTGCACGTTTCTGCTTCTGAAAGCCATGACCCCCTGTATTCCGTTGTCTGTCTCCCCAGTCTTGGGGGCAGTGGTATGCCCAGGGTCCTTCCATCTCGAACAGATCCGGTAGGAGTTGCTCAGTTTTCAGTCTCTTCAGCGTTTTAGTTGTTAGGATGAAGGGGCAACCTCCCAGCTCCTTACTAGCAGAACTGGAAACCAGGCTCTGCCTCCAATTTTTAAGAGAGAAAATACACTTTTTAAACTTTTTAGGATTCCTGGGAGAATATTCCAACATTTCTTGAGATAGTCGGCATCGCAAACCTAGGGTTAGAGTTCTCAGGTTTCAAGACTTGGATAAGAGAAGAGTGGCCTGTGGAAAGGGAAGAGAGTCTAGAGGTCGGACAGATTGAGAAGGGAGGTGAAGGGACAGTGAAAGTACACCAACTCCCCACCAAATGGGATCGCCACTGGAGTGTGAGGTTTTATTCTTTTGAAAAAATGTTTAATTGAGATATAGTTGCCATACAACATTGTATTCGCTGTAGATGAGCATTATAAGGATTTGCTATGTCTAGATTGTGAAATGATCAGCACAGTAAGTCTAATGGACGGCCATCGTGTTGCACACATAATTACAATGCATGTGTGTGATGAGATCGTTCAAGACCTGCTTACTCTCCTAGCAACTTTCAAATATAAGTGCAATATTGCTAACTATAGTCACTACGCTGTACATTACGTCCCTAGAACTTATTTAGTTTACAGATGGAAGTTGTACCTTATGACCATCTTCACCCATTTCACCCACCTTCCCCCCTCCAACAGTCACCAATCTATTCTTTGTATCTATCAGTCCTTTGTTTTTTAAAGCTTCCACTTGAAAGGAGATCATCCAGTATTTGTTTTTCTCTGATTTATTTCACTTAGCGTAATGCCCTCAAGGTCTATCCCTGTTGTTACAAATGGCAGGGATTTCCTACCTTTTTAAGGCTGAATAATCCATTCTTTATACCCCATCTTCTTTACCCATTCATCTGTCAGTGGACACTTACATTGTTTCCATGCCTTGACTATTGTAAATAACACTGCAATGAACACAGAGGTATCTTTTTGAGATAATGTTTTTTGTTTCTTTCAGATAAATATCCAGAAGTGAGGCTGCTGGATGGTATGGGAGTTCTGTTCTGAACCTTTGAGGATCCTCCATGCTATTTCCATAGTGGCTGCACCAGTTTACATTCCTACCAACGGTGCACAAGGGTTTCCTTTTCTCCATGGCCTCACCAACACTTGTTATTTTTTTCTGTTTGATAATAGTTATTCTAACGGGTGTGAGGTGATAGGTCACTGTGGTTTTGGCTTACATTTCCCTGATGATTGGTAGTGTTGAGCACCTTTTCATGTACCTGTTGGCCATTTGCATGTCTTCTTTGGGAGAACATACTTGGAATTTCTCTGTGTATGTTTTAATCAGATTGCTTCCCCCCCCATTGAGTCGCATGAATTCCTTATATATTTTGGATATTAACCCCTTATCAGATGTGCAAACATTTTCTCCCATTCAGTAGGTGGCCTTTTCATTTTGTTGGTGTCTTCGTTTGCTGTCAGAAGCTTTTTAGTTGATACAGTGCCACTTGTTTATTTTTGTTTTTGTTGCCTTGTTTATTTTTACTTTTGTTGCTTTGTTTTTATTCTTTACTGTCTGCCTTTGCTCCATCGTGGCTGACTCTTCTTTTGTCCAAAAGGCAGGGCACTGGCTGGTTAATCGTGAAAGTGAAATCCATAAAACAAATTCGGAAAAAGGGTCGTGAGAAGAACTGCATCAGGTTAGGCTTAGGACGACCAGTTGGTGCCTCTTTTCAGTTTTAACTGAACCCACGTTAACATCATGACATACTTAAGAAGAGTAAGATGACAGTAGATGATTCCTCCTGTCTAAACCCCATCGCCCCCCGATTTGGAATCTCAAAAAGTAGATTAAAAAAAAAACAAAAACAACAGTTTATCAAAAATATTTACATTCCTAAGTGACAGGGACTTTCTTACTCTTTCCTTTTTTTCTAGGCTCTGACCCCGTAGGAGGAAAAGTACTCTATTTGGATACTGTCAGCTCCACAGACCTGAAGATTCTTGCTGTCTTCTTTGAGGAGTTCTGAGAAACCTTTGGGTGTTTTGAATCTTAAAATTAACCCATGTTGTGCAGTGTATAATCAATCAAGGAGATTTTTTTCAATGAATTAGATAACTTTGTGGAAATTGGTTTATATGTATTTCCTTTTTCATATAGTACGATTCACGGCTCCATTCAGACCTCTCCTAAACCACACACTCTCTCAAATAGACAGCTCTAAATCAGCCATTTGCCATTTAACAAGTGTGTTCTCCTATCCTGTGATTTGCCTCTGTTACATTTAAACTAAATTCCACACTTGCTTGGAAGGTGTAACTAAGACTCAGACTCAGCCCTCCTTGGCCTGTTCACAAGGGGAAGTTTTGCTGTAAAAGACGAATTGCAAAGTAATAACTGAGTAGAGCCAAAATAGTCAATGCAATTACCCTTTGGTACATTTTGTGGGCTAATGATATTTACATCAATTTGACTGAAAAAGAAAAATAAATGTCAAACCAAATACCAAAGTATGAATAACCCACTACAAGATTACTAGAATTACAAGCGGTTCCCTGTGCCCTAAGATTGCTCTGAGAACCATGTCAATACGCTAGTCCCATGGGAATTAAAAAATCTAAAAACCCAATACTTATTTTACCAAAGGCACAAATGTAAAACCAACTTTTGACTATGAAAAAATTAACACAAAGTTCTGACTTGGCTCAAGCTGCAGCAGTTAGCAATTATTCTTAAAATAATATTTTTATAAAGAACTCTCTTCTAAAATTCAAAATACTTGAGAATCATAAAAGTTGGAAAGGACTTGAGCAACTATCTAATTCCTTTATTTTATAGATTTGGAAGCTGTGGCTCATTACAGTTAAGTGACTTATCTGTGGTCACACAACTGGCCTATGCCTCTTGACTTGCCAATGATCTTTGAATTTGCTCATCTTGATGTTCCTGCCTTAGATAGCACCCCAATTCGCTCTCCTCCGTTCTGTTGTAAAAGAGCTCTGCTCTCAAAAATCACTATCAATTTTGGAGAAGGAGGAAGTCTTAACTTTTTCTATGTCATAATGTAAATAAATGTTGAAGAAAAGTCCCTTTGGATTAAGCACGAAAATGAGTAAAGTGAATTTTGCACGGAGACATCCAGGCTATAGGACCTGGCCTTTCAGTGAGGCCAGATTGTCAGAACAACTTCTGCAGGAATTTGATAAGGCTTCGCAAGATGTTCAACGAGAAAAAGACAATCTGATGTTGGTGGCCTTCGAATATAGGAATAGCACAGCCTATACAGGAAGAAAAGAAACCAAGAAAAAATAGGATCCACAATCCTCTAAATAAGAAAGCCAGACCCAGACCAGAGAACAGAGATGGAAGAAATTGGATTCCAGAGACAGGAAAATGAAGAAGGACACCAGAAACATGGATAAGGGAGGGGACATGAAAGATGACTGGATGTTGTCAAGCGGTTGGGAGTGAGTCAGACACTTGAGCCCAAGCTGGTTGGGTCAATGGAGTGGGTCAGCTGGTAAACCTTTTAACCTTCAGGACTATGTAGGGCCTAATAGAGAAATCTTGGGCACAAAGTAGAATCCCACTCTGACCATGATTTGTCTTGCTCATCTATTTGTATAATACTTATGAGCACACTGTGTGCCAGGCACGGTGTTAGGGACTAGGCGATCAGTCAATGAGTAAGATAGATGTAGTGCCTGTCTTTACAGCCTATCAGGGCGATAGATACCAAACAAATTACTACACAGACAATTATTATTTATTTGTGTTTGTGGCAAACGTTATGAAAGGAAAACACAGCATACAATGAACATTTATTAAAGGGACATCTGACTTTGCTTGAAGACAAGGGGAAAATTGTGGTGTCAGGTTTTAAAATGGAAACAGATACAAAATGGAAGTTGGCTAATTTGCATTTTACATTTACACATGTATCAACTGTTACTAATCAGTATTTTGGACCAAAGTGTGTACCCGAACTGACCATGTGTGCTGGAACCCAGGGACGAGGATGACAGAAAGAGGTTCCGCTGGGAAAGCCAGAGAACACAGGAGAAGCTAAGTCCCCAGGGCTGCTGGATGACAAGCAAAGATGAGGCTCCTTCTCTTTACAGGCTGCAAGGAACTAGGTGGCTGCCTTCGAGTCAGGCTGCAGTGTGACATGAAGTCAGTGTCTGTCTGACCTCGGTGCTCCATTTCTGACTCCTGCCCTGCATTTTGGTTTCCCTGGTACTGAGGACTGCTGTGCACCCTAATTTCTTAATTCTCAGAACCAGGAACCCAGTTTCTCTGAACTCTCCCCAGACTCTAGATATGCTCACTCATGTGTTGGTTCTTTGCTAGAAAGGATCCAGACTGGACAACGTTGGGGCCCTTACAAGGTAATAAGTGTGTCTTGCTTATCACAAGCATGTAGTCTTTCAGTTTTTGACTTCTCTCTGGATTCATGCTCCTATGGCCAAGCCTATAGCTCTGCAGAATTTCCAAGGATGCCCACGCCCATAGCATCAGATGCTAGAACACCAGCCCCTACTGCCTAAACTAGATTCCTTAGGACCTCACGACTATATATGCCTTGGCCAACAGTCACCAAGCCCTGCCCCTAGAATGAGGTTCTGATGAGGTCCCCGCTACTGGTTAAGGCTGGAACATCAGCATTGGTGGACGAGAGTCCACAGGGTGCAAGTGAAACTCTCTCTGTGGTGTCAAATCCTCCTAAAATGTTCCTTGACTCCGAGAAACCTGCGTATGAATGGGAGGGTACTGAAATAGACAGAGGCATTGCATCTGACACTAGCGCTGCAACAGGCAGCCAAGCCAGGCCGTTGTGCAAACGTCTTGCACCTGCCCTAAGAGAAACACAGACTGAGGGGTTATAACTCCACACGGTTTGAAACACTGCACAAAATATCAGATTCTATATGGTGTGTCGAGTTCCATTTTGAGCACAGCATTTCAAAAGGGATTTAGACAAACTGGAAAATGTAGTCACATTAGTGAAAGGGCCTGAGATTATCCAGGTGAGAACAACTGAGGCTGAAGGAAACAGGAGGTTAGCCTGAAGGAAAGAAAACAGCTGCTTTCACAAGTGAAAAGGACTCGAACTGTCACAAGGGCAAGGAGAAAAGCAAAGGAAGACAGAGCTTCAGATCACTATAAGCAGAGTTTTCTACTAGTCGAGTTTGCGTAGACCCTGGCCGAGATGTGAGCTGCTGCAGGAGGCGGAACTTCCCAGATGCTGCAGGTGTTTGGGCTCAGAAGGGACAGCGGTGACATGGAGGAGGGAGGAGCCAGGCATTGGATGGGCACTTGGACTAGAGGATCTTCAAGATTATTCCTAGTCACCCTGGGAGTCTGATTCTTGACTCTTCTGGTCTGACCCAACTATCTGCCATTCAAACCCTGATTCCAGTGTTTTCCTGGGCGTTCCTGACAATCCAGCCAAGAGAGTTTGCCCCCACAGAAGGTCAGCTTGATCCCAGCAGCCTTACTACAAGCTGAGGGTACAGTGTGAGGGTGACCCAAGCTCCGGCAGGTGCAGCCCAGACTTTTCTGCTGATGGATCCTGGCCCTCAAGGGCCACACCAAAGACCAAAGACTCATTTGTCATTGGTCCTTTGAATTAAACCCAAATGGACACACACGTTAGGGGCACACATTTTCCTGAATATGTGTTATTTCTAAATGGGGACTTGTATTCTGTAGGGACTGACCCTCTACCCTGTTGAAACACAGTCTTGAGCTGAGAGTAGCCACTGTCTATTCCATTTATTTATTTGATTATTTATTTATTTATCTATTTATTTATTTAATTTATTTAAATTCAATTGGTCAACATATAGTACATCATTAGTTTTTGGTGTAGTGTTCAATGACTCATTAGTTGCATATGACACCCATCACATCATGTGCCTTCCTTAAGGCCCATCACCCAGTTACCCCATCCCCCCACCCACCTCCCCTTCTGCAACCCTCAGTTTGTTTCACAGAGTCAAGAGTCTCTCATGGTTTGGCTCCCTCTCTGATTTCTTCCCATTCAGTTTTCCCTCCCTTCCCCTATGATCCTCTGTGCTGTTTCTTACGTTCCACATAGGAGTGAAACCATATGATAATTGTCTTTCTCTGCTTGACTTATTTCACTTACCATAATCCCCTCCAGTTCCACCCATGTCGATGCAAATGGTAGGTATTCGTCCTTTCTGATGGCTGAGTAATATTCCATTGTATATATGGACCACATCTTCTTTATCCATTCATCTGTTGAAGGGCATCTCGGCTCCTTCCACAGTTTGGCTGTTGTGGACATTGCTCCTATGAACATTGGGGTGCAGGTGCCCCTTCTTTCCATTACCTCTGTGTCTATGGGGTAAATACCAAGTGGTGCAATTGCTGGGTCGTAGGGTAGCTATATTTTTAACTTCTTGAGGAACCCCCATACCGTTTTCCAGAGTGGCTGTACCAGCTTGCATTCCCACCACCCCTGTAAGAGGGTTCCCCTTTCTCCACATCCTCACCAACATTTGTTGTTCCCCATCTTGTTAGTTTTAGTCATTCTGACTGGTGTAATGTGGTGTATCATTGTGGTTTTGATTCGTATTTCCCTGATGACAAGTGATGTGGAGCATTTTTTCATGTGTGTCTATTGGCCTTTCGCGTGTCTATTCTCCTTAAGCAGAAAATATATTTTCTTGGGGTGCCTGGGTGGCACAGCAGTTAAACATCTGCTTTCGGCTCCGGGCGTGATCCCGGCGTGCTGGGATCGAGCCCCACATCAGGCTTTTCCGCTATGAGCCTGCTTCTTCCTCTCCCACTCTCCCTGCTTGTGTTCCCTCTCTCGCTGGCTGTCTCTATCTCTGTTGAATAAATAAATAAAATCTTTAAAAAAAAAAAAAAGAAAAGAAAATATATTTTCTTAAGATCATGAAAAGTGGGCTCAAATGTGTTGTGTTCATGCCTCAAACAGAAGAAAACAATAACAAAAATCCAGCTGTTCTTCCCCCAAATCTTTTTACTGGATATGAGAATCTTTAGGGGATGCTTGAGGGATTTCAAGACCTGAAAGTATAGTGAGAGACAGAGTAGAGAGAACTCACATGAGAAGAATTTGAAAAATGGAAGGTAACTTTCAGGGAAAGCACGCTCACCCTCATAAGGGAAAGCCTATGTGGTCCTGTCCCTGCAACCTTGTTCACATGTAATAGCACTAGTGGCACGGGTTCTAGCTTTCCCCTGCAAAATCTGTCGTCGGAATCATCACTTTATCTAAGCAACACTGAGTACACAAAACCCAGCCTTTCTTGGCATAAACTGGGCCAAGGTAGTGGGATTAGGGGGATATGGGAATTAAGCCAGAGTTAGCAGCTATGGGTACCCTAGGCTTGGGCGGTAATTCTTAAAAAAAAAAAAAGAGATTAGCTCCCATTTCTGTCAAGCTAACTGTGGATACATTTCCTGGACTCCTTCTGTGTCTACCAAAAGAAGCTTATACCCTTAGCTCCTGCCTAGCTGAACAGCCAGTTGAAAGGAGAAATCACTGGTCGTCCTGGGAGACCCTTTGCCCACCAGTGGGCCGAGGCAGCACTAGCGCGGCTTTGAGGGAAACTTGAACGTGTAAAGTTAGTCCAGGTGATCCTGATGACGGCGACGCTACTACTAAGGGCTTACTGCGTGCCGGCCCCTTGCTAAAGCACTGTAAGTACAGTATCTCATGAAATCCTTACAACCATCCTGTGAAGTAGTTATATAGTCCTGTTTCCCCGTGGAGGAAGCAAAACTTCAGAGAACTTAAGTTTCCTGCAAAGTCACTCAGCTGATGAGCGGTGGGAGCCCGAGGCTGTGCTCCCCACTAGGGTGGCCCTCAGCTCAACTCCACCCCAAAGACCAGCTGCTCCTTCTTGCAGGAACTCATTGCCCTCCCAGCTGCTCACTGGAGGACTTCCTAGGTTGGCTCTCCCCCATTCTGGTCTCCCAAACCCTAAGAAGGTTCTGTGGCCCATGAGAAAGAGCCTGTGAATAAAAATTACGCTGACCTCGGTTTAAAATCCAACTCACCACTTACAGCAATTACTTAATTTTCGTAGGCTCAATTTCCTCGTCTGTAAATATTTACTCATTTTGCATAATGGACTCTCCTCCCCCCCCCCCCCGCCCCGAGGTCGGGTTCTGAAATGAGCAAGTGAGCAAAAAGCAAAGATCATTAAGCGTGTCCTTGATAAATCCCATAAGGAGGTGCCACTTGAAGCCCCCAGTCTGAGTCAGGCTCCTTTCTCTAGGAGTGATCAAGACAGGCAAAGCCCCTGCTCTAATGGGGCCCAGCCATTTGGTGGAGGGTGACAGTCATCACCCTTCTGCTGAGTATAAAACACTACTCGCAGGCTTAAGAGTGAGAGGGAATGATGAGGAAAGGCCCCTCCGAGGAGATGGCATTTCAGTGGGGATCTGAGTGACAGGAAGGAGCCTCCATGCGACGATTAAAGGAAAGAGCATCCAAGCAGAGGGAACAGCTAGATAAAGCTCCCAAGGAGAGGACGAGCCAGAGTAAGGCAGGCTAAGAGGAGAGTGGTCCAAGCTAAGGCTGGGCAGTTAGGTGGAGAATTACATCATTTAGAGCCTGCTTGTTTTCCGAGTGTGCTGGGAGCGTTCTGAGCAGGGGCAGGATGTGACAGAACCCCCTTCTCCAGCTTTCTCTGGCAGATGTGGGGGGACGGATGGCAGCATGGGAGGAGCGAAGCATGGAGACTGGGAGGAAATGCGCAGCAGCGTAGGCAGGAGATGCTGGCAGCTCACACTTGGGGTGGTGGTGGGGTTGGGGAGTAGCAGCAGGTTGAGTTTATGCTTTGGAGGGGGGGGTGATGGCTTGGATGTGGGGTGTGGGTGAAAGGATCAGGAATAACTCAAAGATAACCATTATTTGCCACTGAGTCTAACATGGGTTGGTTTTTTCCTCCAGTGCCGATAATGTTTCTTTAACGGAACACCTGGTGGAGTACTTGTCTTCCAGTTGGTGGCCATATTGTATGGGGGAAAATGTGTATCTCTAAACACTAGAGTCACTCTCAGCCTTGGGAGCTGCTCACATTCTGAGAGGCTCCCGGGACACGAGACCAACAATTTCATGCTTCCTTCATTTCACGCACTCTGGGACATATGGTCCTTTAAGTGGGATGGCAGGGATCCCATGGTATCCATGGTATGTAAATTTAAGTTTACTCTCAGTCTCTCTCTTTCTCTCATTTTAAATTAAGATCAGTTAAACGTGCCTGATAAATATACAGTGACTCCATGATAATGAAGATCACAACTTATGTTAGATCATGTCTTCGTTAGAACTCTGAAATCCCTGCCTCGCACATAGTAGCCAGAACCTGTTCCTTCCCTTCTTTCCCCCCACCCCCAACATTTTCTTCCCACTCACCCCAGTCCAACCTATGTATTCAGGCGTTCATTGTCTCAGAAATCTGCTCTCAGATGTTTACTCTTGTACAGTAATTCATGTCAGATCATTCGTGAGTGTTCATGAATCCTTTCCAAGGTAAAATGAGTGAATCAATAAGTCTGTATTTTAACAGATGCCTTCTGGAAACACCGTGCCGCAACCAAAAGTGGAATTATAGTCGTAGTGAAAGTGTAGGTTTTATGGGATTGCTAGTGAAGACGTTTGGGGATAAGGGGACTTCCGGTACCAGCATCTCACCCCACATGTGGGGCTAATGACCCCATTATGTGGATACGACAGACATAATACCGCCATTGCTCTCTGAGAACCACAGCCCCCTCTGCCTGGATGTGCAGAGGAAGTGCCTTGGAAAGGAAGAGAACTTAGTGATGGTATCTTAAGAGAAATAAAACCCAGGTGGGAGTGAACATTTGAGCAGAGCAGGGTAAGACCGGCAAACTGGAGGCCTCCCGTGGTGAGGCTGGGTCCACAAAGGTCTAGGCTCCCAGCTAACCACCATGTTGTTCTCAGTTAAGTCAGTGTGACACTTGCATATTTTCTTCGACTGTCCTTCCATCCTCCCCCACCCCGGAAGAGAAAAAGCTCTTATTCTGGCTTCTAGTTTGTGTTTTGTTAACTACCTGAGAACATGTGTTGTCTGTCCATCTCTTCATGTGTGGAACGGTACCGACACCCTCATCCTAGTGCGGTTGTGAAAAGGATTACGTGAGGCTCCACACAGTGCTGGCCCACGCGGGGAAGCTAATGAAAGCTGGGCCCCTGCCCTCTTACCAGAGAAGCTTTGGCTAATTCCTAATAGGTTATTCATTCAGTGGTTATTTATTGAGCACGTACTGTGTACTCTAGAGGGAGCTGTGATCAAGAAAAAGTTCCCGTCCTTGCAGGGCTGACATTGTAGCAAGAAGAAAGAGGCAAGGGCCTGAGAAGCCAATCGATAGCATAGGCTCAGGTTGTCAATGAAGACGATCAAGTTGGGCGATAGGGTTGAGAGTCACAGAAGGACTCTCTGGCACGAGGATGAAATCTGCACTAAGATCCATGGTTTCTAGTGCAGAGACAATTCCCTCTTGTCTCAGCATTGTGATTTGCCACCCCCATGATCACATTCAAATGAAACTTTGATTAAAACAGAAGCTTGGAGAATGAATATTTTAATTAACTGACTTCTCTAGTCCAAAGAATGTTAATTCTCCAGTACTTTTTTTTCACATTGTTGTGTGAGAACGTTTATAAGTACTAATGTGTTTAGTTTATGTTCTTGATGGAACAAACGTAGCAGAAAGAAAGGCTCATGAACTAAAAGCATCTTGTAAGATCTGAAGTTCATTACCTGGATCCTACTTTAGTGCTTCAGATATTGATGTTGTTAAAAAGAAAGCTTGAGCCAAATTGAATACTGATTCCAGTTATAACCTAGAAGTTCTTTTTTAAAGGAAATCAGTGTTACTTACTTTTTATGTAATAAGCAAGTTATAGAGGAAATTATGAAATAGCTTGTTCTCCTTGTCCTCTATTTTTGAGTTCTTCATCTTTCCCTTCTTTTCCTTTTCTCCTCCCCCTCCTCTTCCTCCCCCCTCCTCCTTCTTCTTTTCCTTCTTCTTCTTCTTTTAAAGATTTATTTATTTGAGAGAGAGAGAGAGAGAGCACACATGCTAGTGGGGGAAGAGGCAGACAGAGAATCTCCAGGAGACTTCCCACTGAGTGTGGAGCCCTGTACCGGGCTTGGTCCCATGACCCTGAGATCATGACCTGAGCCGAAATCAAGAGTCAGATGCTTAACTGAGTGAGCCACCCCGGCACCCCATTTCTCTTGGTCTTCTTGACTCATCTCTTCAAGCATCCAGTGAGTTTATGTTCTGTTTTGGTTATCAAATCCATGGTCAAAGAGGCATCCATGCATCGGTTAGAAGAAGTGATTGATGCTAGCTATTGTATTAGTTTCCTCTTGCTGCTATAATGAATAACCACTAACATAGTGGCTTCAAACAGTATGAATGTATTCTCTTCCAGTTCTGGAAGTCAGAAGTCTGACATGGGTTGTATCTGGCTAAAGTCAAGGTGTTGGCCAAGCTGTGTCCCTATGGAGGCTCTGGGGGGGGGGGGTGGTACTTGGCTTCCATGCTTTATCCAGGTTCTGAAGGCTGCCTGCATTCTCTGGCCCATGACCCCTTCCTCCATTTTCCCAGCCAGCAGCATGGCACCCATAAATCTGACTACAACCCCTGCTTTCACGGTCCCATCTCCTCCTGTGGTTCTGACCCCACCTTTTGACTCTCACCTCTAGCAACCCGTGTTATTACATTGGGTTCCTTGGCGAATCCAGGATCACCATCTCATCTCAAGAGCCTTCACTGAATTTTTGCCCCTTTTCCTTTTGAGGTACCATTGTCACAGGTCCCATTAATATGTGGACATCTTTGGTGGTGTAAGTGGTGGTGGAGGCATTATTCTGTTCACTACAGCTGTTATCCATCCAGGAGAGATTCGTTAACAGAGGACAGAGCCAGGGTTCATATTCCCATCTTAGTGTGCTAAGGCAGTATTTAAAACCAGTATATTTGAGTTTCCCATAAGTGATCAGAGTGATGAATGTAGTGATTAATACTCCAGAACCAACCCCTTACCAGATCATGTTCCAGACCATAGGTCCTGATCTGGCATTGGAAATCTTGTCTGGATCCAAGCTGCATTTCCATATCAGGCTGATCAGAGGGCCCAGGTATAACTTGTAAGCTCAGTAGACCCTGAAGTCCCCAGGGGCCACAGAACATTAAACCCAGGACCAGGCAGAGTGAAGGTGTTTCTGGGGTGGCCATAGGGCTCACTGCATAGTTCGACACAGGGAACCAGAAGTTAAACTTAGGTCTTTGATCCTTTAGATCCTTGGAGCACTAGAATTGTGACCTCATCACTACCAGGGACCCATGTGTGGCAGCTGGCTTGCCGGAAACATTGAGCCAAGACAAAGCAGTCTTTCAATTTCTGGGGAACCTGGATTTTCTCTATGTCTAGGGCCAGTGTAGGTCAGCCTGTCACCTCTGCATTCTCAGGCAAAGGACCTGGAAAAAGCAGCCACATGCCACGCTGGCGTGTTTTATGTGTGTGTATGTGAACTGACCTTATTTTAGGGATGAAAAAAAATACCTCTATGTACACTTTTAGATAAGAATGGCCCTGTGGTTAGTTATTCAGGCCAAAGTCTCTCCTCTCTTTTTCTTATATAATCAAATCAAATATAGTTTGATCCTGAAACTAGGGAAGAGGCAATAAGTTGGAAAACTCTTTGGCCTGCTCTCAACTTGGAGAAGAACTTTAAAAAAACGGAGAAGAACTTAAAAAAAAAAAACCCCACACAATTCCAATCTTTTCATTCACACAGGAATCTCAAGTTTCCTATTTGAATTGCAGCTTTCATAGATTATATGTATCAATTCTTTGAACACATCTACTTCTTGTTCCCCACCCCCAATGTATTCATTCATAGATTTATTTTTTTATTGATTTTATTGACCCCGGTATGTTTTTAATGGCTTGAGGTTGCAAAGCACAGATTTTGGTCTTATTTGGCTTATGATTTAGAAGTAGAGACCCAAGTGACTTTGAGTTCTAGAACTCTGGACTCCTGAAGTGGGACTCTTTGATGTTTCTGCCACAAAGGAAACCCCATGAGAAAGGATGGTGTCTGAGAGAGTAGACACTCAAACTTTTATTGGCTGAAGAATAAGAGCATTGTTTGGGCCCCAGTATAGCCCATTGAGAAGACCTGAGCCCAGGCGGCTCTCCCGGTGATAAAGTTTGCAGTACTGTGGGGGTAGACGAAAGAACAGTTCCTGGAAGTTAGAGGCCTGGATTCAAGATGGCTTCTGTATCTCATGACACCCTCTGGACTTCGGCTTCCCACCTGTGAGACAAGAGACTCAGATGATGAGCCAGGTTTTTCATGGTCATTGGAGGAATTACAGACTAACTCAGAACTTAATCATCCAGCGCTGGTGGGAGACAAGCAGATCTAATCTAGAAAATGCTGTGATTGATTGAGTAGTACAACCCATGCCTTACACAGAGAACAATTTAAAGAGAATTAGAATACAATGTATATGGCATTTCAAACTAAGAAGAATGTAAGTGCATTTTCTCTTGAATCATGAAGCACTCCAGGGCTTGACAGCTGCCTCTGTCCATTTATGGTAGACCCAGCATCAAGCTGCTCTACGAACGTAAGCCTTTTCCTCCCACTCATTATAGATCCTAGACCTTAAGAGAATCTGCATTATCATCCAAGCCTCAGTGAGGACAACCAAAGCAGCATTTCCAAGTTGGCACAGCTAATAAGTGGAGAAAGGAAGAAAACTCAATGCTCCTTATTCTCAGACCTTTTTATACCTTGCTGTCATTCCTAACCTTTGTTATGATTTTCCCTGGCCCTGGCACTGTTCTGGATGCTGAAGATAGAGCAGTGGGCAAGAGCCAGGAAGCTCTCATCTTGGTGAGGAAGACAGAATACAAATGAACAAGATCATTCCAGGTGGGTACAGGTGTTATGAAGAAGGCAAATGACAAGAATGTAATAAGACAAAGGACCAGGCAGGAATGGGTAGTTTAGACTTGACGTTGGAGAAGGTTTTTCTCTCTCTGAGAAGATGCTCTTCTGCTGTTCACTGATAGATTCGTAGACTTATTCAGAACCCACTTAGGAAACACTGTCATCCAACAGTGGTGGGAACTGTGTTGTTCTAATCTATAGAATGTTGTGATTTTTCTAGATACCATCTGAGTTGAGGCCTGCATGAGAAGAAGGTGCCAACCATGTGGTTACTTGGGGAAGAGTCTTCCATGCAGAGGGAACAGCAAATGCAGGGGCCCAGAGGTGAGAACAATGAAGGGACAGAGTTTGGTGTGGCTGTAGTTTGGGGACCAAGAGGGAGAGTGTCATGAGATGGGGTCAGAAAGGTCAGCAGAGTCCAGAACTGCAGAGCTCTGCAAGCTATGTTAAGGAGATTGGGTTTTGTTCCATTATGTAATCAGGAGACTTTGGAAGGCATTAAACAGGGTACTCACAGGATCCAATGTGTGTGTTTAAAAGCTTGCTCTTGCTGTCGTGTGGAGCATGGATGGGAAGGGGCAATGTGGAACCAGGAGACCAGCTGGGAGGCTGGCGGGACAGTGTGGGCAGAGGTGAGGGCAGTATGGACCAGGGAGGCAAATACATGAGGGCTTTAGGGTGCTTGTTGGAAATAGTGCCAATAGGACATGCTGACGGGACGTGAAGGAAAAGAGAAATCAAGGAAGCCACTAGCTGTAGAGACCGAGGGACAAACTCTAGTGGGGAGTGACAAGTTTGGTAGCTATGGTAACTTTAGGTGGCCTGATAGATGTATATTTCTTTAAACATTCTCCATTTAGTCTAACATTTACCTCTATTTGTCTGAATTAAATGAATTTCCCATGTCATGCTCTAGAAACTCCACTCAACTTCCTGCCTATGATTCTTGGACACGTATTGGTTGTTCTTTAATGGCAGAGGTGGCGTAGTAGACTCAGGAAAATGTCCTCATTTCCCCCTGTGGGATGTCCCTCCTGGTCTCTGGCTCTTCCGAGCTTTTCTTTGCCTGTATAGCCCACCATAGGGCATCCACATCACAGGTTGGAGAGGCAGCAGGACCAGGTAGGCCAAGAAGACCCAACGGCAGAGAGACAACTGGGTCATGGACCCCTAGCCTGGGACCCTCAGAGGCCAGGATTTGGTGGTTAGCATTTGGCCTTCTTTCTGTTTATGTTGAGGCAAACAGTGGGTAATCAAAAAAAAGAGACTGTATGAGATGAGGTGCTTAGTCTGGGGAAATTTGAAGTGAGGGGAGAAAGCCAGCATCCATCTGCCCATTGGGAGAGAGGGGAGGGGACCAGGAGTCCTTGTTCATCCAATGGGAAGAACTCAGAGGAGGGTTTGTTGTTGTTGTTTTAAGATTTTATTTATTTATTTGAGGGCGAGAGAGCACAAGCAAGGGTAGGGGCGATGGGCAGAGGGAGAGAGAGAAGCAGACTCCTCGCTAAGCAGGGAGCCCAAGGCAGGGCTGGGTTCCCAGAACCCTGGAATCATGACCTGGCCGAAGACAGATGCTTAATTGACTTAGCCACCCAGGCGCCCCCAGAGGAGGGTCTTGAAGAACCAAAGAGATGAGTTCATTGCCTCAGGGACCAGCCATCTGGAGAACTTGAGTTGATGGGGGATACAGGTTAGGACTATGAAGAGATGTGGGCTTCCTAGAGGAGTAGGCAGTAGAGACTGGGGCCAGGTGGAGGGTAGATTTCAAGGAGCAAATGAAGCCCAGCCTAGCTTTGCTCATTTGTAGTTTTTCCAGTGCGAACTAGAGCAGTCTCTAAAGGCAACTGATCAGAAAGCTCGAGACCATATATATGGCTTTTCCTCAAGGCTCTTTATATCGATGATATTCCTAGTATCCTCATATAGCTGAAGTTTAGTGCCTACTCGCTAATTTTGATTGGGGAAATGGTAAAGAACATGGGCAGTGGGGTCAGAGAGCCTGGGTTTGAATCCTGACCCTGCTATTTACTAGCTGTGAATCTGGACATGTTACTTAAATCCTCTGTGTCTCTCTTGCCTGGTCTTTAAAATGATAGTTCTTGCCACATAGGTGGTTGTGAGGATAAAAAGAGTCAATACGTGGTAAGTCCTTGAACTAATTTCTGGCACATCTTAAGCCTATTAAAATGCCATTTCCTATAGGAAAAAGAACAAAGGAGAAAATGGGGCAATATATTTGTTTAAAAAAATATTTTATTTATTTATGTTAGAGAGAGAGAGAGCATGAGCGGGGGGTGGGTAGAGGGAGAGGGAGCCAGACTCCCCAATGAGCAGGGACCCCAATGTGGGACTCAATCCCAGGACCCTGGGATCATGACCTGAGCCGAAGGCAGACGCTTAACAGACTGAGCCACCCAGGCATCCTACTTTGTAGCTTCTTAGCCCCCCAATTCCTCGTGAGATTGCGGGAGAGGCCAGAGTGAACATAGGTGACTTTCATCATGTCATCCGGGCATTCTGGCAAAGAATTCCCCAAAGCTGAGGAGTTGCGGCATCATCAGTTTGCTACATTGATGGACGAGGACGGTGGTCGTGTTCATCATTTACACAGCACGTGAAAAATATAAAAACAGTAGCACCACGTCCAAATGAGCCTCCTGAAAGCATTGCTAAGTAATTCACCATGCCTGGGACAGAGGAAGATGGTGGGATCCCTCAAAACGCCGCTGCGAAGTATCTGGAGGCTTCATGGATTAATAGCATTAGAAAAACTCTATTAGAAAAATCCTGCATTAGAAACACCCAATTCCCTGAATTTTACCACCATCCCCTTAAGTTTATGCCATTCCTCTCCTGAGGAAACAAGCTTAAAAAAATAGTTTTAAATGTAATAAGCAGAATTATCAATTCATTAAGGAAAACAAACCCTTTCTAATTAACAACTGTTCATGGGGAAAGAGCTTGCTGCTGCCGGGCTAGATACATGCCAACCCAAAGCTACGGAAATTGCGCCAGCAACACGGTCCGGTTCAATTATTTTGTCCTCACTCAGCCAAGTAATTGATATCTGATTATTTTCGCCTGGTGGGCGTTGATGGAGAGGGAGTGATTTCTCCTTGGGCTGGACCAGCAACAAGAGCAGCTTCTGGACGGTGGCTTAAGGAACAAAAGAGAACGTACAGGGTAGGCTCACTGGGAGAACGTGTCCCCAGATGCACCCGCCTGGGAAAACGAAACAGGGCAGACAGCCCCAGTGGTTCAGAGCAGAGACTATCCCTGGTCAGCCTTCTGGCTGGGAGTTTGTACTCCCAAATAAGCCCCTTTGACTTGGCAAAACTCTCCAGTTCTAGATCCAGAACCCGTTGAAGCAACTTTCTACTTGGCGAAAAGAAACGAGGTGGTGGTTTCTTTTCCCTCCTGTTAGCAGAAGTAAAGACGGTAACAATGAATGTTGCTTAGAAAGCCCATCTTTAATGATTGAGTGAGTGCTTCATTTCATTCTTTTTCATGACCTTGATAGTTAAATAGTTATTTAATGAAGGATTTGTAAGTGCCGTTACTTCATATTCAAGAAGCTCGGGGGAAAGTCTATTTCAGATGCCCATCTCCAGAGTGAAGTGGAGATAATCTCTGAGCGGCCCTTTGGATTATTAGGAAGTCTAATCACAGTCCAGGGACATGGGATCTCAGCACTAGCCTGAACAAAGCAGGGGATTATGCAGCTAATTATCATCTCACATACAAATACATTCGAGCCGTTCAAATCAGCTGTTTGTTTAACCTAAATAATACCATAAGACTTATTGATTTCAACATCCTATTTGCTGGAAAAACCTTCATAGAAATAAAGCCCCAAGTGTCAAGTAAATACCGAGACTGAGAAACATCAAAGAAACACCTTGCCTTATTAGATATTTTCTTAGAGCCGTCAGATGGACAGCTGACAACAGCTGGGCTCTCTTTTGTTTGATGACAATTCAGCAGGCAGAACTCTGAGACACCTGCCATCCCAGCAAATTGTCCTCTCCCTAAGAATAGATAGCACCATGTATTGGTCAATAGAACCTATGCTGTTAGGATGAAAAACACATTTGTAGTTTTTTAAAGTCGAAAGGTGATGACCTTTTGGTCCAACCCAAAGAGGTTAAGACCCTGTGTACCCTAGATCACACAGTTAGTTATGGGCAGTCCCAGAACACGAAACCAAGTTTTCTGGACTGTGGATTTGGGGCTCTTTCTATTTTACCAAGCTGCCTCCTGGGAAACACATGGGAATCACTTGAGTTCAAAAAGATCAACAGAAATATTCAAGTTGCTGGACACCTGGGTGGCTCAGTCTGTTAAGCATCTGCCTTCAGCTCAGGTCATGATCCCAGGGTCCTGGGATCGAGTCCAACATAGGACTTCTTGTTCACTGGGGAGCCTGCTTTCCCTCTGCCTGCTGCTCCCCCTGCTTGTGCTCTCTCTCTCTGACAAATAAGTCAAATAAAATCTTTAAAAAATATATTCAACTTGCTTTACATTTGAGATAGGAATCAAGGAAGAAAAGCCTCTACCTCTCAGAACATCACCCCAGATTCCAGGATGGATCCGCCATTTCGGGGTGGAGTGAGGGGGCAGGCAGCCATTTTGCCAAGTCTAGAGACAAGCTCCCAGTGTCCCTAGAAGGTCCTAGTGATCATGAGAGTTTTGGGTAGTACTACTGGCTGATGACCCACAGATGGCAGGAACTGAGTGACAACGTGGAGACCATTCCTTTGGTAAAGGACAAGATAGGGGAGATATGTTCTCTTCACGAGGCGAAATCCATAGAAAAGTGAACTCTTTGAGTGTGTTTAACTGCATAACAAACACGGACTATTTACTATGTGGAATGTATTGCATCTTTTCATGAAAAGCATTATAAAAGAAGGTGTGGGTGTCTAGACATGGGGATTGGAGAATAGGGATTGTCTTTAGTAGAATATTTACTTTCCTTAGAGTTCTAGGTCACGTGCAACACTGGACTCAAAATGGAAATAAGGGTATGGCACCTTGTCTCAGATGTAACTAGGAGACAAGGGGCACTTTCCTTTATGTTTTCATATTATATTATAGGTCACTGAAGAGGAAGAGGAGCATGTCATCTACTCTTTCGAATTTCCAGCAACATCTGGAAAAATTCCGTATTCTGCATACACTAGACACAAAGTAAATACTTGTTGAGAAATGATAATGAATTGGTGAAAGAATGATTAGCAATATCTCACTTATTTTGACTCTTTGGGGAATTGTGTTAGGTGGATGATTTTGCCGGTTAACTAAGACTTCCTTCTATAAATGCGAAATCGTGTTTTAACCATCGTATGTGGACATATTTTTAGTGCATCAATCAGGTTTTTTTTTTCTTCTTCTTTTTTTTTAAAGATTTTATTCATTTATTCGACAGAGAGAGAGACAGCCAGCGAGAGAGGGAACACAAGCAGGGGGAGTGGGAGAGGAAGAAGCAGGCTCATAGCGGAAGAGCCTGATGTGGGGCTCGATCCCAGAACGCCGGGATCATGCCCTGAGCCGAAGGCAGACGCCCAACCGATGTGCCACCCAGGCGCCCCAGGTTTTTTTCTTCTTAAATATATTTTGCTGAACATAATTTTAACTTTTCTGGGAAGTAGCATTGATTATCTTGCTGTGTGCGACTGGGATTTGGGGGCTCTCAAAGTGTGAGTTGTTTGCACCCCCCCACTCCAACCACTAGATAGTGATTTTTTACTTGGTACTTCTTCTGGCTCCTTCCTTACCTTACTTATCATCATGAGTGTGAGCCTCCCATGATCCAGACAAGCTTTAGTTACCTGGAAACAACAGCAAACAAGACAGATGTGGTTGCTTTCCTTTCAAAGCTCCCAGCCTAATCTGGAATCCAAACAGACCAAGCAAATAATTAGAGTCCAAGGCAAATTCTACGAAGATAACTGCTAAGATAGAAATATTAGAGAAGCGGGTATTGCCGCCGTGGGGTGAGCCATAAAGGCCTTGCTGTGGAGGTGACACTAAGCTGTATCCTGGAGGAGGAGGAGGAAAGTCAACCGTGGGGGAGAATGCCCTGTTCCGTGTAGCGAGCCCTTCCGCCCACCTTCCCCTCTCTCTCGTTGCTAGAGTCTGCCAGCAAATACCAGAGACACGTGTTTGTTAAATCATTAATCTCATGCTCACAGAAAACAGAGATGATGCTCTTAAGGGAATGTCAGTTCTTTCTTAGGTGAAAATATGTAATTTTTAGAACAGCTATTTTATTCACTCTTCATTTCACTTTGGAAAGGTACACAAAGTATGGAGCACCCGGGGAGGGGGATAAAAAATGAATAATACATGGTCCCCTCTACCTTAGGCATTGTATTAGTTAAGGAAAGCTAGCCTGTGTGGCAATAACAAGGAATCCCCAGATCTCAGTGGCTTGGGGTAGTCGCGGCTTACTTCTCACCCACAGTTTCCAGGGCGGGTAGACAGCTCTCCCACAGGTGGCCGCCTTACAGGTAATTACTTAGCGACCCGGGCTCCTTTTAGCCTGTGATTCTGGCCTCAATTCACAGAAGGTGAAAGTAGACTGGAGCCTCATCAAATATTTTTAAAGACTAGCTTTCTAAAGACCATCCTGGAAGATGCTCATATCATTTTTACCCCAGTCCGTCAGTCAGAACCTAAAGACAGAGCCTCAAACTAACTGCAAGGAGGGCAGGGAAAATGAGGTCTTCCTGTGTGCCTAGAAAGAGGAAGTGGGATTGAGGACGATGTAGCTGGGCTCCCTTCTAGGAATTTAGTGGCCCAGAAAGGTCAGAAGACAGTGAAGTATCATTATTAGGGGGCGACTGTCCAAAACATTAAACAGAAGTGGAAACAAAGATGGGAGCCCATAAGGGTGAGATTGATTCATTCTGATTAACCAGTGCAGGATAAGGGAAGTCAGCTAGGGGAACTGAGTGATTAGGGTCTTAAGTGACGACTCGGTATTGATATGGTAGAAATAAAGAAGTGAAGTTAGACAAAGGCAGAGAAATGTGAAAGTTCACACCTTCCAGAAACACTGAGAGACCTGGTAAGACTGGAGGAAACAAGAGTGGAGAGGGAAGAGGGCCAGATTTCCAAGGGTCTCAGATGTTTTTTAAATAGTTTGAATTTTATTTTGTAGGCAATAGGATACCATGAAGTCTTTTTGAATAGGTAGTAACATCATCAGATTTATATATATATTTTTAAAGATTTTATTTATTTATTTGACAGAGACAGCCAGCAAGAGAGGGAACACAAGCAGGGGGAGTGGGAGAGGAAGAAGCAGGCTCCCAGCGGAAGAGCCCGATGTGGGACTCGATCCCAGAACGCCGGGATCACGCCCTGAGCCGAAGGCAGACGCTTAACGACTGTGCCACCTAGGCGCCCCAGATTTATATTTTTAAAAGAGGTGTTTTCTTTTCCATGTATTTGATTGTTGGCTGAGGTCAGTAGAAAGCTAAATGACTGATGATGGACTTTTAGTTTCTTCAAGAGTAGCACAGGAGATGGGAGCCTCGGTGGCTCAGTCGGTTAAGCATCCAGCTCTTGATTTTGGGTCAGGTCATGATCTCAGTGTCCTGAGATCAAGCCCGAGCTCAGCCTAGAGTCTGAGAATTTCTCTCGCTCAGCCTAGAGTCTGAGAATTTCTCTCCCTCCCCCTTCGCTCCTCCTGCTGCACGTGCTCTCTCTCTCTCTCTCTCTGTCTCTAAAATAAATACATAAATCTTAAAAAAAAAAAAAGGTCAAATGTCCTATGTGAAGAGTCAAATGTCCCTATATGACCTACTTTACCGAGTTGAGAAAACCTCCTGCGGACGGCACAGTGATAAATAAGGAGAGCTGCAGGCAGCATCATTTGTCAGCGTCGTGGAAAACTCTGTCCAAATGCTTTTGGGAGACCCAGAGCAATTGCCAATTCCATGGTGTAACTCAGAATATGAAAATTAGATTTCAGGGAATTACTGCAACTCTTTGTGTATGTTGTCATTCGCACCCTTGGGTTCCAGCTGAGGACAACTCCCATCTTAATTTTTAAGCTAAAAGATAAATAACCATTTCTTCATAGATTCTCAGTCCTCCCGCTGCTTTGTGATATTGATAGCTAACTGCATTTCTCTACTGCAGCACGTTCCAAGTGCATGGAGAATTAGTTAAGTCCTAACCCAGATTAAGTTTCTTTAGTTTCTTTGCATCTCTGCAACAAAGTCTCGGTCCAGCCCTTTTCGGTGCCATATCCCCAATCTAGAGAGCAATAGAAAATTCAGAAACACGAAAACCTTGATTTTTGTGTGATCTGTCTTCGGGGAAGTTTAGCGCACTCGAGTAAGAGTCACTGTTGGTTCTCCATCCGATGGCCAGTCTTTCCTTACTCCTTGCTCTCAAAGCCCTGGTTCTGTCCAGATGGCTGCTTTTTCCTAACCTGACTCAGGAGAAAACCCAAACTAGTCGAATCTAATCACGGCATCCCTGAACCCCTTCTTAGTTATGGGTTTAAGGTTGACCCAGTTCTGTCCGATGAGGTGTAAGTGCAGGCCTGCATGGGGACTTGTTGGAGATGTTACCTCGATTGTTTTCCTTCAGTTTTATTGAGATAAAATTGACATTCAGTGCTACATAAGTTTAAATGCACAGCATAAGGACTTGACGCACGTATATTGCAAAATAATTACAATAAGTTTAGATAACATCCGTCGGTCTAGCTCTCATACAGATACCAAAAAATTTTGTTTTCCTTGTGATGAACACTTTTAGGGTCTACTCTCCTAAGAACTTTCAAATACACCGTACGGCAGTGTGAACTATAGTTGTCATATCGTACATGACATCCCCAGTACTTACTGATCTTACACCTGGAAGTTTGTACCTTTGATCGCCTTTATTCAGTTCCCCCACGCTGTGCCTCTGGTCACCACGAATCTGATCTTTTTCTATGAGTCTGGGGTTTTTGTCTGCTTGTTTGTGTTTTTAGATTCCACGTGTAAGTGAGATCATATGGTATTTGTCTGACTTATTGCACGTAGCGTAATGCCCTCAAGGTCCACCCGTGTTGTTGCATATGGCAACATTTCCTGCTTTTTGTAGCTGAGTACTATTTCATTATATAAATAAATAAATATCCATTTTATCTCTCTCTATATATGTATATATTCACACACACATATTCATTTATATACGTATATATATCCATTACATATATCTTGTTTTCTTTAGCCATTCATCTGTCAATGGACTGTTAATGGAAACTTAGGTTACTTCCACGGCTGCGTATTCTAAATAATGTTGCAACAAACATAGGGGTGCAGATATTTCTTTGACATAGTGATTTCATTTCTTTTGGATATATACCCAGAAGTGAGATGGCTGGAGTATATGGTAATTCTATTTTTAAGTTTTTTTTTTTTTTTAAAGATTTTATTTATTTATTCGACAGAGATAGAGACAGCCAGTGAGAGAGGGAACACAAGCAGGGGGAGTGGGAGAGGAAGAAGCAGGCTCATAGCCGAAGAGCCCGATGTGGGGCTCGATCCCAGAACGCCGGGATCACGCCCTGAGCCGAAGGCAGATGCTCAACCGCTGTGCCACCCAGGCGCCCCTATTTTTAAGTTTTTGAGCATCGTCCATCCTGTTTTCCACAGTGGCTGCACCGTATTCCATCCCACCACCAATGCATAAGGGTTCCCTTTCCTCCGCAGTCTTGACAAGCATTTGTTATATCTTGTCTTTTTTGATAATAACATTCTAACAGGTGTGAGGTGATATCTCATTTTGGTTTTGATTTGCATTTCCCTGATGTCTAATGATGTTGAGCACGTTTTCATGTACCCATTGGCCATTTGTATACCTTCTTTGGAAAAATGTCTATTCCGGGCTTTTGCCCATTTTTTTTTTTTGGATTATTTGCCTTTTTTTTTTCTATTGAGTTATATGAGTTCTTTACATATTTTGGCTATCAACCCTTTATATGGTTTGCAAATATTTTCTCCCATTCCGTAGGTTACCTTTTTATTTTGTTAATCATTTCTTTTGCTGTGCAGAAGCTTTTTAGTTTGATATAGGCTCAGTCATTTATTTTTCATTTCATTGCTTGTGCTTTAGGTGTCATATCCAAAAAAATCATTCCTAAGACCCATCCTATGGAGCTTTTTTTCCTGTTTTCTCATTACCTTGATTTTGAAGAGCGGTAACACGAATGTTTGTTCCTTTTATTCCATTGGATGCTGTTGTGTCTGGATATGGTGCCTGGAACTGCAGTGATGGGAGGATCCCAGCTGATGACCAAGTAAGAAGACAGGAGGAACATAGGGCTCTGGTGGCATTGGGAAGTTATGAGCTTAACCAAGCTTAAAGGTGTTCCTTACTATGACCTCTTTTATATGAGATAATTCTCTTTCTTTACTTTCTTTTCTTTACTTCTTTAGGCTGGTCAATTTAGAGTTTTCTGGTAATTGTCATTATTTTTTACCCATCCCGGTGAGGAAGGCCGATGGTCAAAGCAGAGGTCTCACATTACGGATCCCTAGGCCACAACGTGCTCAGCGCCCCTGGAGTTGTACAGAGCAGGTTCCAGAAAACAGGCAGTGAGCAAATAGATTCATCTGGGTCACAGACAGGATCAGTAAGAAAACCAGGAAGAGTCCAGCCAAGATAGGGGCTCCTTAAAGTCTAGCTGGAGTGTGGAGCCAGACATACCTGGCTCTGGTTCTTTCTGCCTGTAGACTTTGGCCACTTAGCACTGTGAAGCTTCAGCTTTTCTCATCTATCAAATATGCACCTTGCAGACTATTTTAAGAGTACAAAATCAGCCATGGCAAGTCATGTAGCATGGTGATCATAGCCATACAAGAGGGCATTCAGCAGAGGGAAGATCTATTTTAATCAGAGCAATGATTCACAGACCTTTCTCCCTCAGATTTTTGTCGACAGCAGAGATCCTCTGGGCCATTTACCTTCCCATTGTCACTTAAGACCACAAATTCACAGGACAGAAGGGAATGAGAGTGTCAATGGAAGAGACTCAATTCAGATATGATCAGCTAGTCACTAATTCCTTCCTGATCCCCCCAATCCATACAGCTGCATCTCATAGATGAGAAAGCTCACATGGATCAGGAAAGACTTTGGGACCATACCTAACCCAGTTTATGGTGTATAACATGTTGATTTGATGCACTTATATATTGTAAAATTATTACTACCATGTCATTAACTAATTTCTTTCTCGTGGTGAAAACATGGAAGATCTACTCTCTTAGGAACTTTCAAGTATATAACGGGGAATTATTAACTATAATCACCATGCTGTACATTACATCTCTACAGCTTCTTCACCTTCTAACGGGAAGTTTGTATCCTTTGACCAATATCTCTCCATTTCCCCTCCCCATAGCCCTTGGTAACCACTATTCTAGTCTCTACTTCTAAGAGTTCAGCTTTTTTAGACTCTACATACAAGTGAGGTCACATAGTCTTATTTCACATAGCATAATGACCTCAATGTCCACCCATGTTGTTGCAAATGTCAGGATTTCTTTTTTTTTTTTTTTAAGATTTTATTTATTTATTCGACAGAGATAGAGACAGCCAGCGAGAGAGGGAACACAAGCAGGGGGAGTGGGATAGGAAGAAGCAGGCTCACAGCAGAGGAGCCTGATGTGGGGCTCGATCCCGGAACGCCGGGATCACACCCCGAGCCGAAGGCAGACGCTTAACCGCTGTGCCACCCAGGCGCCCCGGGATTTCTTTTTTTATGACTAAATAATATTCCACTACACACACACACACACACACACGTACCCCAATATCTTCTTTATTCATTCATCCATTGACAGACACTGATATTGTTTCTATATCTTGGCTATTGTGAATAATGCTGCAATAAACATAGGAGTTTAATTATCTCTTTGAGATCCTATTTTCATTTCCTTTGGGTATATACCCAGAAGTAGGATTACTGGATCATAGGGTAGTTCTATTTTTAAACTTTTGAGGAACCTCTATACTGTTTTCCAGAATGGCTGCACCAATTACATTCCCACCATAGTCCCGAGAACCCATTTTAAAGCGATATTGCCACCTACAAACGTAGAGGGAAACTGGGTTTGTAAAAGTCATTTCAAATGAGTGCTATGCTTCATACTCCCCATTAATTATTTTTTTCATAACTACTTGTTAGGCTCCAGTTTGAGAAAAGGCGAATAAAAAAAACCTGGAATGTTCTTGCTTGGAATGATAATTGCTCATTAGAACCCTATTTCATTATAATTGTACAATTCATTATGCTGAGCACTTCATTAGACACATTGTAAAAATTCTGACAACTCGAATATGTTACATTGAATACCAAAATGAATCTGATTTAGAGCTTTGCTGTTTCTTGAGGGCATTTTTAATTAATAGAAGTCTGAGAAGCCAGAAAAGTGAGAGTCCCGTATTTTCTTCTGGGGGTCATTATTAGAGATGGGCTTAAAGCAACATAATTTTGAAACAGGAAGCTTTCTTTAGAACAGAAAGAAAAAAATAGCCCATAAACCTGAAATGGTCACAATGAGGCCACATCTGTCTTTACAAATACAAATAGCTCAGAATTATCTGCAATTAATACCAAACCACATCTTTGTATCCTGCTGTTAGGGACTTCTGGGTAAAGATAGCAGATTGAACATTTTCATTTATCTCCCTTCCCTCTTGAAAGCCTACTAAAATGACGGTCATGGGGGCTTTTAAGGGATATAAACCCACGAGGACAGAGGAAATGAAGGAGCAGATAGGAGCAACACAATCCTGGAGAATTCCCAGCTAACAGAATGGGAGGTGAGAAGCAAACTTACCGCCGCTCAGCATCCCCCAAACAGGATCTGCTAATTGGGGATCAAGGTAGGGCTCTAAAAGCATCAGCTGAGAGTCTGCCTCCGAGCATTTAGACCCCCAGACCTCCTCTTTCACGCTGCCCAGCTGAAGGACAATCCTCATCCCCACTGGCACAGGTCGGGAAGTTTCTACCTCTGGAGAGTGTGAAACAGAGAGCTTCTGGACTGGAGGACTCCAGAAATAGTTGGTGGCAAGAATATCAACAATAGAACAGGGGGATCTAATGTCCATTTACATATCGAATGATGAGATCCTCCCTCCCAGCCCTCTTAGGCTAACGAAATACAGGAGCCAGGCCTAGACCCCGAGCATAAGACTGGGAGGCCCTTGTTTGAGGAATCTGGCCAGCCCAGAGGGAAATACTTAAAGGTCATTTTGGAGAGTCCCCAAGAAAATAAGCGGTCACAGCAGCGGTTCTGCAAACCTGCAGTATCAGCACCACATGGGCAGTTGATAAAAATCCAGATTCTTGGGGTGCCTGGGTGGTTCAGTTGGTTAAGCATCAGACCCTTGATTTTGGCTCAGGTCATGATCTCAGGGTCGTGAAATCAAGCCCTGCTTCGGGCTCAGCCCTGAGCATGGAGCCTGCTTAAGATTCTCTCTCTCCCTTTCCCTCTGCCCCTCTCCTCCACCCGCCCCACTCCCACACTCTCTCTCAAGAAATTAATTAAATTAATGGCAAATTCTTGCACCCTGCTCCAGACCTACAGAATGGGAAACACTGGGGGTGGGGAGGCTTTGAAATCTGTGCTCAATAAGACCCCAAGTACACACTGAAATCGAGACCCACTGTTCTTCCACAAGGCTCCCCATGGACACAAAGTTTCCCTTCCTTATAAATATGGACAACCAAGGATGGGCATCTATCAGAAGAAAGAGAACAAAATAAACTGGAAGAAATAACAATCACGAGGGAAAAAGAGACCATGCAGGAAAAAAAATCAAACTTGGGAAAGAGCTAACGTTAAGACCCTCGGGGAGGTAAGAAAAAAATGTTTTACCTGTGAAACAAGAAAAAGCAGCTTTTTTTTTTTTTTTAAAGAAGGGGTCTTTTAGAAAACAGCAAAAATGGGCTTTGGAATGTTTAAAAACATGGCAGTAGAAATGAACTAAAAAGTAAAGCCAAAAGACAAAGAAAGTAGGAAGAAAAAGGAAACTTTAAGGATTAGTGTAGGAGAGTGGTTGAGAATTACTAGTCTAGGAGCGTGAACATGCAAATAGTAAAACCCCAGACAGAGGAAGCCGAGAGAAGAGACGCTCAGTGAAGTAACTTCACAATGCTCCCCAGCATTGAGGAATATACATTTCCAGATGGAAAGGGCCCACCTCATGCCCGGCCAGTGGATGGAAACAGATTCGTATCAAGACACATCACCGTCGGATTTCAGAACGTGGGAATAAAGAGATCCTGCACATTTCCGGACAGAACTAGGCACATACTAAGTATTAAGAACCAGAAGGGCTTCAACCTTCTCAGGAGCAACAGTGGATCGTGAAGGACAAGGGAGCAACGTTTCAAGAGCCTTCGGGAGATGATTTCCAGAGTAGAAGTCCATACCCACGTAGACAGTTCATCAAATGTGGGCACAGAAAAAGCATTAACCAAATGGGCAAGGTTTAGACTAGAGACACTTGAAAACAGGCTGGGTCAAGATGTTAATTTTTTTTTTAAAGATTTTATTTATTTATTTGAGAGAGAGGGATGGAGGGAGAGTGAGAGAGCGCAAGAGAGCACAAGCAGGGCCAGGGGCAGAGGGAGAAGCAGGCTCCCCCACTGAGAAGGGAGCCCCAGGCAGGGCTCGATCCCAGGACGCAGGGATCACGACCGAGCCGAAGGCAGAGGCTTAACCGCTGAGCCACCCAGGAGCCCCAAGATGTTAAATTTTGTAGGAAGAATTGTATAGTGGTCACTGTCGCAGCACCAACTCTGTTTCACAGAAGCTTCTCAGAGGAGTGCATAAGCCAGGGCCTTCACGACAACTGCTGTTTTGTCCCTGTCTGTGGTCATCTCTCTTCTATCTATGCCCCACATGTGACCAGAGAGTTCTCTCCCCTGAGCACTTGTCTCCCCAGCCCGCCCCTATATCCTGAAGCTAGTAAGCAAACCGTTTTGTTCTCCGTGAGGCTTCATCTTGCTTCAGCTCTGGAATTACTACCTCATTGGGATGTGGGGTAGAAGTCTGGATGTGGGCAGTAAGGAGGCCAGCGCCGGGGTCTTACCTTAAAGCCTCATTTGAAAGAATTAGCACCTTCTTAGACACTGAGATTTCATATCACTTTAAATAAAGTTTTTCAAGATGATTTTATTTACTTGAAACAAAAGGTTAAGAAAATATAGTTGCCCCTAGCAAATGTTATATTTACCATTTTTATTTGGGGTGGATTGAAGGACTGGTGGAGCCTGGAGCTGGGGGCCCAAGGCCCTCTCTCCGTGGCCCCATCGTCCTGCATCCTGGGGTGATGGTAGGAGCTGAGACAGTCTTCACAAGAGGAAACCCTGGAGTCTGTTTGGATGTGCCTTCTTGCTCCTAGGAATGAATCACCTCAGGTCTGGCCCCTTCGAGTCTCTCTTGGTGAAACTTCCCTTTAGAAGTGGCCCCCATTACCTGCCCGGCTGGACTCCTTAGAGCCCAATTTCTGCAACACTGTTTTTCATATTTTTTTTTATATTTTTCTTTTTCTTTCTTTTTATTATTTTTTTTAAGATTTTATTTATTTATTTGACAGAGATAGAGACAGCCAGCGAGAGAGGGAACACAAGCAGGGGGAGTGGGAGAGGAAGAAGCAGGCTCATAGTGGAGGAGCCTGATGTGGGGCTCGATCCCAGAACGCCGGGATCACGCCCTGAGCCGAAGGCAGACGCTTAACCACTGTGCCACCCAGGTGCCCCTGCAACACTGTTTTTCAAAGGACCATTCTTTATTAAAGAGATTTATTCAAAGATCCCTAGATTGACCAGGGCGGATATTCTGGGAAATAGCACCATGACATGCTCCTTTCTTTCTCAGCTTCCTTGGTCCGAACCTTAAGGTGAGGTCCAGATACACTGACTCTCTGGTGACCTTTTAGTACAATGGGCTGGTTGAGAGCCTGGGCCTTGGGGGTAAGACAACAGTGGGTTCAAATCCTGGCCCCGCAAGCTTCGGCCTGGGACAAATTAGCCCATCTCAATGGGTGGTTGTGAGGATCAAAAGAGGTCATGTACGCAGGGAGTAAGCCCATTAAATCCTCAGTCAATGATAGACCATTAAAGAAATGAACTAAGGACTCTGTAAAATTTCTTCCTAGGAGAAAACATGGCAGAAATAGTCTCTCTGAGTTTAGGTATCTAGGAAACAAGACAAGAATCCCTAAATTCCTCCCTTTATACTCTCACCTTGTCCTCTCCTTGTCCCCTGTATCGGGCAGCGAACACATTTACAGACTCCATCAAGTCCAAGCTCAGCACCAGCTCTAAATACCCACTAGCCTGAATTTTAAGAAAACTGGCACACCAGACGGTTAAAGAACATATAAAAGAGAAAGTGAAACGCAATGAAAGCTTCCTCTCTTTTTTTTCTGGAAATGTTTTCTTAAGTCGTCTCTAACTTTGACCAGCAGGTAGGATGGTAATAATGATGACAGACATTGTTAGCTGAGGGCTTACTATGTGCCAGAGTCTTTCTCAAGTCTCTTTTCACAAGTTTTACGAGGGTTATCTTATTTCACTCTCATGGGAATCCCAGGAGAGAGGTACGTTTGTTGTGCTCCTTTTGCAGAAAAGACCCCTGGGGCTCGCAGATGAGAACTCACTGAGGAGGAAGCAGACAGCAGCTCAGTCAATGGAAGAGTATCCGGACAGTTTGAGAGCGTAGCCGTCATCCTCACAGGGTAGGACTTTCATTGGCTCTGCCCTTCTTCTCTTTAATGGCTTCTAGAAAAAGTGTGGGGAATGGTCAGTTTCCTTCCTACTTCCGTGGAGCTAGCAGGGAACCTTCTCTATGCTCAGGGGTAGTTCTCTGTCCTCTGCCTCAATATACAATCCACAGAGCAGGAGCGGGTTCGTGGGGACACTGAGAAGACTGCCGGGGCTCAGGAGGACTCTAGCTCGGCTCTGTTCATTTCCCCGCGCTCCAAATCCTTCTGAGGCAAGGATGGGCCTTGGATTCTCTTGTCTGCCCGAAGGCACTGGACAGGAAAAGAAACTATTCCAGCCCTGCCGCCCACCGTCATGTTTGGTTTGTTTTTCATAAACCTTCAGTTCCTCCTTTGTAAGGTTATTCCCAACGGATACATCAGGAAGGAGCCCGAACTGGATGATCTGCAAAGTCCCAACTCACTTGCACAGTCTGTTATTCTGTTGTTATCTAATGTAATGTTATCTAAAAGACAAAGGTACATATCACAAGTTTTAGGGGAATCCAGAAATGTCATTGGGTATTAGCACTTTCTTGAAATCTCTTTGAGGCCTTGACAGTTGGGGTCACCTTTCTACCAGGCTGCAGAGAAGTCACAAGGGAAATGACCTTGTGCTGGCTGTCATCGGGTCATCCTGCGGTCAGCTGAGAGCCCCCCATTTACGCTATCACCCAGCCCAGGGCTGAAGGGTCCATGCCGTGTGGCTGCGGATAAGACCACCCTCAACGGGAACATCGTGGGTGGAGCCTGAGCTTTGGTATCAAAACCACTAGGGGTCAACTCTCAGCGTGGCTGACTTACATTCTCATCTAACCTCAGTTTTTTGTTTGCTTATTTTTTTTAATCTAAAAAAATGGAGGCAATGCCGTTCTCTTTGAGGGAACTGTGGTTGAAATGGAATGATCCACCTACGTGCCAACACCAGGCGTAATGCTCGTGTCGTGATAAATGCTGCATCATTGGAAACTGTTAGTAATCGCATTGCTAACAAAGTCAAATTGCCCTGCCTGTTGAAAAGGCTCACAGCATCTAACACAGGTCGAAGGGCCACTCTTTTTTTTTTTTTTAATGATTTTTTATTATATTATGTTAGTCACCATACAGTACATCCCCGGTTTCCGATGTAAGGCTCGATGATTCATTACTTGCGTATAACACCCAGTGCACCATGCAATACGTGCCCTCCTTACTACCCATCACTGGTCTATCCTATTCCCCCACCCCCCTCCCCTCTGAAGCCCTCAGTTTGTTTCTCATAGTCCATAGTCTCTCATGTTTCATTCCCTGAAGGGCCACTCTTGTAGACACTGAGGCTTGGATTTTATCAGCGGTGACTACTGCGAATTTGTACGAACCAAAATGGGAGTAGTTAAGGCCATCTCTGCTGTCATAAAAAAAAAATCGTAATTAATTTTGTGAATTTGAATGTATCATTAATTTGAGTTGCCTGTTATTGCTAGTTATAAAGAATTTCTCTGACAGGTGAAGTTAACCAAGAACGGACTGGTGGCTTCAGTGGTGTGAGGGCTCTGCACCACAGCTGGAATGGCTCAAGGGTAGGGCCAAGGACCACGTGGCTACCACAGAGCAGAGGACATGGAAGGACCGGGCGATGGTTTGTGTTAATGACTTTACGTTTTCTGCGGTTCCAAATGGGTATCACGGGTCTCTAAGCAGCCTAGACAAGTTATTACTTTTGCTTCAAGTTTCTTTGGTCTTATAGACCCATCAAGTAACGGACAATCTATAAATAAACATCAGGAACAAGCCCCCTGATTGATCACCTTTCAGGTGAGTTTTCTTGGAACTTGGTTCGTGTGTATAACTTTATTCATGCGGCTCCCTGGGGAAAGGCCACTCCCAAGGTCTTTGAGGAGGATAGGGGATGGTTCCTCAACATCCCTATGGCCGCAGAGTCAAGGCAAGGGGGCAGCAGGGCTACTTCCAGATGAGAGCTGACATTTGCAGACCTGATACGCTATGCCTGTAGAATTAATAGGACGTTTGTGCAAGGAGCAGAGAGGAGGACAAATGGCTGCCAGGCCTGTGCATTTACTGACTCAGTGCCAATCCCTGGCCACAGAGCGCGGCACGCTTAGATGCTTCGGTTGGACTGCTGGAGTATTGGCATAGTCTTGTAAACTGACACCCTTCAAAGAAGTGAAAAGAAAAAATAAGTTTAGAGGAACATTTACATAGAGGTTTCCCTTGGGTTCCAGCTGCCCAACTGAATTAGCATCAAGCCACTGCCCTGGAGCAGGGTCATGAAAGTTGGTTTTCCTGGCCTCACACTATGAGCGCAGTCAACATGGGTCCTGCCTGGTTTTCATTTGGGAGAAATTTACATTTGATCCCATCCTCACCCCCAAACTTCTGTCCTCCTATCCGCTTTACTCCGTCATTCTCAGACCCAACTATTTGGAACAACGCCTCCACTGTTCTTTCCCCTGGGGACTTGGCTATAAAATTCCTCTCATTCAGTCTTTCTTCCATCCCAAGCAAAAACTGCCATTCTTGACTTCAGACTGGCATCAATAAGGAGTTTGGAAGGAGAAAACTGAGTGAACGCATTCACACTAACAAGCAAATAGCTAATAAATCCTTGGAGCAGTCCTACCACTTTTGGTGAATTCAAGTACCCTAGTTATTTAATTTTGGGGTTCAAAAGCTAACCTCTCAAATGATGGCATTTCCTTCACTAAGACCAACAGCAGAAAGTTTTTACATCTTGAGACTTACCTCCCTTCCTTGTGGTCCTTATTGTGATAGTAAGGAAATGTGGCATCTGGGAATAGCAGATGATACTGTTAACCCATAATATTCAGACATCCACAGTCGGAATAGATGAGAATCATGGAAGCCTCTGTATGGACATACAAGAACGGGTTTCTATCCCACATAGGGTCCTTGCATTCCCAGTTCCTATCCCCAAGCCTCCTGAGATAAGAAATCTCAGGAATGGGCTGAAGTGACCTCTCAACGCCAATCAGGAGTTTCTTTTGTCTTTTGAGAGTATGGGGGAAAGGAGGAGAGGAGTACCCCTTGATGATGGCGTTTTTTACATTTGGATAATAAACAACTTCCTACGGTTTACTGTGTGTTGCTATTATTCTAGATGCTTTTAATTAATTCATTCAACAAGTATTTGTTGAGTGCTTCCTATGTGCCTATCTAAATATTATTTATCCATTCATTTATTCAATGCTTGACCTCTTATGTGTCAAATAGCGTTATAAATACTTTTCATTCATTCATTCACAAGTACTCAGCGAGCACGCCCTGTGTGCCAGGCACTGATCTATGCTCTATAGCAGTGAACTGAGCAAAGCCTCTGCCTTTATGGACATGGCACTTTATTGGATGTCGCCAGGCAAGGCACGAAGAAATGAGAAAAAAATACAGTATATCAGATGGTATTAAGTCTTATGGAGAAAAAGAAAGCAGTTGAGGGCAACAGGCAGCACAGGTGCTAGAAGTCGCTGTAATTTGCCCTCGTTGGTGAGGTGGCGTTTGAGCAGAGAATGGAAGCAAGTAAGGGAGTCATGATGAAGTCAGAGGAAACCACAGTTTCCTCTGGCAAACCTGAGGAAAAGCAAGGAAGGAAGGAATGGTGTGAACAAGAGGGAGAGCGGTACATGAGGTCTGAGGTAGCTGGGAGAGGAACTGCCTAGGACCTTACAGGGCTCTGGACCCACAGAGGCTTTTACTCTGACCTGGACGAGAAACACATCAGGGAGTTCTGACCATAGGAATGACTAGTCTTAAAAGCAGCCTCCCAGGGGTGCCTGGGTGGCACAGGTGGTTAAGCCTCTGACTCTTGGTTTTCACTCAGGTCGTGCTCTTAAGATGGTGATTTCAGAGTAGTGATCTCAGGGACATGAGATTAAGCCCCTCGTCAGGCTCCAGACTCAGCACAGAGTCTGCTTGAGATTCTCTCTCCCTCTGCCCCTCCCACTTGTGCCCTCCCTCTCACACGTAAATAAATAAATAAATAAATCTTTTTTAAAAATAAAAAATAAAACAATGAAAGAAGCCTCCAGCTGCTGTGTTGAAAAGACTGGAGAACATCAGTGTAACAATCCAGGAACCAATTCAATGGCTAGTACACTAATCCTGGCAAGAGGGCAGGGGCTGTGGTCTGTGGGGGCAGCAGCCGGGGTGGCAAGAAGTGGACAGTAAGTGCTGCTACCTGGAAGGGAGTGTCCATGGGATTTGCTGATGGATTGGCTGTGGTACGTGAGAGGAAGAGGGGCGTCAAAGACGACTCCAAGTATTTTGTCCTGGGCAACTACAAGGCTAGCGTTGACATTTACTGAGATGAGAGAAATTGCCGGGGGGAACTGTTTGGGGCAAAAAGTGGGATGGGAAGCTCAGTTTTGGATATCATTGAATTGGAGAGGCTCATGACCACTCTAAGAACAGAGCTTGAGGTGGGCTTTGGGGTGTCAGTTTGCAGGTCGAAGGAGGAGTCCAGGCTGGGAAAGAAAAGAGGGCAGAAATACCATTTAGAGTCACAGACCAGACAGAAGAACCGACTGTGAGTGTGGTTAGAAGAGAAATCCCAGCACTAGTTCTGGGCCTGCCAACGTCTAGAAAATGAGGAGGAATCCAGAATAGAGGTAAAGAGGTAACTAGTGAGTTAGAAGGAAAAGCAGAACAAACTGTTATTCTGGAAGCCAAGCAAAGAAGTTCTCAAGAAAGGGGGAACAGTCGACCCTGTCAAATGGGGGGGGGGGGTCAGACACTATGAGGCCTTGAGAAACTTCCACTGGGAAATTGTTGGTGCCCCTACCCAGAGCTGTTCGAAGGGTGATGAGGAGGGAAGCCTGATGGAGGCATGTCTGGAGCAATGGTATTTATGTATTTCATTCCATGAGGGGTGTTTTTATTATTATTATTATTATTATTATTATTATTATTATTATTTCCATTTTACAGATGAGAGAACTGAGGCACAGAGAACAGGTCTGGAGGACATGCCCTTCATCACTTCTCTGTATGCTTTGAGCCAAACTTTCTCAAACTCACCCAAGGCAGTGGAGAGGGGAGCGAAGCCCACTGGCATCTTAGGACAACAGTCACTAGGTAGAAGGGATAATGGGGTAGAGAGAACATGGTCTCACCTTCCAACACCCCCCAATCCATCTTTGCTTTTGGAGAGGAAGGCTAGTTAAGGCAGCCACGTGGGCTGAACAGGAGAAGATACCCTTTGCTTTCTCGATGGCATTGTTTGTTTCTAGAAGTCAATTTGGAATCTTTAGAACGTGCTTAATGTCCTTCCAGGAAAAAGGTGGTATTAAACTGTCAGTGGTAATGAGGGTGACAATGGATAAGGTTTGGGGCTTACAGAGAGGTGTCTTGCTGTGAGTTCCAAGTTCACCTAGACTTATCCATGAACTTGCCGCCATCTCTATGTGACGAATGTATTCCGCTTTTCTTCCTGTTGCTTAAGCTCAGAGCTCCTTTCTTCCGGGCCTGGCAAGGTGTTCTCCAGCACTTACTTTGTAAGCCCTGATCAGCGCACTCTTAGTTACGGTTTACTGGGGATTGGTGTGTGGTGACGGTGGTGATGACAATCCATATTCCTGTCCTTATCAAAAAGAAGACAATCCGGTAGCAGACAGGGACACCCGAGGACGCGTTGGAAGAGTTCCAAAGATGTGTGTCCCTGTTTCTCAGGTCTTCTTGGGGCTGGGTTTCCGGTGGGACAGAAGGCAGGGCTGGACTCTTGGCTGAAGTATACGGTGACCTCAGAGAGTCCCTTGTTCTCCTGCTCCTTTGGGAAGGTTCTCCATCGTGCTTTTCGGAGCCAAGGCAAGGCAGGACCACCCAGCATGCAGATGGCATTTATACTTTTCAGGCTTGGGAGAGAGAAGTCAGCCAGACGGGGGCCCTGGGCCCTCAGCTCCTCTGAGCGGACAACCTGAGATCAGTGAGTTCTCTTTGGCATTGAACTTTCAGTCTAAGCATTTGGAGCAAAATGATTCCAGTGTTTGCATGAGTATTCTCTTTACAACTATTCGTTCCACTACAATCATTTTTCTCTTTGTTCCCAAACCGGAGCCCTTTAATATCTCTCATGAGAAAGGAAGAAGCATGGTTATTCTGCTAATCCTATGATTGTGATGCGTACGCTGCCAAGTCCAGCCCTCCACTGACAGAGAGAGAAGCCGAAGCTCAGAGACGGGGCGTGACTTGCTCTCAAACACACAGCTAGGCTTTAGGAAAAACCAGTTCTCCTCACTCTGAGAAATTAGCTTTTGCTACCGTGCCCCCCAAGTAATGCCTGACTGTTCCTTACTTCTTTTTTTTTTTTTAATGATTTTTTATTATATTATGTTAGTCACCATACAGTACATCCCTGGTTTCCGATGTAAGGCTCGATGATTCATTAGTTGCGTATAACACCCAGTGCACCATGCAATATGTGCCCTACTTACTACCCATCACCAGCCTATCCCATTCCCCCACCCTGTTCCTTACTTCTTAATTCAAGTGATAAATCAATGAAGGGGCAAAAAATTCAAGCCACCAACATCAAAGGGATGAGAGCTGATATATGCTTCCAAGAACCCTGATATGACTGGGGTCATTCGAAGATCTAGTTTCTGAAGAGCTCGTTTAGACTATCAGGAAAATGTGAACCTACTCTTTATCTGCAACGAGCAGGATTGGGAGCTGGTGAGCAGAGTGCAAAGGGGTGCTTGGTGGTCTCTTTCAGACAGCCTTCCCCAACGAAGTGATGCTTGGAGAGAAATCTGCTAGAAGTAGGAACGTGTTCCCACATTCTAGAATTCCTTAATCATTTCCTCTAAAAGCTACTGGCTCAATGGAGGATTATAAATATTTGGAACTCGTAACTTAAATATTTGTTGCTTGTGCCGTGCCCAGCAACTCATAAGCACCCAAATTTTTGTTGAATGATTGCAGATGACTTGTGCTAAACTAATACACTGATGATCCATTTACATTTTTAAAAACTTTTAACTGACCTAGTAAGCTAAAATTAGTAAGTGAAAATATAACAGGAATAAATGTACGGCCATGCGTTCCGTTTCCAAAAAATCAGTGGGGACAAGAGGGACAAGAATACTTGTTTCAACAGCAGTTCAAATGAAAAAGACTTAGGAATTTTAGTTTACAAGTCAGTAGAAACCAGATGCATGAAGCACGTACTAAGGCATTGATGTGATAGTAGGCTGTTTTAATAGAATAGTTTCTAGATCAAGGCTGGACTTCATTACCCTGTGATCTTAGGTGATTAAACTTTATCTGGAGTATTGGAATTGGTAATCAGGTGTTGCACCTTTTTTTTAAAAGATTTTATTTATTTATTTGACAGAGAGATCGAGAGATCAAGAGAGCGAAAGAGCACAAGCAGGGAGAGCGGCAGATGGAGAGGGAGAAGCAGGCTCCCCGCTGAGCAGGGAGTCCGATGCAGAACTCGATTCCAGGACCCTGGGATCATGACCTGACCTGAAGGCAGACACTTCACTGACCGAGCCACCCAGGCACCCCCAGATGTCATATCTTAAGTACATTGATAAGCTAGTCCATGTTCAGAGAACAGAGTGTAGGGGCTAAAACTCTAAATGTCATGACATACTATGTCTTAAAAGAATTTAGAATGTTTAGCTAGAAGAAACAACCGAAAGCGACACAAAGATTGATCAGATGATACTTTGAACTTCATTTAAATTTTATGGCTATGAAGCAATCTCCATAATGTACCATCAAGGACCAGGGATAGTCAAAACTGGCATCCCCTGCCCAAAAGTCCCCACTTTCATCACCCAAACCAAGATTTCAAGGTATAAATTAGGATGCTCTACAAACCATTGTTTTCTAGATACAAGGGGTTTAAATTATCCATACCCACAAATAAAGATCATACATCTGTTATTTTCCCAAATAATCATGGTCTTGTCAGAAATGTCAGGTAATTCCACCAATAGATATTTTTTCTATTGCCTCAAATCATTAATAACAATTCTGACTGCAATAAAAGTAATAGAATACATAAATAAATAAACACTCCTTCTCTTTCGACAATGATTTATTAATATCTACTCACAGAGGAGCCTTTCTCTTCGGATACAGGTTGTCAATCACATATGAGTTTACCAAACCGTAGTTTATTCAATGAATATATTTCTACCTGCTTTTAAGGAACTTTAGCCAATGCCTTACTGTGTCTGTGAATTCCCCTTACATGCCAGGATACTAATGCCATGAAAAAATAATGAGTTTAGTGTTGCATGACTTGCTTCTGTGGACTCTCAGATCCTTATTTCCTAAGAAGCCTCAGTTCCTTTATTTAATATTCAATTCTAGAATTTTGTCAGGAAATAACAATCCTCCTGTTTTCTTTTGAAATCTGGGAGATCGTCTTCCCCGTGACATCTTGAAGATTATGACGAGGCTTCTAGGGTCTGCCTCTAAACTGTTCCCGGACGCTGCGAGACCACCTCTGGGCTGGGGCGGGCAACGTCATGTAGTAGAGGCCACTTTGTGGGGGCAGACAGGTCCCATTGGTAGTGATTGCCCCGGGCACCATGCTGGCTGTGTTCTTACACCTTCTCAAGGCTCGGCAGGAATGGATGTCATGCAATGGCACGGTCAGTCGTTGGCCCCAACGAGAGAGTGGCTGTGTCAGAAGCCATATCTCTGATCAGGAGCTAGATGTTCTCTTGCTGTTTCTTGACCATCCTAAGCTTTCTTTTCCTTCTATGCATCTTTGTCTTACCCCTTTCCTTTTGAAGACTTCTTGCGTTAAGGAATAAAACTGAAGAAAAATGAGAGGTGATTCGTGCTGTTGGTTATTGGTTGTGAGACATTGAACAAGTTGCTTAACCCTATTTGATAGTGTTCAACTTAACTTTTTCTTAGGCTAAGTTTAGGTAGTTGTGACTAGCCATGCCTTCTTGGTCTCCTTAGCTTCTCTTTCTGTCCATAGAATCAACCAAGGGCACTTACTAGTCTTTGAAAAAAATTTTTATTGCCATGCCTTATTTTTCCAATTTTATTGTGGTATAATGGACATACAACATTAAATTATTCCAAGATGTACAACATAATGATTTGATATACATATATAATACAAAATGATTGCCACCATAAGATTAGTTAACATTAATTACCTCACAGAGATAACAAGTTTTGGGAAGGATGTGGAGAAAGGGGACCCTTGTGCACTATCGGTGGGAATGCAAACCCGTGCAGCCACTACGGAAAACAGTATGGAGGTTCCTCCTGAAATTAAAAATAGAACTGCCATAGGATCCAGCCATCCCACTTCTGGGTATATATTCAAAGGAAACAAAATCACCATCCTGAAGGGATATCAACACTCCCATGTTCATTGCAGCCTTATTCACAATAGCCAAGACATGGACACATCTAGGTATCCATTGACAGATAAATGGATTTTTTTAAAAAAATTTTAAGGTTCCTTCCTTTAAAAATCTCTCAAGACTCACTCTCACAATCCTGTGAGGCCAGCCCTTTACTCCAGATCAGATTCTCTCCCCCACTTCACTTTTTGGTCTCAAAACCTTGGGTTGCGCTGTGGTTCCCCAGGCATCTTTTGCCAGGAACGTGGGTGGGCGATCCTTGTGCTTTCTGCCTATCACCCTTCACTCCTGTCCTGCCCTTTTTCTGACACCCTAACCCAGGCTGGACAACCCAACTTCCTAGAGCCGGAAGGTCAGAGAATGATGTTCCACTTGCAATCTCGCAAGCGAGAGCTCTTACAAACCCCCAAACGGCTGTTACAGAACAGTCTCTGTTACAAAATAGTCTCAGTCCTAACATGCAGTAGGTTTTAAGACAGCACCATTCAAAAAACATTTTCGGGGGAAAAAAGAATAAATGGGCACTTGCGTTTACAAGGCATTGGATTTCAGAAATACTAACATGTTTTTTAAAAAGTGTATCTTAGAATTAGAAACCTCAGTGTTCTCTGTGAACATTCCTGCCACTTCCTTGCGTGACGTGTTATTGAACAGGCTGGATCTGGTAGGATGAAGTCAGGAAGTAGCTCTGTACTCCTCTCGCCGTGGCCTCCCCAAGGCCTGTTCGGTCAGCATCCCCTTCCCCATGTCTGGGGCCATCTCCAGCAGATCTTCCATGCTCTGGTCACTTTCTTTCTTTCTTTTTTTTTTTTTTTTAAGATTTTATTTATTTATTTGAGAGAGGGAGACAGCCAGCGAGAGAGGGAACACAAGCAGGGGGAGTGGGAGAGGAAGAAGCAGGCTCCTAGTGGAGAAGCCTGATGTGGGGCGCGATCCCAGAATGCTGGGATCACGCCCTGAGCCGAAGGCAGATGCTTAACAACTGCACCACCCAGGCGCCCTGTGTGGTCACTTTCAAGGCATCATAAAGTCCAGCACAGGAATGAAGCATGAGAGACTATGGACTCTGAGAAACAAACTCAGGGCATCAGAGGGGAGGGGGTGGGGGAATGGGATGGACCGGTGATGGGTAGTGAGGAGGGCACGCGTTGCATGGTGCCCTGGGTGTTACACGCAACTAATGAAGCATCGAGCTTTACATCGGAAACCAGGGATGTACTGTATGGTGACTAACATAATATAATAAAAAAACATTAAAAAAAAAAAGAAAGTCCAGCACAATCCAATCACAATTTCACTCCCTCCATCCAGCAGAAGCCTCTCCTTTCTCTCCAACCCATGCCCTGAGCTGGGGTCAGACTTGCCCCTTCTTCCTGCCCCTCCTGTGCTCTCTCTGCTACTTCTGGTTGCTCTGAGCCTGGGCTCATTCAGTGCGAAGTCAGCTTGAAATTCTCTCTCTTCCTCTCCCTCTGTCTCTCCCCTTGCTCTCTCTCTCTCTAAAATAAATAAATAAGATCTTTAAAAAAAAACAAAAAAGGACATAGGAGGGGCTCATCCTACCCTTTACACAAGGCATTGAGCTAAATGCTGGGATTACAAATGTGAGCAAAGCACAATCCACACCCTCAGAAGATCAGAGCTGCTGGTAGAGCTCAGAATGGATGGACAAAGAGGGAGGCAGCAGTGGGGGTTCAGGGCACAGTCTCTAAAACCTGGGCACCTGGACTTGAATTGTGACTTTGCCACTTTCTAGTTGTCTGACTGTAGGCAAGTTGCTTTAACTCTCTGAGCCTCCATTTCCCCACCTGTGAAATGGGGATAATAGCTGTACCCAGTTGTGATGTTCAGACTTACTCAGATCTAAGTGTGTAGAACAGAGCCTAGCACGCCGTGGGGTTATTTGCTGTCCTGAATGGTTCACAGGCTTCAGCTCACCCTGGCCTCTGATTCTCCTTCCCTTCCCTTCCCTTCTGGGTTCAGGCTACTCCTCTCCACGTGTCTTAGGATGTGGTCTCCTTCCGCCTATGTTCATGTCCTTCTGGTACCCAACTTAACAGGATCCACTCTACGACCACGTGGCTCTCCCGAGAGACCTGCCCCTTGTCCTTTTCATCAGAGCATTTGTTATAATTCCGATCCTCAGAGTGCCTCATACCCCATTTCCTTTTTAGTGCCTCCGCATGGGAACATTTGAAATGCACATTTTCCCCTTTGAAGTCTCCTTTCCAAAAATATGAGGGGTTCATCTACTAGCGTCCAGTGTTCCCTTCAGAACACTCCTATGAAGGTCGGAGCAATAGTCCTTGTGTGATTCCTCAACCTCCTGAGAATAAATTCAGGAGTAAAAACAAGGCAAAATTTAGCACAGTTAGATTTCTCGCCAACTAAAAATGACTTTTCAATACCCTCATACGGTTTCCTAAGTAGTAACTGTAATGGGATATTAACATGATACTCCTCCTGTATTGAAATTTGGGCGAGGCCCCAAAGTGAGAATTACCCTAAAGAAGGTGCTAGATCATCTGTGTGGGACTGGCAAAGGGGTGGTCCAAAACTTGTTCTGCCACCCACTTCAAGAGCTTAAAAGAGGAGGCTAGGAATTTACTAGCTTGAAGAGAGTCAGCATCCTGGCTTGGGAGGGAGAGAAGGGGTATTTTCCCCTCACCTTAAGCAAAGTGAGACAGACTTCAGAAACCATTTAGAGAACTTCACCTGTGTGGCCCAGAATCGGGTGGGTGTAGACTGATACCTGCCTTCCATCTGTAAAGCCCAAAGAGAAGATGGGGGTTGGAGCTCCCCTGCCAGGAAGCAGAGTGAAGAGACAGGGCAAAGAGGCAAAGGTTCCCTGACATGGGGTGTATCAGGGGTGAGAGGTGAGGGGTGTGGCCGGGGGGGGGAGCGGCCAACTGGCTACTACTGTGACTTCTTTGAAAGAGCTCAAGTTGGAGACCTCCATGATGTTAAGTAAGGTACCAGGGGAACCCACGAGACATGTTGCACAGGACAAAGAACCAGCCTGACACCAGATTGTCAGTGACAACCAAGCAAGCCCTTTCTTACTCCTCTTTCTTTCCTTCTCCTCTGGTTCTGGGGAAGCCTGAATCAGGCAGGAGGAGTGAAAATAGTGAGGAAGCCAACCACAGAGTTGACCTCACCACCAGCTCCTAATCTAGTATTGGGCCCAATCTGGTGGGAAGAGAGGGGTTTCAATTGTCTGCCAAATTGATATCTGGATTAACCTGGACATTTTTATTATCTGATAAATGAAGCTTGTTAATCTCATAGGAATGGCCTGGGGTTTCATCCAGGAGGAAAGAAGCAGCAGCGTTCAATTTAGCACAATAAAAATCATGTAGTTCCTGGGGCGCCTGGGTGGCACAGCGGTTAAGCGTCTGCCTTCTGCTCAGGGCGTGATCCCGGTGTTCTGGGATCGAGCCCCACATCAGGCTCCTCCGCTGGGAGCCTGCTTCTTCCTCTCCCACTCCCCCTGCTTGTGTTCCCTCTCTCACTGGCTGTCTCCCTCTCTGTCAAATAAATAAATAAAATCTTAAAAAAAAAAAAATCATGTAGTTCCTCTCTCCTGTGCTTTTCAGAGTCCAGCTCATCTAATGAAATAGTGACCAAATCGTAAGAAAGTGGATGCATATCCTCTAGGGTCTGGATGGTCTGTAGACACACGGGATGTGTTGGTGTGGTCTTGGAAGCGTGATTCTCACATTAAGAAGTCATGGCCTTTCGTTTCTCTCTCCTGTTAGTTTCATCCCTAGGCTTTGGTCACCCATCACCACGAATGAAAAGTGCTCTGGGACCAGGCTGAATTCCTCTTGCCATCCTCAGCAAAGAGCTGAGCACGTGGACATGACAGACATAGGAAATATTTGGCAAAAGACCGAACCCAAGGAGTGAGAGGGAAGCTTAGCCATCCAAGGGTGGAGTTGGGTCTCTACCATGGGGAGCATCCTGTCCGTAAGTTCAGCGCTGCGTGATGGGCGAGTTTCGGTGGGGACCACAAGAGCAAGTGAGTGAGCAAGACTGCAGGTAGGAAGCAGTAGTAAGAAGAGGACGCAGAGAGGAAGCAGAAAACTAGGCAGAGGTGGAGGTCTGAGAACAGTAGCAGGGCTCTGGGTTAGGGCTGCCTGACTTAGCAAATAAAAACCCAGGCCAGCCGGTCCTTTCTTTTGTCTGGCCATTCTACACTACAGAGTCCGTTGGACGCGGAGGAGTGAGGATCCGTATCTTCAGCATTTGCTAATGTGGCCAGTAGAGTAACCCAAATTAAAGGCAGGGTGGAAATAACTTGCTCTCCATGTGAATCTGGGAGAGTGAACAAACCTTAGAAATACTAAGATGCATGAACAATTATCACCAGAAAACGAAGTTATATGGAAGAAATATCATGTGCTTTGGGGATATAAAAGACACCAGAGGTAGCAAATTTACATTACCTGCTTTAAAGAAATATGGTTTAGATATAAATGACTAGGGGAAGTCATATAACAACGTAAAACGTATTAAAATGTAGGTGCATTCAGTCTTTAATTTAATTTTGAGTCAAATAATCAGGTTACATTTATTCCTTGTGCAACACATAATTTTAACCTTTTATTATGCAGAACTGACAATTCAATTTAAATTGTGAGAGTATGTTTGGCACAACTAATTTTAATGATATTTACTATTTGCCGCATGTTCCTAAAAGGCAGACATCTTGAAAAATTTGTTCAAGTTATTGCAAACCACTTTCAGCTCCTTGTTAGCAAGTAAGAGTGGAGCTCCCATCAACGGAGGCTTTTGAAAACCTGACAAACACAGAGCTGATCTTTGAGGAGTATCAGAAGCGTGATTTTCATATCAAATTCACGTGCAAGAGGAGGTTCTTGCCGTCACCGAAGGAGCACCCATCACGGACACCTCCTGGCTTTGGTCTTGTGATGATGGCCAGCACCAGAGGTGTTCTTAGAGCAAAATGAAGCTGCCCACCTCCCCAGTATTTGAAGGACTAAAGCTCTGGGTGATTGAAGTGCCCCAGTTATGTCCACACCCAACCCCCTGCTCAGATGAGCTGTCAGCCTCTTGAGAAATCGTGCTGGATATACTTTAGGTTAACAGGTAAGGGCACTGATGACTAAATCAAGACAGTTTTCAGAATGCAAATACTTGCTGCCAGAATTAAGGAGAGAGCTGAAATGTATCCCGTGGATCTAAAGGGAAACCCCAAGCCCAGATGGGTGAAATGAGCTGCTCAAGATTGACTAGACAGTGCCGGAAAGGTGTTCCTGAGACCAGGACTGGAAAAGTTGCATTTTTCTTTAGCATACTTCTTCTTCTTCTTTTTTTTTTTTAAGATTTGATTTATTCATTTTGAGGGTGTGGGGAGGGCAGAGGGGAAGGAAGAGAGACAAGCAGACTCCGTGCTGAGCACAGAACCTGATGGTGGGCTCCATGTCACAACCCTCAGATCATGACCTGAGCCAAAATCAAGACTTGGACACTTAACCGACTGAGCCACCCAGGTGCACCTGTTTGTATACTCTAAACATCCTGTCCCAAAGTCCAGATTTTTTAAAATTGGGTTTTCTTAAACTGAGGCACACCTGTATTTGTGTGGCCATCAGTACCTTAAATTATAAATTCCTGAGTGAAAAATGTTGTGAATATTTTTTTCTAGAAGTTTCTCTCATTGGCAGTCCAAAACTGTTAGCTCTTCACAATCCCAAGACCGTTGGTAGAGCCAAGATAGTTCTCCCTGTTGATTTGATATTTCTGAATTTGGACTTCTTACACAACCTGGCATTCTTCCCTTCTCTTCAGGTTCCAAATATCCTAAAAACAGAGCAGTAGTAGGTTTTGGAGGTTGGGAGGGCAAGCCTCTGGTCACACTCCAAAGTGCTTTTCCAAGGAAAGGAACAAGTTCTTCTCTTTCCTCCTTCCTGTGTTCAATGTAGTTCCTAAGAGAGGCTGGCCTCAGCACCAAGCCCCAGCAATGTGACCTGGTGAGTGGGACCGGGGACACTGCCCACAGAGGTCAGTTGCCTGAGGAAGCCGTTGGGTGTGAGGCAGATTGGAGGTCAACGGAGGAACAAGCGCCATCTCTCTGATTACAACTGGGGATAAATTTGCCTTGTTGAACATTTGAGGTTGGGATCACAGTATGAAATAAGATCTATAGTTAGGAACTAGCACCTGGGAGGAAAAATGGGATGTGCAAACTCCAGGCTGCCATGGGCTTGGCTGTGTGGCAGGAGAGCACCGGATGGGCGATAACCACCCCTCCCCCACCTTGTCCCCACTGTCTCCTGGTTGATTTGTTTTCTCACATTACCATGCATGATCCATTCCTTTTCTTCCTTTTGTCTTCTTTTCTTGCATTCCTCATTCTTACAGTTTTACTAGCTCTTTAATACCTGTACTCTGTTAGAAAACATAACACAAACACATGGACAAATGGAAACAGTGCAAAACGAATGCGGCAAAAATCGTCTTCCACAACACCTGCCTCTCCACAAAGCTCCTTTCTGAAGGGCTGACCATGGACACTGGTTTAGTCTAGATTATGTCTTTCTAGAGATAGCGCATGCGTACATCAACACGAGTTCTATATATCCATGTTCTCCTCAGATGCAACCACATAACGCACCCCTGCACCTTGCTGTTTCAGGCATAGTCTTTCTAAATACTCTCCTGCTTCAAATACTTCAGTTGATCCCCATTCTTGGCAGAATAAGGCCCATCTTCTTCCTGGTGCAAAGCATCCTTCACCATGTGACCAGCTCAATAAGCCTCACCTTCCAGCCCAGTGCTCCCTCCCTCCAGCTCCCCACCCCTCCAGGTGTTGGCCTCAGCTGATCTCCACCCTGAGTCTTGCTCCTGTCAGTTCCTCAGTCTGGAGACCCTTGCTTTCCCTCTTCTGCTTGTCAATATCATTCTCACCTTTAAAGGCTCCGTTCCACATGTCACTTGTGCTGTGGAGTCTTTTCCAAATTTCTCAGTCATGTTGACTGTTTCCCCTCTCTAAGGACCCTCCCTGTTGAGTTCTGTATCCCTCAACAGGTGGTTCATTAATTTCTAAACACTCCTGAGATGCCAAATATTTTGGTAAGGACCAGAAAGAACACAAGAAACAGCAGTCTTTGTCCTCAAGGGATCTTGTATTTGTCACATACCACTGTTGTAGCAAGATGCTGTCATGCAGACTGGACCAGGACCCATTGGGAAGGTCCCCAGAGGAGGAGAAACCTAAGCCAATGCCTAAAGGTCTAGAAGGATGAGCCACATGAGGAGTTAGGAAGAACAGAGAAGAGTCAAATTGTCCCCAAGGAGCCATGCCCCACAAAGAGAAAAGCACATGCAAAAGGAGCACAGGACTCATGTGACATCAAAGAGCTCAATCAATATGGCAGGAGGCGAAAGCTATGTTCGCAGTCAGGTAATGTAAGACAAAGTTTTCTGTAAATTATGAAGTGCTCTTCAAACAATCGATGTAGGAGTAAGTGACTCAAAAACTCTGGCAGTTGAACATTCATAACCTTTGACTCCCAAGTTATTGCAGCCTCTGAAGATTTATAGGGGATTTGGTGAGGGCCAAGGATTGTCACTGAACATGACGGCCCTTGAGTACTTAAATCGTGAATGTTGACAAGGTGCTGCCGGGACATTTTTAAAGGATAGCATTTTGGTGAATTGCTCTGTAAATTCAGGTACATATTAATAATACTAAGAGTGGTAAGGGTTCGTCTATTTTGAGTTCTTACCCCACTTCCAACTCTATTTGGCAGGAGGTAGGGGCAGGGGGAGAGGAAGAGAGAGAATTGTAAGCAGGCTCCATGCTCAGTGCAGAGCCCAATGCGGGGCTCCATCTCACAACCCTGAGATCATGACCTGAGTCGAAATCCAGAGGCAGACGCTTAACCAACTGAGCCACCCAGGTGCCCTTTCAGACAATATTAAATGCTTTACATGGTAGAATCTATTTAACCCCAACCACTTAGGGCTGGATACACTACTATCCCCATTTTATAGGTGAGGAAACTGAATCATGGGACTTGTTCATGGTGGAGCCAGTGTTGAAACCCCAGCAGGCTTTCTGAGCCCATATTCCTAACCATTAGGCACCATTACTTCTTCCCTGCTGCAAGGGGTGGGTGTTTGGTGAACATGCCACCAGGCCTGGGAACTCAAGGCTCACTGTTGCAGAGACAGCGTCCTGGAAATCACAGATGGACAGTAGGCGGAGTGTGCGTGGCCTGCCCTCGGCACCCCGAGGCAGCCACAGCCTGAAAATACTAATTGGGTGAGTTTAATTAACAGCACACTTGCAGAAATGCCAAGAACAACAGAAGTCCATGGGTGAATGGCTCGGGGGTGAAAATCAGGATTGAGGGGCCTTTGTTGCCACTTTTCAAGCTGCAAGGGAGAGCAACAGGCAGAGCAGAACGTGCCCAGTTTTGGCAGGAGAGTGGTCAAGATTAATTACACAGATGGATCATTTTGCTCAGAAAAAGCCAGTGGATGGTTTGATGGAGTGACTTCTGCAACCATAAGATCAGGAGATGTATGGCTGTCTCTGTGCTAATTGGGCCCTGAAAAGATTAACCTCACATGTAAAGTAAAAATGATATGCATGAATTTGACCAGGTGGGGGAAATGCCTCGTGATACTTGCAAATAATGGTTTTATGCCAAGGATGCCGGATTCAAATGTCAAACTATGGGAAAGTGTTCTTGAAAGACTGCCTATGGGGCTGTGGGAGAAGTGCGGGATTCTGATATGCGGAAGATTAGAACCGGATGTCAAATGCCTTGAAGAGATCCCTGAATACATAAGCTCTGCGGAGGAGGGTCTGTTTATTTTGCAGTCAAGATAGATCTTCAAAGCGCATGCCTCCCAATGCCTTCTGTGCACCTGTCGGCTTCGTGACCTTCCCTCCCTTCCCGGGCAGGGTGAGAGTGAGGCCAGCTAGGGGGGTAGGCCAGCCTCTTGCTCCCGGGGCCAGCACAGCTCACTGCCTGGTCAGCCTCCCTGGCTGGTCCTCGGGGTGGGCTGCATTTCTGCAAGCCGTGCGGCGACCACTTTAGGGAGGCAGCTTCGGGGCAGCCGGAGGGCAGCACTTCCGGTGTGAACAAATGTGTTCAAGTCAGGGCTCTGCTACTGGCTAATGAGATGATGTCGGGCGAGAGGACCTCTCTGAGCCTCAGTGTATTCGTTGGTGAAATGGGATGATAACCCCCGCAGGGAGGCTGTAAGGATGGAGGTGGTGATACAGGAGAGCCCTGGGAGATGCCGGCTCCTGTAGGTAGCAGGATTTTAAGGCCTAATTTACCCGATACCCTTCTTCTATGTCTGGTCCTTCACACACCTCTTTGGTTTGGTTTGGTTATCTGCGCTATTTTTTATTGCACTAAAATACACGTAGATAAAATTTGCCGTTGTGGCCATTTTTCAGTGTACAATTCAGGGGCATTAAATACGTTCTCGATATTGGACAACCGTCACTACTTTCCATTTCCAGAACTTTTTCATCATCCCAACCTGTGACTCTGTAGCCCTTAAGTAATAACTCCCCATTCTTCCCTCCCTTTGGCCCCTGGTGATCTCTACACTACTTTCTGTCTCTATGAATATGCCTATTCCAGATATTTCATAGGAGTGGAATCAGACAATGTTTGTCCTTTATGTCTGGCTCATTTCACTTAGCTTCACGCTTTTTTTTTTTTTAAAGATTTTATTTATCCATTCGATAGAGATAGAGACAGCCAGCGAGAGAGGGAACACAAGCAGGGGGAGTGGGAGAGGAAGAAGCAGGCTCATAGCAGAGGAGCCTGATGTGGGGCCCAATCCCATAACGCCGGGATCACGCCCTGAGCCGAAGGCAGACGCTTAACCGCTGTGCTGCCCAGGCGCCCCTAGCATCACGCTTTTAAGATTCATCCATGTTGTAGCATGTGTTCGTTTCCTTCTTTGTTAAAACTGCATAATAGTTCATGTGGGCGTAAACCACATCTTGCTTACGTATTCCCTGGCTGGTTGGCCATTTCCACCTTCTGACAATTGTGAAACACGTTGCCACGAACATTCACGCACAAGGAGGTGTTTGAACCCCTGCTTTCAGTTCTTTGGGGTGTGTATCTAGAAGGGCAATTGCTGGGTCACGGGGTCATTCTCTGCTTCACTCTTTTGAGGAGAAGCCCAACTGTTTTCCACGGCGGCCGCACCACTTCACGTTCCCATCAGCAGGGTACAAGGGCTCCAGTTTCTCCACACCCCTGCCAACGCTTATTTTCCTTTTTCTAAATGACAGCCACCCTAATGGGTACAAGAGCTTGTACAGGTGCTCAATTGGTTTTGAAGGGGATCAGTTACATCTCCCTGATGCAAGAACCCCCATAGCTCTTTGCCTACCCTGGAACTCTGGTCTATCAGGGAGCATACCTGCCACCAGGTGTCCTGTTCGCACGAGTTTTTCGTCCAAAGCAGAATGGTTTTCCAGGGACGGACTAGGAGAGGACTTGGGACCCTAGTCACTCGACAGTTCTATTTGTTGATTCATCCATTCATTTTTTTCACTCATCCATTTATGCCACAAATATTTATTTATTTGTTTTTAAAGATTTTATTTATTTGAGAGAGAGAGTGTGTGTGCACGAGTGTGGGGAGGGCCAGGGGGAGCGGGGGAGAGAGAATCCCAAGCAGATTCTATGCTGAGCACGGAGCCTAACGAGGGCCTCAATCCAAGGACCCTGAGATCGTGACCTGAGCCAAAACCCAGAGTCGGATGCTTAATTGACTGAGCCCCCCAGACGCCCCACAAATATTTACTGAATGCCTATTTTGGTGGCAGGGAGCAGGGAGGAATTGTGCTAACTGGATTTTAGAGTCCTCAATAGCAAGAAGTGGAAGGGACCTTAAGAATCTTCTTGACCAGACACCTACTGTGTTCAACAATGTTTCCTCAAACTGGGCAGATGGTTTGGGCCTCAGGTTTCCGAGTCAGTGATCAGCCAGGAAGCCAAACTCCTCTAACTTGTGGGGGGTACCGGTTTAAGACAAGGGCAGAGATTTGTCAGGAAGCTCTTTTCCAACAGCTCACTAACCAGTGTAGTCACTTGATCAGGCGGTGAGATTTGAATGCAATAAAACAAGTGTCGAGAAAACCCGATTAGATAAGCCCTGAGTACCCGCACAGTCCTTACGTTGCGATAACCTCCCACAAAATGTCACATAAAGCTGTGTGTGATGGGAGATACTGCTGACTTGGGATTTGAAAGCCAGGCAGGAGTGTGGGTATTTGACCTCAGTCTGGGAAAATTCCCAGATTGGACTGAATTCAGAGACTTTGTGAATACCATCGGAGCCATGCAGCTGGATTTCATCAGCAAACGCAAACTTATTTTCTAGCCCAAACCGGGATATTTCAACTCTATTAAAGGGCAAAGAGAAAGAGGTAGGAACAGTGGTCAGAATGCAGTTCATGGATTCAGTTGCCTTGTACGTGTTTATTTTCTTCTGGTGAATGCTCACGCCTCAGGAGTCCAGAAATAAACTGGAGTCATAGGCAGCATCATTTCCTAAAGTCGTGTTCTCTCCTATATCCTGTACACCCGCCAAAGTCACACAAAGAGGCAAGATTGACCTCATCGACTTCCATCTGGGAGAGAGCAGCATTGTCTCCGATCCAGGTGGAGATTTGCTAGACGGGCTTCCCGGTCTTGGTAAACGTCATCACAGTATCCGAGATGCTGGCTGGAAAATAAGATTAAATGCTGTTACACCGAACTTTCCAGAACTTGGGTGCCAATAACTCTAGTTTCTATTCCATCTGTATTCTTGGGGCTCTACTTCATTCAATATTTTATTACCATTTTTAGGTACGTGGAAGTGCTTCATAGACATAATTAATGTTTTAAATATATGTAAAGTCTTTTCACAAAGACTATGAGGTTCAGAATTATTCTGCTGGGTGTTGCAAGGCCTGTGGTTGTATCCAGGTTCCTGTGCTCATACAGCAAGGTGCCAGGATTTTTAAAGGAAGCAGAAAAATGAAGACTAACAATCACCCGGCAACCTTCTCACGTGAAGAGGACTGAATTTGTGCCTGAGACATTTCTGCTCCCTATCTGCCCATGCGTATCTTCTATTCATGACTCTGGGCCCTAGGGACACTCTCCCTAACTCCGACCTCTTTCCTTTTTGCCCATGGCCTAGCAACCTGGAGCTGCTCCTTCTGCATTCTCGAACTGGCTTCCCACCGGAACACCCCTCGACATCTCAATATTCAACCTCAGCCGATTAGCCTCGTCCTGTCTCAGATTAAGCCCCCGCCACCACTAAGTTGGCTCAGCAAGGAGAACCTCAATTCCTTCACCATATTGTAGAAAGATTTGTAACATCGCAGGCACCAGGTAAGCTTGAGATGAACTTGCACACAATCCCACTACAAAATGTCCAGCTAATTGAGATTATCGTCTCAAAATGAGTACTGGATTCAGCACCATTGCTACAGGAGGTGTAGAAAACAGAAGCTATGCAAACAACTCTCTGAAAGGGATTGTCCAGATAATTTTTTAAAAGTTTGTTCAGTGTTATTGGAATAGAACTGACATTGTATCCGTTTTAGTTGTACAGCAAACAGATTTGATATGCGATGTATTGTAAAATCATTACCACGATAAATTAACGTTCATCACTTCCACATATTCATAATTATTTTCTTGTGATGGGAGCTTTTAAGACCTACTCTCTTATCAACTTTTCAAATATAAAATATGGTATTGTTGGCTATAGTCACCATGCTGTGCATTACATCCCCAGGACTTATTTATCTTTTGACTGGTGGGTTGTACGTTTTGACCCTCTTCCCCCAACTCCTCACTACCACCCCTGCCTCTCTGAGGGGATTTTTCACGGGGAGGGAGTAGGAGACTAGACAGGTGACCTTCCAAATGTGGGATTTGATGATGGCAATAAGGATTGGTGGGGACAGTCCTAGTTACTCTCTGTTTGACAGTTTTTTGTCACATGGGACAGACAGGGACCAAATCACTGAACCATCATGAATGCAAACTGAGGAGGGAGCAGGGCCAATTTTAAGAAAGACCATGCATGTGTCCTGCTCTCAAGGAGCAAATGTTCTGGTCTGGAGTTAAGATCAACACTCAATGAGCACAAGGAATACAGGGAAGTTTTGGGCGGTGCCCTCTTTACCTATATAGACACTTTTCTCCTTCTGATCCCATAACTCACTATTCACTGTGGCAACATACAGGACTCTCTGGGCCTAGAAAAGCTGGGGACAGCAGTAGCACTGATGCGCACCTTGGCAGTCTACAGGACACTCAGAGAGGTACCTGTGCCTAGTTGGTGTAGACCGTTGCAGACGAGGGAAACTCTGCTGTGATGCGGGATTCCAGTCGTTGCTTTATGTTCGCATAGAACGTGTTAAGGAGTGGATGGGCCTCCCCCCGGGTTTGTACTTCCATGAGGAGGAGCTACTTTTAAGGTTACCTTTGTCATATCCAACTTCTCAGTCTTAAGAGGAAGTCGGTTATCTGGTCAGGGTATTAGGAGAAGAAGCTTAGTCTTTGTGGCTCAGCCCTTCCTGGTTTCTCCTTCCTGATCTGCCTGCCGGCAGGGTGGATCCATCCGGTGGATGGAAGGTGGAAGGTGGTGGAAGGGCCCAGCCCCGTGGGGGAGCACTGCTGAGCTCCCATCTGCTTGGGCATTTCAGAGACCGAGTTAGCACAACGTTTAGGCTACAGATCTCCAGCCACACTCTGCTGCCAGCTCACTTGCAGTAAAGCCGACGTGTGGCTCTCCAACCGTGGACTCTGTCTCTCTCTATGGATTTTGAATTCCGAGGGTATTATATACGAGCCCCCTTCCCAGTTCCCGAACAGCTTCAACAAAACCCTTTACTCTTCTTTATCCTAACCATCCCGCAGTCCAACACACATGCACACACACACACACACACACACACACACACACACACACACACACAGAATTTCTCCCTCCTACTCTAAAGTTCCCACTGTCTGTTCTCTTCCTCTCAAGGTTCCAGGCACCTGATCCATGAAGCGAGACTAGCAGGCATGAAAAGACTCTTGGCTTCCTTCCACTGAGGGGAAAGGTATCATTGATGAGGTGCCATGGATCATGCCCTTGCTCAGATAATGTGGGCATGCCTCTTACACCACGTAGAATGTTCTGTGAAACACCCCAGGGCTCTCAAGAGCCACCTCCTCTTTGTTGGGACTGTCCTCATTTCTATTCAAGATTCCTGGGGCCATTTGCCTCAACCTTGACACCAGGAGCCCTGCACTGCCCAGCAGTGTTGGCTGGTCATTTAGAAAATAGCAGCATTTTCTGGCATGAAATGAACCACCAAGAAAACAAGACTGTCTCTGAAATCAGGTCAATGTCAGGTCAGATAAGCAGAGCCTGGAATTTTCAAGTATCTGCAGTAGCTGGTCCTGCAATCTTGTCTCTTTTGTGTGCAAGGCTGGAGACACTGATGATTTTCTGACAGTTGCCAGAACCCCGGGGCTCTGTAAAGATAGGAAGTGAATGTGGAGTATGTCCCCCCATGATGGTGGTGAAGGGGAATTCATTCCCTGGTCATATGTGGTTCCTGATGCCAGTGATGGCACTCATTCAGCTGCCAGAGCCCAAGGGGCCCAGAAAGGGACTCTAACTTCGCTCTCCTGAGAATTGCTGAGAGCCTGCACAAAATATTCATTGAAGTTTCAATGGAAACTCATTTAAGGGGTCACACAGGGTTTCCAGGTACACTTGTGTGTGGGAGTGGGTGATGACACCCCTGGAGTTGTGCAGTGTCCAGCCAGTGAGTCATGTGCAATGGCCCTGGGGTTACTCACGGGAGCCGGGCGGCTAACAAGCACATCCCTAGAGAGTGGCTTTATGGGGCGATTTCGTCATAGTCTGGGCTTGGTCATCAATTTTAGTTGTTTGACCACCTCATCTGTAAGAGGAATGGAGGGCCTCGTGGGGAAAGACCCACCCTAGTTATGTTCAGAGGCTGCTCTGATTAAAAATGATACCTACCCCAGCCACTCTGAGTGGACAGCTGAGACAGGCATAGTGGTCACTCCCCCTATGATGTTCCTAGCTCCGTGATCGACTATCCCTCTTTCTGATGGCCCTCTCTTTAGAGATGAAGAAAACACCTAAGTCCCTATTATTGCTGCGTGCAGCAGGACGGGAGGCGGTCTCTCTTCCATGATTTTGTACCTCTTGCTTTGATCCGTTGGGTGTGTGTTTCACGGTTTCACTCATAGAGTAGCAACCTGGATTCCAAATCACTTTGGGTAAATTTGAGGGACCCAGTTTATTCCAACTCCCAAACACGGAGACGTTACCGAGGCTTGCCATCATCCCGGCCTACTCCACTGTTCACTGACTCACAAACACACCAGGTTCTCTCCCCATTGCCTGCATTTACGGATGTTATACCCTCCGGCTGACCCCAGCATTCTTGAAGCCTCAGCTCAAATACCACCTCCCACAGGAAGCCTTTTCTGACCATCCTCCCCCTTACTGATGTCTGGTCTTCCGAAACTCCATAGTACTTCGAGATAATGGAACACAATTTAGCCTTTAATTGGATATTGGCTAGTATTGATCACTGTCACTTCCTATATGTTCTATTTCACCAACAAAGCTCTAAGTCACTTAAGACTAGAAAATGTATTTCATATTTCTTCAGCCTCCTATCATATCTAACACACGGAGAACATTTGGGAGTATTGGGTAGGAAGGTGAGTATTAAGTAATTCTTTGCATTTCCAGATGCCACCATATTTTCTCCGCATCTCAAATCCCCCTCCTCCCAGAGACCTTGCCCAACTGCGGGGGCTCATGCCACTTTCTTCCGCCCCTCCGGACCACCCATTCTTGTTTGAGCCATGCGTTTCGTCACTCAGTTCTGTCTGTATCTTTTGGCTTAAGGTATGAGGGTCTTGTCTGCGCAACTGCAGCGGGGTTTGGGTGATGTTAGCTGCAGGTCCAGGGGGCACCGGGCGAAGCTTCGTATCAGGGTCTGACCCACACAGGTCTCAGCCAATGTTTGTCGTTGTGCTGAAGGTCCCTTCCCACCCCCGGAAGGCCGCCCTCCACAGCCTTGTCACAATTATTCACCAAGGGGCAGGCTTTAGTGATGGGTAGAGCTGGACGGGAGTCCTGAAGCTGTCCCTTCCTCGGTGTCCCTGCAGGCAACATCCCACCCAAGCTCCCTCAGTCTCCGCTTCCTCACTCATAAAATAGGGTGGTGGTGAGTCAAGCTACCCACCATACAGAGCGACTGTGAGTCCTAAGTACTATCAGCCACTGAAAATAGAAGGCATGTGGACTAGGAGTCAAGAGCAGAGTTCTTTAGAATCAGACCGTAGAACCTTGAGCAAGAGCCTTGAGTCCCTACACTGCAATTTTCTATTTAATAGAGATTATCATGTGAACCTCATGGGCTTCTTGTGGGGCTTATGCCGGATGAGATTAGGTGTTTATGTATTAGTAGTAGTAGTAATATGGATACATGGAAAGTGCCCAATAACTGTTATCACGCTGGGGATTTATGGTTTCTCTCCAGGAATCAGGCTAAGCACTCTGATTCTACATCTACCATCCACACAGCTCAAAGCAGGGCTTGCAGCCTCGTCACGTCTTTCTACTATGTCCAAGGGAGTCCCGGGAAAGCAGAGGCCCGAGCCTCTCCGGCTGCACCCCACTGCACAATCTCCATCCTTACTCCTACAGAGGAGCTGCCATAAATTCTGACTCCAGGGTTAGCACGGAACAACATAAAATCTGCAAGATTCTCCCATTAGCAGAAACTTTGACAACAGCTCTTTTCCCAAAGGACAGCACAGAGGATGCCTAGGCGAAGGTTAAAGAGCTCTCCAGGAGAAAGTCGCTCTACACCCCAAAACACATTGGATCATCAGCATTTTTCAGGAGCTTGGCTTAGCATTTTGAATCCTGAGGTCGCAGACTGTTTTTACCCGCAGGCTGTTGGCCCATCTTGTTTGTGCAGGATGGTCCAGGGAGCTCCTCAGAGGATGGCAACCTCCCCCTCTCTGGTCCTGAGCTGATGCTAGAAGGTTCTTCGATTTGTTAGTCCTTTATCATGTGTAGCCATCACTGGACTCCACAAATTAAGTCTCTGTGCTCAGAGCCCCAGCCAACTTGAGACCTTTAGTACATTTAACTTCTGAAGTTCTCCCTTCGGTGTCTGTCACGTATGGTATATTACTTAATTATTATCTATACCTTTTGGGTAGTGATTTTAATGCAACTCAATGAGTGCCATAATTTACTCTTCCAAGGGGCTGCTTTTCCGTAATGATGAACAGATCCCCTGCCCTCTGGCTTAATCATACTAGCTGAAATTTGTGGGCTGCCTCCAGATGAGAGGAGAAGGGTATAAATATGCAGCATCACTCTTGTTCACTTTACCATAGCTCATTCTTGCCCATTTAATTATTGGATTTCAGAAAATCAGGACCGTTTAATTGTGTCAAGAGCACAGCCAAAAAAACTGTAAGGAGGTTATAATGACTTAGGAGGAAGAAGCAAGTCCAGATGTAACAAAGGATGATTCTAGAAGCTTCACCGTAGCTAAACTTCATGTGCTCCAAACCCAGAAGGAAGGACTAATGAAAACAAGCAACCCCAAAGTCATTAAAGCCGCCATTTGCTGATAGAGGAAGAGAGGGATGAAGAGGTTTGGATCCACTGTAAGTCTAAAATGCATTTATATTTGCAATGAAATACGGTTATGCCCAGAAACACACACCTAGGTCCCCAGAGTCACAGAGTAATATTTGTTGCTTCAAGAGACTCCTGGTAACCAGGAAGACATCCCTGTCCCAGAATCAGTCTTGGTAGAGTCTGGGAGAGACCCAGTTGGGAGGTCTGCAGGGGGCCCCCATTCAGACACCAGAAGGTTCTGAGGCAGATGGTTTATAAACCACATTTTAAGAAACTCTGGGGTAGCTGACACCAGGAGTTTTCAGCTGTAGGGAATATACACACAATCTCTAAACATTCAATGCTTTATGTATCTTAGACATCCACCTCTTCTGTGCACACGTGTGGCGAGCGACTACACGCCATCTGTCTCTCCGCTGCGTGTGTGGATTCCACAGGTGCCTCATTTATTATAGAACAACTGAATTGTATAAGTTTCCAGGAAAATCAAATACACACAGAGTATAGATTTGAGTATTTTCTTTTCTCGCTTGGCCCAGGAGAAGAATTTAATTTATAAAGGCCGGCCAGGATCACAAACACAGCTCCACATCTCTGAGAACTCAACACAGAAGTGTCTCTGTGCTTGACTTCAGGGGCCATTTCAAACAAACTCGGGCATCTTGTCTTTGCTGTTGTGATGACGTCTCTTTCCTTTCAGCCTCAAACCTGAGTTTTGACCTCAAAAGACTGTGGAGGCCTCGGGCACCCGGAAGTTGGTACCGGGGTGCTCTGCTCTGCCCCCCCCAAGAGGACGTGACATTTTCTCCTTTGTTAATCATTCATCATCAGGGATGGCAAGTGAGTTTCAACTCGTGAATCATTTACGAGCATTCTGTAGAGTCTGTCCAAGGGACTAAGTAGAGAAGGATTCTGAGGCTCTCCATGGGCTCTAAATGTGGGCATGTGTGGTCTGGGTCCCTGTAGGGTAGGATGGAGTCACTTTTGTACCACCTATTTCCAGTCCAATCCTGAGTTTTCTCTTTCAAACACCTACTGTTCATATACATAATTTTAGAACTGGAAAGGAATTTAGAGATTTAATAGATAAGGGTTAGTAGTTCCGTCTCCTAATTCTGCATTCAGTGTTCTTCCCAGTAACACTGTTCATAAACATTATCCATATTAGTGTGGATGGGACTGTTGGACGCTGCCAAATGTCATCCCCTTGGGTCCCATTCTTGCAGGTGGCCCACTCATATTCTTAGCAGAGACCGTTTCTGTCCAATCTCAGCCAAACTTTGCTAACAGAAGTGATTTGAGGTTGAGTATGAGAAAACAGTGATCCCAGACTAGGTTGTTGGGAGTTCTTGAAAGAGGGCACACCTTGACTACCCTGGTGTCCTTAATTCTGAATGGTATTTTCAAGTCTTTGGTAGCTTATCAGTGATGCCCTGCACTGTTTAGATTCCCCCACTTACTTTTAGTCCCCTCTCCCAGCTTTACGGAAATACATATGACAGAATCGTATATATTTGAATTGTATGTATGAATGTGATGATTTGCTATATTTCTACATTGTGAAATGATCACCAATCAAGTTAACATATCCATCACTTCTTGTGTGCGTGTGTGTGTGTGTGTGTGTGTGTGGTGATTGCTTCAGATTTACTCTCAGCAAATTTCAAGTGTATAATACAGTATTACAAACTGCAGTCACCATCCCGTACCTCAGGTCCTCAGGAGCTATTCATCTTGTAACTGCAAATTTGTGTCTTTTGACCAACACCTCCCCATTTCCCTCTGTTCACCAACCCCTGGCAACCACTATTCTGCTCTTTGGTTCTAGGAGTTTGATTTTATTAGTATTATTTTTTAGATTCCACGTGTAAGTGATTCCATGCAGTATTTGTCTTTCTCTGTTTGGCTTATTTCACTTAGCAGAATGCCCTCTAGTTTAATCCATGTTGTCACAGGGATTTTAAGGCCAAATAATATTCCCGTGTGTGTGTGATATATATATATATGTATATATACCACATTTTTTTTAACTAGTCATCCATAGATAGATACTTGGTTTGCCCCCAGTCTTGGCTAATGTGAATAGTGCTACAATGCTGATTAGACTGTAGATACAGCTTCAGAATAGTGCTTTCATTTTATTCGGGTTAATACCCAGAAATGGGTTCCTGGATCATATGGAAGTCGTATTTTGAATTTTTTGAGGAGCCTCCATACTGTTGTCCATAGTGGCTGCACCAATTTACATTCCCATTTAATTCCCATTAAGTCTTTAATCCATTTCAAGTGAATTTTTGTGAATGATGTAAATGGCATTCCAAGCCTTTGGTAGTTTATCAGAGATGCCCTGTTCTAGTTGGATTCTTCCACCTCCTAACCCATTATACAGATTTGTCAAATGTGCTAATTCTAAGGCTACATATGCTCATGAACCAACATACAACAGCCTTATCCCCTGTAAGGTGTGTGCTTCTTCCTCCCATTGGGAGCAAGCCCAGGGGAAGCAGTTGGCCCTGGAGCTCTTGCTGTACACCATTATGATTCATTGGTTTTACTCTGGTGGTGGTGATGGGAGGTAGAGGGAGAAGAGATTGAATAAAATGGAAATGAATACTATTCATAACCAACGTTTTTCTTCTTTGATTTCAGACAGGCTGATTTAGTAGTCAGAATCTAGGTGATAAGAGTGGGAAGTAGCATGAAAGATGAGGGAAGGGCAACTTGGTATCAGTGGATGAAGTTGAGAGAACCAATGAATTATTGGGTAGTAATTCTGAGCTCATAGTATCTCTGTTGCATTGTTTCATTATAAAGAAGAATCAATAAAAAGAGGATGCTCACGGTTTTTAATTTAGTGAATCTCATCTAGGACCAAATACACCTGACAGTAGCCTGACTTTTTAAAATGCAAACTCTGTGCTCAGATTTATTAATTTTTATGTTATGAATATTTAAATAAGCCTATCCCAATGGAATCATTCTACACAGAGCTAATGCACTTACATTTTTAATGAAATGAGTAGTCAACCATTAAAAATAAAATATTGATATGAATTGTTAGACTAATTGATTGGGGAAGAAAGTTATTGTGCAAGCAATCAGAGATTTAGGAAAAATGAATAGAAATCAAATGGCCCAATTATTGTCAGCCCTTGGCCTTAAGGAAGACTCTGTCCAATATATCTCTTTTCGTTATGAAAAATCACTTTTGAAAACGTCTAAAGAAAATTATCATTGTAAATCTAGCCTCAGGTAGGAAATGAGTCAAAAAGTAATATGATCTTCAGCAGAAGTACTTAACTGCTTCGGTCCTGCTACAAAATGTGGGGGGGTGGGGAATTGAAGTGATTTTCTCTGTAATTCAGGCCCCAAACCAGCTTTTCCCTGGATTCCACAGAAAATACAGCAACTCAAACTGAAAATAAGTATCCCCTGAATTTCAAGACATCTGTGCTCTTATCAAGAGATGAACAAATGTAATTTTTAAAGGCACTTTAAAGACTCCTAGTTTAAAGATCTTCTGAATTTTTTTTAAATGGAAGAATTATCGTTTACATCGAACCCTGCCGTTCCTTCTTCTAAGTATGATTTTCTATGTTTGATTGCCTTAAAGTGAGCCATACTTTCTTTCAGTTAAAGTTTAGGCTTGACTAATGAAGACAGCTCAGTTCTCAAATTCCTTCTAGCAGCTGAATCTGTAAACGAAGAGCACAGGTCTCCCTGCCACCCCACATTTTTTGCTGACCGCTGAATTCCTAACTTCTGTTAGGAGTGAGTTGATAAACAGAAAAGGCAAAAAGAGCTATAAGCCAATCAAGAGAAGATTGAATTCAGATTTCCTGCCGGATACCTCTCCCAGGGCAATTAAATGAGGAAGGTGTGCATTGATTTGACCAAACAGGGGGCCCTGCCTTGTGTTAGTAGCTCGGCAGGTGCCAGAGGCTCAAAGAACAAGAGCAAAGAGAGGAGATAGTGAACTGTTGGCATTTTGTGCGTGGGCAGGAACGGGGATCCTAGAGCAGTGAGAGCATTGGGATATTGGAGAGAAAATGGTTGGAGCGATGCCCTGGGGTGAGGGGTGGAGCACAGGAGTAAGGGGATGTGAGAAGAGCCAGGTATGGGGGAAGCAAAAGCAGTGGACCAAGTGAGGCAGAGAAGAGCGAGACTTTGACAATTAGTGTCATTTAGTGCACTGCTTCTGATGAACACGAATCTCTTGAAGGTCTTGTGAAAATGCAGACTCTGTGTTGGTAGGTCTGGGACAGGCCGGCATCTGCATGTCTGCCAAGTTTCCAGAAGATGCCGGTGCTGCTGGTCCAGACTGCACTTGAGTCACGAGATGAGAGGATCCCCATTTCATCTGCTGGAACATGAAGAATGTCTATACTCATGAATGAATGATTTATTAAGTACCTGCTGTGTGCCTGGCCATCTGTTAAGTACTCCGAAGAGTTGAAAAGACGATGAGAAACCCCCTCGGGCAGGAACCTAGAATCTTACAGAGGAGAGAAGACGTGCAAACACAAAGCCACTGGATGAAAACAGAGGAGACTATGCATCAGAAAGCCTACGTGTGGCCGGAAGGCGTCAGGAGGAGCGGGACCTGTCTAAGCATGGTGGAGCTTAGGCAGAAATGAGAGGGAGTAATCTTACACTGAAATAAACACACATCAGAAGAGTCTGGAATGCAGGTGCAAAGAATCACAGAGACCTTTGTGGAGCCTTAATACACCTTACCTTCTTAATACTAATGCTTAATAATAGAATAAGCATCTCTGGGGCTGAAAAGGCTAAGTGTTGTAGCTGCATCTGAGCTCAGCTGAAAGGCAGGTGTGTCTCTAACTGTCTCCAGGGCACCCTGCAAATGACTGGACGCGGTATTGGCCATTCAGTAAGTGACTCATTGTCAGAGCACTTAGTGAACCGCAGAACAGCTACCATGCAATCACTAATAGACCTTGCCAGAGGCATTGGGGCTCCAACAATGTAAAAAAAAAAAAAAAATGGATTCCCATTGTAACAGTGGGAGAAAAATAGAAATAATGATTGTGGCATGCCAATGTGTTTAAGATTTGTTTCTTACTTGCATTTGCTGTTGAATAAAACAACAAAAAACCAGAAATAACATTTTCCTTCTAGCTCTCTTCTTAGAAGAACAACCAGGGACACCTGGGTGGCTCAGGCAGGTAAGCATTTGACTCCTGATTTCGGCTCAGGTCATGATCTCAGGGTGGTGAGATCAAGCCCAGCATCAGGCTGTATGGTGAGTGAGGAGCCTTCTTGAGATTTTCTCTCGCCCTCTCCCTTTGCCCCTCCCCTGCTCACTTGCATGTGCAAACTCTCTTTCTCTAACAAAAGAAGGAGAAGGAGAAGGAGAAGAAGAAGGAGGCAGCATTTGTGTTAAGTTTCAACTCAACTCTCTGGGTTTCTGAGGCCTTGCAGAAGCAAACCTTGCCCAGCTTTGGAAGATTTGACCCACCCTCGGTTATGCTGGAGTTGCCAGAGGAGGAGGACCTCCTGTACCCACATGTCCTGGAGCTAAATCACAGGGGTCACATTATGTAACGGATGATCAACATGGGTGTCTTGGTTACTCAGCCAAGGTCAGAAGCAATGACTATGTCCGGGAAGGAGAAGAAGCCTTCATCCAGGAAGGACCATCATTTCGGCCGGGCCTTGAAGGATAAGGAGGAAGCAGGGCACAGGGGGAAGGTCTTCTAGAAGAAGGCAGTGGCTCCAGGAGAGCTGGGGTGAAATCCCCATGTCGGGGAGAATACCATACTAGGGGCTTTGGTGCAACCTGGGGCCCTGAGGGGCTGTGGCAGGGGGTGAGCATGGAAAGGTAGACTGGGACCAAGCTAAGGGAGATCCCGAGCATCGGACAGAAGAGTTCAGAACTTGTCCTTCTTAGACAGTGGTGTCTACTCAGGACTTTTCCCTCTTGCTTGGATAAAATATGATTGGATGCACATGGTGCTGGCAGTTGGCTTGGGACCATGGTTAGGAAGACAGTGATCTCTTTGCCTGAGCTTCCGTTCGACATCTTTGTCTTCACTCAGCTATTTCCTGAATTATGTGGCAACCAAGGAGTAAACTGAGGCAAGCAGACCACAGGTGATTGGTGGCGTCCTTACTAACCTGCTGTTAGTAAGTGTTAGACACTTTTTATCAATGAGCAACGTCCTTGAACCTGTTTCCCTCATTGCACTAGGAGCAATGCTCATTTGGGCACAGCAAACTTGGCAGTTCTCACAACATTTCCTGTGTGCTTCCTGTGTGCGGCCCCATGTATTATCTACCTCATCCTCCAGCGGTTGCAGGGAATAGGTTCTCTTATCAGTCCTTCTGCCATTGAAAAAACTAATGCTCAACGTGTTTAAGTCCTTGGCTTAAAGACAAGCACTGCTAATAATTAGCGAAGCTTCAATTCATACTCTTCCCCTGTATACCATTCTGCAACATCCCACACCCCCACGATGGCCATTTGTAATAACTGTCATTTCAAAGAAAATCTCAAACTCAAAAGTAGCTTTTAGGACATTACCTCACCATCCGCATGGTACGAAGAAATGCGGGATCATGCTGGCCTGCAAACACCTAATAAATCACTTGGTTCTCTCTTCTCTCGTTACACAGGAGGAGCCTGGACCGCAGCCAGGCTGTGGAATGCGCCCAAAGTCACACAGCTTGGTCTGGTAAGAGCCGGTCCTATTACTTTTTAATGTGGCTCAAAGGCAGGGTATCGAATAGGGACTCTGAGAAATACAGTTTCAGATTTGTTGCACTCACTCATTTTCTATTCCTTCCCATTCTCTCGACTTCTTTATAATACCCCATTTCACAGTGACGTTGAAGGTTAAGGATCCTGGGGACTTGGAGAGACCTGGGGTCAGACAGGAGTTCTCGAAGCTGATTGACAATTGCTGTCGAAGATCTGGGTTCTTTGATGTTTTCTCGGAGGAGGTTTAGGCCAGTGTTGCTTTAAGAAAAGTGAAAGTTTTCTCATGACTAAAATGGATATGATATTCTTTAAGAGAAAAAAAGGGTGATATTAAGTCATAAAATGTGCTTGAAAAATTAAGACCAAAGCAGCATCGAGAGTCTTAAAACTATTTATACTTTAAACTATTTATACTTTAAACTATTTATACTTATACTTAAAACAAATAACTCATTTCTAGGAATGCATTTTAAGGAAATAATTTGAAAATTTCAGAGATATATGACCATGGATGTTCATTAGCAATACTTATAAAAATTAAATAAAAAACAAACAGAAAGAATAAAACCACAAATGACCTTAACAGGTCAACTTCAGGACAATGCCCGCAACATAGAATATTATGAAGCCATTGAAATATTATTTAGATATGGGAAATGACACGAGGAATGCCCATTACGCCATCTTAAGTGGAGAAAAAGGTTGAAATAATACAAATAGCATGCTCTCAACAATGTAAAAAACTGCATAGAAAGTGGGGAATACATCAAAATGCTAATAGTTTCTCTGTGGGAGGGGTCGAATTATGAGATTAAGAATGATTCTACCCTTTACCCTAAACTGATCAGAGTTTTCCACATTTTATATGAGAATGAATTCCTTTTGCAATTAAGAAACAATCTTTTTAAAAAGCATACACTGACTTGTGTAAGGTGACCTCTCACAAGACTTGTTTTATTTTCCATTTGAGGCTGTTATCCTACATTTCATGAAGCTGTGTATTTTGACTCAGAAGAGACAGGGTCGTTTTCAGCAGCACTAGAAATTGGCTGTGAGGGCCATTTCCAGAGTTGTGGCTCACAAAAGGAGACCTGGCTTCCCAGGTGGAAGACCTGGGGTCTGGTTCAAGTCCAGGTTCAGGGGTCTGGAGAACCAGCTTCCCAATACCACAGGACAGCAGAGACGGGCAGGTGCAGGGCAGGTAGAATGCCTTAAGACCGAAGTGATTCTCACTTGAGAAAGAAAGGACCTTCAAAGAACCCTAGTGTTTGTTCTCAGAGGTGAACCTGTCAGCCCCCTCATTTCCTTCCAGGCGTTTACTGTGATGTAATTGACATAGGACATTGTGTAAGTTTGAAGTGCATAACATGTTGATTTGATACATTTCAATATTGCGAAATGATTGCCAGTCACCATGACATCAGCCAACACCTCCATCCCATCAAGACCCCGCATGTTATAGATGAGAAAACCAAGTCTAAGGAGATTGAGTGACACTTAAGATCACACATCGAGTGACCAAGACTCCCAGCAACTAGTCCTGTTTGTTTCCACCGTTCAAGGCGGCCTGCCTAGCTTTGAAATAAATGTCTGGGTGCTTTAAATAGGCATCTGCAGTTTTTTACTAAAATGGAAACTGTGAGTCGCCACTGTTGCTCCACGCGATCCCAACAACAAGACGAGGATGCCAAGCGTGGCCGGTGCCAGGCGAAGGCACGCTCCTGCCACTCTCGGCCAATCTAGTTCTGAAATGGTTAGATTCCCGATGCCCCCTACCAGAATGGCAACAACTCCAGAGGTTGGCAGCGTGTCCAGGATCTGTGGGCGTAATCTGCTTTTCTGGAATTCATGAAGGTGAAAGGGAGAAGAGAGTCCAGAAAATGTGCCATTTTCAGAAACTTGGTTCAGTGCCCTGGTATAATGGGAATGCTCCTAGCCCACTTTATGGAAATTGCTCAACTCTGTCCTGGCGGTGAGAATAGACCACAAGGAGATGGCTGCCTCCGGAGACAGAGCAATGAGAAGTCGAGATCTATGATGATAGCAAGGAGCCCCAGTGAAGAGAACAAACATCAGACAAAGGCAGTAATCCTATTAGGACGGAAATGTTGAGTGTGGCAGAGGGGAAAATGGGCTGGGGATAGACTCTAGTTGAAGTCAAAGGCAAATCCCCTCTGATTGGTGGCAGAGAGGACCCACCTTACTCCTTCGAAGGAAGTGAAGGTGCCTTTAGCTTTCACACTCGGGACTGGTGGTCTCAACATCAGACTCTTGCACTTTCTGCTTTGAACCCTGCCCTGCCCTGTCTTGTTCCTGCCTGTGCCTGCTTTATTCTAGTTCTGTTAGTACCTGGGATCCCAGAGCAACCGTGCCAATGCCTGGAGGCGATGTCATGTTGGTGGAGAGAGCTACACAGGCATGCCAATGGTGACCAAAAGGATAAACAATCAGGGAGCAGGGGGTGGGGGGCAGTCTCTTCCAAGTTTTGAGGTACAGAGTAACCTAAAGGTGATAATAGAGGCCATCAACACTTTCAGCGGCCGCAGGGAAAATTTGCCAGTTACCTCTATGTTCTGTCTGAGGAATGGAAAGGAGCAGAGACACTCAGGATTGCAATCATATGAAAGAGTACTTGCAATAACACTCAACACTCGGGGATTTGAAGAGTTCGTTAAAATAAAAAATATTAATTCAGTATTTATTACGTGGCACACATTATATGGGTTACATGCTGGATAATTCAGCATCATATCAATAAAGATGGTATTTCTGCCCTCAGGGACTTTCGATCCAAAGAAAGTCAACAATTATCTGTAAGTGTGATGGGTGCCACAATGGGGAAGTACAATCTGCTCTGAGATCATATAACTATATATGTGTATTTGGGGAAGGGATCCAGATTAAATGAGATACTGTGCATAAAGTACTTAGCATGATCTCTGCCACACAGTAGGGCTCAATAAATTGTAGCTGTTATTTTTGTTATTACAAACATGTTTCAAGGGTCAACTTCCTTTTTGGACTTCTGAGCCAGGAAGGAAAGTCTATGATCTACATACCATTCATTCATTCATTTGTTCATTTAACAAACTTTTTAAATTTTTTTAAAGATTTATTTATTTATTTGAGTGAGAGAGAGAGAGCAAGCACGTACGTACGTGTGTGCAAGTGGGGGGAGGGGCAGAGGGAGAGAATCTCTGGCAGACTCCATGCCTAGCGTGGACCCTGACTCCAGGCTCAATCCCATGATTCACGAGGTCATGACCTGAGCCCAAATTATGAGTCAGATGCTTAAGCAACTGAGCCACCACTTGACATACTTTTTAAAAGCTTATGAGTAAGGTGCTATATTCAGTAACAGAAAGACGAAAATAGATAAGAATCCTTACCCTCAAAGGGCTCAAATTCTACTAGGGAAGGACAAAAATAAAGAATTACAGAATGGTGCAATAAGAAAGATAGTATGTACCACAAAGACCAGTGAGTTCCATTCTGCCTCTTAGGGTCCAAAAAAGCCTACCCTAGATAAGGGAAGTTGGGCCTAGAAGAATTAGGAGTTGTTCTCCAGGCACCCTTGTTCTATAACCAGTTCTTTCCTGGGTGCAGGGATCTCGGCGAGATGATTTTTAATTTTGTGTTTCTATTTCCATATTTGATTTCTCCATTCAATCACCTACTGCATTGCAAAAAAAAAAAAAAAAAATGTTGGAAAGTTTTCATTGCCAGGCTGTAGCTACAGAATTTTTGGTCACAAGAACAAATTTAGAACAGACACGTTTCTTATAGAGGAGCTCACTTCCAAAATACAAAGGGAATGGTCCATCTCCACAAGGACCATGACTCAGAAAACGTGAGGTTCGATCAAAGTCTCAAAGAATACTCCAATTATCTGTGTATCCAAGGTAAGCAACTTCTGTCTCCTGATCCTGTGACAGTCTTAACCATCAAATGGTAAGAGAGTGAGGCCATTTTCTAGGCTGTCATCCCCAGGCATAGCCCTGTCCTCTCTGCACTTCCCTTCCCCGGGCACAGAGCCTCAGTGTCCTGAGGGCAGCTGGTTTAAAGTGTCCCACAAGGGGGTGGAGGAGAAAAGAGTGAACACGAGGAAAGTTTCAAAGTCCTTTTCAGAGAGCAGATGTGATGGCTTTGTTCCTTTAAGCCTGTCTGTGGCTGAGAGACTGAGGCCCTCCCCACTCTGAGGCCTCTTCTCTGCCAGGAGCTTGGGCCAAGTCAGAAGCAAAGCCCAGACTTGGCGAGTTGACTGATGGCCCAGAAGCATGAGCCATCTGATACCTTTGCATGGGTGCCTGCGTGGACCCCTCATGTAAAGAACACAGTAAGTGAGTCTGCCAGGCCCACGTCCATGGAGAGTTCTCTCGTCTCTGACCTTGTGGGTGACCCCATACAGCAGAAGGCAAACTAGGTTCCTGCTACCCTAACCCATGCAGCAACCTGCAGGAAAAGAGCCAAATTTGTCTCTTTCCCAACTCATGCATGAAACAAATGAGCAAACAAACACAATTCCAGCGAAATAGGAAAAAAAGGAACAACCCTGTTCCTAAAGGGAAGAAGGATGGTAGGGATAGCTATTCCCCGAGCATTTCACTCTCAGATTCTCTAATCTTGACCAAGTCTGTCCCAAAGCCCCCTGCCTTTCGCCCCAGGACCCATATATTCAGAGAGAAGCCCCACTCATCAGTAAAAAGAGACTAGATGGGTATTTATTTGTTTTAACTTGTAAGAATACTTGGCAGCCTAATCTAACTGGGAAGCTTCAGAAACCAATCAATTTGATATTTCATACGCTCACCCTGACCCAGAGAAAGAAGAACCCAGAAAAATCCGTTCTAAAAAGCCTTCTCTGCAAAAGGACATAGAATGTTTGGGGGATACGATGTCTCCACCATAAGATGTTCCAAAAGCCAGAAGCAATTAAAGTAGAGAAGGAGGGGACAATCCTAGGGAAAAAATCGTATACCCAGACTCCTTTCAGGAAAGCCTTGGGTGGGGGCTGCAGCATGGAAAGTGAGGAGCATTCCTCTCTCTTTGCTCCTACCTTTGGCTGAATGGCTCCCAAGGAGTGAAGACTCAGAGAGATGAAAGTCTGCTTCTGGAAATTCCACACAAAGCCAGAAAAAGTGGAGGATCTAGGAAGGAGTTTCATCGGAATATTAACAGGGGTTCTCTCCACGTTGCAAGATTTTATGGATTTTCCCTTTCTTTTTATATTTTTCTTGTCTGTTTGAAATGTCTCCTTATGACAGAGCCAAACTGTGTGATAATCAGGAACAAAATAAAATACGTATGACCATGTCTTATGTCGCTTTCCAGAGACTTCAGTAAAATGAAAACAAAGGAATAAGTTCAAAACAGTCAAGGTAGTTGTAGGAGAGACCCCAACACATTTTCAGTAGAGGTGAAGAGAAGAAAAGCCCCTTGATGGATAATTGGATCCATGAAGCCATATTCCAAAATGGTGGCGAGTGTGGAGGGTGGGGTTGCAGAGATCGCAGAAATTGTCAGCAGATGAACCGGCCAGTTGGTGGCGCCCCACACTGGCCTCCTCCATCCCAGTTTGGAACGGGGAGGCAAACTCCAGGCAAAAATCAGAACTCCCTTTTCCACAGAGGTCGAATGTTCTTTCTGAAAATTAGGGCTTCTAGCTCTCTGTGTAACTACCCCCCGGCTTTTGACGTTCGAGAGCTTCCTGTCCAGAATTCTCTTTCTGCTCACACCGAAGTGAAGCCTGCCCGTCAACCATCCCCACCAGACGGTGGCATGGCATTGGGACACCGATGGATGTAATGAAGGACCTCCATTTCACTTGAAGGCACAGCACACGCTTCATGATATTGGGCCCATAGTAAATTATCAGCTCAGGGCCTGCCTCAATATTTAGGGGAAGAATGGATTAATGTATTAATAATTTCAGTTTACATTAACATGAAGTTTATTGGTTTCCAACCTTGAGAATCAGCCTCACAGAAGACAGAAGACTTAAATATGTTTATAAAAAATGTAGTATGATCAAACTTGACGGTGTAAAAACAAATTCCAGATGTCAGAAAACGAGAAGGATACGGGGAGAAGAGTGGAACGGTCATACCTGAATCTAATTTAGCCAGGAATTGAGAGGCACTTTCCATGTAAATTGGTACAGCGATTACAGAAAATAGTATGGTGCTTCCTCAAAAAATTAAAAATAGAACTACTATATGATCCAGCAATCCCACTTTAGGATATACAGCCAAAGGAAACAAAATCACTATTTTGAAAAGTTATCTGTACTCTGTGTTCTTTGCAGTATTATTTATAATAGCAAAGACATAGAAATAACCTAAGTGTCTACTCACAGATGAATGGATAAAGAAAATGTAATATATATAATTGAATATTGAAGATTAATATTGACTATCATTCAGTCATTAAAAAAGGAAGGTATTCTGCCATTTGGGACAGCATCCATGAAACTTGAGAGCATTGTGTTAAATAAGTCAGAGAAAAACAAATACTACGTGGTCTCACTTACATGTAGAATCTTAAAAAAAAAATCTAAATTCTTAGAACTAGGGAGTAGAACGGTGCATGGTGGTTACTAGAGCTTGGTGAGTCAGGGAAATGACTAAATGTTGGTCCAAGGATACAGACTTTCAATTATAAGATGAATGAGTTCTGGGATCTAACATATAGCATGGTGACTGAAAGTTGCTAAGAGAGTAGATCTTAAATGTTCCCCGCACAGAAAGAAACTATATGAAGTGAAGAAGAACATGTGAAGTAATATTATGTAGTAATCATTTCCTACTATATATGTATACCAAATCGTCATGTTGTACACCTTAAATTTACACGGCTGTATGTCTATTATACCTCAATAAAGCTGGAAAAAAAGAGGTACTTTCTAAAGTTGATAGAATATAAAAATATATGTTTACATTATTACTCGAAGGTATAAAGGAAATGAATATAGAACAAAAATAATCATCAAAAACTGGGGAGAGGAGAAGAGGATAGGATAAAGTGTATTAAATCCTTCAAGTGATTAGACAATGTCCTAAATTAATAAGTCAAGAAGTAGTATATAAATTTAGAGTCAGGTTGGTAACCACCAGAATTAAGAGCAGAAAGCAGTCACTTCTGGAAACTAGGGTAAGCATTTAGAAGGGTAGGTGGCCAATTGTAGTTCCCATTGTAAGACCTGTCCCCTCCCTTCCTCCCTCTTTCTTTCTTTCTTTCTTTCTTTCTTTCTTTCTTTCTTTCTTTCTTTCTTTCTTTTTCCTTTCTTTCTTTCTTTCTTTCTTTCTTTCTTTCTTTCTTTCTTTCTTTCTTTCTCTTTCTCTCTTTCTTTCTCCTTTTCTCTTCTTTTTTTTTTTTTAGTGTTCATAATAAACATTAGTAGGTAAATGAGAGGGGAAAGAAAGAACAGAACGAAAGAGGGGTGAGGAAGGGGGGGAGGGAAGGGGAGAAAGAGAGAGAGAAGAAAACGCCAAATGCTATCAGGAGGTTACCTCTCACTATATCTTAGTACTGATGCTCTGTTAATACAAGCCAGCACAGGTGTCAGATGGTATAAAATCAGTCTGATGGTTTGGTTGGCTTCCCCATCTTCTGGAAAGAATTTGAGTCTCTGACAGTCACTGCCTTAGAGTTGAGACAAAAGGTGCTGCAGGCCCCAAGTCCAATGAGGCCTTGTGCCCCGGATAGGCTCACTGCCTCTACTGTTTGGTCATTGACGGCCAGCCTCTCCTTGACCCTGACTCTTACAAACTCACCTTGCTTGGACCGAGGACTCTGCTTGGGCCTTTAGCTTCTCGGTTTTGTTTACCCTTAGACCAGGCTCTTCATCCTGGCCTTGTCTCTCTTCATCTGGCCTCCAATCCAGTCAACCCAAGGTTAATCTGTGGCCTCCAGACCCAATGAGCATAAGAGAATAGAGCATTCTTATTTAGTATGGAGGACTCAGGAGATGGGAGACCCAAGAAAGCTCCCTAGCAAGGAAGGCTGTGCACTGGAGCCAAGAATCATGCAGTGGTTAGTAGATACAGTGTAGGCTTTGAAGCTGAACTGGGCTGCTCCAGTCCTGGATCTGCTGCTGACTGTATCACCTTGGCCAGAAAACTTGGCTTCTCTGAGCTTCTCTTCCTTATCTGTAAAGTGGGGATAATATCATCGCTGGCATGCACAGTTTCATTGAGAGGACCAAATGAGACCTCGTGTATTAAAGGACTAAGCACACTGCTGATTTGCTGTAGTGCATGACATTAGATCCTCTCCCACCTCCATTTCTCCTATCTTTCTGCTTCTCTTTCTCTATCTTATATACAGGTGGACACAAAGCGAAAACCAAAGAAATGCTCTGCAGAGGTCACATCTAGGTTAGGTAAAGCTGGGACAGATCGTAATTCCGTGCTTTGCTGGGAGTCTCTATGACAGCCCGCTGCTCACTGCCCTTGGGAAAAAGTCCCTTTTCCAGGCAGATTGCCTCTAGAGGAGACATCTGAGGCTACAAGATCCATTAGGAGACTTTGGGTCATAACATTTTTAAATTTTAGAATTGGCAAGACCTTAGAGTCATCCAGTCACCAGCCATCATGTATGGGGAAGTAACTTTAGACCCAGAGAAGTTGCCTAGTTCAATATCACACGCCAGCTAGACTGAATTCCCACTCACTGCTCTTCTGAAAAGAAAGATACTCTGAGAAAGTTGTGTTTCTGCGTCAAAAGAACGTTAAGTTGTGCAATAAAATGTGGTCGAAAGTGTGACCAGTATGGAAAAGATGAATGATTGAAAAGCTCTAAACTAGAAAGAGGACATGCATTTTTAGAGCATTTTTTAAAAAATGTGAATACATTAAATGCTGTAATTAAATGCCATAAATTAAATTCTTTCTTTCTTTCTTTCTTTCTTTCTTTCTTTCTTTCTTTCTTTGGTGAGTCAGGGAAATGAATTTGAGGAATTCATTAAAGGAAAATTTTGCCCGGGCACCAAAAAAGAAAGATAGGAGACAGATAACAGATGAATTTAGGTAGTGAGTTTATTAAACAGTATCTATTAAATGCAACAGACATAATATAACCCAAACAAAAACAACCAGAAATCCCGTTGCTTAGCGCTTTAAAAGTATGGCTAAAAATTTACAGCAAAAGTTATGTAAGGAAGTTAAATAATTTCTAGAGTTTTATTGTATCTGGTGAGTTTTGTATGTTAATATACATATATTTTTTTTCAGGAACTTGATTAGGATTCACGGGCTGGAAGACCATTTGGGTATGATAGCATTATGATAACTATAATGATCAGGAAAAGACATATTTTAGGGTGCCAAGATAGTCTTGATAGTTTGAATGTAGACTGGTCATTATTAGTCAACATGGTTACGGGCCGTGATCTGTGATCAGGTGTTGATGTCAGACTTTTTTTTTTTAAAGATTTTATTTATTTATTCGACAGAGATAGAGACAGCCAGCGAGAGAGGGAACACAAGCAGGGGGAGTGGGAGAGGAAGAAGCAGGCTCATAGTGGAGGATCCTGATGTGGGGCTCGATCCCAGGACGCTGGGATCACGCCCTGAGCCGAAGGCAGATGCTTAACCGCTGTGCCACCCAGGCGCCCCCTGATGTCAGACTTTTAATGAAACTTAGTAAGGCAACATTTATAAGGATATAGAACTTATGTCTATTCATTACTTAATCACCAGCAATTCCTTAGTAGTAAAAGGTTAGGCCTGGAAACTGTCAGGGGTGTAGTAATTAATACCAGCAATTAATACCAGCTTCTGTGGCCTGAGCTGCTGGTCGTACCATCACTTGTGTAACCCTCTTCAAGCACCGATACCATATTCTGCTGTGTTTCATGGAGTTTGGGTGGATCAGTCAAGGTGGTTTTGAGTTAGGAAGGGTTTTTGGAGTAGTTGAAAGAAACTGACTTGTTCATGTGACCCAAGGAAAACTCTCTACACCAACCCACCTAAAAACAAGACCATTGAAACACGTGGCATCTTTCTCTTCAAGACTGTCCATGAATATAGTATAGATACTATACACTGTAGTTTAAAAATGTAAGTTTCAATTCACTCATTGATAAAGGAATCACCTCTAAGAAACTCACTTTGTGGGGAATTATCTGGTTCACTCAACTACGCTGGAATATGGTTTCCAGAAATGAAAGCAATAGTCTGAACTTCATTCTCAAACTTGGAGATTTGAAGACTACGCTCCAAAAAGTGTATTTCAAGCTTAGTGAGAATGAAGGAACTCTGTTGAGTTTGCTTTTCTCAATTAATCCTAACAGGATAAAGAACGCACTATAGGCTGACATTATTGAATTTGTAGGACAAAGTAGTACTACAAACTAAACATGGCAATATTGAAGTACCAGAATTTCCACTGTGAGAATATTCTATTCATGTTCAGAGCACAAAGGAGAGGACTAGACATGGGCATTTTGGTACAGAAGAAAAGGTGTCAGATACCCAGGTTTATATTAAAGAAGAAATGATTTATAAAAAGAAAGTTTTGCTTAATTATTAAATACTGCTGGCTCTCAATTTGCATTTTTAGATAAATTAAGATTTCGATTTTTATATAAATTTACATCTTCATATAAAATAGAATCAGTATTACACATATTTATGTATAACCTGCAGCCATTAAACTTCAATCAAAAATAAAGCCCGTGTACTAATTTTTCTTAAATCCACCTCACTCATTTCTGTGACTTTCCTGCTGTGTAGGTGGGCGTCTTTCAACCCCTAGCCTGGGGATCCCTGAGCCTGAGGGAAGACCGGCTTCTGCACAGCCTGTGGCTGATGCAAGAGTTTAAACATCCGAGTTCAGAAGCAGAAACGCAGGGCATTGCCACTGCACGGGCAAGTGTCTGTGGACTGTGCCACCGGAAGCTACGTCTGTAGTACCGGGTGCCACGGACATTCAGAGCTTGGAACTGACTACTGACACTCTCAGCTCTCCCTGTGCCTGGCCTCAAAATCGGGACTGAGCATCAGCACCTCTGGACTGCACTAGCCCTGAGCCACAGGAACGCTTTTTGAATGAGAAATGGGGGCTCTCAAGAGGGAGATACTGGACTTCCTATTAACAGGACAAGTTGGGGCCTCAGTGATTGATCGACACAATAAAAGATAGATTAATTTATATTTTTGTTTTTAGCACACCTCAGTAATGGGATTGGATTAACTCTTGATTTGTGGACGCTGCCATCGTTGGCCCATGCCTGGTTTCTTTTAGTGTCCGGCTGGATGCATTTATTTAATTATTCAGCGCTCTGGAAGCATTCATTCTCCAAGTTCCATATCGAAAAAGACTAAGCACCACAACAAGCCCTACTCGTACGGGAAGTAAGAGAAGGGCGAGCAGGCAGGACAACCAGCATTTACGGAGCATCTCCCGCTTGCCAGGCGCTGCAAGGGGCCCTTTGCAGACATTTTCTATGGAATTCTCCCAAGAACTCCCTGGCAATCCAAGGCAGACCAATGGCAGTTCATCCCTTCTCCCCGTGGCCCTTTCCCACAACCGTAAACTGACCGGCCAGAAATAGAATCCCTGTGAATGACAAGACCATTTCAGTGCAGTATTCTCAGATGGCTGGGGGGTTTGGTGTTGGGTAGTTTTCAATTTTCACAGCTGAACTGTAAAATCTCATTAAAACAGGCTTTTGTCGCTATTTGCTGAGTTTCAATCAGCCATGAGTCAGCAAATAAGCAGACACAGCAGGTTGCCTCTCTTGGCAGGTGAAATAAGGGACCCACAAAGTACACGACTGAGAAAGAAAAATGAGGTTTCCGAGCTAAAGCACGTGAGCCCCTTTGTAAGGATTGTCTTCCGTAAATCCTAGCTGATCTTTATATGAGAACGACTTCGAACGAAAAAAGAAGGCTCTTTCTTCTTCCCCCTCGCTGACAGTGTTTGCATTGGCAGAGTATCGGATGGGTGGATTGCTAACAAGTTTGGAAACGTCTGTTAGTGTCTGATGCAACCGATGTCCTGAAGAACATTATTATTATTATTATTTAATGTTCTGGACTAGAAGAAATCTCTCTTAGATTTTGAGCTGCCCTTAGGCCCCGAGCTAGCCCTTACCTAGGGTTTTGAAAGATTCTCTTAACAGCTGGCTGGAAGAACTATGAGGAAAAAAGTCCAGTGGCTCCATATAAATTGCATGTCTGCTCTGGACAAGGGACTGTGCTTGGTGCTGCTGAGTCAGACAGGGCCCGTCCCTCAAGTGGCTCTCAGGCCCCTGCTGGAAGGAGGGCAGGGCTCTGAACACTGGAATCCAAGGGCGAAAGAAAGAAGGGTCAGTAGAAGTGCAAGGCAGGGACGAGTCGTGAGAAAGGAGCTGATGGTCGGATACATCCAGAGCTAGACGTGCAAAGGCACCTCTGCGACCTCAAGGAGGGAGGACAGGTGTCACTGGGTGCAGATGGAAGACGGCGACTGGCACAAGGAGGCAGGGAGAAGGTTCTCTTAGGTCAGAGGCACTGTGGAAAGGGGAAATAGGAGGACATCTCAAAGCCAGATACAAGGAGAGCAAGATGTCACCCCTGCTGGACCCCTCAGGGCTACGGCCTCCCCCTGACCTTGACCCCCTTCCTTTGCAATTTCATCAGCATCCTCCGAGCTCCCAGGCTCCCACGGCCTCCACAGGAGCCCACTTCTGCCTGTCTTCCTCCTTTCCCCCTCTCTCTTCTCATTCCCTAGCGGCCAGGTCTCTGCACAGTAAGGACTACCTTCCTAAATGACCGAAATGATTACATTACATCTGTAATGACCCAACCGATTTGCTTCTTAGGGGCCCGTCTCCAAGGGCGGCACTCTGTCACGCCACAGCAGGCTGCTAGGAAGACACCTGAGGACTTGGAATTGCCAGTTCTTAGAAGAGCCCCTCATGGTGCCCAGTGCAGCCTCCTACCGTTTGCGCGGAAACTTCCTAAATCACCCCCGACAGGCGGACAGGCCTGTGCCATGGCAGCTGCCAGTCCCTCCTGCCTGCAGGTGACGCAGACACCAGCCTTACGTGGGGTCTTTATTTCAGGTCCCTACCTCGGTATCATTCAAGAGGATTAAGATCTGACTCAAGGAGGGCACAAAGCCCCTCTTCAGTCCTGGGGCCGCAGCTGGCGGAGGGGGGTGTCCCCGGGTCCGGGAGACCTTGCCCAGGCGGCGGGGAGAACAAGCCGCTACTCAGCTGGCTGGCTGTTTACATCAGGGCCGCGGGCGCTCCCCACCAGCTGCCGCTGCCCCCGGACCTTGGCGGGAGGCTGCTGACAGCCGTGGGTGGATAAAGCGGGCATTCACCGCCTGCAGCTGCTCCCGGCCGCGCATGCTCACGGGGCAGGGGGAGAGCACCAAGTGGGAATGCAGAGGGCGGGGAGTGGGGGGGATGCGGCCCCTGGGTGCGTGTGGCCGGCCACTACAGGGCGCCCGGCAGCCCGGCTCGGAGCAGCGCCCAGGCATCGGCTGGATGGAAGGTGGATTTTCTTGCCGGACCTAAGTCTCTAATGAGGCTAGTTAAACATTTCTGGCATTTCCAAATATTCTTGATTTTCTCCCTCTGAGCTGCCTGCTAAGAAACGGTGGACAGACCCAATACCCTCGAATCAAAGGATGCAGTTCAACTTTTTTTTTTTTTTTTTTTTTTGCCCTGTGAAGATGAGCTGGGTCAGTGATTCTGGGATGTACTGATAAGAGAGTCCCGGATGGGGAAGACCTCCGGTTCCCAGCCTTATGACCCTGGCCGTGACCCTGGAGCAGTTACGTAAGTGTTCCGGGCTTCTGTGTCCTCACCTTTAAAATGGACATCATAACAACCGTCCTACCAGCCTCACGGGGCGGCAGTAAGGATGAAATGACAAAAAAACAACAAAAAAAAACACACAACAAAACCCGCATAAATCATTTTATACACAGGAGACCAATAAGGCCTCGAGATCTGGGGTGGGCAAGCGTGCCCACAAAGGGCCCCCCAGTAAATTCTTCAGGCTTTGTGTGTCACATAAGGTCTCCATTATTTTTTCTTCTCCGTGGATTTTTTTGCAGCCCTTTAAAAATGTAAAAAGCATCTCAGCTCACGGGTTGCACAAAAACACACCCTGGGCAGGATTTGGAGCACAGGCGATAACCTGCCAACCTCTGCTCCAGAGAGAGCACAGGTGAGGGCCGGAGGTGGGGTCAGCCCTCCAGGGGCTCTGATACAGGTAAATATAAAATAAGCATTAATAAATAAATGAGATATCAGTAGTATATGACTATAAATAAATATGCATATCCATTGTCTTTCTTGGGGCCTCCACTAGTGAAATTCCTTGAACCCCAGCCCTAAGGCCAACTTGTTCAAGAACTGCTAGAATCTCTTGCTGTTGACGGAGCTCTTCCTTGCCTAGACCGGAGCATCCATGGTGACTTGCTTAGTAGCCTTAAACCGGAGGCTGGCCTTCAGCCTCAGCTTGGCCTAAGAGGGTCCCTGGGCCCTTGTCCTAACGAAACCCCGTGCAGACCATCCTGCCTGTTGAGCCAGTGCTGCCCGGGCATAGCTCCTGCAGGAAAAACGGGGTGAAGGACTTTATCTGGGGGCAACTACTACCCACGTAAGAAGCTGCTCATGTTGCTTCTGACAGTTGGCACACACCAGGACTTTGTTGACAACGCATTTTGAAGTTGTGTCATTCTTTCTCCTGTAATACCCTAATGAGCTCAGCTGATGTCATCACTCCCATTTGCAAAGAGGAGAATATTTAAACATAGTACTCGAGGCACTATAGTCAACTTTCATGATTCGGTGGAGCGAGGGTTTCTCGTTCCTTCTGCCTCTGATGAAGTGTCAGGTCCGCGCCTCCCCGTGCCTGTCCCTTTCCTCTTTCCTTATCCTCATTCCTTGTTTGAAGACATTAGCAAAGCTGCAGAATGCAGCCTGGATGAGAACGCAGAGAGCAGAGACTGTTTGCTTCATTCTCTTCCCTTCTCAAGAATTTCCAGATTAAGACGGTAGATCAGTATCATTCTCTAGCCCAGAGGAATGACAGCGCCCCGATTGCAGATACACCCATAGAAGGAAGAGGCAGGGCTGGCCTGAGACACCTTGCTTCCGTTGGTCCTCTGTGGATATAGGAGAAAGTAGGCGTGACACTTTGGAACCAGTTTCAGAGATAGCAACCATCTCGTACCTTCTTTTGACAGAAGGGGACATGGAGAGCCAGAAAGGGTGTGAGCTTTTCAAGAACAGGACTGGTGCTCAGAGCTAAGACCAGCTCTGCTGTCTCTGACTCTGTTCCAGTCCGTTGTCTACTACGCTCTGTCGTCTCCCAGAGTGTCAGCTGCCCTGATGATCACAGCCCCACAAAGCCACACCTCATGTGTGTCGTCTCAGTTTCATGACCTCAGGAAGTCTTTTTCCACTTCAGATGAGGATCGCTACCATTTTTAATTCAATACCATGTTTTCCCTCTGAATGATTTTTTCATTTTGTTAGCACATAAGGCCAAAAGTTCAACATTACTATTTTCGCAGTGCGCAGAGTAAAGCTCTTCTCTGCAAAGGAAAGTTCTAGGCTTTGAACGCAGACCATTGCAAACATAGACCGAGGATCTTATAAATGCCTGCCCCTGGTCACAAGAGGGAAAGTCACAAGATGGTCACAAGATGGCTCAGGATGAATCTGGCATCCCCCTGGGCAGAACAACCCAAGGTGCCCGTGGTAGAGATGGCAGTCCTCTGCACTGCTTTCAGGGGTGAGGGAACATACTCTGAAAGTGAAAAGCTAGCCGATGAGTAGCACATACAGGGACTAGAAGGGAAGGCATGCCACACCTGCCCTGAGAAGCAGCTGACTTCCTTCTTCCTCCTTCATATTCCATTATTCCTGTAGAGAAGATAAGTAAAAACACATTTGAGGGGAATGCAGTTTGTCAAAACATCTCACAACTCCCACTAACTTCAGGATGAAATCCAAACTTACTGGTACGGTAGACAAGGTCTTCCACGATTTGACCTCAACCTTCCTTTTCAATCCCGTCTTCTTTCCCCACCAGCCTCTGAGAACTTCTCGTCACTTTTCAAATATACCATCTTCTTTTTTTACCCTTTTGGTTTTGCCTATGTTCTTCCCTGTGCCTGGAAGGCCTTTTTCCCTTTCTGTGACACGATGAACTTCAACTCATCCTTCAAGACCCAGCTCAAATGGTCCTTGTGAAGCCTTTCCTGACTTTCCCAGGCAGTAATTTCTTTTCTCTCTCCTCCATTAAGGTTTTGTGCAAACTTCCATGATGATCCATATGCCTCTTGAAGAGTTATTTATTCATGTATTGATCTCCTCCATTAGTCTGTGAGCTCCTGGTCTGTAGGAGCCGTGACTACTTATTTTACCCTCTGAGCCTAGCCCCGGGCCTGGCCATCAGAGTCTCTAAGAAATGTTGAGTGAGTGAATAAATGACCTGGAGCTAAGTCTCATAAGGCTTTGGCAGACCACCCAGCACACTGATTCAATCTCAGCTCTCCTTAGTGGTGTCCACTATGGGATGCTCCATAGGACCCACTGGGGTAGAAAATACTAGAACCCCTGTGGATATTTATGTCTGCCAGAAATTAACAACAAAAGGAAGCTTTTCTAATATTCCCTATGGATTGTTAGTAGCACATGTATTTAATTTATAAATAAATATATACATTAAGAATAGGGTATGCATTGAAAGCACTGGAGGCCACTCTTTTAAGCAATGGGAGGTCACTGAAAAATGTGAAACAGGGACAAGCATGAAAAACACCAGTGTGTAGGAGAATTGATCTTATAGACTGAAGGGAGGGAGAGCCACCAATCGATATGGAAAGCGGGACAGTGGTCCCCACACAAGAGATAAGCAGAGAGTAGACAAGAGTAGGGGCTGTAGAAATATAGAAAAAAGGGAGGGCATGCTACCATATTACCGTCATCTCCATTATTATCACATCAGCGGGACCGGGGTGACATATCAGCTAACAGTAAGCAGGAAGAGTCAGAGCCCCACAGAGACCCTAACGTTGTGGTTATAACCTGAGGGAGCAGGTGGAACTCGAAGGTGAAGATAGAATACTTGGCCCCAGGCTTAGATTCTATAGTGACACTTAAAAAAAAAAAAAGAAAAGAAAAGAATGTCTCCACTTGTTTGAAGGGGCAACAAATAAGCCCCCCCCCCCATCAGGCCTGTGCAACCCCAGATGGGGCTTCTCAACGGACTATTTATAGCCTCAGGCGGTTGCAGCAACGTTGCACAATTGCTGTGCAGGACGCCCGTCTGAGCCACCGCTGGGTGAGTGACCGACTTTTGGCTGCTTCCTGTTGGCTTAGGAAAGAGCAGAAGAAGGTGGGTTTGTTTGTTCGTTGAGCAAACGTGCTGTTGCCGTGCCTCTGACTGTCTCCCTTTAAACATTAACCACCTCTTAAAACATTTGTGTTTCATGCCCAAGGCCAAGAGGGTCCCCCAAAAAAAGGAGAGGAGGAGAGGGTAGGGGAAGAGATGGGAGGGAGGGGAAGGTTCCCTACATCAAGAATTTGTTCATTCCACAAACATTGGAGAAGTGTCCACGGTGACCATGCACCACCCAAGGCCCAGGGTTTGAGAGCTGAGTGGACTCAGCTACTCAGCGACTCAGAGGCTAGCAGAGGAGACAGAGAAGAAAACACAAAGGAAGAGAAGGGATAAACCCTGTGCTGTCACTGGGCCTCTCTACCCTGCAACTCCATATACCAAAGAAAGTTGCAGGGGAAAGAGGGAGGAGGCCATGAGAGACCAGCCAGTTTCCAGGCTCTTTGTCCCCAGGGCAGTGGTTCTCAAACTTTAGTGCACAGAAAGTGCCCTGGGAGAGTTGTTTGAAAGGCAGCTTCTGGTTCAGCAGATCGGCTTCAGTGGGTCTGGGGGGCGGGGGGGGGGGGGGGGGGGGGGGGAGGGGCCAGGGCTCTGCTTGAGCGCAGCTCCCTGAGGGAATTCGGATTTAGGTGGTCCGTGACCACTAGGGGACGCTGCCCTTCCAGAGCAAAAGCCTGGGTCTGGAGCTGCCCACCAGGAAGCTAGTCCACCAGAGGCTGATGGAAGAAACTGGAAGAAGGAAGAAAGAGGGACCATTCGAGACCATTAACAGCAGACAATGGGGAGAAAGAGGAAATCTGGTATGTGGGGGAGAGAAAAGGAGTGCCTCTGTAAGGAGAAGCGAGGGGATATGAGCGGGGTCTGGGGCCGCACAGGTGACTGGGGACCATGATTGTTGGTCTTTGTCCCGGGAACTCGATGACTTATCTAAGCAAGCCCAGAGTGTTGAGCAGAGCCTTGGGCGTGAAGAGCGCCTGTGGACCCAGCCTTTATTTTGTCTTTCTTCTGGATGCCCGTTTATGTGCACCGGGTGGGACTGGGAATTGCCATGGGCCAGGGAACGGGACACTGCTCTAGGGAAGATGCACTCACTTGACCCTGTCTGCTGTGACTTCCCTGGCTCTGGGCAGCTCGTGCAGCTGCACCCACCCTCACAGGCCGCCATCTAGTCTACCCCAGAGCAGAGTCCAGCTGGCGATCTGGGAAGGCTGCAATGAACCAGCCGCCATGAGGATTGCACTCTGATGGCCACCGGCCATTTTCCCCAGTGGTCTACAGATCTCACTCCTCATCCCCATGGTGTCGAGATTGTTCTCTTACTTGAACCAGTTCTAAGCTGACATCAGAGCCCTTGGGGTGTGGTTGATCTGACCCTAGCGCCATTTGCTTCTTCCGCAGCATCAGGTAGGAAGCTCCTGTTTATCCTGGCACCGTGCCGGAAGCCAGCTTTCCCTCACCCATCTCCCAAGGGACGTCTCCTTCCTCATCCTTCAAGCTCCTGCTCTGGTGCCATCTTCCTGCGACCTTCCTTAACTGTCCCCTTTCCCATGGGAAGACCTAATCACAGGGACTCTGTTCAGGTGTGTCATACCCATTTGACTACAAGTTCTGGGGATCGAGTCTCAAAGGTGACACTAGAGCAAATGGTCAGGAATTCAGGCTGACCTGAACCAGACACTCAGCACTGCCACCTACCTGGGTGACCTTGGGCAAGTTACTCCATTGTCCTAAGTCTTGGTTTCCTTACCTATAAAATGGGCAGGGAGCGCCCGGCTGGCTTAGTCAGTAGAGCTTGTGACTCTGATCTCAGGGTTATGAGTTCAAGCCCCATGTTGGGTGTGGAGCCTACGTTAAAAAAAATAATAATAAAGTAAAATAAAATGGGCAAACAATCGTACTTACTCTTGAGGTTAAATAAGCTAATACTTGGCCCAGCGCCTGGACCACCCGCAATAAATGTCACTCTTTCATTGTTCCTATTTATATCCTTACTTTTAATGTAATCCCCACGGACTTAGTACCGAGTGGGTGTTTAATGATGTTTATTGAATTAACAGTTAAGATATGTATCCTTATCACTGGATCTGTTGATGAGTACGTTTTAAGGAGTGGGCAACTCAGTATTTTTCCATAATTCTTCAATATTTGGTGGTGTTTCCTCCTGCACAAGGATTGGTTTCAAGTGGAATTATCTCAGTAAGTTCAGACGGGCTCTCCCACCCACTCTTCTTCTTTTGTGTCTGTTGCTTCAGCCCGTTCCTCGTACTTCTGTTCCCGTCCTCGCATTTGCTGTCCTGCTTCTAAAGGAAGAAATCAGAAAATGATGCCTATCTAAAAGTGCCTTCGACCGCGCCTAGCTCTCCAGAGGAAAGCAGCTTCAGACTTCCATTCAATCTGTTAGAGATGTTCGAATTCCACTTCTCCCACTGTTGATTTCCACCTTGTGCGATGAGACAGGAAGAGCTAAATGAACGCTGAAGTCCTTTTTAATTGCAGTCACCTGTGGTCTCCTTTTGTGCACAGCTGGATTTTTAGGCTTAAAAAAGGGAAAGCAATTTTTGTAAACAAGCATCATGTAATGACTGGTTCTGACTCCCTCGTATGGATCATCTCAGAAAGAAAGCAAAAATCTTTACTGCTTGCCCTGTTTTCTACTTGTCTTTGCTACTGGCCTGGAATTACCAGGGGCTGTTTGCATGGCTGAGCGAAATGTCTGGACACTTGGTGGAGGTCCCTGGGAGTTCAGGAATTCTTAGGAGAGCTAGCAAGGGTGGACTGAGCTCAGAATGAACCAAGCTATTCCTAGAGATCTTAATCAAATAATCAAAGGTTAAGATGAAGAGGAAACATCATAAAAGTTAGGTGAAAAGCTGGTAACAAAGAATTTGCTAGCTTTCTTTCCTCTCTGGGAGAAGCTGAGTCCCATCTAGCCTGTGGGGGCTGAAGGTGGGCAATGTGTTCAGCCTGCCACCCACTCCACCCCACCCTTCCAAGTGGTCCCTGAGCCCAGGAGAGGCCCTGAGGGTGTGGGAGGAACCCCATCCCCTCCTCTGGCAGAGGGGCCTGGGTACAGTCCTTTGTCTTGTCTCTTCCTCCCTCTTCCCATCCAGGGTGGCCCACTTGGAATGCATTCTTCCTCTGGGCCATGTTTCTCATCCTCTCTTAATCCATTCTGCTTTTGAAAAGCATTTTTAAAAATCTCATATATACCTCTCCCCACCCCCACTCCCGAGGTTTTATCATAGGCACCACTGGGCCCAAGCCTGTCCTACACCCACCCACTTGGTGTGGTCAGTGCCAGCGTTGGTTCCTCCTTCCCACCACGCTCCATCGGTTGCTGGCAGACTTTCAAATCCAGACATCGTGCAGTCACATACAGTGTCTAAATGAATCATCCATTCATGAGTGTTTCTTAAGTATCGTCTACGTGCCATTAAGCACTGTGCCAGCCCAGGGGCTCCCATGATGCATGAAACGAAAGCCCTTCCAGGATTCAGGAAGCACCAGAAAGCTACATGGACAATTTCAAACTGTGCTATCTAAAACTACGTACAGAGTCCTGTGGGACCCGGAGAAAGAAGCCACTAGCTCTGCCTCGGGGTGGTAGGGCGGATTTTGCAGGCGAAGGAAGGAAAGACGGCCAGGAACAGAGCGCAGACTGAGTGTGTCGAGGGGCAGGATTTGGAGGAAGCATGGCTTATTAGGGAAATGGCAGGTGGTTGGCGGGGGTGGGGAACGGGAACACAATGCTGGAAAGTGATCGGCCGTGATGTCGGGAAGCGCGGTTGCTGTCAGATGGGAAGGCAAGTTGAGGCATTTGGTCTTGATCCTGTTGGCAATGGAATAATAATCAGATAACTCGGCAAGGCACTGAAAAATAATATGAATTTTGGTCTTCCAATATAAAACTACCGGTTTAGACAGCATCTTAGGGGTAGTCAAGAAATTAGAGGCCAAACTTGAGAAGGAATCAGTGGGAGAAACGCCTCCAAAGCAGCTGGGGGGGGGGGGGGGGGACTCTTGACCAGCGAAGTTGCAGTGGAAAGTAGGGATCTAATCATCCTAAAGCTTTAGCTTACTGATTTAAACTGCCCCTGCACCAAACTTGGTTTTGCTGTGCTTCTAGACAGAATCAGCTCAGCTTCCTGCGTGACACCGCGATATTACAGCGAGAGATGGTAAGTAAGAGGATTTCTGTGAAAGTGCTTGCAACATACAGGATGTTCTACGGAAACACTGGTAATGAGGATTGCAGTTTTCCATATAACTACTCAGATAACCTCCTCGGAGAAGGCTGTTTCCTTCAATATGAGGGGCAAAGTGAAACAGAGCACAGTGAGAGAGGATGGGCCCAGCCGATCAGATCATCCAAATCAAATCTGTGACCATTAATATTGTGCTTGTTATTTAGAATAATAACCTGAAGGCAGCAAAAAATAAAGCATGTTTTTGTGGGTCTCCAGCTTTTGGACATGTTCCCTGGGGTTAATTAAACTGGCTTCTTTAAAAGCAGGACTTCTCAGAGCCTTGAATATGCAAATGAGCATTGTGAATTCAAAACAGGTTTTATATCCAGTGTCCCTCAAGTTGATTTGACTACCAAACCCTCTCCTACTACTTCCTGGTCCATACTGTCTGGAGGCCTTTGCAGACCCTCAAGAAGTATTAGAGTCCACTCTCAGTCAGTCTACATTTCTAGAGGAAAACACCAATTTCTAGGGGAAGTTGGAGTAGCCTGTGAGGCCACAGCAGGGGCTCCAAGCCCCTCGAAGCCATCAGCTCTGCTCTCTGCTGCTGGGACTTTGGGTCTGACCCCAGGAGCTTCCCCTCCTGTTCTTCCCTAAGACCAGCCCTACTTCCCACCTGCCTTGCCACCCCCACACACGTTGCCTGCTAGCCTCATCCCTAACTCGTGATTGTTCCCAATCCTTCATATTTTCAACCCTGGCCCAGAGCTTATGCCAAGAACTCAGCAAGAAGGGCCCCAGGCTACAGCATGAATCATCTCCCATTGCTGGTACACTGGCCTGTGAAATATTATTTTCTTTCCTCACATTTAAACAAAAATTGGGGGCGGGGATAGAAGGATTCTTTTAGGACATCTTTTGTTCTGGATTCTACTTCGCATAGGTACCAATTACTCATGTTAGTTTCATGTGCTCGCTGAGGTTTGTTCTGCTTTTCCATCTTTGTGTGTTACCTTATTTGTTTTTATTTCTGATACTTTTTATTTACATGGAGACAAGAAGAGACCTTAATTTGTTTTTGCTTTTGTGTTTAGTCTTAATAACATATGATTTTCAAAAATACGATTTTTTTTTCAGAATGACATGCACAAAATATTCTTCACAGGTGGTTATGATGAGGACAGCTGCATTGAACAGGAGACTTTTCCCTTTTTTATGGGAAAGAACTATATTTTCCTGATCTGGCCCTTTGGGTTTTGGTCTCTGGGCCTCTGCCCCTGGAGGGATACTCCTGAGCTTTCTATCTTTGTAAGGCAAAGAGCTGATTTCCAAAACTACCTGATCGGTTCTGAAAATTAAATCTCAAACCTTCCATTTGAATAAGAAACTGTCTTCCAGCTTCCAGCTTTACCTCAATCAGCATTAGTTTTATTCAAGTGAAAAATGTCCTCCTGGTTCCCTCTCCTTCCACTAAAATTCTTGGTTACTCTTACAATCCTCACGTTATTGAAAATAATACAATTTCTTCCATTCCCGTGTGCTCTAGGCTTATATTTCCATCTGTTTATGGGAAAAAAAAAGTCTCTCTCTCTCGGGCCTAGGAGTTTGTCAAATTTAGCCTGTCCAGAGATAAATCACATCACCCTCCTCCGAGCCGTCCCTCCCCTGTTGCCCGTGGTCGAGATGCACAACGGTCTCTGCCCAGGTCCCCCCAGTCCTCACGGGGTCTCCCTTCTTCCCCCTTCCATCAGTCTCAGCTGATCTAACTTAAATGTTCTCAAATCTGAATCAGTAATTCCTCTTGCCTGAATCTTTCTCTTCCTTCTGCCATCGCCAGCTCTTGTCTCCTCGTTTCTGGACAGCTGAATCATCTCTTAGGTGGTCTCCTTATGAGAACGTCCCCTCTTCGAAATCCACGCTCTGCGCAGCAGCAAGAAAGGCCATCAGCAACGAGCACTCCCCCACCGCACCGAGAACTCGCTGCCGGGGGCTGGCCCCGGGTCCTCGGCAGTGGATCAAGGTGCGGCCACAGCCGTTCGTGCCTCCAAGAGGAGGAGTGGAGGTCATTGTGGATCTGAACAAAGTGACTCAAACTGCTCCTTCACCTACTATCCCAAAACGTTCCTGCCTTCTGACAAAGGGCCCATGGCCATGTTCCTTCAGCTCCATTCCCTTGGCTCTGGAAATTGCTGCAGGCTCTCATTCTCACCTGGTTTCCCCACTCTATATACTTTGCTTCATTCCAAGATCTTCCCGTTCCGCCTATCCTCCGAGTAGTGGCCCAGTGGGACTTTCTGGAGGTTTCTTCTTGGCTCACTCTCCGTGTCATGGTCTACTGGCCATAGGCAAGCCCCATACAGCCCAGCTGACTGGGCCACCGCAGACCAGCCCAGGTCCAGCACCGTGACCTTCCACTGGTCGAGCAAGGGTTTGGGATGGGACTCCCAGTGACGACACTGAAGACTTTGAGGTGTGAGAGAGAAAGCTCATTGGCAACCTCTTAGAGTCCGCAACAAATGTTTCTGTGTGTTCATTCATGGACTCATTTAACAAACGTTTAGATAGAGAGACTGCTGAGTACGAGATACATCACAGAGTATTGGCAGTATAGCACAGAGGGCGTCAGACTGGATCCCGCCCATGGAATCCCGATTCTAGGGTTGGCGGAACAGAGACAAATTTAGCGTCAATAATTGTCGATGGTTTTAAAAGCATGAAGACAATGAAGATGTGCAATCTGTAAGTGATCTTAGTGGGAAGGGCTATTCTAGACAAGATATGCCAAGAAGTCACCTCTGAGAAATGATGTTTAAGCAAATATCTGAATAATGAGAAGCCAACAAACCAATTTTGGTCGGTCAATCATACTAGGTCAAGGGGTCAGCAAAAGTGAAAAGCCCTAAAGTAGGAATGAACTTGGGTGAGTCTGAAAAACAAAAGGAGAACAGTGTGGCTGGGCTAGGTGAGCAAACAAGTGAGCGAGAGGAGATGAGATCAAACAGGAAGACACAGACCAGATCACGTAAGGCTTCAGTAAGTTTGCGTAAGATGTTAGCATTTCCCCCCCAAGAGCAAAGGAAAGCCATGCTCTGCTCACCCAGAAACAGCAGTGCTGGAGGCCATGGTGACTGAGCAGCTAGGCTCCCACTCATCGTACGGGGAGTGGAGACAGGTCCGAGGAAGTGACTCACTGCTGAGTTTCTTGTATGTCCCCAGCCTGGCGATAATATCTGGGTAGGACCCCTGACTCCAAGGGCTAGTAAGGAGTTCAAAGAAGAAGGGGGCCACATGGATGCAAGAAGAGTAAGTACAGACCCACTGTTCTTTCTTAAGTGCTACTAGAGGCAGGGGTTTGGGAAGGTGGAGAGAGAGTCCCAGCATTCATGGAGGCTGGAGATGTGAGCTCTAAGGCAGTGTCATTACAGCCTCAAGACAGGTGCAGGTTACGGGTTGCAAGAATGGGGCCACGTGAGAGGAGCAAAACCACTCGCGCTTAAGCCTAGCCAGCCTTGGACATACCATACCATTCATTCTCAGCTCCTCTCCCCTGCACGGTGGCTGTCCTGCCCGGAACAGCACGCACAATTCTGTAAAAATACATGCAGGAATGGCACCCTGCTCTTCATGGGGGGGGGAGCAGAAGTGCCCACTGTATGGTAGTATAAATCCCAACTCCAGGCAAAATGGCCCCCTTGACCTTTTTAATGGTCTAATAAGCAGATCTCCCTTCAGAAGGGCTTCTTCATTCATGGCTGTTCTTTTTATTGCGTGATAGTTTTACCTTTGCTAATATGCAATGGCACAAAAAAAGAAAGAAAGAAAGAAAGCAACCTTATGAAATAGAAGGTACTTTGAAAGTGCTAAGACTGCTCAGTTATCTGACAAGCCTTGGGCAACAGTGAGGCTTTAGAATAAAATTAGGAACTGTATGAAGGATGAATGGGTCCAGTCTGTCTCCTGCAGAGCTCTGCAGCGTGGATGGGGCAGAGTCGTCACTCGGTTCCTCAGCTTTAATAGAGGGCCTTTCATTCAAAGCTCCCAGGACACTTTGCAGCTGCTAAAATGATCCTAAGCAAATATTTTGGAGCTACACAGTACAGGTGGGACTATGGAGGCACCGAGAAGAAAAAGAACTGACCAAAGACCCCAAGAGACAACTGTGGAGGTAGGACCAGAATCCAGGACCAGAGCCAATTCGGAGCGCCTGTCTGCAGGGTCAGGTCTGGGAAAGAGCACTGGGACTTCATGACTGAGATGAGTCATAATCAGACAAATGAGGGGGGGTCCGCAGTCGCCACCAGTTGTGAGCCAGCTGCTGCCTAGTCCAGTGCCGCCCTGGCACGTGTGCATGGAGACTTGGTGACCTGCAGCTCAAAGTGGTTAGGACTTTAAAAATTCAAGCTCTCGAATGACATTGACGGTGTCTGTCAGAGAGAGCACTTGCAGCGAAGTGTGTTCTGTGTTCCTGACAAATTCACTTTATGGCTTCAATTAAACCCATTTCCTGTGTCCTGGGGCTCAAAAGGCCAATAGACAAAACGACCACATGGCCATATTGCCAAGATAAGGGAGAACACAGTACAGGTCACCTGTGCACACTGCAGGCTGGAGTCTGAGTCGGGAGGCCACAGTGAAGACTGAATAGTGCTATGGTCTGAATGTTTGTGTCCGCCCCCCACCCCCGCAAAATTCTTACATTGAAATCCTAACCCCCGAAGCCAATGGTATTAGGAGGTGGGGCCTTGGGGTGATTAGGGCATGAGGGTGGAGCTCTCATGAATGGGATTAGTGTTCTTACAAAAGAGCCCCGGGAGAGCTCCTCAGCCTCTGTGCCATGTGAGGCTGCGGTCTGGAAGTGGGCCCTCACCCCATCAGGCCGTCACCCTGATCTTGGACTTACAGTCTCCGGAACTGTAAGCAGTACATTTCTGTCCTTCATAAGCCACCCCGTCTGTAGTGTTTTGTTATAACAGCCCAAAGGGACTAAGGTGAAGAATATACTTTGATATGGTCCCCCAGGGTGGACACTGCCCCATTCTTGCCACTGTTGACCTTGAAATAAACAAAACTTGGACACAATGTAGAGTCATGACTTGGGGTACTCAGACCTCCTTCTCTCAGCTGGCCGCACTGGGGCTGAGTCGCTGAATGACAGACAGGAAAGGAAGGATCTGGGAGCAAAATAGGAAGGATTGAAAATAAGAAGAGCTTCAAGATTCATGATGGCCTCCCAGCAATAGTACTTCTCCAACCATTTGGTCCATAGAGATTGGTTTGTCCTGGGGCTTCTCCCAAGGGTCAGATCTCAGTTGAGATCTCCCTAAATAACAGGATCTCAGAGCCCAGAGGAAACATCCAGCATGGCTGTGGGAGGTCAGGGACCGTTGTGGCATTACGGGGAGGTGGTTACGAATTTGAATTCATACTTCTTTTACTAGCTGTGGGATCTTGGCCAAGTCACTACATCTCTGTGCTTTCTGGGCAAAATAGTATGGACTGGACAGGGTTCTGAAGCAAGAAGTTGATAGAGTGAAGCGCTTAGAACAGAGCTTGGTCTGCAGTAAGAACTCAATAAATGTCCACCGTTATTATTAGCAAACTCAAAGTACCCCGGAGCTTATTAGATTTCTGGCTCCTCTTCCGTGCAGATCCAAGTCACTCTTGGGTTCAATTTAACTTTGGAATTACACCTAAGACTTGTTTTCCGGGGCACCTGGGTGGTGCGGTTGGTTAAGTGTCCAACTCTTGATTTGGCTCAGGTCATGCTCTCAAGGTCATGAGATGGAGCCCCGTGTCAGGCTGTGCACTCAGAAGGGAATCTGCTTGAGATACTTCCCCCCACCCTCTCCCTCTGCCCCTCCCCCTGCTTGTGCTCTCTCTGTCTCTCTCTAAAATAAATAAAATCTTTAAAAAAAAAAAGACTTATTTTCCAAACTTAAGGGCCTCGACCAAAAGACCACCTGTGTTGGCAGATGAGAAAGGAAGCCAGGCTGTCCCGAGGAGCCTCCTCGCCACTGAGTTTTGCCCAGCATCAGCCAGGCCTGGCCCTGGGTAAAACTGAGCGGCCAAATTTGCTCACACGGAGCAGCCCCCTTCTAGCACCCCGTCATGCTGGGGCCACCCAGGATCCGTGACCCCAGAAGCCTCAAGGGCAGGGACATCAGTGGCAGACACACCATCAGCAATCCGTCAGCAGGCTTCCAGTGGGCTGGGGAGCAAGGACCAGCTCAGAGGGCGTTACCCATCGCTTGGGGCGGGGGAGGGGAAGGAGGGAGACAATTAGAGCAGAGGGGGTGGGCGTCAGTGCTAGGATTTGTCTGAGGAGGCCCTCTGCAACCGAAAAGCATTGGTGTTCTATAAAGGGCTGCGGGAAGGGGCAGGGGTGTTATCATATCATTGCTACTACTTTTCATTCAAAAACCGGTTGTTAGCGTCTCCGAAACAGGGAATAGAGTGAAGGAAGCCAAAGGGATCTGGGTCTGCACTACCTCTGCACCTGGCACAGGACCGTGGCCTCGCAGAGCCTCCCTGGCCCCCGCGAAGGCCCAAAGAGCAGGGTCTTTGATGGACTGGGAGTGACCATGTGAAGTGCCTGGCCCCGAGCAGACAGTCCACCGAGGTGACTTTTCCCTTCGCTCCGGCGAAGACACAGGGTACTTTTTTCACATGGAAATGAAACTTCATAAAACTAGAAAACAAGACAGCGGCCCCAGGGAAGGTTTTAGAAGGGAGTTACTTTCATAGCGTCTTTTGTCTCGTCAAAGATCCCACAGAGAGGGAAATACCGGCTCAGTGTGGCTCAGGCTCGGGCAGCATTTGCTGCGAAGAGTGGGACTGGGGAATGTCCTCCCTCTGCGGAGCTCTCTTGTTGACCTGGGTCGCGTCTCTGCAGACGGCCCGGCGGGAGCCTCCAGGTGTGTGGCCAAAGGGCAGAAGGAGCTCGCCAAGGAGGCGGACGGCTCGTGGAGAGCCCGTGGGAGCCTGCAGAAGACAGCCAGGCCGGGGAGTGCGGAGGGCTGTCCACGTGCCGTGGGAGCCTGCCGCTCAAGGCCGTTCCATGTGGCCAGCGGGAGTGGCTTTGTGTGGGTGCCTCTCCTTGGGCTGCTTCCAAGCCTGCAGTTGCACTGGTCTAGAAGCTGAGCAGCTCTGTTTGCGAAATCTCCTAGTCCCTGGAGGCCGAGGCCAGGCATCTGTCCAACAGGGGGATGGGCGTCTCTGGAGGCGGCGTGGATTTATTATTCCAGAATCCTTGTGATTGGCGCGGCTCTCTGCCCTGACTTAATTCCCTCCTACGTCAGTTGTACTCACACCACCACCTCATGGACAGACCGACTCACTACAGTTGGCACTGGTTGCCTTTCTTTTCTCGGTTAGTCCTCTTCTCTGGGAAAATGAACTCTCCTGACATCCACCCTTCCTAGGCCTGCGGGGTTGCCAAAAAGGAAGCACAGCCCGAGAAAAATATCCTTAGGGCGTGTGAGCCGATTAGGCCCATAGTCCCAGAGATGCTGTGCGCATATAAATATGCATATATAGGTTTATTTTCATATATGAAATAGGCATGAGATATATGTGTAAACATACATACGAGACGGGTGTTGTGTATGTATGAGAGTGGTATTCAACACATCTGTTTTTATTTACAGTACATAAAATACTTAAACAGAGATTTAAATAAGAAAATATGTATTGGAATATGTAACGTAAATATTGTATATTTATTCCTGGGCCATCTCTAGGTCAACCTGGAGAGGCGCCTTTCTGTCTTTCAAGTATTCCTCAAGCTTCATACTTTGTGACTTCTGCTCCGCTCCAATGCTTCTTCTAACTTGATGTCACCGGGATAAAACTCACACAGCCTCTGGGCCTCAGCATGCCTATCAGTGAAAAAGGCTAGTGGCGGGTGTTGGTAACAGACCCAGAACACCTAGCCCAGGCTTGGCGGTGTTGGTAACAGACCCAGAACACCTAGCCCAGCCTTGGCGGTGTTGGTAACCAGACCCAGAACACCTAGCCCAGGCTTGGCGGTGTTGGTAACAGACCCAGAACACCTAGCCCAGGCTTGGCCCAGGCAGACTTTGATGAATGCTGTGGGTGGATGTGGGGCTTGTGGTCATGGGATAACACAGGACGTAGAGGGCCCCATGTGCCCAAGGTCAATGACATTCTGGAAGACCCCATAGCTCTTGCCCTCCAGGCCATCCTCCTGTCCCTCAGTTAGTCGAATGAGTTAACTAATCAGAGCCCGGGAGCTTGATTCCGGAGTGTCTCTACTGCTGGTGGCCCTTCGGCGTTGTGAAAACACATAGTAGATGGAGAGGCAGAGCCGTATTTGAAGTCTGGTTATCGCACAAAGAATTGAGCTATCTGCGGGAGGCACGCCCTCTCCATGTTCCTGGATGTCTAATCAGAATGCTCCCCCTTGAGGTCCCTGGTAGGTGGGATAGGTTGCAGACTCCTTAAGCAGTGTTTTATTATGACAGTGAGAACAAACAGGGAAGACTCCCATTTCATTCACTCTCCTTTCACACCAGGGTGCTGGAGCAGAGCTCAGAGGGTAGGATATAGCAGGGGAAGTTCCATTCAGCTTCCAGTCCTGTGTTCTTGGTTAGAGGTGACAAGTTACCAGGCCAGACACCTGGTGCAATCAGTAACCAGCCCAGCGCAGCATGAATCAGTGTGCTGTGCCCCAGAACACACACACTGGAGCCCAAAGGAGTGGGTTCCTGACACTCGGACACAGGTGAGCTTGTCTAAGGCTAAGACTCTGCTGTGACTCAGTTTCCTCATCTGTCAAGTGTTGATCTTAATGACCCCTAAGTTCCCTTTCATGGTTAACATTCTCTAATCCTCAATTTTTAAAAAAGATTTTTATTTATTTATTTTAAAGAGAGAGTGAGAGAGAGAGCATGAGCAGGGTAAGGGGAGAGGGAGAAGCAGACTCCCCACTGAGCAGGGAGTCCGGTGCTGGGCTCAATCCCGGAACTCCAGGATCATGACCTGAGCCGAAGGCAGACTTTTTTTTTTTTTAAAGATTTATTTATTTATTTATTTATTTATTTATTAGACAGAGACAGCCAGCGAGAGAGGGAACACAAACAGGGGGAGTGGGAGAGGAAGAAGCAGGCTCCTAGCGGAGGAGCCTGATGTGGGGCTCGATCCCGGAACGCCAGGATCACGCCCTGAGCCGAAGGCAGACTCTTAACCGACTCAGACACCCAAGCGTCCCTCTAATCCTCAATTTAAAAAATATAGAAAGTTTGAATTTAACCGAGGATAATGCCCAACATACTAGATTTGTTGAAACAATGACATCGAGAATCTAAAACAGCAGAAAGTCAAGTATTTATGTTTGAGTGGGAAATTCAGATTGACCATCCTATGAGTCATATCAAAATATTGATGGTTTTGTAGAGAACTAAGAGGGTCTGGGGAGACAAATAATGAAGGTTCAAGTAGTTTGCATTCCATGACCATGAACAGGAGCCAGCCCAGAGAGGACAGAATATGTGTCAGGGAGATAAGAAGGAGTCGCTCACATGGCATCTTCAGATACAGATTCTGGTCTAGCAGGTCTGGGTGGAGCCAAAGCTTCTGCATTCCCAACATGCTCCCGGGGAATCCAGATACACGCATGCAGAGCAAAATAGCTGTCCTCCAGGGTTTTCTCTTGGGTGTTGGATGAGGGGGTCCCAATATTAAATGCGGTCATGGTTCAGAGGATGGGGACCACCCCAAATGGTAGAGGGGGAGGCATAGCTTCCTTGGAAGAGGAGGGTCAAACCAGTCTGAGAATAGAATGTAGCTGGGGTTAAAATGCTTGCGGATAGTTCGAAGTAACTGCTAGGGGAAAGCGGGGAGAGAAAGGGAGTTTAGAGGTATAGGCGCTGCAGTGCTGTTAAAATGCCGTCCGGGCTGAGACACAGAGCCCCGCAGCTCACGGCTCTGCCTTTCTGTCCTTTGAATTGAGGTTTGCCTTTGACTTAATGAAACAATTTTCTTCTGGTGCCACAACAGGCATTCCATTCCAAGATGGATTGCAATGTGAACTGATCTTTTTCCATTTCGGGTCCCAAACCGCAGCACAATTAGTTTCTAAATAAATGTCAGTGGCTTCTGGCGGGGCTCTGAATGCGAGGCTGGAATAACAGTGGCCAGCCACAAGGAGTGTCTATGTTGGCTGTTCCCCTGAAAGGCCTCGGGGTTCTGATTGCACCCAATGCCCTTAGACACCCCGGGTTTCCAGAGAGCTGTCGACGCTGACGAGCCTTCATTACGTGTTTTTGATGCAAAGTAGTTTAAAAGACAGAAAGAAGATGGAGTTTGTTTTGAAGGTTGACCTGTTTTTTGTTGTTGATTTTTGTTTTTTAAGATTTTATTTATTTATTTGAGAGAGAGGAAGGGGGGGGGTAGGGGTGGGGGGAGGGGCAGAGCATTTCAAGCCGACTCTGAGCCCAGCAGAGAGCCCCACACAGGGCTCGGTCTCACGCACGACTCAGAGATCAGGACCTGAGCCGAAACCCAGCATCGGACGCCTAACTGACTGAGCCACCCCGGCGCCCCGAAGGTTGGCACGTTTTAAAGTAAACATGGAACACGTCTGCCACAAAACAGTTGTGCCTGCTTCCGTGAACTCATGATCTTTCTATCCTGACAGACTCTAATCGCATGTGGAGGCGACTGTCCACTCCACGCTCTCCTTGTATCAGAGCGAGGACAGATGTGATGGGTTGAATCGTGTCCCCTAAAATTCCGATGCCGAAGTCCCAACCACCAGTGTCTCGGAGCAGACCTAGTTTGGAAATAGGGTCATTGCAGATGTAATTAGTTAGATGAGGTCGCACTGGAGTAGGGTGGACCCTTAATCTAACTGGACTGATGTCCTTACACAAAGGGCACGTCTGGAAACAGACATACACGTAGGGAGAGCACTGTGTGAAGTGAAGGCAAACATCAGGACGGTGCTTCCCCTCTGAGCCAAGGAACACGAGATGCTGTTTCAGGCCTCTCCCTCTCAGCCACCGAAGGAGCCAACCCTGCTGACACCTTGACCTCAGGCTTCCGGTCTCTAGAACTGTGAGACGACCCATTTCTGCTGTCGAAGCCACCTGGCTTGTGGGGCTCTTTCACATCAGCTCTAGGGCAGCTCTACAACAGACTGGTAATAAAGTAAGTATCCATTCCACTATACAGTGAGGTGTACGGCCTTGGAAATGATCTTCTAACCTCGACAAAATGAGGAAGTTGGAGCAAGTGGTTAATGAAATCCCTTGCATTCCGTGAAGGTAAAGCATTCTGTGGTTTTCCGAGGTTCTGATGTATTTGGTCACCTTAATGCCATTTGATGGATAGCGCCTGCCAATGAGAGCCGAGAAGCAGCAGCTGCACCCAGAGGAGGTCAAGCACGGGTGCAGGAGATGGAGCTTAAACAACCAAGAGACCGGGCAAAAGCTTAACTGCATGATGATCTCACATGCTAAACAGAGCCTGGACGGGACCTGAGAGAGCAGGACCCTGGGAGCAGTGGGCAATCTCTGCAGAAAGCCAGGATGACCTACACAGGGCTGGCGGCGGCCCCAGGCTCCTCCTGCAGACAGGGCCATCTGGGAGCCACAGTTAGGAGCCAGGTTAAGAGGGCTGGCCTGGGTTGCTGACCTCCGGGGTTGGCAGTCAGCAAAGGGCAGGGAGGACCAGCTCACACACCAAGGTGGGCCACCTCAGGACTCTTTAGGAAGGTCTGTTGAGGGAGGCCCCTGGGACGTTGGCAGGTAAACCAGAGTCATCATAATTTGGGTATGCAGGGAAATGTGACCTCAGGTTGCAGTCACTGGCTTATGGGCAGTTGGGTTCCACGTTTGTCTGTGAACAGGACAGAGTGGGGACCATTCTCTGCTGTTCATTACTGATTTCCCTTGCACATTGTAAACCTTCAATTTGTTGCATGACAGGAGGACAATGGAGTGGGAATTTGTTCCAGGAATAGGGAAAGCAATTAGTTAACTTAGTAATGAGGGCCCTGTTACCCCCCCAGGCTCAACTTTAATTAGCTGTTTACCTAAATCAGTTTTATTGTCATCATTACATTGATTATATTATTTAGTGCCTGTTGGTGAAGAATAATGAGCGTGACCGCAAAGGTTAGCTTAGGAATTCTAGAATTTCAGCTGGAGAGGCGGAGTTAAGCGTTTTTATGTTACCAGCCAACAAATTACAGCTGACTGTGGTGTGTGCAGAGCACTGTGCTAGACGTTTGTGATCAAGGTGAATGCCACATATAAAGTCGCCAACGATTATTCGGAATAACACTGTAGGCGGAATCCCATGTTCCCTGAGCAGTCCCTGTTTTCTCTGTTTTTGTACCTAGGTTTTTTCCTTTTCTAGAAATGCCCTACCTTACAAAATGTCTCTCTTCTGACTAGGTCTGTCTCTCAAGTCACTTTATCTACCAGTTTCCTCCAGATCTGCTCAGTGGGAACATTCTTTCCTTTTTATACCCATAATGCTTCGCAAGTCTCTCATAGAACATAGATTCCACCTTCTATTCTAGCTAAGAGCTGTTGTCTTATTTATCTCTCGTACTAAATTACATGTTCCCTGCTGTGGTGTGTTCAGTAGTATTCTCCCAAAATTCACGCCCACTTGGAACCTCGGAATATAACCTTATTTTGTATTTTTTTTAATTTGAGTCTAGTTGATACACGATGTCACATGTACATGATCTGTGCTCAGCATAAGGGAGGCTCCCATCTGTCACCATACAGCACCATTGACTGTATTCCCTGTGCTGTACCTTTTGTCCTCATAACATTCATTCCATAACTAGAAGCCTGTATCCCCCACTTCTCTTGGCCACCTTGCCCATCACCACATCCCCTTCCCTCTGACAACCATCAGTTCGTTCTCTGTATTTATAGGTCAGATTCTGACCTTATTGAAATAGGGTCTTTGCAGGAGTAATTAGTTAAGGATCTTGAGATCATTCTGGCTTTAGGGAGGGCCCTAAGTCCAATGACTGATGTCCTTGTAAGAGAAAAGAGAGGGATATTTGGACACAGAGAGACACTGAGAGAGAAGGCATGTGAAGAGGGGGTACAGATTGGAGTTATGGTGCCAGGAGTCAAGGAGGGCCTGCGCTCACTGGGAACTGAAGTAAAGGGGGCAGGGAAAGTGTCTCCCGTAGGGCCTTTGGAGGGAAAATGGCCCTGCTCACACCTTGATTTCCGGCTTCCAGAACTGTGAGAGAATACATTTCTACTGCTTTAAGCCATCCAGATTATGGTAATATGTCTAGCAGCCCGAGAGAACTGGTACATCTGAGTGTGATGCATGATTTCCCTTTGTATCCCCTCAAACTTGCTCATAAGCATTTGTGAAAATACGACTTTTGCAAGGCATTAATCTTAGCTTTTCTTTCTTTCCTTTTTTTTAGTCATTGCGATTAAAAAAGCACTAGTATCGATCAATCAACTATCAAGGACCAAGCAAAGTCAAATTATATTAATTAGTTCTGTTTTTCCCTGCTGTGAGTCCTGGGAGGTACACGTGCCTTTTGTGTACAAAGGAACAAAGGCAAACTACTTAGATTGATTGGGTCTGAGCGGTGGCCCTTCTGAGGACAAATGTCTGAATGAGGCCCCTCACTGCTGGGTACTCAGAGGGAGAGGGGACTCTGGGAGAATCTAGGTCCACTCTCTGTGGCCCTCAGTAAATCCAGTTCCTGGCTTCCTAGCTGGCCCCTCAAAGAGCATGTGGACAAGATGGGGTGTTTCCAACAGCCACACAGAGCACACTCAAGACCTGGAGCCAAGGATGACCACATGTCCAAGTAGAGAAGACTTGGTCATCATTTGAAGGCATCTGCCTAAGAGGTCTCCCAGTGGACACAGACTTCGGAAGGTCAGGATCAGATATTCATTTCTTTGGGTTCGGCGTTGGCTCTCCAACCCACCTGTTCCTAATGCATAAGCACCTTTGGGACATCTGCTCAGAAACATACTGATTTGCCAGTGGCTCTAGATTGATCAAAACTTGTAATAACTAACATATAGTGAGTGTCCTCATGCCGGGAACTGTATTGTACTAAGTACCTCACATGTACTGATCATTAAATTATCACTGGCAACCCTACCTAGTAGGTATTTGAATCCCCGTTTTCTAGATGCGTCAACTTGAATCTGGAGGTGTGAAATCACTTGCTCAAAGTCAGCTGTGCTGGATCTCGAACCCATGCTGCTAGCCCAAATCCCTATTGCTTTTCAAAGACAAAGGGGAGGAGCGCTGCTGAAGACCAGCTTTGCCATTTCTTGCACACATGGGTCCCCTCTGGGATGCACAGGGCTGTGTGAAGCCAAGTGATTCAGGAATTCCATGGGAGCCGAATGCGTTAGTTAAAGCGAGCCCCCCGGGGACCTGGTAATTGTTTCCTGTCCTGAGAACACCCTACGCATCCCCTTGGATCTTCGCACTGGAACCAGGATGTGACTGTATCCTACTTCACTTTGCTGAGCCTTTCCCAGAGGTCCTGGCCAGCCACCATTATGAGGTTTTGCACTCCAGGGGTTCAATTCTCAGCTGGAGGGGTAGGAGAGAGAGTCCATTTTGGTAAGAACATGCGGAGGCCAAATGCACCCTTTCAGAGCCTCCTGCGTCCATTATTTTGCTCATTCTGATTTAAACCTTCTGTCCTTGTCAGGCTCCTTCCCATTCATAATTCTTTGTGTGATGGGTACAACGTTATTATTCTATTAGGACTCACAAACCATGGCCAAATCACTATTTCAATTGATATTGCTTATAAATTATTACATCAGCTCCTCTGCGATTCCATAGTAATGCCTTTCCCCAAGTCCCTCAAGAATTTAAGGAAAAAAAAAAAAAAGGCCAGCAAGATTTCAGTCCAGAATCTGCCAGCACAGGGCTGTTGCTTTGACTTTCTGCCTCAGTGGTATTTCCTGGAGTTGCAAGTTATTTAATGCTTACATGAGACACCTGATCTTTCTTTCGATTGTCCCCCATTGGCCACTGGAGCGCTCTCTCGTTCAAACACCAGCTCCCGAGAAAGCATAGAGAAGGCAGTTTTGCTGCGGGGCACCCCACAGCTGTGCTTTCTAGTATTTGCCCAAATGGCTTCCTACAGGAACAGCAATCACCAAAGCTCTCCGTCTTGAGTAAGCAAACTTCATTTTAACCACAAAGGGCTCTGACTGTTGTGGTCCTGTAAGTTACCCAGCACAGTACTGAGACGCTCTCTTCTCAGCCTGGGCATCCCGGAGTGGGAGCGCGCCCTCCCCAGCGTGGATTCCTGGCAGTTTCATTGCCAAGGCCAGGGGGAAGTTGTTCCCAGAAAAGGCTGGAAATGCAGCCCGTTGTGCCACTGAGAAAGCAGCCCTCGGCTCTCCGGGGGGACAGTGACGCGCATTGATTCCTGGCAAACTGGACTCGACAGGTGGATCTGGGTCCCTTACCTACGGCTCTTCTGTCCTTCCTCTGGAGCATAGCCGTTTGCTCTGTCAAGGTCATTACCAGGTCTTTGGAGGCCCATGTTGAAAAATCCTGTGCTCTGGGGTTTGTGGGGAGGGCAGAAATGGTCTATCCCTTTTAGAGAAAGCCTCTCACCGGCCTGGCTCTGTAGCAACATAGCTGTGTTCCTGCGTAGAGTGCGCCTCGTTCTATGCCCACCCACAGATCTCCTTTTGACCGCTTACGGCAGAGCGATTCAGGAGAAAGAGATCGGGGATGGAACCAGCCCACCCATACCGAGTTCCTGGGACCTCCCGAGTGTCCACTGCCTGAAAGGGAATAATTGGTAAGGGCAGAAAGGACAACGAGTGCTAAAAAGAGGCTGATCGCTGCTGAGTAAACCAATGATGCTAAAGGCCTGAGCCGTCCGTGTAGGGCCCCATATTTGGCACTAGGTCGCAGTAGCAGATGGTGTCCCAGGGGACAGCCCTATGCTTGGCTCTCCTTAAGGGAGCACCAGGCTTGGTGAGTCACTCGGTCCTCCAGGGGCCATATCATGTGCGGCATGTCTCCCTGGTGGTAAGATTTATGCCAACTGATGATATCACAATCCAAGAGTTGTTAAAAGGCCATGATGTCAAGCTGTTAGCGGCCGCACTCCCTTTGTCCAATCCCACGAAAAGCCTTTGTTTTCACACATGCAAACTCAAGAGTGTCCAGAGAAGCCGTTGTCACTGTGTGCCTCACAGAGGAGCAGTGGTATGAAAGGAATCTCCAGGCGACCACAGACCGATTTCTCATAGGATCGTGAGACTTGCGTATTATTTTGCACCATCAAAATCCTTCCTACTCCGGTGTCGTCCCCAATTGACATAGGCATCTGACTTGAAATGGTTCCTGTTCAAAACAAAAACTTTTTCTTGACCTTATATTCCCATCCGACCATGGCTCACCTGTTTCCCCTTATAGTGAAATTCCTCACAAATGATGTGTTATCACCATCTCTATTTTCTCTCTTCCAGTCCTCTCTTTTTCCAGCCAGCTTTCTCACTCCTGTCTCTATGAGAGTGGGATTGAGGACCTCCTCTTACTTAATCCAGAAGTCAGTTCTCTGATCTATCTTACAGAAAACCCAAGCAGCTCTTGTCACTGTGGACCCCTCCCTCTTTCTTCAAACTTTTTCTTCTCTAGGGCCCCATGACATCACATTTTCTGTGTTCCTCCGACCACATTACTGCTTTTTCCCAGTCTCTTCTGCTCGCCTTCTTAATGTGAGATCCCCCAGGATTCAATCTCTGGATCTCTTCTCTTCCCTTCCCTTCGCTCCTCTCCTCTCATCCCCCGCCCCCAATGCACCCCATGCTCTATCCAGTGACCTCTTGTGGTTTCATACCATCTATACATTCATGATGCCCAAATCTATCTTTCTAGTCCTATGTTTCCCCTAAGGAAACTGACAATATGACATCCCTGCCTGGATGTCCAATTGACATCTCAAATTTAAATGTCCAAAAGTAAACTCTTTGTGGTCTTCCAAAGCCTATTTCTCTCCCCTGGGGCTCCTTTGTGAGGCAAATGGCACCATCACCTACCCAGTTGCTCGCATCCATATCTTAAAAATTATTTGTCTATGACTCTTCTTTTTCAATAGGACCCCACATTTGATCGGCCAGTCCTATTGGCTCTAACTTCAATATATATCCCAGAATCTGGCTACATTTCACCGCCTCCACTACTCAGCTCTGATCCAAGTCCTTATCTCCCGCCTAGCCCACGGCAAGAACCCCTATCCCACTTTTCCACACTTGTCCTCCTATAATGCATTCTCCACCTGACAGGCAAAAGGATCTCTTACAATTGAAGCCACCTGCCCTGCATGTAAAACTCAACATGATCTGACCCCTGGGCTCCTTGGCACCCAGCTCAGCTCGTTCACGACACTCAGTCACAGCGGCCTTCTTTCAGCCCTCAGACAGCCCTGGCTTATTGCTGCCTCAGGGTCTTTGCACTTGCTGTTCCTTCTGCCTGGAATGCTCTCCCCCCAGACTTCCACACGAATAGTCTCCGCTTCAGCATCACCTCTGAAGACAGACCTTCTCTGACTACGTAGTTTAAAGCAGCTCCTAAACCCAGCCCTCCTCTCTCTCTTTACACGGTTCGTTTTCCACACATCCATGAACGTTCTCTACTTGAAGTTATCTTTTTATTTGTTTGTAGTTTATTTTTGTCTCCCACTAGACCACATGACAGTCATCTAGCCTGTCTCGTTCACTGCTCTTTCCCTAACTTACACTCATGCCTACCTCATATTGTTTGCTCAGTAAATATTTGTTGTCTGAATAAATGCTCCCATTATAATAAGTTCTATATGGTGTTGCTGCTTCTGGCATGAAGCAACATCATTTCAAAAAGCGTGGGAGAATGACCCAGATACATTCTTTAATAATTCAGATGCTTGGGCCCCATACAAGGCTTTATTGATATGCCTCTGAAAGTGTCCTGATCTTTTCATTCACTCTGATGCAAAGTCTTAAAGTGGCAAAAGTAGAGGACAGGGGGTTAGCATTCAAGCTGATGGAATTTGGGTTAAGTGGTCTTGTGAGTCCTTTGTTTCATCAGGGTACAAATGTTTGAAACCACTGGATTGCAGTTGGGCGTGGGGGTGGAGAGGAAATGAGAAGTTGAACCCTGTGCCACGAGCCCGTCTGACTGTCGAAAGCCAAGGTCCAGTTTTACCCACTTTGGTGGCTCAGTGATTCTGTGAATTACCAGGGCACCTATTAGTACAAGAAAAACTCTTCCCCTCCCACGTCCTTGAGTTTCATGATCTAGAATTCTGCTGTCCAATCCAGTGGCCATAATTTAAATTGGAATTAATGAAAATTAAGGCATTTTCATTTGAACTCAATTTATTACAATGAAGATGAAATAAAATGGAGCATTTCATCCGCAAGTCTCACTAGCCTCATTTCAAGTACTCACCGACCACATGAGAGAGGGCCCGCTGTGTCGCACAGGGTGCTTTCATCATGGCAGAAAGTTCTGCGGGGCAGAGCTGGTCTAGAAAGTGGGCTCCTGGGACAGTCAGGGCATCCGCCTGCTATTGTTACTGCCTTACACGCCAGCCTCGCCAGTCCTGTGTGGAACTGAGCTCTTCCCTGGTTAAACAATGCGTCTCGGGAGGCCTGGGAATTTCAGCCCAGCAGGTGAGAAGCTGAAGAAAACAGCTCGTAAAACCCTGTGCCAGCAGACTTGCCCACACACAGAGGAGATGCGCATTTTCACAGACACTGCCTCTGAGGGCCTGGGAAAAAGCACATTTCTGGGCAAGGGAATGCACTTCTCTTAGCTAGCTCTCCTTGAACTCTGAGTCCAAGGTCACCCGAGGGAATATCATCAGAGTTTGTTATATAACTGTTTCTTGGGGTTACATTTTCTATCCCCAGTGAGATTACCCACCACTTTAAGGCAGGGGAAATAACTTATGCTCTTGTATTATCTCCCCCTCGGCATTTCGCGTACAGATGATAAACACCAGCACTTAGTCTAAGTTGCATTATAATTAGTTCTGTATATGCTTCTCTTTGTTTGCTCATGAGGCTCTCAAGGCCAAGGCTAATATCTTATTCCCTTCCCTGCAGCATTACTATGCATAATGTGTTATTGTTTTTCTACATATATTCATTAGATTGAGTGGATAGGAGGATGGATGGAAAGGGGGTTGGCTGAATGGATGGATGGGTGGTCGGACCGATGGACAGGCTCAGACCCACACTGATAGAAAATCCCATGTTTCAGTAATAACCTTTCTGGTAATCCATCATTTCTCATCTCAGGACTTCAGAGGAATTACGCATTATTCTCTCTTCTGAAGATGAGGAGACGTACCTTGCAAGTCAACAGTGGATAAATGAGGGAAATCTTTTCCAATGTCATCAGAGTTTTCTCTTGGGATTTCATCAGAAAAGCCATTTTCTTTTTCTTCTCTCGAGTGAAAAGCCCAGCTAGGGAAAGAACAAATCGGTCTCAAAAGGAAAATAGGGCAACGGGAAAAATGTCATAAGAAATTGTGTACATGCCATTGAAACACTCAGATTCCCAGAGCATTTTGTGTTACTCTTTTGAAACCCCAATCTTGAATGCGTATTATGGATTATTGAATATTCTGTCCCCGCCTTCTTGTCTCTGAGGGAGAGGAGAATGAGACGGCCTGTAGCGCAGCAGAGAGCGCGTGAGATCACAAAACCAGGCACAGGTCAGCTCTTAGCCCCCCAGGAGAGGAGGCAAGTTCATTGGGGGCCCATTGATTATCTCCCAGGTGTCCGTTCGTGTCCTTGAGGGTTGGGACACTAACGGGAAATCCCATAATGCTTATTTGGGACAACACGAGCAGACTGTTCCCCCCCTAGCATATGGCTTCATGTGTTGGTTGCTTTTCTGTTTTGTAAATCTTTTTGGATTATAAAAAATAATTCCCTTTCATTATGGAAAAATGGAAAGGTACACAGGAATTATAGAAAGGTATAGAGAAAATTAAAAATGCTGGAGCCCTGCTAGCCTGAGTTAACTGTTGCTTATATTTCTTTCTTGTCCTTTTTCTCTACATGTACAGCACAAATATATAGATCCGTGTCTTTGGGGGGATAATTGAATCCTATTGCTCACACTTTGTTTGAGTTTTATATTTAACAACACATTATTAAAAGTATATCCCCATGCCATTAAATATTTTTCAATGCAAAGTGATATAGTAAAAAAAAAAAATTTATATATATCCTCCTCCCCACTCTCCAAATGTATAGACTGCAATTTAACGCGCTATTTGGGAGGGAATTTATAATTTTAAGTTTCTATATTAAGAAAGAAGTTTAAAAATTAGTGGATTAAACATCTAATTTAAGAGGTTAAAAAAGGACTAGCAAAATTAACAAAGTGCTAAACAGGAAATTAAACTAAAGTCATCAACAACAGGAATGCTTTTCGATCTGTCTCTTGTGGGTTTGTTTTTTTTTTTTCATTCTGTGCTTGCAATCTTTTGATCCTTCTGTTTTAAGATGTGTTTCCTGTTAAAAGAGCATTTAACTAGGTAAATCCAGTCTGCCATCTTCGACTTCGAGAGAGGAATTTAGCGAGTCTTCGTGTAAAGGAATCACTGAAATACTGTATCTCTTCATGCTGTTTTGTGTTCCGTGACTGTCTCCAGATCTCTTCTTGGTTTTTTGCCTTCTTAGGGACTGACTTCCTTTTATTTATTCCTACCACTTTGAAAGTTATAAATGTAATTCTCTTCCAGGGCTTCTCCAGGATTGTTCACAAGCATACTTCACTTATCATATGCTAAATTTAATTAGTAAGTTTCCTTCCTTCTGCACATCCTAGCGGCCTTAGGACATTGTAATCTGTTACCCCTTCTGATTTCTCTGCTATTGGTCCTGCATTTCTCCTTTCTATTGCCACTGTTTTGTAAGGTTAACACTTTTTGGATTTACTCATACATTTGCCACTTTCTTGGCTCATTATGCCATTTTTCATCTCAATATTTATACACAAGATGACTTCCTTCTGCTTCAAACAAGCCCTTGGAATTGCCTTTAAATCACTGTCTGTTTTTTCTTACCTCAAAGCATCTTTACTTCACTCTTGGTTTTGAACAGTATTTTCACTTCGCGTGTGGCTGGAGGTTGGCAGCTACTTTCTATCCTCATATTAAAATTTTTTCCGCCATCCTCTCGCTCCCATGGTTGCTCTCGAGAAGTCACTTGTAAGTTTGTCACTCCTTTGTATGTAGTCCTTCTTCTCTGCCTGCTTTTTAGATCTTCCCTGGCTTTAGTGTTTTAGCGCTATCTGGGTGTACCTACCTTTCTTTCTTTCTTTCTTTCTTTCTTTCTTTCTTTCTTTCTTTCTTTCTTTCTTTCTTTTCTTCCTTCCTTCCTTCCTTTCTTTTTTTCCTCTTTTGCAAAGCTGGCTTAGGTTCCTCAGGATGTTTAATTCTGAGGATTGGAGTCTTTTCTCAATTCTGATCATTTCTCTTTCTTTTTCTCGACTGTAAAATAGGTAAACTGCTGTTCTGTCTTCCAGTTGTCTAATTATTTCTTCGGCTGTGGTAAATTCTCTTAAATCATCCACTGATGCTTACAAAAACAGTTATAGTATTTTTTCATTTCTAGAAATTCTAGTTGGATATTTTTTCAAAAACACTTGAAAATTTTTATAAATTTTTTTCCTTGCTTATATTCTACATAGCTTGTTATGGGCTGAAATGTGTCCCCTCAAAATTAGTCTATTGAAATCCTAACCCCCAGTGCCTCAGAATGTGACTGCATAGGAGAAGGAGCCTTTAAAGAGGTGATTAAGGTTAAATGAGATCATTGGGGTGGGTCCTAATCCAATATGACTGGAGCCCTTAACAGAAGAGATTAGGACACAGACATACACAGCAGGAAGACCATGTGAAGACAGAGAGAAGATGGCCATCTACAAGCCCAGGAGGGATGCCTCAGAAGAAATTAATCCTAGTGACACCTTGATCTTGGACTTCTAGCCTCTAGCACTCTGAGCAAATAAATATCTGTTGTCGAAGCCACCAAATTTGTGATACTTTGCTATGATGGCCCTGGCAAACTAATCTAGACCTTCAATTTTTTCCCATAGTTTAAACTACTCATTTTATATTCTTTGGCTGATAATCTAATATCTGAAACCTTTTGGAAGCTGAATCTCTTGTCTTTTTTTCCCCCCCAGTGGTATTATGTTGGTATCGTTGTGAGTTTTGTGTTCTGTACTGGTGATCAATTGAAATTCTCTGAGATGAATCTGAGAGCCTTCATTTTTCTTAGTACCGTGAGCCTAGGGCCACCGCCAAGCCAGTAATCCTCCACTAATTCCCAACTTGAGCTTATTTCTTGGGACTACCCAGGTAGTGTGAATTAAGGTTGGAAAATTATACGACGGCCTTGTGTTTATGAATAATCAAAGCAGAGATTTTGTTCCCTTACCCAATAATAAGATGGAAGAAAGGCGATATTCCTTGATGTTTTGGGTAGTGGTGGCAGGGGGAGAAGCTAGCATATATCTAATTCATGCTTACGTTAAAGATACGACGCATTGGGCTCCCAGTTTTCTGTGTGAAGACCTTCCACTAGATTTCATGCTTTATGAAATCCCTAGGTGTTTTCTTCTGTGGCCTGTCCACTGGAGTTTGATAAATGCCCTCAGGATGAAAGTTGGATGTAGTGGTTCAAAGATAATTCTAGAAGGAGAGGTGATTTTTAGCCCAGAGTCTCTCTCAGTTCTCCAGAAGGGTCAGGCTGGTCCTTGCACAGAAAGGTTTAACGGGGGGCGCCTGGGTGACACAGCGGTTAAGCGTCTGCCTTTGGCTCAGGGCGCGATCCCGGCATTACAGGATCAAGCCCAACATCAGGCTCCTCCGCTGAGAGCCTGCTTCTTCCTCTCCCACTCCCCCTGCTTGTGTTCCCTCTCTTGCTGGCTGTCTCTATCTCTGTCAAATAAATAAATAAAATCTTTAAAAAAAAAGAAAAGAAAAGAAAAAAGTTTAACGGGGCTTTTATCTCTATCTGCTATCTCCGTAACCAGCTAGATGAACCTTGCCTCTTAAGATAGCTAGGTCCAGAGGGAAGCATTCTCTGGAAGTCAGTTCTAGATCTCCCAGCAATGTGCGTAGAGTCCTTATCCACGTGTGGACCATCTTGCCTGAACTCTCGCTTCACACGATCACAGGGCTCTTTGGAGATCGTGTATTTCCACCGCCAGCTCTCTGATCACCTATTCTCCGTGTTCTACACCCTCCTTTGAAAAAGTAAATAGAAGAGCCATCTGTCTTGGAAGATATTCTGGCTACACCGTCCTCTTTCGGAAAGTGCTAGAAATAAACGCCAAATTCAAAGGCATAACATAACCCAAAGCTGTATGCTGACAGGGCTAAAATGCTTGCATTTGCCACATCCCTAAAGGAGAGTCTGCCGACTCTTATTTCAGGAGGATTTTCTGTTTCAAAAGCCTGACCCAGTGTGGGAAGTGGATTTCTGGCCTGGAGGCATTTTGAAGCATCATGACATAAGGCAGGTGGCTGAAAAGTGTCTACAAACTTAACCTGGCACTGCCTTTGGCTTCCCCGAATGCAGAGTTGGCCTCAATCTCCCCGCTGCTCACTGAGAGCACATGGCATCCAGCACAGGGTGAGGGAGCCGTACACACTGATGAGCTAGTGGGCCCCGAGCAAAACTCTGACTCAGACACACTCTACTCCATCTGATTATTCTACGGTTTTATATAAAACTTCCAGCGTGATTTATGATTAGTTCTTGATTCTCTTTCTTTGGAGGTAAGTCTTATCCAGGGAAGCCAGAGGAACGGCATGACCCAAAGACCTATGGCCCGCCCTTCTTACTCAGGCAATTTGTTGACCAAAGCAATTTGTGCAGGTTTAAAAAAGAGACCAGACAACGGGCACATGGACATACCTAATGCCCTCTCCAGGAGCTGTCGTTGCCAGACTGCCTTAGACAGCCTCAGGGAATCACAGGAGACGCTAAGTACATTTCCACATTCAAAGTCAAGTCTACAAAGGGCTAGATCTGGGTATTCTCCTTGAACAGGGGCAGAAGACAGCCATCCGCCTTTTATTACCAGTCCTGGGTGCCCCGTGTTTTCAACAGAATAAATCAGGCCAATGAACTCTACTTGTTTAATGGAAAGTCAAAGGCATAGAGGGTGCATATGACTTAGGAGATGAAAGATCGGCTAGGATTCAGGAAATATGTCGGCTGAGAGCATTCTTTTTCTCTTCAGGAAAGTGGTCACTTGGAACTCAAGCTTAAGTTGTATAGGAGCCTCGTGAGTCTGGAAAACTTTTCAAGTACTCTTCAACAAACTAAGTACCAATTCATCCGATAACAGATGGTGGGATAAAATGCTGTGTGTCTCTCTCCCTTTCTGCAGCACACCCCAAATCTTATCTGCACCTCCTAAACCATTCTGAGGTTCTCTGGAACTGGCCAAGTGACAGTAACAAGAGCAAGGAATACTAAAGTCGGACCAGGGCCTGGCACTCCATAAATATTGACTCTCCAGACCCTAAAGCCAGATGCTAACATCTCTGAAAGTAAGTGAAATAGCACTATAAAACCCAACCGAGAGTGCTATACGCGGCACCATTAAGTTTAAGTTCCCGGAGAGAACACAGAAGAAAGAAAGCCCATTCTAGAGTGGTGTTCTAAAGTTTGCCCTTTCAGAGTGACAGGGGTGTGTGGGTGTCCCAGGATGGAACCCTAGGCCAAGCTACCTGTGCCTTCTAAGACCCCCACCCCCCAGCCCCGCTCACCGCAAAAGAGGGGAAAGCCAAAACCTTAACGTAGGAAGGTATTCAGAGCAGACCCCAGGACATTTGTGCAGACAACCTAGATAATGGTAATTATAAGTAAATGTTTAAAGCTATGCTTCATAACCTAAGGTTGTGATTAAAGCAGTGTTTAGAGGAAAATTTTTAGGCTTAAGCACTTAGCATTACCGAATAAAAAATAAACAAAATAATGCATTCATTATTCAACTCAAGAAGTTTGAAAAAGAACACAAGGGAATTACAGAAAGCCAAAGGAAGACATGAATAATGATGAGAGTTGAAATGCATACATTTTTAAAAATTAGATGTTTGGCAGAAAAAAAATAAATGAACCCAAAATACAATGCTTTTCAAACAAAATAGAAAAACCCTTCATAACCCCCTTCCCCCAAAAGGAGGTACGAAATACAAATATGGAAAATTAGAAAGGAGAATCAGAACGGAGAATTAGAAAAGAGAATCTCCATCCAAAGATGGAGAAAATTAAAAGAAAATTCCATGTTCAGCCATATGCACACAAGCGTGAATCCTAAGGAGTTAGCGTGTGTAAAGCCGAGGAGGCATCGTCTGGCTGTCAGGCCCAGATAATTTCACATAAGAATTATTTTAAATTTCTAAGAAATAGATCATTCTAATGCTCTAACAACTTTTCTCGGGTAAAGACAATAAGTGCTTCCAACATCTTCTTGTAAAGCCATCATAGCACCGACGCCAAAACTTGACAGTGATGGGGTAGCATGCACACACAGACCAGTTTTACTAATAAATCTAACTCAAAAATATTAAATCAAACACCGATATGTTAGTTAGAATTTTCTCTTTTGCAGCTGACATACTTTTGGATGTCTCCCTGACCGGAGGGGAAAGTCAGCCCCATTACCAAAGAAGGAAACCATTAAACCGTCTCCACAATGCCGAAGGGCACTGTGGGAAAAGTGACTTTTGAGCCTGGCCTTTGGATCAAAGTCGGTGTTCAAAGCACTGGGGGAAAGCATATTGAAGCAGCATCACAAGGTGGCCGGCCGGTAGCTGGGTCTTCCCAGTCATAGAAAAGCTGGAGACAGACATGGCTCACAAACCCAGACGTTGACTCTGTCTTCTCCAATCAAGGAGATGTTTCTTTTGTGATGGGGAATGTTCTGCTTAGGTAAATTCTTCCAAAATGATGACGTGAGCCTGTGGCACCGGTCTACTTCCGGTCTGAAATGCCAACAGGCTCCGAAGGGGGCCATTGAGGAGCCCAGCCCCGTGGAGGGAGAAGCAAAACGTGAGCTCTGAGGACGGGGAGGCATTCTTCAGAAGAATAAAGATGGGGTTTGTGAAGGGGAAGTAAAGAAAGACACAGCAGTTAGGAAGAAACCCAGTCATGACCGGTGGTCACTGACAAGGCCTACATGAGTGGGAGATTAGAGCCGAAGCCATTAAATGGTCTCTGTGGACACGTGGCTGACTGTGCTCTGTTTAATCCTCTTAGGCAAGCAGGCCCTTCTCACCAGGCCTTGGACAGAGGCTCACACCAATTCGGGCCTGAAACGCCAGCCAACTTTGGAAATGAAAGCAGGTATTCTGTGTGCGCTGGGAGCAAGTACATAAGCCGGTTTGTGAGGTGTGGAAAGCCAATTTGCTAATGGCACGCGTCTTCCATAGAACTCCAGCCGAGCAGAAAGTGATGTAGGAAAAAAATCTCCAAGATAAGTATTCAGCGAGGCTTCGCAGGAGCCACGGAAGAGTACCAGTACTGCCTACCTTCTCTCCGACGCTCCCCAGCTGACCAGGCCCCTGAGGGGAGGTAGGGCAGAAGTCACTCCAGCACGTGACCTGTGGGATTCGAGATTGAAACTGGCCTCTTGAGGAAACAGGGCCAGAAGTTAGAAGCCCCCAGAGACACTTGAAACTGGTCCTTTCCTTTCCAGAGGGATTCCTGTCTCAGCTCAGTGAGCCACAGCACGCTGCTGCTGGGTTGTCGAATGTCAGAGTAGGGCTGGAGGTCAGTCGGGGTCTGAGACAAGGCTGTCAAGTGATGGGGTCTGCGGAGATCTTCCTCCTAGTAATCGCCTGCTAACTAGCTGTAAAAAGAAGGGATAAAGGTCAGCTTTTAATTCTGTTAAGATCTCACAGGTTCTGAGATCAGTTTCTTCTCCCATGAGTGTGGGCTTATCATCCAACCTATATATACGTTTTTGTTCTAGATTTGCCACCTGAAAAGGTACCAACCACCACGCTACCCAAAAGAAAAATAATCCCTCAAATGGAGTGTTAAAGTTTTCGAGTAGCCACCTTAAGAGGTAAAAGGTTACGGACTCTGGGTGATAATGAAGTGATTGTGGGTTCATCGGCTGTAACGAATGGACCATTCTGGTGCGGGATGTCCCTAATTTCAGAACATTCCACCTCTATATTGGCCAATTCCCAAAAGTCAGGGCCTGGTGTGCGTTACCAACGTCCTTTCTTTCAGTACCGATACTGCCCGAACACCTACGTCACAAGGATGTTTCTGTCTGTGGGAGCTGGAAACTGTATCAGACCACTGTGTGATGACTTTCTTTGCACCTTATGTCCCCCTCCTGCCAACAACTTAATGGGATAAATACTCCCCAGAAGATTTTCAGCTATTACCCAAATGGCCTTTACGCTGCCATAATTTTCTTGGCTTCCCATAGCAAAAGCTCCACTGCTTTTGAACTCAGAGGGGCGACCTGTACTGAGATCTGTGACATAAAGAGTTTCCAGCCTGGAAAGTGTATTTAATTCTTTCATTCCTTCTTGAGAATGATCGGTGTCCTGGAAGAGGTCTGAGTTGCTGAGTCGCACAACTCCAGAGGCAGCTGGGTTTGGTGCCCCCTGCTCTTTCCAACACATCAGGGGAGAGACAGCCCGTTCTCCTTGAGGATCGCTCCGTGGCCAGGCTGGCGGCCAGCTTGCCAGCAGGAGCGTGTCCTGCTCTTTCTCGTGGCCATCATCTGCTCAACCCTCTACTGTGAGTTGGAGCAGGTGGCTTCCTCATGTTTAGCTTGGGCTGCAAACCTGTTAGTAAAATAAGAGGAAGCCATACCGAACTGTCACTTGACACAGATCTTGTCCGCAGCCCTTTGCACACAAACCAAGGCCAACCCTCAAGCAGAAAGCAGATGCCACGGTGGAATTCTACCCAACCGATCAGAGCTTAGCAGGTCTACACAACGTGCTGTCTTTACCACACCCTGGGGCACATTTTGTGGTTGGGTCCCCTTGGCGGTGAGGGATGGAGAGAAACTGATGTGTGCACAGGCATGAATGGGGTTGTGCGGATTATCTGTACTTCCCGGGGTGTGCGTTCTGTCAGGATTTCTTGAGCACGAACCTGAGGAGAGGGTAAAGAGTTCTACTGTGTGTTGCCTGCAGTCCATAAAAATCCACTGGCTTAGGCATCAGTTTTTGCTCACCTCCAACTAAAGAAACATTTAAAAATGGAAATCCTGAGACCTCTCTGTTGTTCTGAATCAGATGGTCATGGGGACTGAAATACCCCAGCCTTCCACTAGGGGGGAGTCTAACGCAGCTCAGGCACCAGGAGGAGGGAGCACTGAAGAGACTAAACTAGAAAGAAATTGAATGTGTGTGTGTGTGTGTGTGTGTGTGTGTGTGTGTGTGTGTGTTTCTTCTAACCGGAAACACAACTCTTTTCTATATATACTGGCTTCGATATGATTTTGTGGCTAGGTTTAATTTTGGTGCTGTCAGAGTGAATGCTACTGCTCTCTTTTCTTGTAATCTGAAAAGCTCAAAACACTTTCTCTGCAGTAATGGCTTGTTTTGTTGTTGTTGTTTGGTTTGGTTGTTTTTTTTTTGTTGTTTTTTTTTCCCTGTTTCTACTATCAAATAATACATATAATCTTCTCTTCTTTCTGGCACTGAGCGGGGCCCCATACTGAGTCAAGTGAATGGGTGGGCTCATTCCTCCTGAGCGTTGGCTAGCTCACTCTCGATTTCAAGAGAGCCCAGTGTCTGCCCGGCTCTCTGGACACTGGCTTCTCATTCAGTTTGACCAGCAATGTACAGCTAAGCCTACTCAAAGCCAAATCTACTTTGCACATGTATCGACTTCCCTGTGTTAAATATAGTTAAGAAGAAATGGGGTCATCCTTGCTTTTTGAATAACTTTTTTTTTAACTGGGTGAAAACCAGTGAGTAACATGCATCTGCTTCTAGGGCAGTGAAATGCTCTATTCTAATGGTAGGAGGTATAAAGGTGGGGAAAGAGCCTTGTTCTGGAGGCGGAAGTAGTGTTTGAATCCTTACAATGGGTCCAAGGTTCTCGGTCTAACATAACCCCTCCAGCTTCCATTTTCAACAACTGAATAGGAATAATAAGGTCCATGTCCCAGGATTTTTAGGAGGATGATAAAGGTATCCATGTGAAAAGACATAGCACTGTGACGGGCACATAGTAGGTGTTCAATCTCTTACTTCTCCCCCTTAATCAAGAAGCCTCTTTGCCATCTGATCAGTTTTAAAGACAATCTCTCCCTAATGTAATTTTCCCTCGTATTGTTTAATGGCGTATTCTCTTGATCAGTGTGAGATAAGGATGTTCTCGCACAGAGAAATGGGGAGTGGGCAAATCGATAAGAGAAAGCCATCTGTTCGGAACAGAGAGCATGATGTAGTTGTAATCTAAATGGATAAATGGATTAAAACCGATTCCCAAACCAGGTGGCCAACCGAATGCTGCCTTTGCCAGAGCCCCAACTGCATTTCTGCCCGCCTGTTTCTGGGCGCGCACCAGAGCCTGGCCCCACCCCTACAGGGGTGGCTTCGTCCTTTCTCGATTCTTTGACTTCGACCTCATTCCAAGATGACAGACATTACAGGACTTTGGTAGATGGTATTAACTTGAGGCTCCACTTCCACAGGACTAAATTATTTTGGAAGCTCGCAGGATTTGATAAACGACTCCATGAACATCGACATCCAACATTTCTCCACCCTCGGGGCCCTAGTTTACAAGCTACAAAATCCCAACAACAAGATACATTTTTTACATGTTTTTTTATTATATTATGTTAGTCACCGTACAGTACACCCCTGGTTTTTGATGTAAAGTTCGATGATTCATTAGTTGCGTATAACACCCAGTGCACCATGCAATACGTGCCCTCCTTACTACCCATCACCAGTCCATCCCATTCCCCCACCCCCCGCCCCTCTGAAGCCCTCAGTTTGTTTCTCAGAGTCCATAGTCTCTCATGGTTCATTCCCCCTTCTGATTACCCCCCCTTTCTTTATCCCTTTCTTCCCCTACCGATCTTCCTAGTTCTTATGTTCCATAGATGAGAGAAACCATATGATAATTGTCTTTCTCTGCTTGACTTATTTCACTTAGCATTATCTCCTCCAGTGCCGTCCATGTTGCAGCAAATGTTGAGAAATCGTTCTTTTTGATGGCTGAGTAATATTCCATTGTATATATGGACCACAACTTCTTAATCCAGTCATCTGTTGAAGGGCATCTCGGCTCCTTCCACGATTTAGCTATTGTGGACAATGCTGATATGAACACTGGGGTGCATATGGCCCTTCTTTTCACTACGTCTGTATCTTTGGGGTAAATACCCAGTAGTGCAATGGTTGGGTCATAGGGTAGCTCAATTTTTAACTTTTTAAGGGACCTCCACACTGTTTTCCAGAGTGGCTGTACCAACTTGCATTCCCACCAACAATGTAGGAGGGATCCCCTTTCTCCACATCCTCTCCAACAATTGTTGTTTCTTGCCTTGTCAAATTTTGTCATTCTAACTGGCATAAGGTGGTATCTCAGTGTGGTTTTGATTTGAATTTCCCTGATGACTAATGATTTTGAACATTTTTTCATGTGTCTGATAGCCATTTGTATGTCATCATTGGAAAAGTGTCCTGTTCATATCTTCTGCCCATTTTGTGATTTGTTTATTTGTTTCTCACATATTGAGTTTGAGAAGTTCTTTGCAGATCTTGGATACCAGTCTTTTATCTGTAGTATCATTTGCAAATATCTTCTCCCATTCCGTGGGCTGCCCCTTAGTTTTTTTGACTGTTTCCTTGGCTCCCAACAACAAGATACATTTAAGTTTCAGATTTATTTTGCTCTGCCTCCTTGGCTTCCCAGTTGGTACAAGACACGCATTCCAATGGAAACACATGGCTAAGCACGGTTAGATTGCTTGTAGCTTTATTACCTCAGTTCAGCTACATTTTGGATAAGTAGATTTTTTGTGGATAGGCCTGGGAACTCTGCCATTATGTATAATTTCATAGCTATGGGCTGTGGGGCCCAAGTTCTAAATGACTGGCGTACCAACTTACTTTCAGAATTTACCTTCTTCTAAATTGGGAACAGCCGTTCTTTTGTAAATGGCGGGAGCCGGAACTATGATTCAGCTAAGTAAGAGCACCTCTAAATGACAGGAGGACCCACAGGAAACATTATCTGTAAGAGAGGCTGATGTGCCTCAGGAAGACAAGCAAAGACACACTTTGGTTCTTAGATCATGAGTCAAGGTCAGAGAGCAAGGTGTCAGAATAGTGGACACTGTACTTCAGGCCAGCCACATAGATCATTGCCTGCATCTTAGAGAAAAGGAGAAGGGACAGAGAAAATATCCCCAGCTATTGCTTTCTGCACGGGAGGCAGTGCTGTAGCAAGGACAGGAGTCCTCCCAGTGAGAGGGGCAGAGCTGGTGACATCAGCAACCTCCGGGACCCCAGCCTCCATGCACCCACGTGAGGGGCCGCCACTATGAGCTGCAACAGGAAAGAGTGCAGACGTCATTCTTAGAGTCATCAGGAAAGACCAGGGAGCACAGGGCGACACTGAGAACTTCTGTAACGATGGGAAAGGATGTGAGGCGTCTGGAAATGCCAGATAAATTGTGTGAGGGTTGCTGGCGCCATAGGTTTTTACCTACAAACTGCTGTGGACTAGGAAACAATTTTACATTAAAAACAAGTGTGTAGGGGCGCCTGGGTGGCTCAGTTGTTCAAGTGCCTGCCTTCCTTCAGCTCGGATCATGATCCCAGGGTCCTGAGATCGATGCCCGCATCAGGCTCCCTGCTCAGCGGGAAGCCTGGTTCTCCCTCTCTCTCTGTCTGTCGCTCACCCTGCTTGTGCTCTCTCTCTTTCAAAATAATAAATAAAAATAAATAAAATCTTTTAAAAAAAACCAATAAGACAAAACAAAAACCAAGTGTGTATATGTATAATATATGTACGCATATGTATGTTACGTGTGTCACACATCTATGTACTGACAAATATACATATGTGTATTAATTATACACATATACACACACATATATGTATATATACAGTTGACCCTTGAACAACATGGGTTTGAGCTCCACGGGGACACTTATGTGAGGATTTTTTTGATAAACACATCCACTACTGTGAATGTATTTTCTCTTTCTTATGCTTGTCTCTCTCTTTTTTTTTGAAGATTTATTTATTTGTTTTAGAGAGTGGGGAGGAAGAGGGAGAGGGGGAGAGAAACTGAAGCAGGCTCTACACTGAGCATGGAGCCCAAGGGGGGACTTGATCTCATGACTTCAAGATCACCACCTGAGCCGAAACCAAGAGTCTGATGCTTAACTGACTAAGCCACCCAGGTGCCCCTCTTATGGTTGTCTTAATAACATTTTCTTTTCTCTAGCTTTATTGTAAGAATTCAGTGTATAAGACATATACAAAATATATGTCAATTGACTGTTAATGTTATTGGTGAGGCTTCCCGTCAAGAAAACGCTGTTGGGAGTTAAGTTTCAGGGGTGGGGGGGGCAAAAGTTACAGGTGGATTTTTGACTGCATGAGGGTCAGAGCTCCTGTCCCCCATGTTGTTCAAGGGTCAACTGTATACACATACATATACCTACTCACATATCCGTGACATGGCTGGTGGTAGCCGGACACACACATTGAGGAGCCCAGCAAATAAGAGAAGACAAGACACGTGAGATCTTCAGGAGTGAAGGAGGGGGCAGGTCCAGGCAACACAGTCCACCACAACGTGCCTTGTCCCTGGCATTCTCTCCCCACCTCCTGAGTCCTCCCTTCTTTTCCCCCCTTCCCAACTCTTGACTCCAGGTTTCCCACGGAAGCTGCCTCTTGCCTGGGCACTCTTCCGATTTTGCGTCTCTCATTGCTTACACTGGTATCTGACTCAGTCTCTGAGTCTGTCTGTCGTCTCAAGCAGAAGTTCCTAAAGCATTTCCACAAAATACAGTTCTGAGCATGTGGTGCCAACTGCGTGTATGCAAACTGTTCATAAAGACCAGAGGGTGTGCCTACAGCCCAGGGCCCACGTTTGCGCCTGTGTGCAGGAAGTGGCCAGCAAATATTTGTCGCATGAACAGATGGCCAAGTTTGGGGAACTCAACTTCAATCTAAAAATAGATGTCTTTGATTTCAGAACGTTAGCCCTGAAAAGTTAAAAAGCATTGAGAACGAGCCTTGACCTCAATCTCATGCCTTATATAACAATTAACACCACAGGAAATCAGGGATTTGAATGGAAAACTGGAACCATATAGTACATTTAAACAGATTTCAATGTCAGGGTAAAACCATAAAACTTTCAGAACACATTGGATGAAATCTTCAGGACCGAGGGCTAGGTGAAAGGTTATTAGACGTGATACCAGAAGCATCATCTATAAAATGAAAAGTACATTGGATCTCTTCAAAATGAAAAGACTCTGGACTATGAAAGATCCAGTTAAGAGAAAGAAAAGACAACCTACAGCCTGGGAGAAGCTATTTGCAAAGCACATACCTGATAAAGGACTGGGCCCAGAATACATAAAGAACTCTGAAACTCAACAGTCATATAACCCCAAAAATCCAATCATAAAATGAGCCAAAGACATGAACAGACGTATCACCAAAGCGGAGGTACAGGTGAGTAATAAGCACACGAAAAATACGTTCAACCTCATTCATTCGCCAGAAGGGAATTGCTAATGCAAGTTACAATGAGATGTCACCGCATAGCTACCAGGGGAGCTAAAAAGAAAAACAAAAGCGTCGGAGAAAGTGCAGAGAAACTGGATCTCTCATGCTTCCCTTGTGAGCCTATAAAATGGTACACTGGCCATTTCTTTTATAATTAATCACGCAACTGCCATACAACCAAGCAATTACAGTTGGGGGCATTTATCTTGGAGAAATGGAAATTTCTGTGTGTGCAAACACCTGTACACAAAGGTTCATAGCTTCTGTATTCCCAGCCCCAAACTGGGAACAACCCGAATATTTTTTACTGGGCGAATGGCTAAACAAGCTATGGCACATCGCTCCCGTGGAATATTAATGACTCAGCAATGTAAGGGGATAGACTATCGCTACGCACAACGACCCAGACCCAACTTAAGAGGATCGTGCTGAGTGAAAAAAGTCTATCTCGAAAGGTGACATGCTGTTGTGATTCTACTTATATAACATTATTGAAATGACAAAATTACAAAGATGAAGAGCAGATCAGAGGTTGCCAGAGGAAAGATGGGGAGGGGTATGAATACAAAGGGGAATCCTGTTGGGGTGAGGGAATGGTTTTGTATCTTGATTGTGGTCGCGGTTACACGAATCTGTACTTGCGATAAAATTGCCTGGAACTAGATACACACAAATAAATGCATGTAAAAAAGGCAGAAAAGTGAATTATAGTCCGGTAATAACAGTGTCCCAATGTCGGTTTCCTGGTTCACATTGTACTCCAGCCATATAAATGTATTTATGAGGGAAATGGGGTGAAGGATACATGGTGCTATTTGTACTATTTTGAAACTTCCTGTAAGTCTGTAGTTCTTTCAAATAGAAAGTTTTTTAAAAAAGGATTTCAAATGTCCAAGGCAGGGTTTTAACCGTGAGACTCTTTGTTCCTGGGGCATTGGGTAGGATTAGTGTTCTACGGAGCACGTACTGGGAGATGCATGTCACAGAAACGGGCTTCTGAAGCAACTATCATTGTCCTCATTGTTCCCCCAGGGAGAGTGAATGAGAGAAAGAGAGAGAGAACAGACCTGCCAGTCTTCACCTCCATCAGCAGCCAAGCTCGCCCAAAGTCCTGTCTTACAGAGTTGGTTTCGTTCGAGAGAGCTTTCTAGAAAAGCTGTGTTTTGATTCATTTCTAGTGTGTGTGTGGGTGTGTGTGTGTGTGTGTGAGAGAGAGCGCGCGCGTTGGCTCAGCCTACTCTATCAAGCTTCTGCCCCAATGCGTGTCAGTCTTTGACAAGCGCTATGCCTCATTCTCAGAACCTGATGGAATGTGACACAGGTGGCAGGTCAGGATGGTGACAGCCAAGAGTAAGGAGGAAATGGATTCATTGTTGTAATAACTGCCTCCTCTCCGAAGGTATTCTGACATGAACAGCAACCATGAACGGATCTGGGAGAAAGAAGTCATTGTTTCTGGGGCTACGGGTCTGCAGTGTAGACACACGGGGGTTGATGTCTTTATCTCAGTTGATGCACAGCCTAGAGCAATGGTTCTGAAACCTCTGTGGCTGGAACAATCACCGGAAGGGCGGGTTACTGCTCTGTCACATCAGATTTTGAGGGGAGGGACCTCACCAGCTGATACTGATGTGGGAGATTCTGGGACCAACTTGCTTCTACAGTATCGCTTCTTAAAAAATCAATTTAGTTGACAGCCTTGGTACTTTCAATTCATAGAACGTGAAGTATTTAATAACGTTTACCCACTCAAACTAGCACATATATTTGCCACATGCTTTTTTTTTTTTTAAGATTTATTTATTTTTGAGAGAGCGGGGGTGGGGGGAGGGGCAGAGAGAGGAGAGAGAGAGTCTTAAGCAGACTCCTGCCGAGCACCGAGCCGTACTTGCGGCTCAATCCCACGACCCTGAGATCTTGACCTGAGCTAAAACCAAGAATCTGGCGGTTAACTGACTGAGCCACCCAGGAGTCCCTACCACATGCTTTTTAAAAATTTCCTTGCAGATCATTCAGAAACAGACCAATATCAGTGTGTGTGTGTATAGAAAAATAAAGCATGATTATCACTCCCAACCTGATGGGATTTCATCAGCATTTGTAATATTCCCAGAGTTCTGGGAAATAGATTTTTGCTCTGTTTTGTTAGCTTTGCTTAATCATGGTCAAGTTTGAACATTACCTTTATGAGCTCTGCAAAAGTCTTTGTGAGAGCTCTTGAATGCTATTTTTTTAATTGAGCAAAAAGAAATCCTAACAAATGAGTCTGGTCCACTTGGTAACTGTTTGCTATCGGATATTCCGTCTTATCTTTAGAAGCCCCGCTGGAACCTTAAGGGAAGAACAGCAGAGCTTTATGAAACCAGAACAAAGGCTCACTTAGTCATTCAAGGTAATATAACAGAAATGTCCCAGTCATGTACACTCCTGGACCTGCAGGATGCCTTGGTGAGTTTCCTTCACCAGACAATGGCGATCAATTTCACCCTTGCGTTTCCCAAGGTGATTACAAGCAATGCAGCAGAATCTAACAGAAGTCAGCCTTTCCAACCGTCCTTCCCGACAAGGTTTCTGAGTGTCTCTGGGTCCTGTGATTTTGCTGTGTTGATCCAGATTAGTGATCTCCAAAATGAGGTGTCCAGTATTGATCCGCTGGGGTGCAGAAGAAAATGTTAGAATTATATTTAGTTTTGGGGCACCTGGGTAGCGCAGTCGTTAAGCGTCTGCCTTCGGCTCAGGGCGTGATCCTGGCGTTTCGGGATCGAGTCCCACATCCGGCTCCTCGGCTGGGAGCCTGCTTCTTCCTCTCCCTCTCTCCCTGCTGTGTTCCCTCTCTCGCTGGCTGTCTCTCTGTCACATAAATAAATAAAATCTTTAAAAAAAAAAGAATTATATTTAGTTTTATCTAAAAAATAAAGACGATTAACCTAATACTGATACACATGTTGGAATTGGTACCCTCACTTAGTCTGTCTGTCTCAGACCCAGTCATAGAACTCCTGCAGTATCCCCAATATCTTCAAAAAAACAGCGGAGACCCTTTGCTCAAGGAGGCTGATGACGGCCTTCAGGTCACAGAGATACTGCAGCAGACACGCTCCTGACTACGTGGGTTTATGGATCATGTTATCTAGACTGAACTAAACTAAGCCTCACAAAATGAATAAGTGGCTTAAAATGACTCTTCCAAGGGAAGTGCCCATGTTTTTACCGCAGAAAATTCACCTAGAAAATGTCCAAACAACTTAAATTGTTGCTTGAAGAGAATAATCATGCAAGCACAAGAGAATATCGAGACCACAGAAGACCTGACCTTTTTCCCGCTCCCCAAGTTAGTTCTTCATCTGCCTGCATCATGGGGTATTTTACTTTATTTTATTTTTATTTTTTATTTTTTTGAGAGAGAGAGAGAGCGCGAGAGAGCACGAGCGCCCGCACATGCAAACGAGCATGCATCCAAGCGGGGGTGGGGGAGGGGCAGAAGGAGCCACAGAGAACCTTAAGCAGGCTCCATACCCAGCACAGAGCCCCACTTGGGGCTCAATCTCACGACCCCGAGATCATGACCTGAGCCAAAATCAAAGTCAGACACTTAACCTGCTGAGTCACCCATGTGCCCGAATCATGGGGTATTTTAAAAATCAGAGATGACATATTAGATTTGAAAAGACATCGGCCAATCTGTTGGGAAGTGTTTTATGAAGAGATGCATGTTATGAAAAGAACAATTCGAAAGGGGGTATTTGGAAACATTTCCATGTTTACGTGATTTTGTTTTTACCTGAAAAAAATCTGTGCGTCACCCATAAAAACTCATGTATCAGTACACTTGGAGAAGCTATCAAAAATCTGTTGCAAATTCTTCCAGAGTTTTAGTGGATTTTGAACCTATTTGTTAAAAGTACAAAAATGAAATAACTTGTGATGATTTAGGAAGAGCCACTGACTGATGTCAGAGAAGATAAAATTTACTAGCAGAATTTAAACAAAAACCTTCGCGTAATCAGTGGAGTGGAATGACAATGAGCAACTAGAGAGGCATTGCTTCCATCTGGTTCTGTGCGTCTTTGTGAGGGAACTTTACAGCTGCAACAAGCAATAAAGCCAAGTATCGAAATGAGAGAGAGAGAGAACTGTAGCGATAACCTGAATTAGAATCGGTGTATCGCAAGGACTAAACCGAAATATTCTAAAATGATAAAATAAATTCAATCCTACCATTCTCATTAAAAATTATTATTAATAAGTTTCATAGTGAGGGCACAGGTTTATTAACTTGTCAATAAATATATATACTTCAATATAGAGAGAGAGAGGGATTACGAAAATGACTTTTGTCTCAAACTTTTAAATTTCGATATACATTTTATAATGGATAAAACATGCATATCAATAGTATCTAAATATTTTAAAACTTTCCCCCTCTCTCTCTAGTTATCCATTTTTGTGCATGGGATAAGCAGTCCAAAGTTTGAAGACCACTGATGTAAATAGGAGAGGCTAAATTAATCGACATGATAATAAGGTCAGCCCGACAGCAAGAGGCTAGGACAGGGATCCACAGGGCTGAGTTGCTGGAAGGGCGGGGGCAGACTGGCCTTGGTCTTTGTCAGTTTGTCCATCTGCCGTGCTGTGTAGGGGAGATGGTGAAGGGAAGGAAAGTACCCATGTGAGGAGGACTGGGGAACGTGTGACCACAGGACAATCAGTGCTTTGCACTTGCCAGTTGGAAGCCTTTAGAAGAGACTTAAACAAATGTCTGAATGACTTTTGCGTGCTTTTAGGATAACTGACTCGTAATTCTGTGGGAGGTCACACTGAGCTAAGACTGTCATCATGAGACCCGGCTGCCTCCGGGTGATAGAGGCACCATTGCCCATGTCTTTGCCACAGAAAACTCTGATCCAAAAAACCCAAAGAGTCAAAGAGTGTGGCTCACCAGACTGATCACAGGAAAAAACTTATCAGCCTAAAAATTGCCAACTCAGTGAATATGTATAAATACAGAAACACAAATGTATAAATAAAAAATTTTTAATTTGCTGAACATCAAAATCTTTTGCGAAAGAAATGATAGGGTCAAAGGTGCATAGAGTCAAATTATGAGACGTAAAGGGCAAAAACATCCACACTCAGAATGCAGTTGGAGTTGGAGATTTGGAAATGGGCCAGCAGAAGGGAATCTGTGGCTCCCCTGAAAGCAAATGTGCTATGTAAATGGAAAAGTGTGGGCTGCCTATAGCCCTGTCCCCTCACTGAGGTCCCCAGAATGCACCAGACCTCTTCCAACAACTGGGACTACGTGAGTGGAGTGGCCACATCCAGCTTCCTGAGGAAGTCAGTGTGGACCTGTCCCTTATCACCCCGGAGACATACAAACTTTTAGAAATGGTAGCGGTGTGCATGGAGTTCTCAAGGGAGACGGAAGGTGAACAGAAACGGACGCCCAAAGTGGAGCATGTGATAAGAGATGCTTTAAGGTGATAGAATTGGGATATCAAGATTCTTAAGTCTTTGGAGAAGTTCCCAAGGAATCAGGAGTAGAGAAAGACCTTACAAATTATGTAAAAATCTACATGTGCCCATGCGGAATGTATATGAGCCAGGATAGAAATCAAAATATTAAGAAACGTTTCAGGGGTGCCTGGTTGGTTCAGTCGGTTCAGTGTCTGACTCTTGACTTCTGAGATCGGCTCAGGTCACGATCTCAGGGTCGTGAGATGGATCCCCACATCAGGCTCTGCGCTGGGCGTGGAGCCTGCTTAAGATGCTCTCTCTCTCTCTTTGTCCCTCCGCCCCTCCCCTGCTTGTGCTATATCTCAAAGAAAAAAAAAAAGAGAGAATGAAAATGATAAGAAAGAAAGAAAGAGAAAGAAAGAAAGAAAGAAAGAAAGAAAGAAAGAAAGAAAGAAAGAAAAAGAAAGAACCCACCGTACATTTCTAATTGAAAACGTTTTGAAAATAAAACCACACCTTCAGGTATCACAGCTTCTATGACTCTTTGCAAAACAATTCACTGCGCTGGGTGCTTTCTTTCCGTTGGACCGTTGCCTTCATCAGCTCGGGTCGCCACAAGAAAGGGCCACAAAGTGGGTGGCCTCAACGACAGAGTTTTTTTTCTCACCGTGCAGGTAGCTAGAAGTCTGAGATCGAGGTGTGGATAGAGTTGGTTCCTGTTGAGTGCTGGGAGGTATTAAAAAACAAAATTCAACGGAGTAAATGTTACAGATCATCTTGGCTCGATTCAGCAGTTCATGAATCAGGCAGCATCCAGTCTGGCAGAGAGAAAGGAGCTCCGAGCAGCTGTACCAAAGGAAAGACTTTCATCGGCAGAAGGGAGCGGGATCAAGGAAGTTATACTGGGACGAAAAGCAGGCTGGTTATTGCAAAGGTTACTTTCCTTTAGGGGAAGACAAGAGTCTATCAGGCAAATCACCTACCAAATGCTCATTAAGCCATTCCTGATTGACTGATTTAAGATTCCATTTCTGGAGAGCCAAAGCTATAATAACGTTAAGTCTTGGTTTGGTGATGTGGGGTTTAACATAAACACCTCCATTTGGGGCCCGTTGTCCTGTGTTTAACAGGGAAGGATCTGTTTCATGTTTCTCTCCTAGCTTCTGACAGTTTCCTGGCTGTCTTTAGTGCTCCTGGCAGATGGCATTCTACCTGTGTCTTCACATCATCTTCCCTCTGTACATGTCTGTTTCTGTGCCCAAATGTCCCCTTTGTATAAGGGACACCAGTCATATTGGATTAGGGGCTTATTCCAGGGTGACCCTTTCTTAACTAGTTACATTTGTAATGACCTTATGTCCAAATAAAGTCATATTCTGAGATACTGGGCGTTAGGATTTCAGTATATGAATTGGGGGTGGAGACACAGTTCAATCCATGCCAACCATGACTATATACAAAGAACGTGGCTTTGGTCAAGGGCTGGGACTTGCAAGGATTGCAGTTCTGCCTCACTATCAGGGAGTCACATCGGCCCTTAATTGCCCCGTATGCAAGCTCCATCCTGTGCTCAGTGTGACACTCCGCGGGAGAAACTGACCAGAAATATTTTGAGGCAAGAAGCAGTTATATAATTTACATTCCTGTCCCCGTCCCTAGCCATGCCTTCCCACGGCTGGTTTCTCCTTTTCATATGTGATACCCTTTGCTCTTCTAAAACTACAGATAAAAGATTTCAGGCCAGGCAACATTTCAGAGTTTATCTGTACCATCTGCGAAGTATCTTCCCAAGTGAATAGTGAAAGGAAGCGCTTTAAAGTTCTGATTTTAATAAGATTTTCATTCTGAACATTCCAAAAGTGGGATTAAAAAAAAAAAAATTCTTGCCCTTTACTCGCTATCATTTTCAATATGAATAAAGAAGTTGTCCTTACCTCAGGGCAGGATGTGTTCCTTCGGAATAGAGTGTCTAGAAATATAACACTTAGGCAGCGGTAAATCCTTAGTGTGGGTGATAAACAGAAAGTATTCTGTTGCATTTCATGACCTGTGAGGATGAAAATCTTTCACAGTCATCAGGTATTGCTTTTGGTATTCATGTGACTGAGTAGCGGTTTGAATAATGAGGGAGGCCCTGGAAACAGCCAGCGAGCTCCAGGAGCGGCGGAAGTGACTCAGCTTCCATATGTAATTTCCAGCTAGAAATTACAAGTTGAAATCGTGAAGTGAACTGAGATTTCCGAACTCAAAAAAGTCTTCCTGAAATAGTAAAATAACGCAATCTGAACCTAATACTGAGCAAGCAGAATGAAAAGGCTCTGGATTAGTGGAAGATACTTTAAAAATATGTTTATGTCTAAAACTTGGAAGGACTCTCTAGAGAGAGAGGGTGAATAACGGTCACAGAGTGTGACCTTTATCAAAGATAAACGCCATTCTGGAAATGTCTGACCAAAGACCAAACATTTGACAGTCATCACATCTGTAGTAAACAAGAGGACCTTCCAGGCCTCTCCCAACCTTGTAATTCTATTTGTCTCTAAACTCTGGCTGGTGACAACATTCAAAGCCCCAAAGACGGCAGAGTAAAGTGAGTGGGCCACAAATCCAAAGCCTTTACCTTTTCTAGCTCGGCACTGAAGTATTACGTTCTGGACGTGAAAGACAAAGGGGGGGCGTGGGGAGTTGGCATTCAAAAAGATGTCGCATATACTGAATGGGATGAACTGTTTATCACTTCCACAAGAAAAGTAGGATGGGCCACCCCAGAGACAAACTCTTAGGTCCATCTTCTGGAGGATGAAAGGAGTCAAAGCATATTTTCAAAACCTATTTAAGTATTAGGAATTAAAGAAACTTGGGGCGCCTGGGTGGCACAATGGTTGAGCGTCTGCCTTCGGCTCAGGGCGTGATCCTAGCGTTATGGGATCGAGCCCCACATCGGGCTTTTCCGCTGGGAGCCTGCTTCTTCCTCTCCCACTCCCCCTGCTTGTGTTCCCTCTCTCGCTGGCTGTCTCTATCTCTGTCGAATGAATAAATAAATCAAATCTTTAAAAAAAAAAAAAAAGGAATTAAAGAAACTCCATTAGTTTCAGAATTAAATCAAGTATAAGCAACTGTATGGTTCCTACAATAAGAGGCAGATTTTGTCTCTACTCCCAAGATAAGTCAACAGAGGGACAGAAGATCCCTTGTTCAGTGTGCCCTTTGAAATCAAGAGGGAAGGTGGCAGGTGTTAATGATCTCCCTTCCAATGCCTGGACTAGTCTATGGATAAGCCAACCACTTCCAAAAAAAAAAGGTAAAATACACATATATGAAATATACATAACATAAAATTTACCCATAAAATTTTGACCATTTTTAAGTGTCCCATTCAGTGGCATTAAATACCTTCAACAATATTGCACTCCCAAATCTTGTCATCATCCCAAACGGAAGCTGTCCACTTTCTCTTTCATCCAAAAGAAATACAGGTGCAAAGTGTCTTACTCTCTCCTCTCTGACTCCAAGCATTACTTCACTCCTGGGGTGTCTTCTACCAAGAGACAATGTGTGAAGAACAGGTAGTGAGCATCAGAACCACACAACTCTCTTAGCTCAGGTTCCATGACCTATGTGGGGTCAGGGCCCAGGCTGTTCCTTGCTGACAGGGAGAACACACTCAGACCCGCCGCCAGCGTTTTTTCAGGAACACTGCCTCCTCCACATGGCTTGCCCGGCCTATGTTGAAATGAACTCGATTAATTTTAACGATGTCATAAATGAGATCATTGGAAAATGAAATGAACCAGTCTGCTTTTACTCGGAAGGGTTAATGACAATGGACACACGATAAACTAAGAGCGTTAAGGCTGAACAATTATGCCTTCCTCTTGGGCATCTGTCTGGATTGCACGTTTAGAACGCCAGCGGCCTTGTTTCTGTAGGAGGCAGCAGTAAGTCTCTGAAATTAGAGTGGACAGAGCAGGAGGGCCGGAGCATCTGGCTTCCCTCTACCCTCCAGCTTTTCCATCCCCAAAGCGGTGGGAACGACAACATTGCTCCTGCCTCTGGGGTGCGGCAGGGATTATGGGCAATGCAACCTCTTTTCAGTTCTCCTTCTAGAATTCTCAAGCAGCTCTGACAAGATACCAGTTCTATCTACATCACCACCGTCCGGGATCAGCGCACCTTCAGGTACTCAAGACCATCGGATGAACGCTTGCGTATTTTTTCCCTTTGGTGGCTCCCCTGCTATGATGATATCCTAGGTCCATTTCATTCATCTCTGGAGGATAAACTGAGTTGCTGATACTTGTGAGTTGTAGCCCTTGTTGCTGATGGGGAAACTGAGGCTTGATGCGTGACATGGCTAACTCTAAAATAACCAGCTAGCTAAAACCCCAAATCCTACGTCTTGGCCAGTCTAGAGGTGCTCTCTCTCCCATAGGGAGAACATCAGAAGACCCAAGCTTGAGACTGACAATGGTGAGAATCAATAGAGGCAGTACGCAGGGAGCTTGAGACCATGGAACCAGAAACAGAATACTCTGAATAATAGAATTTCAGAATTAGAAACAACCTTAAGGATTTTTGGGGACTAGTGAGCCTCAAACAATTTGTCCTGGCTAAAATGTAGATCCTTTTGCTCTTCCCTAATCTGTTCATTCAGAATTTCTTGAAGGTAGAATCCAGAAATCTGTACTTTTTTTTTAACAGCTTAGCAGATTATTCTGGTGCTGTACCAGGTCTGGGGAACAGCGACCACATTGATCAAACCTCCCGCACGAGATGTGTATGAGAATCCTATGGGACAACCCCCTCTTTGTTCTGAGCTTGCACTCCTGTAAGTGCAGACTGAGATGGCATTAGCATTTTTCATGGCAAATTGTAGTGGGGAATCATCACTGAGTTTGAAGTCAGCAAATATTCTCAAGTCCTTTACTCATGAACCACTGTCATATTTATTCTAGAAACTCGAAAAGCACAACACAGGGATGAGACTTAACAAACTGGCAGCGTAATGTGAGCCTTGTTAGTTTGTTCTGCCCTCTTTTCTCATGTCCATCTTTCCTTGTGAAAATCAGTGGTGTTTCCTTCTCATCATGGGTATCAAATTGTAACACAAATAGAAAGTAAGCCTCATCCTATAGCATGGTTCATACATCGATTCAATTCAAAGGATATTTAATGAGCAAATAATTCAGCAAATTATTTAAATGCCAGGTACTTAGTGTATAAGTATACAACTGAAACACAAGGTAGCATTGAAATTCACCACAAGAGAGGTACCAAGTGTTATGAACGCTCAAAGAAGGCATGCTCTTGAGGCTGGACTAAGGATAAAGAAGGGCCTTTGTAGGAGAGATTCCATTTGAGCTGGAGTTTAAAATACCATCAGCATAGATGGGCTAAAGAACACATTTCATATATGGAAAAACTTGTAAATCAAGTAATGAATGTAAGAAGTAGGTGTGCTGCGAGTGGGGGTGGTCAGAGCACACTGATTTGTAAGGTAAAAAAAAAAAAGCTGGTTAAGGCTAGCGCATGGAGGACCTTCTAGTTAAAGAATTTAGATTTCATTTTCCAGAACTGGAGAGTCTTGAAAGGTCCTGGAGCAGAGGAGTAGCCACGTGGGACAGGCTGAAGCTAGGGGAGATTGGAGTCAGGGGTTCCTGTTGAGAGGTAAGAGGTAATAAAATATTTACAAAAAATCCAAACAGCTGGAAACAACCTATATTGTTTCTGATGGCTGCTTAACAAATCACCACAAATCTCATGGCTTAAAACCACAGCTTTTATACTCTTGCATTTCTGGCGGTCAGAAATAAAAAATCTGAGGCACCCGGGTGGCTCAGTTGGTTGAGCACCTGACTTGATTTCAGCACAGGTCATGATCTCAGGGGATCCAGCCCTACATCACGTTCCATGCTCAGCACAGAGTCTGCTTGGAATTCTCTCTCTTCCTCTCCCTCTCCTCCTCCTCCTCTTCTTCTCTCTCTCTCTCTGAAATAAATAAATAAATAAATAAATAAATAAATAAATAAATAAATAAATCTTTTTTAAAAAGTCCAAAATCTGTTCCACTGGACCAAAATCAAGGTGGTTCTAGGGGACAATTAGTTTCCTTGTCTTTTCTAGCTCCTAGAGCGGCATTCCTTGGATTCCTTGGCTCTTGGCCCCTTCTGAAACAAGCATGTTACTTTTGTAATTAAAATAAAGAGGAGAGAAGCCAAGAGGGACAGAAGTAAGGCAGTGAAGATGAAAGGGAGGGACTGCTGTGAGCTGAATTGCAGGGGTCGAGTCTCCAAGATGAGCCAACCAGTTAGATATCAGGAGTGATGGTGAATGAAAGAGCACTCCCAGGCTTGCAGCCTGGGTGATAGAGAATGACCAGGTTGCCAGCAGCCATCTGGGCAGGAGAAGCTAGTTTGGGGAAGGTGAGATTTCTTTTAGATAGGTATATCCTTCTAGGCAAGCCCCCTAGTACTTGGCTTTTATGCTGTGTGACATGAAACTTCCAGAATTTCCATCTAATCAGTCACTAGGGGGAAATTTTCTTTTAAAGAACCAAGATCCTTCAGCGGTTCTGAATTTCCACTTCAAAGACTCCTCTGTTTCAGCATTCACAGAGCCCTAAGCTTGGAGCCTGGCTCTAATGAGATGTGGCAGTGCCTTTGCTCTGGCTGCTCATCAGCCATGGCAGCACTGAGCTAGATCGCCTGGGAAGTTCTGTTGGAGTTCTACTCAGAGTTGAAGGGAGGAAGGAATGGTTGGCAGTGGTCTACTGGGACTAGACGCAGTATTTTTCCTACTGCCAGATGAACGGCTTCTACTCTGTCCCTCTCTAGTCCCAGGCCAGGCTGGAACCTCCTGCCCCACCTCCTATGGTTTCTCCTGCAGCAACAATAGTGGAGGAAGCAAGTGATTGGTATGGTTCAGAACACGTCCCCCTAAAATGTGCCACTTTGGCAAGTGGACTATTCTGAGCTGAAGGCAGTCAAGATCCAACAGATTCAAGAAAAAATTTACCTCTCTTTCAACTACCTAACAAATGTAGAGTCCCAGTCCAGGAAGAGAACTATCACCAGAGATAACTACAAAGAATGTGAGCTAGGTGTGGTAAGTTTGGGTCAAATTCCTCTCTGTGTCTCATTGTCTGTGTGGCATGGCAAATATTTGTTTACCGAACGTGTGCTCTTCTCATCTTCCTGTGAATTCTCTTCCTCCTCTTTGCTTTGAAGTCCCAGACCCCTACCCATTTCTCCTTAGCTCAGAATGGCATGTAAGCATCAATTACCTGACTGCCTCTGGGTCTCATTTTCTTAGGGAACCCCCATATGAATGTAATTCAATTTGTTTTTCTCCTGTTAATCTATCATATGTTAATTTGATTATCAGACCAGCCAAAGAACTAAGAAGGGTAGAGGAGAATTTTTTTCCTCCCCTCTAGAGTCAAAACAGGCTGGAGAGAGGCCCAGGAGGGGAGTGAGAGCAGAGGGTAGGGAGCCTGTATGGGCAGAGTGCCCATTTCTGATCTCAGTCGAAAATATTTTTGCAAAAAAAGTCCTAGACTGAAAAGCAAGAGACCAGATCCTTCCACAGTTATTAGCTCTGCACAAGTAACCTGCGAAAGGCCTTTCTTTCTCTGGACCTCCATTGGATTGGATTCTCCACACTCCCTCTAAGTCCAGTATTCTGGCTGATGAGTGGAGTTCCTCTGGAGATTAAAAGATAAACATTTATGGTCTCTTCTCAAAGTGTACTTTGGTTTGCAGGTATATAGTAGACTGAAGAATGGCCTCTAACTAACCCTGGAACCTATAGAAAAAGGCTTTTTGCACATGTAATTAAGGATCTTGAGAAGGGTGAAGGAGATTACCACGGATTATCCAGGTGGACCCTAAGTGCTGTCCTAAATGTCTTTCTTCACAAGAGAGAAACAGAGGGAAATTTCATGCACACCACACGTGCCCACACACACAGGAGAAGGTGGTGTGAAGATGAAGTAGGGAGGGGTTCACACATGTTGGCCCTGAAATTAGAGTGATGCGGCCACAAGCCAAAGAATGCTACTAGAAGCTGGAAGAGACCAAGAACAACGATTTTGTTTTTTCAGCCAGTGATACTGATTTCAGACTTCTGGCCTCCAGAACTGTGAAAGGACAGATGTCTGGTGTTTTAAACCTCCACGTTTGTGGTGATTTGTTACAGTGGCCACAGGAAACCAGTCTAAGGTCAAGGCCACGTTGAGCCTGTGTGTCCTAGAGAAGCACTCACTATGACCTTGGTAAGTCCTGACTCACCCTGCACGTTGCCAGGCTAGCCATGGGTGGGACTCCTCTAATGAAAGGTTTCTCCTCCTGCCCACCATCATAGAAAAAACAATGAGAAAAGAATCAAAAGACCAGCATGGTTTTGAAGTCACTCCATTTATCTGAACGACGGTTTCCCCGATCTGATGAGAGAAGGAACCAAATTTCATTTCTCTTTGTCCCTACGTGGCTAGAATAGTGCTAGGCACATCCATGGCTCACACTCAGTGTTTGCTGAAGGAATAACATGGTAATAATTATTTTCTTCCCTGCTCACTTCATAGGGCTGTTTACTGAGGGGCCGTAAACGTATTTTGAAAGTTGCCATGCGGTAAACAGAAGTTAGGTATCATTAGCTCAGAGATGATGTCTCTCTGAACTACATTACTTGGAATGAGCAAGTTACAGTTGGGACCAGGCTGGCCAGAAGCCCCATTTCCTACACACAACCAGAGAGAAAAAAAAAAGTTGCTCGGGGCCTAGGCAGAATTGGAACCCAGAGGCTGTTTCTGTGAAGGCAAGGAGAACGTCTTTTTCATGAGCTGAGCAGTAGTGGAGTCTGCATTTGCATCTGCCAAATTGCTCTAATCCCTGTAGATGGTGGGAATGGGAAGACAAGAATCTGAGGAACTGTGTCTATAGGACAGGCCAAGTTCGGAAGGATGTGGGTACATGCGCTACGGTATGAAATAGATCTGGTCTTCGTCCCAGGTTCCTAGCACAGAGCTTTAAAAATCTTTGGAATTTTTTGAGTGATAGGAGTGCATTTTGTTACTTACAAGGAGCTCCTTTTGCACATATCTGACTTTATGCTCATGGGGTGATGGGGGGTGCTTAAGTAGTTTTAAGAAGGGGCTGACCATAGCAGAGAGACCAAGCGTATAATTAGAGGGTTGGGACATTCAGCCCTACCCCCAATCACCAGGGAGGGGAGAGGGCCTGGAGATTGAGTTCAATCACGTGGTCAATGATTTCATCGATCGTGCCTATGTCATGAAACCCCAGTAAAATCTGCGCACCAAAGCTCAGGGAGTCTGCCTGGTTAGTGAACATATTGCTGTACTGGGAGAGAGGTGCACCCTGCTTCCACGGGTCCGGGAGCTCCTGCTCCGGGGGCACCTTCAGACCCCACCCTGGGTCTCTCTTCCATGGGCCATTCATTTGTATCCTTTATGAGGAAACAGTGATTCGAAGTATAGCACTTTCCTGGGTTCTGTGAGGTGGTCTAGTGAATTAACAATCCATATCTATCTATCTATCTATCTATCTATCTATCTATAGATAGATAGATAGATAGATAATCCATTTCTCAGTTGTCCAGTTTGTTGGCATGTAATTTTTCAGGATATTCTCTTACAATTCTTTGTATTTCTGTGATGTCAGTTCTTATTTCTCTTTCATTTCTGTTTTTATTTGAGTCCTCTCTCCTTCCCTCTCTCTGTACCTTTTTAAAAGATTTTTTAATTAATTAATTAATTAATTAATTAATTAATGTATTTATTTATTTGCCTGGGGGGTGGGGAGAGCATGAGCCGAAGGAGAGGGACAAGCAGACTCCCCATTGAGCGTGGAGCCTGAAGCAGGGCTTGATCCCACAACTCCAAGATCAGGACCTGAGCCGAAACCGAGAGTTGGCCACGCAACTGACTGAGCCACCCAGGCAACCCTCTCTCTCTCTCTCTTTTGATGAGTCTGGCTGAAGATTTATCAATTTTGTTGATCTTTTTAAAGAATTGGGAACTTTGTCTTTTAACTTGTGAGACCTGATGCTAATTCCAGGTCGTTCGTATCAGAATTAAATTGGGTGGGGGAGGGGGACATAGAGTTGGTGTCAGAATCAGTGTCAGAACTTAGTTCAGTAGCCACCTCTTTGGGCTTCTCCGTGTGAAAGTCAGTGGCAGAGGAAACAGCCATTGCACGTGTTCGGCCAGGCAGAAAGCAATATGGCAGTGCAGCCACGCACGGGGACTTCAGCCCTGCAGGTTCGACTACCACTTCTGCCACTCACCTTGAGCAACACTTCAACCAACGTCCCTGGGACCCTCACCTACAACCTGAGACAACCTGGCTACACTTCAGAGTCACCTGAGAAGATTTAAAAATGCAGTCTCCCAGCCCTACTCTTCAGAATCAGAATCTGACGAGTGGGAGGAGGGGATCAGTGTTCGTTAAAAGCTCCCCTAAGTGATCCTGTTGCAATGAGGGAGGAAGGAAGGAAGGAAAGAATGGCCGGGACCTCATTACAAATCTACTGAATTCGACTTTTCTGTAGAGGGATCTAGAAAACAGTATTTTTAAGAAGTGCTCCATGTGATTCTTAGCATCACAGGTGCTTTGGGCATAAGACCTAGAGCAGGGGTCCCAAGAGTGGGATCCCAGGATCAGATGACCTGCATCGTTCCTGACTTTGACATACTCCGTTTGAATACCTTTGACCTAAAGGGTCTCTAAGTCCAGCCAGCACTAACAATTTCGGTCTAAATTTTGCATGGGCAGTGGTATTCCAGATTTCCTATGGACTCAATAATAAATAAGACCCGAAGGTCAATCCTGAGACCTCGTTCTCATGGAGACTGACTGGGCATGCGGGCCCCACGCCAAAAGTCAGGATGGGGTCCCCTTCCACTACTAATTGCAAAAGAAGCAATTTTCCAGAGTCTACGGTCTTCATGGGACCTCCTCGTTTGCAGACAATGCTTGGGCACTATTTTCTCCTCTAGACAGGTAAGAATATTTGCAGGCTTATCTGATTTAAGTCTTGGAGGCTCTTTAAAGCCCATAAACTCATGTTACTGAATGGAATAGAGCATCTCATCTAATCCCATCTTACCAGTCAAGAAATGCAGCGACCCGGAGCTGATCAGTAACCTTTCCAATAACAGAGATAGTAACACAGTCGTTTGTGAAAAAGCTGGACTCAGACCTTCAGACTCATTTCACTGCCCCATATGCTCCAGCTTGGAAGTCACAGGCGCCTGGACTTCTAAACCCCAAGACTGCAACCTCAGTATAGCCTCCAAGGCCATTCATGCACATTCAGGGAATTCAGGGTCTCCAAGAATGGGTGGATTGGATTCCTGTTGGCGCAGTGGAAGTAAACAAGGGGAACAGGGAGAAAACTTTTTTTTTTAGGCAGTTACACACTACATTAATGACAGCTCCTGCTACAGAGGCGCCACCATATACTGGGTGTTTCTTTTCTTCAAAACAAGTCTGTAAAATGGGCCCAATTATCTCAATTTCACCAGAGAAGATATGATGCACAAAGATGCCAAGGACATAATCAAGTCCGAACGGTGGACAGAGTGGAGGTAGGATTAAAGCCCTCAACTCCGAATCCTGTGCTCTTTCCATGAAGCCATACTGCTTTCCAGGGAGTTGCTTGTGAATGGGTGGTGTGATTTCTTTCTCTCTCTGAATCAGTGGATCCTAACCTTGACTGCTGGTTAAAATGAGGAGGAGCTGTAAAACATGCTTATAGCTCCTGCCCTCCCTCCCACTCCCATGATGTCAGGACCTCTGGGCGTGGAACCAGGATGCTGGTGATTTCTTAAAGCTCTGCAGGTAATGCTAATGTGCAGACACGGATAAAACCGCTTTTCTAAATGTCTCATTTGCTTCAAAATCATTTAGTTAATGAGGGATAGATCCTGTTCTTTCGGCAAGCGGTAGTAATTCCATTAATTAAATTACTAAAACCTATGATTGGACGTATTTAGAAGTGAGAGAGAAGAAATGAAGGAAAAGTGGAGAGTGCAGTGTTTGGTTAATGGTTTATTCGTGGACATGCCCACAGGACTGTTGCCGAGGACAGACATGGCAGCTCATCTTGGGGAAACAACCCCCCCCAAGATTCCCTGAAGCACAGTGTTTGAAAATATACATATTTTTAAAAGTAATCAAAGCAAATTGAAAGTTAATTATTCTGAACATTATTTTACCAAGAGAAAGCTCTCTTTAAATTCAACAAGCATTTTGTATGTAGCAGACAATAATGTCATGGCAAGTCCTCGGGGCTTATCCAAAGACTTTTTAATTAATAGCACATTCATTAAGGTTAAAAATAGATCTTTAAGAGAGGGCTTTCTTTAAGGAAATCTATACTTCCCACTCTTTAATTAAAGCTTTTTGGAATGAGACATGGTCCCAGAAATTCTAGTCCCTTTCTGATTCTCTAAAAGCCTGATTCTCTAAAAGCTTATTCCAAAGGGACAGGAAGCAAACAGTTCTCTGTTTTGGGGGACGAAAGCGGGCAGTGATGAGCGACAGAAAGCCTCCACCTCACCGAATCAAAGGTCCCCCCCACCTCCTTCACTTCGACAACACATTGAGGGGATGGCAAAACCCAGTGGCGAACTGCATCCCCAGAAGATTGCCATCTACTTTTATTTTTTTATTTATTTTTAAAAGATTTTATTTATTTTTGTGAGAGAGAGCAGGAGCAGGGGGAGAGGGACAGGGAGAGGCAGAAGCAGGCTCCTCGCTGAGCAAGGAGTCCAATGTGGGGCTTGATCCCAGGGTCCTGGGATCATAACCCGAGCCAAATGCAGACGCTTAAACTGTTGAGCCACCCAGGTGTCCAGAAGATTGCCATCTAACCAAAAAGTGGTTTGTAGATATACATATTTACAGTTTTTTTTTCTCCCCCCAATTTTTTTGTGCCTTATTTACTTTGACATTTATTTAGTATTGAAATTATAGGGGGTGCCTGGGTGGCTCAGTTGGTTAAGTATTGAAATTATAGTAATGGGATTTTTTATGGAGTAATTTTTTTTCAATAAAAACTTCTCGTTTCTGGACACCCCCCCCCCCCAACTCTTCAGTTCAAAACTCTGTAATTCAGAGAGAAACATACCAAAAAAGATCTTTGAGATAGACATAAACTAGTAGAATTTCTTAGCCTGGAGGGAACTGGCTTCAAAGTAACCCATTAATTGTCTCAATGTATGCAAAGATTGCTCTGTGGAAGATGGTAACCAGCTATTTTGCACATTCGCTGAGAAAAGAACAAAGGAAGCCTAGTTAAATTGCTACAGGAGAGATTTAGAGGGATCAATATAAGGGGGACTTTCACTACTGAAACAGGTAAAAGAGCAAGAGCCCTCTTCTCTAAAGCTTTAAAGGAAAAAACAAAAAACAGAAAACATACTTCCTTGTACCGACTGACATTAGATATTCTTGAGGGTAAGAGAATTAGTTAAGACCTTTCCACTGTACAGCGACAGAAACACAACAACTAGCTCTTTATAAAAGACGAAATCTCTGGCTCATATAAATGAAAGTCCAAAGGGTGGACCACAGGCATGGCTTCATTCAGGGGTTGAAACAATAAGATGAGAACTTAGTCTCTTTCCATCTCTCACTCGGTTTGGTTTTATTGTCTGAAAGACTTTCTCCTTGTGACAGCAAGATGGCTGGAGGTAGCTTTGAGCTTACACTGCCCTTAAAGCTTCTCTCCGAATACCCACATCAAGGAAAGATCCTGATTAGCCCCGAGTCAGCCCCTGAACCACTCACTGGTCCCAAAATAATCTAATCAGTTGGACTTGGTTGTGCACCTGTCCCCATGGCAGAGGCAGTGAGAACTCCCAACTGGAAGAACCACAGATCATATGAAGAACAGAAAAGAGAGTTCCAGAAGGAAAAAAGGAAAGATCGACGGAAAAATACCATGGCTGCTACAGAGGACACATCTGGGCAGAATTCCCCTTATTCACCTGCAATCACATGATGACAACTGTAAGCTAAAATTGTTAGAGATTACACTGCTTTCCCAAACCCCAAAGCTAAACACTAACGTTTTTTTAGCTGAACCTTAAGCTTGGGGTATCTTTTTCATTATTTTTGTGTTCTGGTTTTATTTTTGGTGGGGGATGGGAGTGAGGCAAAAAAATAAGCTACCGATAAAACTAGTTAAGATAGGAAACCGTGTAACTTTTCCCCATCTTTGGGTGACTATTAATCAGTCTGAATTTGATTTGGATGAGCCCATTGGCCACAACCCTCCACTGGAAATTTCCTATTGGCCTTTTCTATTCTTGGTATTTCTCTCTACCTGTCACCATGTTACAGGGACCAGATAACCGTAAACCAGTGGGACCCTGGCTATCTTTCTTAGACTCTAGGCCAAAAGTCTTCCCTGGATCCAGAGGAAAATCTGAAGCCCTCAGAGGATTGATAGTGGTCTTGCTCCCAGGACCCAGAGAAGACAATCACGGTTGTTGAAAGTACATTGGCAAAAGTTTGGGTTGTTTGGTCATAACTACCATGTTGTGTATCATTCAGTGGTCTGAGAAGACACAGAACTCATCTCAGGTGGTTCAAAGAGATTTTAAGAAGAACTATCTACAAATGTGTAGCCAGGATTAAGGGGGAGAAACAGAATGAAGATATTCAGAAACTAGTGATTTGGAAGCCATTTGCCACCTCTAAGGCCAGAGAGACAAGGAGGAAATGGAGTTTCTGGAGCCCGTGAGACCTGAAGTTGGCAACAGCGTCCATCATTTGGTAAGAACCAAGGGGATGGAGGCCATGGTCCATTTCCCTCTCTGGTCCCCTGCCGCTGTCTCCCTGGACCAAACCCACCTGGAAGCCAGTCTGCAAGGGGCGCTAGGGTTGCAGTCCCCAGGGGCTAGTGTCCCGGGGCATGGAGCGAGGCAAAGAGAGAGAATGGACCGGGAAAGAAGCGAGGCATGGGTAGAATAGTCCTACACTGTGGGGGCTGCCAGCAGACCCATCTCCCTGCAAAGTCCAAACCTCATCTTCCTCATTTTTAGGATCTGTCCTTCCAGCATCAGCAAAGAGAAGACCAAATCTGCATCTCTCTCCTGTGCATGTGTGTGTGAGTGTGTGTGAGTGTGTGTGAGTGTGGGATGGTGGTGTCAGACTCGAAAATCACACTGAGCTTGACTCCGAGCTCTGCAACTTGCTAGCTATATGATTTTGAACAAGTTATTGAACCTCATTGTGCATTGGTTTCCTCGTCTATAAAGTGAGGATAATAATAGTACCTACTTCAAAAGGTTTCTGTGCTAAATAAATGAGATAATCCATGTAAAGTGCTTAAAGTAGTGCATGGCACAGAGAAGACACTCAGTGGGACCTGGTCCCTTCTGAGCTACTCATTTAAAAAAAAAAAAGATTATTTATTTATTTATGAGAGAGAGAGAGAGTGAGCAAGCAGGGGGAGGAGCAGAGGGAAAGGGACAAGCAGACTCCGTCCTCAGAGTGGAACCCGATGCGGAGCTTAATCTCACCACCTGAGCCAAAACCAAGAGTCAGATGCTTAACCAACTGAGTCACCCCAGGTGCCCCCTGAGGTACTCTTGAACAAAGAGGTTCACCCATCTCCCAAGGGCAGGCAATCTGGGGGGTCACACCACCCTACATCAAATGTAGAGGGAAGACTATTTGGAAGTTGTTAATGGAGTAGGTCCCAAGGGTCCTCATCACAAGGAAAAAAACATTGTTTTCTTTCTTCTTTTTTTTTCTTTTTGTATCTCTTTGAAATGATGGATGGTAACTAAATGTAATCATAATTATTTCACAATATATATATAAATCAAATCATTGTACCGTACACCTTAAAGCTATACAGTGCTGTATGTCAATTCCATCTTAATAAAACTGAAAAACAATGTAGAGGGAAGACAGACAAGCATCCCTCAAAACTGCAAAGACACAGCCTGCTAAGAATTCACGGAACCCACGCCTCATGGGAAGGCAGTAATGTTGGCATCAGGGTTTCCCCAAACAAGAGGCAGGTGATTGCTTCAGAGGCATGTGACCGAGGGGCCCATTCTGGTTATTTCTTCAAAGAAAAATGCTTTGCAAATAACAGAAAATTACTAGCAATGTTAAAATGCTATTTTTCCAACTTCAAAAAACAAAACCAAACAAAATGCCTTAGTCCGCTTGGGCTGCAATAACAGAATCTCACAGGCTAAGTGGTTTACACAATACAAGTTCATCTTGCCACAGTTTTGAGGGCTAGAAGTCCCAGATCAGGTCCAGCTGGGTCTGTTTCAGGTGAGAGCTCTCTTCCTGGCTTGCAGATGGCTGCCTGTTCGCTGTGTGCTCACGTGGCCTTTCCCCAGTGTGTGTGGGAAGAGAGAGGTCCCTCTTCCTCTTCCTATAAGTACACCAGTTCCACCGGATGAGGACCCAACCCAGATGACCTCACTTAACCTTAATTACTTCCTAAAATTAATTACCTCCTCCATCTTCAAATGCAATCACACTGGGGTTAGGGCTTCAGTGTACAAATCTGGGAGGACACCGTTCGGTTCACAGCACAAAACGAAATAAAACTGTGGTCCCACAGGTCACCGAGTTACCAAGATTTTCAGCCCACTTCCAAATATTTCTGGTTATCCAAATAGCCTCATTAAAAGCCAAGAATGCTATGCTATGCGACAATGGCCCCACTCACAAGCATTTCTCCAACAGAAATGTGCCCATTTATTCACCAAACAATAGAGAGTTCATAGCCCCAAACAGAAAACGGCGCAAATACCCGTTTACTGCAGAATGGATAAACAAATGCTAGTATAATCATACAGCAGACGAGGGCACTGCAGCGAAAATGAGCAACAGGGGCACCTGGCTGGCTCAGTTGGTAGAGCATGCGAGTCTTGATCTCAGGGTTGTAAGTTTGAGCCCACCACGTTGGGTGCAGAGATTACTCAAAAGAAGAAAAATCTTAAAAAACAAACAAAAAATGAACAACATAGATAACTGCTACAAACCTAATGGAAGAAAGCGAGACTCAGCAAAGTATATGTTCTGTGATTCTATTAATGTCAAGCTCAATATTAGGCAAAACTATGGTCTAGAAGTCAGAATAGTGGTTACCGTTGGGAGAAGGGGGTAAGGACTGGAAAAGGTCATGAAGGAGAGGGCTGTGGGATTCTAGCTGTGTTCTGATGTTCCATGTCTTGGTCTGAATGCCGGTGACACGGGTGTGCTCATGTTGTGAAAATTCAGTGCGCTCTGCACGTATGGTCTACACATACTTTTCTGTGTGTATGTTAGACTTCAGTGAAATTTGCAAACCTCAAGATCTGAGACCACATCCTGGCACATGCAGTTTTCCCTGTCCTCCGCGGGCGCCCACTGTCCCCTATCTGCTGTGTGCTTTTGCAGGACCAGAGCAAGAGGTCTGGAGGGCGAGGAGGACACGAAGAGAACGGCTGGGCACGCCTGGCTGGCTCAGTCAGAAGAGCATGTGACTCGATCTTGGAGTCGTGAGTTAGAGCCCCACGTTATGGGTAGAGATTACTAAAAATAAATAACTAAACTTAAAAGAAGAGGGAGAATAGTTGTAAAAACCACGGGAGAGGGAGAAGCAGCCAGACTCAGCTGGGTAGAGAATGAAGGCTAAGTGGGAGAGTTGGCAGGGGCACAGGGGAAGGGAACTTTGGCCACAGGAGCAGAAATGAAACAACATAGTGGAAGAACGTCTGGTTTCTGCAAACGTGGGTATTATGGACAGAGTCAAAAAGGAAAGAAATTACTTTGACAGAATAAATTTAGCATGCTAATGTGCATAACGTGAATGTGGTAGGGAGAAACCAGGCTTACTGAGAGCAGAGGCAAAGTTAGTACAGGCGGGCTCCGTGCTCATTTGCATCTGAATCACTGGGACATTTCCTGTGAAACAGGATATGGAGAACATTCCACCTCACCCAGCAGGTGATGCTGATATTTTTGCTGTCACCAGTGAGACTGTTCACAATAAAAACAACTTTTAAAACTAAGGGGAGAGAATATTTATTCCAGGTAGTCAGACTACAGTTCTTTTTGGCTGAACAGACAGGACTCTGCCTGCCAGCCCAACTCCAGGACATTTTTAGATTTCAATCTGTAGATATTGTTGCTGTCTTTATACACACAGGACCAAAGAAGTAGTTTATAGTCTTCATAGAAATGAAAGTAGGGAGAGGGGTGGGCATGTTGGGGTGTGGGATCCTGCCTCTAACGGTTACTTAGGGAAAAGGGCAGCAGGAGGACAACACCGCCCACCCGCCCCTCAAGAAACACTGAGATCTTAGCATCGTCACCGCCATTATTGCCATTTCATGATCAACTACCAACCACCAGGTGCTGTTTTATGAGTTTGCACACGTCATGTGCAATTCTCACAGCTGCTGTTATTTCCGTGATATTGACAAGGAAGCTGATGCTCAGAGATGCTATGTAACTTACCCAAGGACACACAGTCAAGCAACGATGGGCCGGATTTCTCAGGCCCAAAGTTATGCCTCCAAAGTTATCCTCTTTGCAGTCTGCTTTACTGTCTCCAAAAATGAGTGCAATTTTGAAGAGATTAGTGAGACCAGAACAAGTCTGCAGACAGAAAAACCCAGAAGGAAAGGAATGATCTCTTAAGGCAAAAAAGCAGGAATAGGAGTGAGGTTTAAAATATTCTACTCTGCTATCATTGCCTGTGAAGGCGGTCAGGAAAGATTATGGGGGAAAGTCAGCGTTTTTTGCTGAATAGCCTCTTAGATGGGTTACAACTAACAGAGAAGGGAGACATGGCCCAAGGGTCATTCCTGGAGCCCAAATGGCACATGCTGGGCAGTTTCCTGAGCCCAAACCAGAGGGCTCCCGTTGAGCCCATGAGAAGTAAACCATGCAGGAACATACCAGTTAATCAAGGTTGACGATTCTCTTTATTCCAACCTCCCCTTTGCCCTACTTGCCCATAGATCAGGTGGCCCTGAAATGTCCCACATCCTTCTGGGGGATCTGGCTAAGGCGAATTTGACTTGGGGACGCATTTACAGTCTGTGTTTCATGAGAGAACATATTAATATGGGTTTCAGTCATTTCCATGCAGAGTCATTCCGTGTCGGGATGGCTTCTAGAACATACCCTCCATGTGGGTGTCACATAAAGATGCAAGGCAGGGGTCACGCCAAGATATGAACAAGTTCTCCAGTGATGCGCGGGAAAGGATCTGGATCGTGGGAAAGAAATAACCTTTAACATTTGTGGAGCCAGAGCTAGTCTAAGAAAATTCTCATCATCAAATGAATAGAACCAGAGGATTTGGTTCTCATCAAAGCCTAATTAAAGTCAGAGCTTTCTCTGTCAGGACTATACTCAGTAATGCCACATACACAACTATATGCCTATATGTATAAACATAGACAACTGTAAACTCACCTTACATTTTTATTTCTTTTTTGATGGGAATTGAACAAAATAGAATTTATCAGAAATCTTCTGTCTGAAGGACCCAGACCTGAAACAGTACTATACACAGCAAGCATGTCCGTGTGTGAAGATGGTGTCTGTTAGTCCATCCAACTATCATAAATAAGAAACCAATTCTGATGACCTGTGGTACAGGGAAGACTAAACTATCTTGCTCTTCTCTCTATAGAAAAGCTATGACAAAATTGTTGTCGTATGAAGTGATCAAAGAGTTGGCAACCAGAAAAATCGGGAGGAATATATTATTAAAGTGTTTCAGACAATCGAATAATAAAAATATTGTTCTTTTTATGACTTTCGTGATGTTTATGGTATCAGTCGGCTGTTTCAAATTTATGACTGGTTGTGCTTTCTAGTCATATTCCAAAGACATATTCACGTTTGTGTTTTAATTTTGAATTTACAGTTTTATATTCCTTTTCTTAAAGAAGACCCACGAGGAATGGAGTAAGTTTCAAGCTCCCCATCAGCTGGCCCCATTCCTGAGTGAGGAGGTGGGTTCAGAAGAGGTCTTAGCAGTAGGTTTTTCCCATGAAAACAATGAAGAGGACTCATGGGGCCAGTTTTATGAACCAGGGAGGAGAGAGTTCTGTGGCTGGTGGCTGACTCCCTACGGGGGAGCAGGGAGGAGCTGGTCAGTGGGCGTGCTCAAGCAGAGAGTATGGCCCTGGACAGCCGAAGCTATCAAAGCATCTGACGAGACCTCTCCTGGCTTGGAATTTGCTGAAAATGGGTAAGGTTTTCTGTTTGAAGCAGAAGGGCTGTCCCAGAATTTTCAAAATCAATCCAGGTCTGGCTTCCCAAGAAGGGAAGTGACACTTGAGAAAACTCAAAGAAGACAAGGATACTATCTCCTAAAATTCTGGAGAAAGGGTAGCTTTAGTCCCATGATGCACTGGGCCTTTCAGTGGCCCTAAGGAACTTCTGTTCTCAGAGCTTCGAGATTTGTTTCTTCCAAATTTTATCGCAGGTGAGCATACAGTGACATCCGTAATAGGGCACTGCAACCCATTACACCTTGGCTTCCCTGAGAGCTGGTGCTCGGGAACGAGTTCAAATTAATTATGTGGCTACGTGATGGCAGGATTAACCTTTAAAGTGGATGCAATGACCATGATTTACATAATCTATTTAATCATTTTTCAATAGAGTTAATATTTAGAAGGCAAGTGGGGAGAAATAAATTACATCTTATAGCTTCTCACGAACACCAGACTCAGCTCACAAAAGAATAAAATTAACATTGTCTAAGCTATAGAACATATCAGGTGCCTAAAGCAATAAATTAGATTACAGGGATAATTAACAACCCTTCCAGAGTCTTCTTGTAATATGAATTCGTCCAGAAGGTAAATAAACAGTGACATACGCACAAGGAACAGACTTCATCCATCACTTTGCTCTTGGGATCCAAGCAGAGATCCCCTGATCTGATAAGTCCTAATGAGATATTTGACGGGTGTGTGGAATAAACGTCGAGACCCTGTGTTTAAGGATCTACCAGGGCTATATCTAGACCACAAGGGACAGGCTAGAAATAAGCCAAATGAAATTAAGTTTGAATCTGGGCACATTTTTTATCTGATCATTTTCTTCATAGGTTCCATTATGGGCAGGACATGTGTCTTTTATTCTGCTTTCTGAAGAGACAAAGGCAAACAACGAAACAACTATAATAGTGTGTTCTCTAGCCCCGAGGAACCTGGTGCCTCAGAGCTGTTATGCAAACGATGAATCATGGAACACTACATCAAAAACAAATGATGTACTGTATGGTAACTAACATAACATAATAAAAAAAATTTTTTTAATTAAAAAAAAGAATAATCCAAAGGAGTTCTTGGGGAGTGCCATTTAGGGGGTGATGGCTTTTTCAAAGAGAACTTTCTGAATCTAATAATTTTGCAAATTTATTTTCTTTTAAGATTTTATTTAGTTATTTGAGAAAAAGAGAGAGAGTGAGATAGAGCATGCGTGGGGAGGAGAGGGAGAAGCAGGTTCCCCACTGAGCAGGAAGCCCGACCTGGGACTCGATCCCAGGACCCCGGGATCATGACCTGAGACAAAGGCAGATGTTTAACTGACTGAGCCACCCAGGCACCCCCAATTCTGCAAATTTAGATCGCCCTGAGAGAATGAGACCAGAAGAGGAGGGCTGGAAACCAGGAACTGTCATTTTTAAAGCAGCTTACATAGACATTTAATTTTTTATTAAGTAAAAGTATTCAGTGTGAATTTTGCAAACATGGGAAAAGAAAGGAGAGTTCCAGAAGGATACAGGAGTATCCTATACCTATATCCTCCTATCCAGGAGGTAGAGTGACGTATGAAATGGAGGGACGGGGGTCTGGGAGACCAGAGAGCTGGGTTCCAACCCCGTTGCCACTAACTAAAAGACTCTGAGTGAACTCGCATTTCTCCTCTGGGTGTCCGGGATCCTCATCTGAAAACTAAGGACCGTGTGGTACGCCCACCATGGTTGATGAGTGTAGACTCTGTCAAGCCTACGTTTGCCTCTGTGCCCTATTAGCTGCATGACCCTGAGCAAGACATTTACATCTTTATCCTCAAGGTTCTCACCTGTAAAATGGAGCCCTGAGTAGAAACCTACTTCATAGGATTATTGAAATGTTTAAATAAATGTATAAATCACTTAGCACATAATGCCTGGCACACAGTAGGGGTTTGATACGAATTGACTCGTATTAATAATACCGCTCTAAGATCTCTGCAGCTCTACTATTCTATAATTCTAGTTTTATGACACGAAGATAGAAAACCCACAGCTGGGGCACCTGGGTGGCACAGCGGTTAAGCGTCTGCCTTCGGCTCAGGGCGTGATCCCGGCGTTATGGGATCGAGCCCCACATCAGGCTCCTCTGCTATGAGCCTGCTTCTTCCTCTCCCACTCCCCCTGCTTGTGTTCCCTCTCTCGCTGGCTGACTGTCTCTGTCAAATAAATAATCTTTAAAAAAAAAAAAAAGAAAGAAAACCCACAGCTGAGCAGTATTACAAATGATGAGTCTGTAAGTTGTGTCAGCTCGTGAGAATAAACATACAGTGTAATATTAAGTAGAAGGAAGTTGGAAATAGTTGTCCTTAGCGCACCTGTGCTAGGGAAAAAGAAGGGGTACATCAGTAAGCAATGGAAGGAAATCCTCATTGAAACGGTTGAAATGTTATATTATCCTTTCCTCTAAAGTTGTTCGACAGTTTCATACAGACCTAATAGGAAGTGAAACGCTGTGAAAAGTGGTTTTGCTTCTCTTCTTTTTCTATGAAATTGTGCCAGATAAGTAGAAATCGCCATTGAGGGGTACAGTTGGTGCTCGAGGGCCCTGCGAAAACCATCCTGCCAAAGTGATGGATCTAGTTGTTTTGTGGCTCATCGGTAGCTCCTTACAAAAAGCTTTTCAAAAGAGAAAGATGGTCCAATCTCTTCTAGTGAGGCTTGCTGAACATCTCTCCTCCGAACTTGTCCCTAATGGCTTTTCTCCAACTCAGCCCCAAGCATTTTAAGAAAGGCCCATAAACGTAGCCTACTCCATCAATTAAACAGAAACACTCTTTATCAAAATTGACTTTCTGCTTCTTGGATTTTCGTGGGAAGAGAGGTTGTGCAACCATTTGAACAGCTCCAGAGAATGAGAGGCCGTGTGCAAAATCGGTGACAGGCACAGCCCCCCTCTACGTGAGACTGGAAATGCAGGTGCCCAGGTTTGGGGCCCCTGAGGGCACCATCCTTCCACCCCACCAGGCGGCTGCTGTGTTGTTCTAATGATTTTAAGAATAACAAGGGCTCAACTGAGTGTTTTCTAGATGCCAGACACCACGCCGAGCACTTGACACTTCTGTCATGACCTTCTCACAAAAGCTCTGTGAAGTAAGTGGTCATATTGTCCCCATTTTACAGATGGAGACATGGAGGCCTAGGAATTTGAAGCCTCTCACTCAAGGTCACAGTGTCCATAAACAGCAGAGAGGGATGAGAATTGCCTTTTACTTGGTTCCAAAGTTGGTGGTCTGAACGGTAATTCCTTAAGTCCAATCTTGATCTCTCCTCCTTGACAGTCTTCCCCAAATTACCAAGCTGTCTCCTCTCTTCCAGGAAGAAGACATCCCCCTGCCCTTGCTTAGGGAGCGCTTTCTCCCCGCGAGGATGCCTCAATTAGCCAAGAGTTTGATCGCCCGCTTTATGCCCAACAGTGTGCTGAGATAAAAAGCCTTTGAACTTCCAGGCTTGTCGTTCTGCAAAAGGAATGTATTTGAGGAGAGTTGACTGACAGCTCAGGTTGTAAAAAATTAAAAGTCCATCCTTAAAAAAGAGACTCCTTTAAAAGTAGACGAGAGGGCAAAAAAAATTCTAAACCACAGTGTGTGTGTGTGTGTGTGTGTGCGCGCGCGCGTGCGTGCGCGTGTCTGCATAAGGGAAGTCAAAGAGAAATGTTGCCCATTTATTCCACAAAATGCCATCAGAAAAGAGCAATATCGAGGCAAGAGGAGATGATAGCTATTTATCCCCCCAAAGAAGAGCATTTGAAGAGATTCATCAGCATGACATTAGCAATCCTCGAAAACATTTATACATGAGTTCTTGAAGACAAGAAAAGGACAAATCAATCAGGCTTCCAGCCTGTGAAACGATCCCATTACACAGCGTGCAGTAAGTCATCATCCGCGAACGCAGTCGCCCTTCCCTCCAGCCGGCTTCCCCATCTTCCACTTGCAAGTGTGGAAACACGCTGGGAATCGGGCCATTCAAGGTGGCTTCGCGTGTGCTCCTTAGAATCCATGAGCCGTCTAGGGTAGCAACATAGATGGACGAAGCCCCTTTTTATATCAGCATAAGAACCCTCCAAAGACACCTCTCCATCTCTTCTGTATCTGGGTGCGGCACCCCCAGAGGAGGGCCGGGCTGATTTTTCTGCCTTTGAGGGTTAATTCCCCTCCTGTCCTTCGCAGAACAGAACAGAACATGAAATCGAAGGACATAGCCTTATTCATCTATGTCAGTAATAGGGGTTTTTGTCAGATCAGGGAGTTGGGGTGGGGTGGGGATGAATGAACAATTAAACTGGAGGAAGGTATCAGTTAGTCTCAAATGACCTTAAAATGAACTACCCAACACTCCAGCCTTGTGTTAGGTAGGTTCTTTGGGAATATTCCGGACCTTAAGACTGGCTCTGTTATAGCCAAGAGAGTGTTCCTTTTCTTCATAGAAACTGACTTGTGTACCTAGATCTGGGACGTGTTGGTTCTCAGGCTATAAGTCTCGTCCCCCACAAACACTATGGGCGGCAACAGAGTTTGGCCATACAACTTTGAACTCTGGCAAAGTTGCACAGACCTGAACTCAAGCCCTCAATTTAATTTCGGCTTCAAAATCTACTGTGATTCAGGGAAGGAAAATACAGGTGTCAAGGTCAGAGCTACTTGTTTACGTGATAAGTTATGGCTCCTTAGGGACTGTTGTCAAGGTTTGAGAGAAGAGAAGAGGATTCTCACAGCAACCTTCTAAAGGCTTCATTCTATGTTTGAGATGCGACAAGGGAAATTCTCCAAGTTTCTCTGAAATTCTGTCTCCTCTTCAGTAAAACAGAAATAATCTCATCTGCTTCCCACATAGGAACAATCTATCAGAACAAGAGTTGCTTGTCCCCTAAAGCAGTACCTCAAGTGTCGGAGCAGTGCCTGGCACAGACGAAATGCAGAAAAATATGGTTGCTGAGTGAATGAGTAAATCAAGATCGCATCAGTGGATTGAAAGTAACAAAATAAGAAAACTTTGCGAAGTCCTCCATACTGTTTGTAAGCATGCTCTTCTCCAAAAGCAACAAACTCTAAGGCATGTCTTTTGGCGTGGTACAGTCTAGAAGTATCTCAACTTTTGATTCAGAATGTTTTGCATTATCTAGTTAGTGGAATTGTGTTTTATCTTGGGCAAGCCTGTGCCTATCCAAGCAAGGCTTTTCCTCTAAACACTGGTGGCTTATCAGATATTCACCTGAGTTCTAGTCGAATCTCCTTCCGGGTCTCCAGGTAACTGGAGTATTTTCAGTTGTGACAGTTCAGTGAAAGGTTTTATATAATTGCTTCCCCTTTGCCATAATCCCACCAGGCCTCCTCTGGGCTGTGCTTCCAGAAACCAGTTGCTCTCCAAATATCAGTGGGAAATGGTGCTCTTAGTGGAAAATATTAGTGAAATTGGAGGTCCCCATCTCAGGGGTGGTTTCCCTAGAAGGTGGGCAGCAGGGGCTGCCTGGGTCTTTACACTTGAGGCACACCAGCTGGGCTCACAGTTCATGGCATATCCCTAAGGGAGGTGTTGGCCACCAACCAGTTCTGACAAGCAGCCAGGCTCCCGGTGAGGCTCTGTGGCTAAACGGAGGTATGTTGTACCCACACCTTCCAGAGACACGGACTTGAACACGAAGAAGTTATCTAGTGATCCAAGAAAGCCCGTTTTAGAGGCTACCTGAGCAGGCTAGAGGTGCCAGGACTGGGAGAGCAAAGGACCAGAGACTTCAATGAAGATTTCGAGGAGAAAGTGGGCCTTGAATCAGGAGTTGAGAGAAAGGGATTCACTCAGTGGGCCAGAGAGGGGTGGGATTCTGAGTGGAGGCGGCTACGGGGGATGATTGAACAAGGCAGGGAGAAGAGAGGCGTGCAAGGAACGCACTAGACAAGAGCCGTGAGAGGTGGTGTTTGCACTGACCCTGCACAGGGCCTTCGGCAAAGTCAGCAGGCTGCTGAGGCCCCGGGTTTTCCTTTCTCGGCACCCCTTTCTCCCTCATAGAGTCCTTGGAAAAATCAAATTAGAGAGTGAATGTGAAAGTTATTTGAAAATTCTGATCTGCTGCAGAAAGGCAAGGTGCTCTTAACACTGCCCTTTAGGAAAGCGTGGCCAGAAAAGCAGGCTGGGCGCAGATCCCCATGCAACGTCTGGCTAAGGAGACTCGCTAGTTGACACGGAACTTTGTAAGCAAAGAAGAGCAATGAGGAGCCCTGGGCAGGCCCACTCGGCTCTCCCCTCCCCTGCAGGCTGCCTCCTTCCCTCCCTGTCTCTCCCTGCCGCCCACCTCAGCCTCCACAAACGTCACTAACACTAACGTGGTGGGACAGCTTAGCTCTGAGAGCGCTGATGTAAGGTGAACTCTCTCCACTTCAGTTCCACCCTCCCCCTCCCACAAAGCTAAAAATGACTAAATCAATTACTGTGGTCTGTTCTAGAATTTGGGCAACCACCGAGCATCTGATGCGGTGCTGCCTAGCAACAAGACTGGTGAGGCAGGGATCGTCTGCTCGCGGATCAAGGAGCACAGATTCCCTACGGGACAGACTTGGGTTTGACTTGACCTTCTTTGTCTGGGCCTCCGTCCTTTCTTCTGTGAAATGGGGGCTTGCGTCTTCAGATCTGCTCGTCAGATCTTCTCCAGGGATGTCCTCTCCTCAGGACAGACTAAGTGCCCTAGGAAGGACAGATAAAGCATATGGAGGGCACACTGACAACCACGTGCTCCAACTAGAGCCAGGGTGACAGCGGTCTCTTCACCCAACCCGGCACGGGCCAAGTGAACTTGTGGATGAGTGACACCGAGCTTCTGCCGCGGCAGAGCTCACAATCTAGTGGCGGCAAGTCCGACAAATACACAGACCGGGAGGCTGGCAAGTGTCAGATGCCATAGGGCTGGGAGCAGAGCCAGACAGAGGAGGCCCATGTGCCCCAGCACGGTGATTTCCATCGTGGCTATCTTGCGCTCCCCGCAATGCTTCGTCATTCCGTCTTCTGAATAGCTTCACTGAGCAAGAGGATTTGGGCACACTTGATCTTCTATTTTTAGGAACATTACAATGACATTAAGTATCTCGAACATGCCCAACCCTCCCAGTTCTGAGATGCCTGGGGCGGGGGAACCCTCCTCGGCCTCCGTGATGGCTCAGCGATTACCTAGCACCTTTCCTGTGCCACCACCCCCTGAGTCTCCGTCTCGGTCTAAGCTGGCTATTTCTGCGTGGTGTTTATTGGGCTCACTTCCAGGACACTGCCCTTCCTTTTCTCTTGCTCTGCACCTGCCACTCGGCAGTGTGACACCTTTCAACAGGTGTCCAAAGTTTGGTGGGTAAATCCCCTATATCCTAGGGCAAATACCAGGGTGTGGACTCAGCACTGACAGAGAGACAAATTAATAACCCCCTGCCTGGATTGAATCAGGAGAGTTCACTCCCAAAGCCAGTAAGCATCTATGGGGTGGTGATCCGTGGTGTCTAGCAACCGTCTACAAGTTTGCTAAGTTCACCATGCACTCTAAAACTTCATCCTTTTTTTTTTTTAAAGATTTTATTTATTTATTTGACTGAGAGAGAGACAGCCAGCGAGAGAGGGAACACAAGCAGGGGGAGTGGGAGAGGGAGAAGCAGGCTCATAGCGGAGGAGCCTGATGTGGGGCTCGATCCCATAACGCCGGGATCACGCCCTGAGCCGAAGGCAGACGCTTAACGACTGTGCCACCCAGGCGCCCCTAAAACTTCATGCTTTTATTTCTTTTTTCTAAAGCTTCAAGGGTTTGACAGCCAAGAATCTTGCGACTAAGCCTATAGTCTCCGTCCCTACCCTATTCTTCACTTCAGAGATCTGTCCCGTCCCTTCTTTGCCTCTGCTGCTCGGGACTGACGGTCCCAATATTTCCCACCTGCCCAGCCCTCCAATCCCTTGGCTATTTCCCTGGCCCAGCCCTGGACCTTCTCCAGTTCCATTGTGCCTTTCTTAAAGCGCATGGGAACGAGAAGTATGCATTTTCTCGGGTGAAAGTGAGTGGCCATTCTGGTCCACATCGACCTCTTGTCAGCTGATGAGCCAAATGATACCCTCTTGGCTTCCGTTCTCAGGGACAGGCACTCCTCCAAGGCTCTCTGAAAACGACTCCTAGCCAGAAAATAGCCCTATTTCCTTGCCGTGCTACTGTTCTCTGCCACAGGTAAGAATCAGTGAGAAGCAAAAAACCATTTTGCAGCCAGGAGAATTCTAATCCTTGGCTAAGCGTGTTCACATCCCAAATGCATGCAGGGCACGCATTCTGACAAACGAACGATGCAGCCGCGGTCGGGGAACAGAGATGCTCGCAATCTGCTGGTTTCCTCCAAGAGCAGCGGCGCGAAGCTCTCCATCAATGCCAGTGCCTCTGATTACACCCCTACAGCAGAGTCGCAATGTGCAATTTCCTTCCAGGCAGCATGAGCCTGGATCTACGTGAAATGAACTGGATTGCGTTCATCAAAATAGCTTCAGCAAACTATGTGAGCGGGGCCATTTCCTATGTTCCCATTCAAGACTTTTGAGGTTTTGACTAAAACGTCAACCCCAGGCTTTACCTTCTTATTGCCCCAGAGACACGCTAATACACACGTGCACACAGACACCTGACTTGGGTCCCGTACCCCACCGCCTCCCCTCTCTGGTATCTCTCTCCATCTTTCTGTTTCTCTGTTTCTCTGTTTGAACCTCTCCTTCCTTTCGTCCCCACCCCCTCCTCCTTTTTCTCTCTCTGTCTCTCTGTCTCTGTCTCGCATTCTCCGTCTCCTCTCCTTTTCCTCACTGCTTCCCCCCTCCCTCTCCCTCTTCCCCCACTTCCCTCTCTCTGTCTTCTGTCTTATCTGAGTGTGCCTCTGTCCCCGCACTTCTGTTAACTCCATGATGCCCAAACCACGCAAACAAGCAAGTTCAGCCCATTTCCCTGAGACCACAGAGTGTTGGCCCCGTGCTGGTAGTGTTCCCTGCTCGCTACTGCTCCCCGTGTCCTGATGCCTCGCCCTAAACATCCTCCTGATAAGTCGTTGATAAGCACCAATGTAAGAAACTTGTTGATATCCCAGGTTCCATTAGGTTGACCTGTCACAGCTACAGTGTGACATCTTTATGATGACAGTACAGAGCCCTGGAGTGCATTCTAAAATATGAAGGATAAAAAGATCAGAGTTTGGGGGATTTGGGGGTATTATATTATTATTTATTATTTTGATTTTTAGAAAACTGGTAACTTGCATGTGGTCTAATTTACATGCTGACTTTTTAAAAGATTTTATTTATTTATTTGAGAGAGAGAGACAGAGAGCACATGAGCAGCGGGAGGGGTAGAGGGAGACACAGACTCCCCACTGAGCACAGGGCCCTGACCTGGTCTCAATCCTGGGACTACAGGATCATGACCTGAGCCGAAGGCAGATGCTTAATGGACTGAGCCACCCGGACGCGCTACATGCTAACTTATAATTAACCATAACATTTGATTGCCCTAAAGACCCTTGTTCCCAATTGTGTCACACGGAAGGCACAAAGAAATAGCCGTATAAATTCTTTGTGGAACATACTGGAAGATAACACAGAAGAGTGTCTAAAAGTCTCAGAGTGTCATGTTGGCATATGATCCAAAGGTGCATACAAATGTCAAGAGACCTCAAATGACATTCGTTTCTATCCTTGGGGTCCTGATGGAGTAGCAGTTGGCTCCGACAAACCCTGGGTGTGAATCTGGCCCCCCGCCCCATGCCTTGAGGTGTCTTTGCTTAAGCAGGGTCACTCACTCGTGGGTGCTGTCTCTGCCTGGCCTGCCCACCTCCGTGCTGACCAGGGCTCCAGCCCCTAAGCCGCGTGTGTTTGTCATTTCAGTTTCCCTGAGCCTACGTGACCTAAACAACTCCATCCTGCATGCATTTGGAATGAAAACATATTTTGCGCTTGTCCCAGTGTCATGAATTATAGAATCATAAATCTGAAAGGGACCTCAGAGTTGTCTCCTCCAATCTTTCATTTGGTTAATGAGTAGGGTGACCGGTTCGTCCGGACAGTTTCAATTTTTGCCTCTTGTTCTGATATAGTTATTAATAGCTCCCTCTTCTACTCTCAAATGTATCCTAATGTGGACGATAAATTATATGATCTCTGTACTAATGACAGAAGCAACTTAGCTGGGCCCAGAGCCTGTACGCAGGTACCCGGAGTTAATATTTTTTCATAATCATTCAGCTGTGCTGTTTCTTTCACTTTAACGATTTTTCTTTAGAGCAATGTTTCTTAACCAAAATCTCCTCGAAAGCTATTCCAAAACACAAATGACCCTAATAAACTCTTAACATAAGACCTGGACATATTATCTCATAACACAATTCCCAAGGTGATTTTTTTAAAAGACTTTATTTATTTATTTGAGAGAGAGAGAGACAGAGAGAGAGCGTGTGCGAGAGGGAGCATGTGCACACGCTTGTGCATGTGAGCTGGGGGAGGGGCAGAGGGAGAGGGAATCTCAAGCAGAGTCTGCACTGAGCACAGAACCCGACGTGGGGTTTGATCTCATGACCTGAGATCATGACCTGAGCTGAAATCAAGAGTCAGACGCTTAACTGACCAAGCCACCCACGCACCCACCACCCAAGGCCATCTTGATGAACATCTATGATTCAGAATCGCTGCACAGAGAGAAGAGGTAGCTGAGACACGTTACTCCACTACCAAAACCACGTGCCAAAATGTACTATTTCAGCGTTAACAAATTTAACCAACCAGTTGCCAGACTCTAATGCTTCATCATTGATGACTCCATTTTGGTTTTTGATGTACCACGTGACTTTGAAAGAAGGCTAAAAAGCTTGGAGGTGACTTCCCTGTTGTGTCCAACTCCAGAAGACATACAGAAAGACTTCTCAGACCCATGCAGGGCTCCTTTAGTTTGACATTCTGCTTGCTATTGGCCACGCCATGCAATCAGAGGTCAAGGAGCTAGGCAAGAATAGATTTTCCTCATGCCATAAACGATGAAGATTATAGCCTATGGAGGGCTCTGAGATAAACCCCAAAACAGTGCTGACCACCGGCAACATGGAACTGATGGCCAGAAGAGATTTAGTAAAAGACAGGACTGCTTCTTACATTTTCCCAGGAAAGAAAAGAAACCAACAGAAATGATTCCACGGCAGGAAGGAGAAAGTGAAGCACAGCTGGAAAGCTAAGTGAAGGAAGAGCAGTGATTAATCAGGGCTCGAAAGCCATCTGCTCTCCTTGGCTGTGGCGTCCATGCTGGCAGCACAAGCTACAGATGCTTGAAAGGGTGCCGGGTGCCGGAGAAGGGACAGCGTTTTCCTGTTCAGTGAAGGCGTGAAGATTCATCTTTGCAAGACTGGAGCTGGAAAAGGGCACTCTCATTTGGGGCAATACAGGTAGGTTCCCCAGCTTCCCCAAGTCTGGGGTGCATAGAGGTTGACTTCCTTTTGTTTTGAGCTTTTGTGCCACAATTTTTCTTTTACAAGTTGGACTCCTCTGCTTGGACTTGTGGTTACAGATGGAGAAATGACCAAACGTGTTCATCTCTCTTTCCTTTCGAAAACCCCGCTTAAAATGATAGTAAAGAAATTGAAAGGAGGGCACCTGACAGAATGAGCACTGGCTGTGATATGCAATGGATGAATCACTAAATTCTACCCCCAAATTAATAACATACTATAATACTATGTGTTAACTAACTTGAGTTTAAATAAAACCAAAAAACAAAGCAATTGAACACAGACATTAACCCATAGGCAAAACGAATAAAAATGAAAGGGTGAAAAGAAAAAGCTACAAGATTTCTATACATTGAGGGGAAACAGAAAGCAGATGGGGTGCTATGGATTGAATCGTGACCCCCCCCCAAATGTGTATGCTGAAGCATAACTCCCAGTGAGATGGCATTTGGAACGGGGGCTTCTGGGGGGTAGTTAAGGTTAAACAAGTTCCTAAGAGTATGCCTTGATGTGTCCTTATAATAAGACGAGGAAGCGAGACCAGAGATCTCTCTCTTCTCAGTGCGTGCATACAAAGAAGACATCACACGAGTGGGATGGCAGCCACCTATAAGCCAGGAAGAAGGTTTTCACTAGAACCTGATCATGCCGGCACCTTCATCTTGGACTGCCAGCCTTCAGAACCATGAGAAATAAATGACTCCTGTGTAAGCCGCCCGGTCTATGGTAGTTTGTCGTGGCAGCCTGAGCAGACCGATCCACAGGGGGTTGAGTGAGCTTGGAAGAGAAACGTAGCTATAGAAGGTTGCGGCCAGGTTGGTGATGGGGACCGGTGAACAGGTGAGCTCTTTGAAAGGGTCAGGCTTGAGGTGTTGAACCAACAGCACTCACCCCACTCTGAAGAGTCATGTAACCATGTCTTTGCTCACTCTCCAATGAGAAAAGGGAGGATTCTGCTTTGTTTTCTGGAGAAATTGAGCTGGAGATGGGTGGCCCAAGGCACAGTTTAGGGCAGGGGAAGCTTGGTGCTACAAGTGGGATGATTATAGGCCTATATAGTGCATGTGAAACCCTCAGTCCTTGGCCTTGGCCCTGCTCCCAGAATGCAGCAGTCAGGGGTATATCATCCCTTCCACCTCAGAGTGGAAGGTGGAATACTCTTCTTTGGAGAACCTGAGTGGCCCCAGAGGAATGATATCTGCACAGTGGAAAATGAGAATCTAGCAATGGGAAAAAAAAAAAAAAAAAGCCAAAACCTGCTTTTGCTCCCTGACACCCACCAAAGGAGCTCACAATTTGACAAACTCCACCCACATGCACCAAGGTCATAGTCATCATTTTAGCTCTTCAATGTTGTTGTTGTGTCGTTTTTTTAGAGTGGGGAGAGGGGCAGAGGGAAAGGGAAAGAGACTCTTAAGCAGACTCCATGCCCAGTGCAGAGCCTGATGTGAGGCTCAATCTCAGGACCCTGAGATCATGACCTGAGCCAAAATCAAGAGTCAGGCACTTAACCAACTGAGCCACCCAGGCGCCCCTAGCTCTTTGATGGTAAGTAGCAGTGGACAGGAAAGGCTTAAGTGAGGGTAGAAGAGACAGTTTCAAACACACAGAACTCAAAAACTTTATTTCTCAAGTACTGTTTCCCAAACTCCTGGAGACTGCGCTCTGGCAAAATGAAGAGAAACTCAATAAAGAGAAAGACCCAGCATCCAGAAAACGAGTTGCAACATAAAATAGTGGTGAAGGGAAATCCTGGGAGGAAAACTACATCAAGCCTAGGAAGGAACTAGCCCAGATGGAGCTGGAAGATGGAAGAGTATGGAAGGGAGATGTCCATGTGGAAAAAAAAAAAAATGTAAGTGGTACATTATCTGATATATTTTGATGTTTAGAAAAAAAATTCCTAGGTGTTTGAAAGATATTGAAACATTTGGGGAAAAATAGAGATTAATACATATAAAACTAAAGAAATAAACGAAATTAGGTAATTTTTAGTTACAGGGAAAAAATAGTAATAGCCAGCTTCCAAGAAGTGCTCATTAATCCCCACTTCTTGGTTTTCACGCCCCTTGTATAATCTCTTCCCTTATTCACTAGGAATAATCATGTAACAACTGTGATTTTGTGAAAATAATGGCACGTGAGTTTGAGACTAAGTTATAAAGACACGTGACTTTCAGCTTACTCTCTGAAATCAGTTGCTTTGCAGGAAGCCAGCTTCCATGACACTCAAGCAGCCTGAGAACAAAGAGAAAGGCAACAGCCAGCAAAACTTGCCAATCACGTGAGTGAGCCATCACTGAATAGCTCCCCAGCTCCAGTCAAGCCTTCAGATGATGTCAGTCCCCAGTCAACACCTTGACTGCAAGTTCATGGACCCTGAGCCCAAACTTCCAGCCTAAGCTCCACCTGAATTCCTGACCCACAGAAACTATGTAAGATAGTAAATGCATATTGCTACTTTAAGGCACTAGGTTTTAGGATAAATCTGGCCTCTGAAGGCTTTGCTTTGGTACCTGGAAGTGGGGTGAGGCTATAATAAAAACCTAAAAATGTGAGTGTGGATCTAGACTTTAGCTGAAACTGGAAGGACCTTGAGGGGAATGTTCGTGAAAACCTAAAAGATATGAAAGATATTGTTAGTAGAAGCATGATTGCCTTTGAGGAGTATAGGGGGGGAAATGTAAAAGAAAGCAGGGGAACTGTGATTGGAAATTGGAGGAAAGGGGGCTCTTGTTACATAGGAGCAGGAAGTTTAACAATGCTGTTGCCTGTGGCAACATGGAAAATGGCTCTAATGAAGTGTGCAGTATAGCTCAGGAGTGAAATGTGAGAGTAGGGAGATGGGCTTTGTTTTGCTTTGTCTAAACCAAAAAGAGACGGTACTTGCTAGTCCAGAAATTCCCAACATCTCCAGATGGCTAATGATTTTAAAATTATAAAATGGTTCCCAGGCAAAGATCAAATCCAGGCAAAGTCAGGAAAGCATGGTATAAACATGAAGCTGACTATGTGGTTGTAAAAAACAACAAACGAAAAAAGGAGTAAAACTTCAGGAATATCTAAGACAATGCCTCAGAAAACTGTTCGGTAAAACAAGGCCTCCAAGCAACGCAAGGATTCTGTCTCTCAGTTATCTCAGCAAAATCCCAAGGTAGAAAAGAGCTAATCCCAAAGGGACTTCTGGATGTGGCTTTTGTTCCATGGCATGAATCTCCAGTAAGGTTCACAGGAGACCTACAAAGTTTTTATGAGACCTGTATTGGCAAAAATACCACTGCTTAAACGGAAAGGAATAGAAATAGAACAAATCATAAAGAAGGCTTCTCACCTGCAAATAAAGCCTACCTATCATGGAAATGGAAGGGCAACTCAGTAGTTAGAAAGAAATTCTCAGGCGAAGAGCCAAGGAGAATTCTTCTCAGGCTCCGAGTCTTAATCAAGGAATGGTCAAGGGCACCCTGTCAAGTGCTAAATTTAAGAATTGCTATGGACCATTGACTCCTGTCTCCTCTTCCCTCTCTTTTTGACAGGGGAGTTATGATACAACTGTCCCACCAATGTATATTGGGTGTGTAGCCTGCAGATAACTTGTTTCTTCAGTTCACAGGTCTTCAGATTGAGAGGACCTGTATTTGAAGAAATATTTTCAAGGAACCACCCCTGAGGAGATTCATCTTCCCTGAACCTGATTTCAACAATGAGATTCTGGACTTCTAACTGATGGTTAGATGAGACTTTGGGGGACCTTGGGAGAGGAGCTAGTGAATTTTGCATGTGGGACAGACATGAGCCATTGGATTGACATCTTGACTGAGATCCCAAGCCATAGCCACCCAGCTAAGCTGTTCTCAAATTTGAGACCCACAGATAAGACAATAAATGTTAACTATTGTTTTATTGCTAGGTTTTTATGTAATTTGTTTTGTAGTAATTGATAATGAATACAAAAATGAGTCACAGTATTTGACTCAGTGGTAAGCTTTATTTATGTATTACATTCATAATAACGTTGAAAAATTGTACTATAACTCTATTGGAGAAAGGGGGAGGGTAAACAGGTGGAGATGTGAGAGAACTAAATATGTGCCCACCTTAACAGAGTCATAGACTCCATCTAAAACTGATGCACTAAGAAATAACAGAAAATGCATAGTATATAGAAAACATGGGGATTAAGTATCAGATGACTTCCCTAGGGCTCATTTCTAGAAAAGGAAACAGGAGATGGAGGGGATGAGACTAGGAACTAATGCCCCCCCCCCAAGGTGATCCTCTTAGTGATCTATGATCATTTTAAAAACCAATGAGCATAATAATTGAATGAAAATAGAATTTTTATTTAGAGAAAGGAGGACTCACCCTATATCTCAGCGATTCAGTGGGCGATGTTGGTGAAGACGTGGGCTCGGTTAGCAATTAGCACGACAAGAAGTAAAGAGTATTCACTTGAGAGGTGAGCTGCACCTAGCTCCCAAAGTCCCAAAGTGAGCCTGGGGGGCAGAGGGGCAGCTCCCGGGCTGCTGGTTGTGGGGAACATACACACAAAAGGAGCCGACTCTGGACCCTAGTCTCTTGCAGTTGCATGGTTTTGCCTTTCCATGGAAGTCCTACCCACCATCACACCTTCATACCACCCTAGCAAGAAGCAAAGGGAACTTGTTAGGGAAACAGTGACTTTGGAGAGCATGCTGAGCAGGACGGTTGGGTTGGGAAACCTGCCTTCAGGCCCCCTCCGCCTCTCATGAGCCCCTCATGAGGCCCCAGCAAAATCACACTCTTCCCTCTTCCATAAGACAGGCAAACTGTCACGTGCTGCCTCTCTCACAGGGCCTCCAGGAGAATCAAAAAGTGGGAAAGCACTTTTAAACTGTTAAGTGGGGAGCAATGACGGGTTCCCATTCCCTGGACTTCGGTAACAATATCTCCGCCTCCTCCTGGCATGTTGACTAGCGAACATAGTGCAGCTTTGTGGATTATGAAGCAAAATGGCCCGTTATGCCCATGACCTAGAAAGGCTTCTTCAGGGTCAGAATTACCTGGAAAAAAATGTGCAGAGCAGGGACAGTACCTCTTCTGCAGCCAAATAAAGCACAAACATAACGAGGGCTGAGAGAACTAATAAATAAAGGTATTAAAACCCCCACTGTGTGAATGTGACAATTTAAGCACCTCACCTCACCCTTCTTCACCTTCACCACTTTCTCCCATAGCTCTGGGTGACACAAGCTTTTAGCTTTTCCTGCCTTCTGTTCCTTCCACTACACTTCTGGGGTAGGAGCGGTGGTTATCTTTCTTTTTTCTTTTCTTTTTTCCTTTTTTGGTGCAACCTAAAATGGTCAGGGATGAAGAGCAGACTCCATGCTTCTCGTCTTTGGAAGCTCTTCACAGGAGAGAATGGAACATCCTGAGATTGTCCCGAGCGTGCAGCCTGCTGGCTCAGGCGTCTCTGTAGGCAGGTAGGGTGGGAAGATGCTGACGGACATGGAACTCTGAAATGTCTCTTCCCGGTGATCCCTGTGAGGTAGGGTGGCTCTAAGACTGTGTTGAATTTGTGTCATGTTGAGACGATTTCTCCATCCCTATAGCTAACGTGAGATTGTTGCCTCATAGCAGATGTCTGATGCTGCCTGCAGTCATACTTCTGGATAAAACATGGCAGGACTTATTAGAGGTGCTTTAGAGACCTCGTGGCCAAAACAAGGAGGGGACTGTGCCAAGAGAGCCCACGAATTAGTCCATTTAGTTGGGCACAAGGTGTTAGCCTTCTAGAGTTTCCCAAATGTAGCCTTGAAATCTTCCTAAAGATCAAAGCAGCACATTTACAGGCGTGAAAACCCTGCACAATATGGCCCTTAGAGCTGGAATTCCATCAGCAATTCTGCACCTGCTATTGAACAGGGCCTGCATTTTTTTTTTTTAAACAGAATGGAGGCCTTGGGATTTGCTTGACGGGGGGTGGGGGTGGGGGGGGAATCCTTTCATTTTGCCACAGAACACAAAGAGCTCCGTGTCTAGGACTGTCAGCTGCTCTCAGGAAAGATGAAATTCTACACATTCTCGCTCCATGTGTGCATTGCCCCTGAATGTTTTAGGGGTTCTCTAGAAGATTAATGTAAGGGCAGAGTCCTGAACGGTACCCTCACCCATATGAGTCCATAGGAAAGGAAGAAAAGGAACTGTAACAGATACCATTTCTCAGTGATTAAAACATAAAAATAACCCCAGACTTAAGAGATTGTTAAACTACATCAGGTGACTTTTCTGTAGCTTTCATGAAAAGCGTCACTGAGTCATGAAAGCGTCACTTATAGAAATGTATAACGCAGAAAGTAGTCTCAGATCTAAAAAGAGGATGACAGTGTTTTGGATTTAAAAAATGACAATTTTTTGTGATTCATCCATCTAATCAATATTTCAAGAGCCTTCTAGATTCTGGGATACAGAGATGGTTAAAGCCATGTATAGTGACACAACCTCTGCTCTCTGGCTTACAAGAGAGAGACAGGAAGAGGAGGATGGAAAGCCAGGGAGAGACAGAGAGACAGAGGGAGGGGCTGCGGAAGATCAGAGACAGAGTAGACAGACATCTTTTGGCCCCGTGCGGAGACCTGGCAGAGACGCGACCTGAGGTAAGCCACTGACTGCTTGCTGTGGGATATTGGTCAACTCATTCAATCCTTTTAGACTTAGGTGTTCCTATCTGTTAAAAGCTATGTTTTTCAATGGAGCAGAAGAATGATATAATCATATAGATTCTCTCAAATTCTAAACACATGAAAGTTTGATATGCAAGTAAGGGGATTTGTTTTTTCAACAGATATTACTAGCGGTCAAGGCTATGTTGCTACGTACAGTGTGTGCAACTGTAAGAAAAAACACATACCACCATCTCTGACCGTACAGGGCTCACAGTATCATGTGAGTGCTTAAATATGAGCTAGCGCACCTAGTAGGATTTTTGTAGGAGAAACTTAAATTGTAGTAGCATCTAAAAATTACAGTGTTCGTGTCAAAGGGAGACCCCAGAGTCTGACCTGTCTCCTGAGTCCAGGTCCACCACTTACCAGCTATAAGATGGAGCCTGTATCCCTTTAAGCCCTATTCCTACCTGCAAGCCTGGAGCTAATCATACTGACTTTGTAGGGTTGCGCTGAGAATTAAATGAGATAATGCATGTGGAGTGCTTTCCACAGTGACTGGAACAGAGGAAGCACTCAGTAAACGATAGCTTTTGTAATAATCTTTAAAGATCCTTCCAATTCTAAAATGTCCACATCTAGACTACTTTAGTCTCTAAGGTCTACATAGAAATACCTTACAAAGAGAAAAGACGATGGCGCAGAGCCACCTGGCACCAAGGAGGCCGTGTTTGGCACATATGTCTGGTGTGGACTCAAAAAATCATGGTTCACTCCCGGAGCACCTGGGTGGCTCAGCTGTTAAGCGTCTGCCTTCGGCTCAGGTCATGATCCCAGGGTCCTGGGATCGAGCCCTGCATCGGGCTCCCTGCTCGTCCGGGAGCCTGCTTTTCCCTCTCATACTCCCCTTGCTTGTGTTCCCTCTCTTGCTGTTCTGTCAAATAAATAAAATCTTCAAAAAAAATTATAGTTCACAATTTGAGATACACAAATGCTTAAAATTCACATTTCTACATGCTGGTGGTTCATTTTTTTTCTTAGTTGATTAGAGCAAGGTATGAATCTACAAGTAATGAGATTTATTTATTTTAACTGCTTTTGTTCTATCCCGACCTGATCAAATATATATTTGGATCCCATCATTTCCTATTCCGTGAACTCTGACAGTCCAACATTTCATTGGCTCATCTCCAAAGAGAACAGTTCTCTTTTCTAACATATTATCTTGCTTGAAAAATGATTCGTTGTAACTAACACATTTTAGCTGCAATAAGAACTCTCACAAGTAACCTAGAAAGCAGGTAAGCAGGCTATATCAATGAGAAACATTTTTGGTGTGACTTTACCTAAAACAATAAATCCTGAATTGCTATTCTAAGTGCATACGATTTTTCTTTAAATTATGAAAAAAAATTTTTCCATGGATTTACTTAAAAAGATTTCCTTAAGCATAATCTGCTCAGACTAGAGGGATTTTTTTTTTAAGATTAATTTTTCGGGCACTCTTGAGATTTGCATAAATCTTTCTTAATGACAAATCTCTGTTCCGCTACTCTGCTTACCTCCATGATATTTGGAACCATTTCTCTCATGTACATCTTTTGTCTTTCCAGTCATTTTTACAGAGGGTCAGGTAATGAAATCACAAAGAACTTATTCCATTGAAGTTTTCCTGAAACATTGGCCACTCTCAGAACAGATTGTTTAATGAGCATATTTTACCCATTCACATAAAACAGCAAGACAAATTTTCTTTCAAAGGAAAATAGGTTGCATGCTTCTTTAACTTTGGCTTCCAATCAGAATAGGCAATAGCGTGTCTCCAAAATACTAGACAAGTAGCCCTGTGTGCCGCTTTTATCGTTTTGATCATTTTACAGTGACTAACATATGGACCTTCCTTGATGTGTATATCCACCCCACGTGCACTGATACGTAACCGCGCCGAGCTCTGTGCTAGTGGCAGCGCAGATACAGTGAGGAAGACACTGTCTCTGTCCCCAAGAGCTCACAGTTCATCAAGGAGACAGAGGAGACTTCAGAAGAGGGCACGCCACTTGAGCTGAGCCTTGGAGGAAGAAGAGAAGTTTGCCAGGTAGAGGAGAGACGAAATGATATTCCAAGCAGTGGAACAGGCTTTTCAAAGGTCCAACAGTACAAAATTAACATGATAGGGTCAGGAAATGATGACGTCAGTACACATAACAAGAGGACTGTTGTCATTCCTTAAACAAAGGCATTCAATGGGTGAAAGCATGGCTTTGCTAATGCATATTTTGGCCCATTTCCTAATCCTACATCACAGACCACTTGAGCTCAGGTTTCGTGGTCCTTTGGCAGCAGGTGGCTGCTTCCTATCACATCCAGCAGACCCTTGGGGGTCACCTTCTTCCGAAGGTCTCCCATGCTCATAAAGATAGCAGTGACTAACCCACTCTTGAAGCAGTGAGTGCAGCATGACTCGAGGGGGGAAAGCATGCGTTCTGAAATCAGTTCTGCCACGTCCTCTGTGACCTTCAGCCATTGGCTTAGCCTCTTTCCTTACCAGTAAAATGAAGATTAAAGGTACTACCCTCCTAAAGTCGTTGAAAGACTAAATGTGATAGAGCATGTAATGATTTAGATAAGTGGCTGACCCATCGTAAGTCCTCAGTCGGTTTTAGCTATCGTTTATCAATATAATACGCTTCCCCCAACCAATGCCTCATTGTCTGCAAAAATAAAATTCCAATAACAGTTCCCTTGTTTGCTCCATCTTTTCTAAGGAAGGTCAGGAGCTGGTTGTTTCTGCTGTTTTCAGCCTAATGAGGAAACTCCATGTTCCGGAAGTTAGAGTGCTCCCCTTTCCTTCACATCCTCCCACCATTCCCTTTATTCTATCTGACATTTGCTAAAGACAACCGAATACCCTTTGTTCATCTAATCATATGATGTAAATAAAACTCAGTAAGAATGCCATCTGAGTCTGTCTTCCTTGACCTCTTCCCACAGGTACTCCACCAACCTCCCCCGGGGGTGCGGCAACCCCAGTAGGTAAATAATCCTGGATACACAGGGTGACCCCGCAAGTCTTCCTCATAAGCTAGTTCCCCTTGAAATAGGCATGTCCGCCCCTCCCCCGCTAAGATTCTGAGTTCCGGTTGAGGCAGTCATCTCCTGAGATTATATCTTTATGTTATGCCCACTTCGTTCGAAGGCTCTGCCTGTTGGCATGTAGATGTCTAACGCTCCCCGTACTATTTTGTGTCGCCCCCTCCCCCGCGTGAGCATTGTCCCATGTGAATTCCCTGACAAAGCCCCTTACTGCTCTGTAGTTGGGAACTTGATCTTACCCCACTTTATACTCAGTTGAACGTCTTCTCAAACGGATTGGCTGTTCTCCAGGCAAACAGGCTCTTTCCTTTCCTGGTGAAATACAGCCCACGCCTACCCAAAGGGTCATTAACATATCTTAAACTCTGTTTCATAAATCAAACCTTAAACCTCACAAGCTTGGCAAAGCCCATCTTCATCTCACTTCTAAAGTCCTGAAAGAAAAATACTGCCTGTATCTGTGAGCTGTATTACAGTGACAATAATGTAACAGGTAACGCTTGTCAGCCCCCACTATATGTCAGCGGAAACACTTCACAAGCATCAGTTCACGTAGCATTAACAAGAGTCCTGTGAGACAGGCACTATTAATTTTTTCATTTCACAAATAAAGGAAATGATGCTTGGAGGTTAAGTAATTTGCCTGAGATCACACCAGTAAGAAGTGTCAGGACCAGGATTCAAGCCCCAAACTTTCTTCATAGAAGACCTGCACTGACAATCATTAGATGCTGCCATCTTGCCTCAAGATACTTCAGAATACAAAGGTTTCTGGATGTTATGGGTGCTAGATTAAACAGTTACCCCAAATCTCCCATCTCTCCCTATATCCACACCCCCGTCATGGCCTCATAATTCTTCAGCGTGTCCTTTCTGCCCCTTGACTTTTGGCCTGGCCCTGTGACCTGTTTTGGCCAATAAAACGTGGATAGAAATGATAGGCTGGGGCCTTGTGCTCGTCTCCTGGGCTGCCATAACGAATTCCTGCAAACTTGGTGGCTCACAGCAACAGAAGTTTATTCTCTCAAGAGTTTTGCGGGCCAGAAGTCCAAAATCGAGGTATGCGCAGGGTAAGTTCCTTCTTGCCCGCTCAAAGGGAGAATGTGCCCCACGTCTCTCCCCTAGCTTTTGGCAGTTGCCAGCAATCCTTGGAGATCTTTGGTTGTGACAATAAAAATCCAGTCCCCATCTCCATCATCCTATGATCTTCTCCCTGTGTGTTCGTGTCCAAATTTCTCTTGTCTTAAGGACACCGGTCATGAGGCTAGGATCTACCTCAACCCAGTATAACCTCATCTTAACTTGATGACATCTGCAGAGGCCTGATTTCCAAATAAGGCCACATTCATAGGTAGGAGAGGGGGAGCATGAGGGTTTCAACACATCTTTGGGGGGTACATAGTTCAACCTACAACAGGCCTTAGAAAGCATGTGGTTTTTCTGCTGGGCTCCTAGTACTTCTGCCATCACCAGGGAAGGAGCTCCTCCCCCAGATCACTGCTGCCCTTCACCCCAGGCCCAAGAACGAATACCTGTGGAGCTGCCCCAGCCAGACGGGCCCTTGGCTCAAAGAAGGGTCAAGTCCAGCTGATGTGAGCCACCGCCATCTGACCCACAGACCATGAGAAAACATGAGATTTGCAATTCACGGCGTTTTGAGATGGTTTATCATGCAGCATTTTTGCAGCAAAACCTAAACCTGCCTTGTTTCCTACCCATTAGAGATAACTAATGCAAAGATACAACGTGGGGAAAAACCCAGCTGCAAGAGCAACAAGTGCCAGACAATACCTATATTACCCCGTGGCAGATCTTGGTCTTGTGAACTTAAAGTTTCTGTTATTTATGGAAAACAGACTATTTTCCAATTAAAAAAATTATTTGAGACCCCCGTGGAGGTTCATTGAAGAAGCAACGTGAGCCTGTCCATAGATAGTAAGGAGGACAGAGCGGAGCAGAGAAAAAGAGCTTGATATTTTGCATAAAACAAAATATCCCTGCCCCTCAATTGCTCGTGATCCATTGAATGAGTAGGAGAACTTCTGTGGGTGAATGGATAAGTGATATCCTGTCACGATTATTTCTGTACATTTGTTTCTTGTTCCTCCAAGGCAATGCTGAAAAGGAACAGCAGCCGCAGGGCAGCTTAGCCATTTCACGAGGAACAAAGATGTGTATGCGTGCCCCCAGCGGCCGGACAGACGTCGAGGCTCTTCCTTTGGATGGGTCATGGGAGTTCAAGTTGCACATCACGCTTTCCAGCCAGAGTGACTCTGACTTCCGCATCTCATTCAGCCCCTTCCTCTTGCCGTGCGTTTCCCTGACTACACTCAAGCTTCTCCAAGCAAGACTTTCCACGTTGATAATGAGAACTGATGTATTTATGGGACTTCATTTTTGCGATGGATCATCCCGTCTGAGGCCAGTATTTCCTTTTGAAGTCTGGAGAATTTGAACCTTAGAGGAACTGAACAGCTCCCAGAGAACAGAGCCCCAGGGCATTAAACTTGAGCCTAATCTTCAGATCATTAGCACTTTTTTTCCTTCATGCACAAAGAGTAACTCTCTGGAAAACCTTTGGTGGCAAAAGTCATTAATGATCACATATAAAACCCTAATTAATCAAAGTGTGAATCCAACTCTCGACGAGCTGTTTTCATCTCCCTTAGATCTGTGGTTTGCAGAAATCGGAACTGCTTTGCCCAGAACAAGAAGCGATCGTATTCTACGACGTTGAAGCCTGAGTCACTCGAGCTTCAAATTCCTGGAAGATTTTGCGTGAGTCATTGTTCCCCAGGAGGATTTCTAATTCAGTCAACACAAAGCATTCAAGTATTCATCTTTTGTTACCAATTAGTCAATTTCAAAACGACTCGTATCCACAGTACTCACTGGACCTAGAGCTCTACAAAACCCATCTGAGAACAATTTGTTCTCTTAAATGAGTGCCTGGAAAAGTTACGTTATGCCATGCACAGTCTTCTTGTTTCTCGGGCAGACAGTGGCCTAGGAAACACCCCCTGGACTTTGTTTATTATTCGGGAATCTGCTCCCGCAGGAGGACAAGTGCATTTACAACACTGCTGCGGGATGGATGGAAACAAGGAAGGTCACAGGGTGAGCTCTGTGATTTGGGGTCATTTATTAAAGCTCTCTAAACTTCAGTTCCTGTAAAGTAAAGATGATAATGTTGCCTGCCTATCTTTCAGGACGGTTATGAAAATCAGTACAAGGGGCACCTGGGGGGCTCAGTTGGTTAAGCGTCTGCCTTAGGCTCAGGTCAGGGTCTCAGGGTCCTGGGATCAAGCCCTGTGTCAGGCTCCCTGCTCAGCTGGGAGTCTGCTTTTCCCTCTCCCTCTGCCTGCTGCTCCCTCTGCTTGTGCTCTCTCTCTCTCAAATAAATAATAAAATCTTAAAAAAAAAAAAAAAAGAAAGAAAATCTGTTCAAGTTAGTAAATGTATAAGCAGTACCTACTATGCCCAGCCCTGTCACAGCTATTTCTGGAAACACAAAGGTAAACCATATTACTTCTTGACTCAATGGTCATTTAATGGAAAAATAAAATAATTCACATAGATCGTTAAAATCCTCACAAATAGAAAGTAGTGGTGGTACTAGTAGTGGTAAAATTAGGAAGTCAGCATTGGAAGGGAACGGAGAGACTCTGAAGCCTACCCCTCTCTTCTTAAATGAACTGAATGCCGCAGAGATAAGTGACTTCTGCCAGGATGTACAATTAAATATTGGTTGTTATGATACTCCAATTTTTTTAAAGATTTTATTTATTTATTTGACAGAGAGAGACAGCCAGCGAGAGAGGGAACACAAGCAGGGGGAGTGGGAGAGGAAGAAGCAGGCTCCCAGTGGAGGAGCCTGACGTGGGGCTCGATCCCAGGGCTCTGGGATCACGCCCTGAGCTGAAGGCAGACGCTTAAGGACTGAGCCACCTAGGCGCCCCGATACTCCAGTTTTTAAGCAGATTCCTGGAAACTCAGACAGTCGGCTGCGATGTAAAGAATTCTATAGGGAGGGGTGACGACATCTAGAGAAACCCTTTCGTTCTGGTTGACACTGCAGGTGAACGGACAGGCAGGGGATCAGACTGACCAGTTTGGATTCTGAGTCTGCCACTTACTAGCTAGTGACCTCTTGTAGCAATGTTATTTACATTCCCTGTGTCTCATTTCCTCCTCTGTGACATGGAGATAATAATCGTACTCGATCCCAGAGGATTGTTGTAAAGATTAAATGAATTGATAGGTAAAGGGTTTAGAAGAAAGTCTGGCACATGAACTGTTACCTATTCGATGGGATTTAAGTAAAGGGAAGACTCCCCTGGGTCATTCTGTGTGTGGGAGAGGTCCCAACGGAAGGGACAATGGGGGCTGGACCCAAAGGCAGCACGCAAGGCAGCAAATGCAATGAATGTCTCTTACCCCACAAACCGAACCAGAACTGCTACTATAGGCTAGTCCTTCCCTTTCACAAAGGCGTCAGCTAACATCCTGAGCATTTCGGACCTCACGTGTGAGTGCTGGTGGAGAGAACGTGATCCTAGGGCTGCAAGCCGACTCTCATCCACGGCTCCCCCCAGCAGCTTACTCGGGGTTCAATGAAGGCAGGAGAGGCAGCCCCTGTTCCAGGATAAAGGCATTGGTCACCCTTCATTAACAATTCATTAGCATCCTCTGCCCCCACTGGATCTGGCCTGAAGGTTGACAGGCAAAGCCTGGAGGGGTTGTTTTGGCTTCACACTGATCACACCTGAGTATCTGAGGCTTCATCACCTTGGCAGAATGTGACATGCACTACGGACCCTAGGTCAGGGTCACCTTGGGACAACGGTCCATTTCACAGGCTCCCTGGGTTTGCAGGGGTAAAAGCAAAGGCAGAGAAGAGAAAGGACAGGGCTGTAACCGAGTCCGTGGAAGTGACACGGCTGGAGAAAGCGGTCGGCTCAGAGGTGTGGCCAGCACAGGACAGGCAGGGTCCAACAGGAAGAAGGAGTCGTGCACACCCAGCTCTTGGGCTCAGAGCGGGGGACCTAGCCCCGAGGTCGAGATCTGTCTGATCCCCTCTAGAGACATCCCTTCCGTGCAGAGGACAGCATCCGGCTTCATTTTACATTCCAAGCAGACAGCCGGCTAGCTCCCTCTTCTCGCTGCGATTCCAGCCTCGCCTGGCTGTCTTCCGATGATAATTTGACTTCCCACGTAGATTTCATCACGGGGAGAGGATGTGCTTGAAACGGAATGCGTGTCTGATCTCCTGGCCGATTTTACTTGTCATTGTAAATTAATAAAATGGCGTTTTGATTTACACATCTGTCTCTCGTGAACTTGCTTAGGATGACTGAGGGCCTGATAAACTGATCTTACCTTAGTGTGCTGACAAAACCAATTCCCTCAGTTTTTTGAACCTGAAACACTAAAGGCCAGACCCTGGGCTGTGGTTGAATCACCAGGGTAAATTCCCCGTTAAAGTATCTGGCAGTAGGATAGCCAGGACTTCCTTCCCTACCTCTAATCAAACCCATTTTTTCTCCGGGACCTCAATCTTTCAAGGTGAACACTCCATGTCCAATGCCCACTCTGATGACCGATTCCATGGTGACAAACACAGGAAATGGGAAGTTTGCCCCTCCCCCGAGCTACCCAATCCATGTTTTGACATGTCTGCAAGAGCACCTAAGCACATCCTCATTCTGGCGAGCATGTGATTTTTTTCACATTTTATGCGTGTCCTCTATTCAAAACTATTTAGTTTTTATGTTTATATAACCCGAGCTTTCCTAAGCCTATCCGACAGTACAAATTAGGTTATATGTTATCATTAAACCCAGTGGTGCTGGCTGGGCAGCCCCCCCTGCAGGCAGGCATACCCTCAGCCTCTGTCCCCAAGTCCCCAGTCTGTCCTGGGAGCCCTGGGATGAAATCTTCCCTGTGCTCACAGCCTTCTGCTCTGACCTCTTTTTTAGTGTTTGCTGCCCCCAGATCGTTTTCAAGAAAGCCCGGCCTTTGCCACGCCCCTGCTTTTGGTGTACTGATCTTTGAGATTTCTTCTAAGAACACTGTCTCTGGGCGGCTGCATCTCAGGGTGACAAGGGCATGATGTTCCCTGCAGTCGTCTCTGTGCCCCTAGAGCCACACATTGGTGGTGCAGAAGCAGGTGACGCCCCTTCCCCCAGGCCTGTGCTGCACAATGTCCCCTAGGGTCCCAGGATCTTACAGTGTCCTCAGGAAACAGCCCTTTCCTTTTCAACCTGCAGCTCCTCTCTGAACACTGACCAAGCTTAGAACTAGGGGAACATAGACTTTCTGTCCTCTCCGAGCTTCTGTGCCTGCCTCCGATCTGGAGCATGCTCAGAAAATCTCCTTCTCCAAAGTCATACCATTCATTCGTGCAAACAGACCCCAGCAGCCCTGGGTCTCAGGGCCAACAATCTCCATTCAGGATCTGGGAGGAAAACCCTGATAGCCACTCAACAGATATCTGTGGGCAAATGATCAGTATGCCAGCTTCGGAGCTAGCTTGTGGTGATCAAGAGAAGAACGAGATAGTCTTAGAAGTTCAGAAGCTGGGAAGCGAGGCAACAGGACTCATTTACAATTAACCATGACACACTGCGATAAGGACTATAATAATTGTATGTATAAAACATACTAAAACATGAAAGAAAAGAGGCTTCCTAATGCAGAGGTCAGGCAGTAGCAGACAGGAACTGAGTAAAGGAAAGGAAGTTTCCTTAAAGGCTTGCTGGAGATGACAAGAAATGGCCTTTCCGAGCCTGAGTTTACCCGGCAAACTACAGAAGGCATTCCAGGTAATGGGGAGAGATGTGAACAAAACGCTGAAGGAATTTTATTCTCTAAGTTTGATAATTCCGCACACGGCGTTTTGCTACATCTGGCTGGCAGCTTTTCAGTAAAACCTTCTGAAAAAAACAGATGTTGCGAAGGAATTTGATCCGTTCTCTCTCTCGATTGCTGAGACTGAGAAACAGCAAAAAGAAGAGGGGGGGGAGGAAGATGACGGCAAAAGCATTTCAGCCCATCCACCAGGTGTGATTTAGCTGAGGAAATTGTGATGAATGGGAGTAGCGTCAGCAGTGCTTTGAAGAGTCGCACATCAAGCACCGATTTCCATCAGACATGTGCTCGTAAATTAACCAGGAAGAAAAGTCCAGCACTGGTCAAGGCGTGCAGAAGTTCTAGCCTCCTCCCATCTCTCCTAGACCCGCGAGACTTGCCGAACCTGAAAGCTGTCCAAAAAAATGGGATGGAGGGACAGACTCTGGGTTCCCCCAGCTTCTCATCTACTTTCCCATTTGGGGAGGAATCTCAAGATACATTAGCCCATTCATCACCTTTACTTATTTTAGATATTCTACTAGTATTTAACCTAGATGTTCTAAGAAACAGTATTCTCGCTGCCAGGAAAGGAGCTGCAGAGAAAGCCAAAGCACCTCCCCGGGGGCCCAGGATGCTGAATCCACCTCGTTAGCAGATGAAGATGGCTGTCATGAGGAAGGAGCAGTCGCCTCCTCCCAAAAGATCGGGGCTCCCTCAAGGATGAGGGAATTGGCCTCAGCTCAACAAGCCTGGCAAGTTCTGCTTCCTTAGAAGGGTCCCTATGAACGTTTGCCTTATTTGATATATCAAAAGTGGCATCTTTATGCGACACGAATTATACAAAAATATCTTCCAGAACTACACAGTGGAGGCTCTCATCTCAAGTCACTCTCGGTGTGAAACTTGTGTCTTGTCTGTGATGAGGAAATGAAGGCAGGTGGACCGCAGATGATTCACATCTCAACACGACATGCTTGTTCTAGGGGCGACCTCTTCTTAATTTTCTGAATATTTAAATAAGAAATCCAAGGTATCCCAGAAGATAGTTTTTGAAGTCAGGTCCATCTACAGAAAATATGCATTTTCTCTCTTCCTTTTCAGGTCAGACAAGGCCATCTTGCATCTGAGCATCGGCCTCTGGTCTTGACACGTAAGAGAATTTTGATTCACATAGCACTTCTAAACTGCAGGAAAATTCATGTGCCGGAAGCATTCACATCCCTGCTGACAGATCAACAACAGCTGTGTCAAAATGCTCGGTATTTCCAATGGCCAGGAGTGTTAGTACTTAGGACCCCCCGGATGAGGAAAATACTAGAAGACAGAAGCTCCTTGCTACAGGCAGCCCACCAGCTACTTGACAAGGGGCTGCAGAGTCTTTAGGATTAGAATGACAGCTCTCCAGCCCAGATCCTATCCCTGTTCCTTATTTTCAACCATTAAGAGCATGGAGGGAACTTGAACGCTTCTTGGAAAATGAAGGCAATCCTGCAAGAACAGTGGAGACTTTGTGGCTCATCATCGAATTGTTTCTTTGGAACCTGGTGTGGTGTTCTGGACATCTTGACTTGCTCAAGAACTTACCTGGATTGATTCTCACTTCTGAGCATTATAGGAAGCAGCCGAAGGTTCACCACCATTGTATGTTTGAAGATGGTAAATATGTTTTAATACAAATATTATGGGGCAATATGAAATTACATCAGGACCTGAAACTTCCATGCTACATCCCTATACCCCAAATTATCCGAAGGTCTCCTTAGTATCCAAAAGTCCCTCATTTAGCCAAGAACCATTGAAAAGTATGATAAATGCATTAAAATGAATATTTATGGAACAATGAGTCAGATGTTAGAGACAATGAATACGGTTCACATTTTAAAAGACAGCAGAGCTTATACAGAGAAATAGTATTTCTCTTGCTTACTCTATATTTATTTTATTTTTTTTTAAGATTTTATTTATTTATTTGACAGAGAGAGAGACAACCAGCGAGAGAGGGAACACAAGCAGGGGGAGTGGGAGAGGAAGAAGCAGGCTCCCGGCGGAGGAGCCCGATGTGGGGCTCGATCCCAGGACCCTGGGATTATGCCCTGAGCCGAAGGCAGACACTTAATGACTGCGCCACCCAGGTGCCCTTTGCTTACTCTATATTTAGAGTATAAGATGGCATATGATCTTCTCACACCTGGCCGGGAGTCCACACCACTGCGATAGTGCCTATGTGCGGGGCGATGGGATGTGGAAAAACCTCCAAATGTGTGTGCACGCATGTGTGTGCTTTTGATATGTATCATACAGTCTGTGTGTAAAATAACACTTCAATAAAAAATACAAGAATAAAACTAAAGACATAGCAACAGTAAACTGTCATTTTTTTGGATGAAAAAAAGCAGATATTGCAAAAACACCATTTTTATAAGCCACATCAGCTGATGAGAGAGCAAACAGGTGCCCCTGAAATTTAATAATGTATTTGAGTAATAGAACTTTAAAAATAATATTGAGGGGCGCCTGGGTGGCACAGTCGTTAAGCGTCTGCCTTCGGCTCAGGGCGTGATCCCAGTGTTCTGGGATCGAGCCCCACATCAGGCTCCTCTGCTATGAGCCTGCTTCTTCCTCTCCCACTCCCCCTGCTTGTGTTCTCTCTCTTGCTGGCTGTCTCTCTGTCAAATAAATAAATAAATAAATCTAAAAATAAAAATAAAAATAATATTGAATATATTATATAAATGTATATACAAACATGTCTGTATTTATGGTCTTTCCAAGGATGGGATCCTCAGTGTGGTCCTACAATAGCTGGCCGCTGGGTCTTTAGGAAGGAAGCAGGATAGCATAAAGGGTAAGGTTCTAGAATCAGGCTTCAGCTCACAGCTCTTCGGTTCTCTTAAGAAGAGAAATACTTCATTTACCTGAGCTTCCATTCCCTCATCTGTAAAATGGGATAATACAGGCAGCTGTCTGTGATAACGCCTGCAAAGTGCCGACCACAGTGGCTGCTCCGAGGTAGGTACTCCACGCACATCAGCCCCGAGCCCCTTGACCGTCAGCATCCCCACATTGCCTCCTCTGCGATGGCCAGGGCTAGGGGCTCTCCTCTGACGGAGGAGGGGGGTTGCCTCGAGGACAGTTCATGCCCGTGTTCTGTAACTTTACTGATTTCTGTTAGTTGTGTGTCTGCTCTATTGCGGTACTGAGCCTCCCTTTAGACGTCCTTTCTGTGGAAGAGAGAAGAAGAAAAGGAAACGGTAGCATTTCTTCGGCTCAGGTGACGATATTTTAACTTCCACTTCCCGGACCATGGAGCCATAGAAGGAGCTCCCGGGATCATTATCTAAATTCCAGGGCACACCAGCGTTCCTGGGCACCTGCGTCTGGTAGCACTTGCTCTAAAGAGCAGTTCCCTGATCAGAGTCTGATGCCGAGTCCAGCCCACATGCCTGATGCTGTTCTCTTGTACGGTGCTTTTATTGATCTAATTCCACCCAGCAATCTGGACGGACCTCAACCCAGTAAGCGTGCCTGCATCTGACTAGATCCCATTAGGGACAGATTTCAGGCTGCCCACACGCTTCTTGCCACACACGGCACGTGGCTGGTGTTGCCCAACTCCCTGCTCTGGTGTTATTGAACCTGAATTCTAATCTCACCGGGACCCCTGCTACTGTTCTCTTCTACAGAAAATAGATCTTTCTGAGAGATTATAGAACATTTCCCAAGTACTAATCATATGGTAGGAAATGAAGACCATCTCAATAAATTCGAAAGAATAGAAGTTGGGTAGGCCACATTCCCTAATCACAATGCAAGAAAACTACAAGCAATTTGTTTGTAACAACAAAAACAACAACAAAACTCTGCCATTTGGAACTTCTTAAAAAATCTTCTGGTAACCATTGGACCAAGGAAGAAATCGATAATACAATAATATATCGTTGAGAAAATAATAGAAATAACGAATACATACTGATGCATGAAATTAGACCAAGTAGGATTTAGAAATAAATTGATAAATTCTAATTGTTTAATTAAAGAAGAAACAAGACATGAAGGTCTTCAGATTTTTGAGACACGAAATTGTCCCAAGGAAGGAATTAATAAAGAGCAGAAATAATGACATCTTTCCCATAATGAGTGACTACCATGTGTCAGGTTCCTTACTGAACATTCTCTAATCTCTACAAGGTTACAAATGGGGTTTTATTATTTTATTTACAGATGAGGAAACTGGGTATCAGAGATGATGGGGAACTGGTCCCAGGCTTCACAGCTTTTAAGTTGTGAAAAGAACTTGAGCTCAGGTCTGCCTGACTCCAGACATCGCCCTATTTCCACTATATTCCAACCCCTGAAATATGCTCTTCCTAATATCCTGCACTCATATAAACACACATGAAAAAATAAGCCACAGGCTGGGTCATTGAAAGAAAAAATCGTATACTGGATACAACTCAGAAAGATTTCATGAACAAAAAATATAACAATAAATATAATCTTATACCTGATACAGAGATTTTAAAATAGAAGCTATTCTATATAAAAGTACGTAACACTTGAGAAGATCTTAACAGAATAATTTTATAAAAATACGTAATGACTAAAATTGGCACAATAAGTAGTCTATCAGTTAAGATTTGGTATGGTTTCAAGTGACTGGAAATCCAAAATAAGAGTGAAGTATTTTCTTTCTCCCTCTCTCTCCCTCTCTCTCTCTCTCACACACACACACACACACACACACACACACACACACACACACATTTAAAAATCCAGGGCTAATTCTATTATTACGTTGCTCTGCCATCCTCAAGATGAAGTTACTACTTTGTGGTACAAAATAGCTACTTAGGCTCCAGCCATCAGATGTGCATTTTAGCAAGTGTGGAAAAAAGGCACATACTGTCCTTTTAAGGACAATTTCCAGAAATTGAGCATATCACTTGTACACCTTCTCCTTGATGGACACACTCTAAGATGGTCCCCAAATATCCCCACCTTTTGGTAGTCACACCTTTATGTAAATTCTTCTCCCTGAGTGTGAGTAGAACTTATCATTTATTTCTAACAGATAGAATATGCCAAAGGTGATGGGATATGGCTTCTGTTCTAGAAGATTGTAACTTTATCTTGTAAGCTTAGTCTCTAGTGACACTCCCCTTTGCTGGCTTTGATGAAGAAGCTGACATTCAAAGAAGTCTACCTGACAAGGGTAGCTTCTGGTCAGCAGTTGGCAAAGATCTGAGGCCCTCAGGCCCACAGAGAACTGAATCCTGCCAAGAACTACATGAGCTTGGATCATGGATCCTTCCCCAGTCAAGCCTCAGAAGAGACCCCAGCCCTAACTGCCACCTCGATTGCAGCTTTGTGAGAGATGTTCCAAATGCCAGACTAAAAGTCAGAAATTCTGTCACCAAGGAGGAAGAAGAGAATGAATATTGGGGCCCAATTGGCAGTCTCTGCCACAAGCAGACTAAGTAAACAAGTAACCAAGAGAAAAATGAGAAACGCTATCAGAGGGCTAGATGTAATATACTATTTCAAGCCACAGTGCTCTTATTATTAAATTTTTTCAAACATTTAAGAAACATACAAACAAAGAGACCCTCTGTCATTAAAAAAAAAAATTCCAAATTATTTGTGGCTGGTAACATTGCAAACTGGAATAATCCTTTTTGCGAAACTGTTTATAACGTATATAAGAGCCAAGGAAGGTCTGTACCTTTCGACTCGGTAATTCTACTCGTAAAAGTGTATCTTAAAGAATTATCCAGAACACTGAGAAAGAAGACTGTGAAAAACTGGTCATTGCAGAGATATTACTAACAGTAGAACTTTAAAATCACCTCAATATTCATTAATAGGTCAACCAATGAGCAAATCACGTTTCATCTTGTCAATGAAATTATCGCAGTCATTAAAAATTGTAATTACAAAGCTATTTTGTAGCATTAACAACTACAATGTAAAAATGCAAAGGAATGAAAGTAGAGTTCAAAAAACATATTTAAAAAAAAATAACGAATAGAGGGGCACCTGGGTGGCACAGCGGTTGGGCGTCTGCCTTCGGCTCAGGGCGTGATCCCGGCGTTGTGGGATCGAGCCCCACATCAGGCTCCTCTGCTATGAGCCTGTTTCTTCCTCTCCCACTCCCCCTGCTTGTGTTCCCTCTCTCACTGGCTGTCTCTATCTCTGTCAAATAAATAAAAAAAAAATCTTTAAAAATAAAAAAATAAAAAAAATAACGACTAGAAATACAACAATGACCAAAGTGGATTGTTTTGGCTAATGGGATTACTGCCGGTTGTTTTCCTCATGTTTCCCAAATTTTCCCTAATGACTTGTATCACTGACAAATTTAAAAATAACAAGTTTGAATAATAAAAACAGCTTCACTAACAGGCCTCACGATCAAGATATCAAACACTTCGACTACTCTTTACATACCTTATGTCATCTTCATATGGAGTCCCTACCAAGAGTGTCCCCATTTTGTGGTCAAGAAACCAGGGGCACCACGTACACCACTAGGACATGGCAGGGAAGGATTTAAATCCACGTATGTCTGATTCTAAAGCCCAGCATTGAAACCACTGGGCGAAAGAGCAAAGAATAAGGGAAAGAAGTGGAGAAAGGAGAATTTCATGAAAGGAATGAGTGCATAAGGCAATCGCTCAGAACCCACAGTGGAGGAGAGAAATTACTTCAGCTCATGAATTCAGAGCCAAGAGTCCACAGCCCTTGGGTGTCACAGGGCTTGTAGAATCTTTGTTTTAAAGCCTGGACATCCAACATTTCAAGAGCTCACTCTTTCAAGAGCCCCTGATCCCTTGGACGGATGTGCTTAGGTTCCTTTTGTACCTAATGATCCATGGTGGGAGAAATTACTGGCCTTGTGACCTCTATCACCTGGCAACAGTGGGGCTACCATGTTCTCCCTCACCAGCCCACTGGTAATGTGAAAATCCATCAAATGCCCACAAGGGCCTTAATGAAGCACTACCGAGCGACGGTGATTTCAAATCAAAGCCGAAGAAATATGTGCTTTAAAAACTCTTCTGAGGAGTCAGATGGTGACAGCGGGGAACAGGTTTTGTGAGCTGAGGGGCGCCTCTCTTCTACAACTGAGTTTTCATATGTGATGATAATTTGCTTAGAGTTGCTGACATCCCCACATAGAAATTTACACAGCTCAAGCCTTTCTTTAAAAATAGTGATTTTTAACTGCATCACCGCTGCCAACCAGTAAATGTGTGGGGACTTATGGGGTTGCCAACCACTGTTTTGCAACGATCACAGTAAAGATTATTTCAGGCAAGAATCATCAACAGATGTGAAATCTGAGGGGTAGAAAGGGAATGTGAGGAGATCAGGATATTTGTTTGGTGTTAATGTGTCTCCCCACAGAATATTTATTCATCGTAAGAGGAAAAATAACAATTATACTGTGGAGAACTGGATTGGTAATATTGGTAATGAGGGGCAGAGGGGCCTCGTCGGCCTCTGGATACAATCCCCGAAGAGGACTCAGTCTCAGTTTTGTGGTATTCTGGTGTTTGGTGCATAAATGGAATCCAATGGTGAAGAAACTTCAGACCAACCCATATTGAAAACCATTCTCTAAGATAACTGGCCTTGGGGTACCTGGGTGGTTCAGTCAGTTAAGCATCAAACTCTTGATTTCGGCTCCGGTCATGATCTCAGGGTCGTGAGATCGAGCCCCATGTCTGGCTCTGCACTGGGTGTGGAGTTGCTTAAGATTCTCTCTCCCTCTGCCCACTCCGCCTCCCCCATCTCTCTCTCTCAAATAAATAAATAAATCTTTAAAAAAGTAAAACATAGGGGCGCCTGGGTGGCACAGCGGTTGGGTGTCTGCCTTCGGCTCAGGGCGTGATCCCGGCATGATGGGATCGAGCCCCACGTCAGGCTCCTCCGCTGTGAGCCTGCTTCTTCCTCTCCCACTCCCCCTGCTTGTGTTCCCTCTCTCACTGGCTGTCTCTATCTCTGTCGAATAAATAAATAAAATCTTTAAAAAAAAAAAAAGAAAAGTAAAACATATTTTTAAAAAATAAAAAATAAAATAAAATAACTGGCCTTTTCTCTACAAAAATGCCAGTGTTACAAAAAATGAAAGATAAAGAAAGTCTTGAGAAATAATTCCAGATTGAAGGAGAATAAAGAGACATCATACCTGATCCTAGACCTTGTGTCCTAAATGGGAGGGAAACACCTGTTTAAAGCTCATTATTGGAACAACTGACCACCTTGGAATATGGATCTGATAAAGTAGGAGTCAATGTTACATTTCCAAGTTGTATAACCGTATTATGGTTACATACAAGAATAACTAACTGCGTTTCCGGAAAATACATGTTGAAGTAATAAGCGTGGAGACGCCATCACCATGATGTGTGTGTGGAGAGAGAGAGAGAGAGAGAACAAATGAGGCAAAATGTTAACAAACTGGTGAATTTGGGGAAAGGGTATATGAGGATTCTCTGAATTGCTCTTGAGTTTCTGTTAGCTGTGAAATTCTTTCAAAATAATAAATTAAACTGAAAAATATATATAAATATATATACTTACATATTTAAATATAATATAAAATTAAATTAAATATACATTTATATATTTAAATTATATTTATATATATTTAATTTTAGGAATAGGTGTATATATATTCCTGAGTGAATTAAGAGCTTTCCCTTCCTTCTTCTCGTTCTCACCCGGTTAGGACAATTCTCTTAAGTGAAAGGTCGATACTTTGTATTCTTATTCTCATTTTCATCCTTAGGGAGATAAATCTCTTCCCTCATTGCTAGCCTTGTATGTTGTTTTATCTTCTAGTTTTCTTTTGAGGTAGGTAAGAAATGAGAATTTGCTCTCCCAGTTGACAACTGAAAGCAAAGGAAAAACTGGAAGTACAGAGCATCTTGCTGGGAGAGGGCAGGTCCCATTTGGATTTTGCACGAGGGCTCTGTGGCTCCCTGGTGATCACAGCATCCTAGGTGGTGGCTTGGAGCCTAGTGGGAGCCCAAGGCCAGAGGAGGCTCCTGGGCCTTTGTGAGCCGCTCCACTGTTGCTGGGGGCTCACCACTTCCTGGCTTGTCCCCAGGAGAACCTGTGATCCCATGAAAGAGGCAGAGCCCAGAGCTCAGCCTTTGGGCGACTATTCTTTTTTTTTTTTTTTTTTTAAGATTTTATTTATTTATTTGACAGAGAGAGAGCCAGCGAGAGAGAGAACACAAGCAGGGGGAGTGGGAGAGGAAGAAGCAGGCTCCCAGCAGAGAGCAGGGAGCCCGATGTGGGGCTCAATCCCAGGACCCTGGGGTCACTCACGCCCTGAGCTGAAGGCAGACGCTTCACGACTGAGCCACCCAGTCGCCCCTGGGCTCCTATTCTGACCCAGAGACTATCCTCCCTCCTCTCCCCAGCAAGGCTATAATGATTTTCCCCCATTCCTCTTGGACTCATTTCCTTTTAGTTAGAAATGCACTTCCCTGATGATTCGCTTGTGGGGGCTCCTGTATTTAATCCTGCCTCCCCCTCCCCAAACTATGTGAAATTAATTGTTATCTGACAGGGCCCAAACTTCTCCTACCCCATCTTCTTGCACAGTACTCCATCTCTTTAAATTATAGCAATAATGAAACTGCCTTTATTAAGTAAGCCCTACGCTCCTGTTACAGCAGTCCCATTCAGGCAATTTTCTTCAGGTAATCTCCTTCATGTCGATGTTATTACTCACGCTCACTGGGGTTCGAGGGCTATGTGCGCAGACACAGGATGAGATTTTATGTTGGCTTTGGTTGTTGGTTAACTACCCTGGCAACATCAGTAATTTCTACAACTCTATAAAACCTACATCCTTGTTTTCTCCCTCCCAAATCTCTTCTTCTGGGGAAATAGGAAAGCAAGCCCTTCTGGCGTTTTCCCACTGAAATGCAGTCAGCGTATAAATCTCCAGGCCCGGGGAAGCGTTGATATTTATAGCTCTTGATATTATTCACATCAGAAAACATGACAGACTGGAGGATCCGAGTTCTGAGTGCCTTACACAAAGCACCATATTGTGGAATTCCTCAGATCCCTATCATGTCACAGAAAATACGAAGCATTCAGTGTAATTCTGCTGTATGTCAGCCTTGCAAACAGAAGGTGCTAGTGTGTTTTCCACACCTTGGTCTTCTAAACCAACACGACCCGGAGGCCCTCCTGTTTTGAGCTTCCTACATCTGAAGGTTAGTATGGCTGGACCCAGGCCCCAGTTACGCCCCTGCCTCACAGCTGGAGACCCAACCTAGGATCTATGGGACACAGCAGGACCAACCATACTGGTTTATCCAGGACTGAGGGGTTTCCTGAGATCCGGGACTTTCAGTGTTAGAACCAGGACAGTCCAGGAGGAAGTGGGACAGCTGATCACCCAAAGGCAAGTCTCTAAGAGAAGGGTCCTTTTTCTAATGTGCTGTGTCAAACTAGCCTCGTAGTTTCTGCTAGGATTCAAAGGTTATCAACGCTGAAGTATACTGAGCCACTAGGGACTTCCTTTTCTATAATGACAGAAAATTCTTTTCTCCCCATATGGAGAGTGGGCACTCCCCGGGCAACCGGCAGCACCCCTATTCTCAGTGGCCAGCCCACTCTGCCTGAAGGACAGGCAGTAACCAGGTCAGACACCTGTTCCCCGTACCCAATGAAGGACTGGAATGACAGGAGTTGAGAGGGTCTGTGTTTGAGGAGAACAGGTTGGGAGAACAGCACAGAGCTCCAAACCTAGGTCGATTCTGTAGGGCTGAGCAAAAAGCAGATTTAAAATCCAAGATGAGCAAACTGGACCTATGGATCTTAAACTTGATTTTAAAGAATTATCAGGGGTGCTTCTGATATCATAGCAGTAATAGCTAGTGCGTATTAAGCCCTCTTAAGCAGCCGGCACTGTTCTAGGCATGTTGAATGGACGTACTGATTAAATCCTTCTTTGAGGTGGATATTAAGGCCATTTTCACCACTTGACAGATGAAGCAGAGGAAAGTTAAGTAATTTCCCCAAGATTACACAAATATCAAGGGAAGGAACAGGTAAATCACCAGAACTTGAGTTCTCATCATTGTTAGACTCCTCCTCCTAGGCTGTTCTCTTTCTGTTAGTATACGGACTTCTAGTCCCATCCTTATGGCAAGAGAAGTATCTTCTGGGTAATAAAGCTGAGGTGAGATCCAAGGATCTGCATTCAAAACAACAGCCTGGGGGCGCCTGGGTGGCTCAGTCAGTTGAACATTGGCCTTCAGCTCAGGTCATGATCCCCAGAGTCCTGGGAGCGAGTCCCATGTCGGGCTTTCTGTTCAGCAGAGACCCTGCTTCTCTCTCTCCCTTTGCTGCTCCCCCTTTGTGCTCTCTCAACAAACAAACAAAAGCACAACAGCCTAGAATGTTCTGACACGGGGAGACGCAGCATCTCAGGAACTAAGGGAGATCTTCACCCCAGCAGACACGCAGGTGCCCCGGGCTCCCAGCAGAGACTCTGGACAGGGAGTGGGTTTAGAGCAGCAGTCCTCATCCTGGACCCCACCAACCGATGTGCCCACTCGAGCAATGGACTCTTGTCCCCCCATCATGACTGACTAGTGAGGAGGGTGGGACTGAGAGTGAATGATCTTAACCAGGCCAGCAGAGGCAGCAGCTAATGCCTTCCTTCCACCCGCCAGGGACTTTGCTGGGGGAAGCAATGGCAAGACCAGAGCCCTAAGTGCATTGCTGAGCTTGAGCTGCTGAACCGCCAGGAGGGCCCTAGGGCCGCGACTTTTAACCCTTGGGGACCCGGTGGTTGCCTGGGCTGAAAGATGGTCGTAGCATGTGCGAGCAGTCTAAAACAGCGAAATGCTGGTATGCTTGACGTGATTCTCAGTCAAACACTTAAAAGGGCCCCAAAGCCAGCTGGTTAGGCCAGACATGCGGTCAGAGCAGTTCCAGCTGGTAAAAACAAAAATGTGGACCACCCTTTCTGTCTTCCTGGGGACAGTGGATGTTCTCAGAAAAATGAACTCCCTGGCCCTTGCCTCAAAAGGGGAATTCTCGGGGTGCCTGGGTGGCAGCTCCATTGGTTGGAGCACCCGGATTCTTGGTTTCGGCTCCAGTCATGATCTCGGGGTCGTGGGATTGAGCCCCGCATGGGGCTCCATGCTCTGTGCTCGCTCTCATTCTCCCTCTACCCTTCCTCTCTCTCTCTCTCAAATAAATAAATAAATAAATAAATAAATAAATAAATAAATAAAATCTTTTTAAAAAAATAAAATAAAGGGGAATTCTCATTCCCTGGCTCCTCCCCAATGTCAGCATTTGCATTTCAGGAGTGGCAGATCAGAATCTCTGCTCTTTGAGCAGTGACTCAGGGTCCTCTGGGCATGTGCGTGCGTGTGTGCGTGTGTGCGTGTGACAGAGAGGCTGGCAGAGAGAGAAAGACGAGTTCAATAGCTTGTGCAAAGGCCTCCCTTGTTACAGATATTGATGTAAGTACAGCTTGAAGCCTGTTTTTGTTCCCAGAAGCAATAACAGTACATGTTTCAGCTTCTCTCTAATGTGCCTGTATTCTGGAAGCTGAGCGTCTCCAGTCGAAGAGAGCAGAGCTGTAATCTTTCCCCAATCCACTGGCAAAGCCATTGCCGTGGAGAATTGGTGGGAATAATATAGGCTTCTGTTTCTTTCTCCGATCCTTGCTCGTGGAGATTTTTAGATAATGCGGCCTCACCAGACAGACTGCGATTTCTGATCAAACTCCCCAGATGTTCTGGGCACAGTGTTCACCTGCCAGCCATTTGTAGAGGGAGAGATAATGAAGCAAAATTAATATCATATCCATGCTCTTTCTTCTCCTAACAGGCTCAGCAGCTGGCTCTTCCTGCTGGGCTTTTTTCCCCCTTCTTCTTTGTGATTTGCTAAAGAAGAAAAGAAAAGGAAGAACAATTAGGAGCACGATTTTAAGGTGTGTGTGCCTGGTGGAGCCCTTTTAAGTGATATTCAGAAGCACTGGATTCCCACAATTCCTTGTGCCCCGGGCTGGTCTGGCCCAGATTTCTTATTTCAATGACATCCGTTCTTCAGCATGGTTGTGTTCTGGTCTCTTCTCAAATGACAATACCCAGGGGATAAAACATTTCCTTTCTTTTTTTCTTTTTGTCTTTATTTTAAGGGCAATTCCCTTCTTCCTTTTATTCAACCACCAAAAGGAATTCTTATTCTTATCAATGGCTCTGCTTGACTAAGACTAACCACAGGTAGATGTATGGACGGATCTTAAAGCTGGTAGCCTGATACATGTCGCCCATTGTAGGTGAGCCCCTGTCTAAAAATACTCACTCTGTGGAAGCCTGAATTTTCAAATGGATTATGATAGCATTTAAACGGACTGCTTACAAAAAGAATTCTCCCAAGATTGATTCCTGTATGTAATTGCTTAGAGATTGTTCACTGTAATTAAAGATGGGTGGAAATTTTACTCAAAATTTAATTTTGAGAGAAATTTAAAGTCAAATTTAAGCCGTATTTTTGTTTTTTAAAAACTTGATGTTGATGAAATTTGATGAATCAAATGGTACAATCGGAGGCTCATTTGCAATTACAAGAAACAAACTAATATGACCATTTTATCATTACTTTCCAATAAAGACGTAAATGCAAATTAGGAAGGGGGAAAGAAGTTGGAAAAAACGCAGCCACAGAAAGAACCGCGCAAAAGTTCCACAGTACTTTTTCTCTCTAAACTCCTTTGATAATCCAGTAAATGAAAAATACTATCTTATTGTTCTAATTTGTATTTCTCTATCCATGAAAGAAAAACATCTTTTTGTACGTTTATGGTCATTCAGATTTTCTCCTCTCTGAATGGCTTAAAATTATTATTTTGGTTCTCTTTTTAAAATTTGTTTCTAGGATTAATTTTTAGATTATAAATCAATGCTGCCCAATATAGTAACTACTAATCACTGTTGATCGCCTGAACTGTGGTTAGTCTAAATTAAGATGTGCTTCAGGCGTAAAATAGACACTGGGTTTCAAAAACTTGGTTCAAAATATAGAATGTAAAATATCTTATAGTAATTTTCTATTGATTACCTGTTGAAATAATATTTAGGATACAGTGGTTTCACTAAACCACATTATTAAAATTAATTTCACTTGTTTCTTCTTACAAGGGTCTGCTAGGATAATTTTTTAAAGCTACTTCTTAATGTGGTCACTAGAAAATTTTAAAATACACACATGGTAACTGAGGGCCTCAGAGGGGAGGGGGGTGGGGGAATGGGATGGACTGGTGATGGGTAGTAAGGAGGGCACGTATTGCATGGTGCACTGGGTGTTATACGCAACTAATGAACCATCGAACTTTACATCGGAAACCGGGGAACGTACTATATAGTGACTAACATAGTATAATAAAAAAACATTAAAAAAAATACACACATGGGGGCGCCTGGGTAGCGCAGTCGTTAAAGCGTCTGCCTTCAGCTCAGGGCGTGATCCTGGCGTTCCGGGATCGAGTCCCACATCAGGCTCCTCTGCTGGGAGCCTGCTTGTTCCTCTCCCACTCCCCTGCTGTGTTCCCTCTCTCGCTGGCTGTCTCTCTGTCACATAAATAAATAAAATCTTTAAAAAAAAAAATACACACATGATGTGCAAATGGGGGGAAGAGGAACCCCCATCCCCTCCTGCCCCCAAGGAGACACTAATTCAACAATACATGGATCAATTCCTTTTGTGATGAGTCTAGAAAATAGTTCAGAGGCCCCTGCACCTCAGGCAAGTGTGAAACCAGCTACATCAAAGCCAGGAGGAAAATGCCAGGCACTCACTCGCCATATTCCCTCCGGCCCAGCTCAGCCTAGTGCAATCAGGAGAAACTCCCAGCTCCTGGCTTCTCCTAGGGAAGGGAAATAGAAGACTGGAACATGTATGCATCTAAGGTTCAGACTTTCCAGGGGCTGCCTGAGGAACTGGTTTCTGTCTTGCCCGAATCTAAGCATGTAACAGGAAAGGGTGCTAAGTTGGTGTCAGCTGCGAACAAAAGTGAGGGCTATCACTCCCTCGCTTGCCATTACCCCTCCCCTCAGCTCAGCACAGAGCAAACGGGAGCAACCTCCAAATTGTAGCTTGTCCCTGGGGAGAGGAAGAGTGGGAGCATCCATTTAACGCCCCACCTTTTCAGAGGGCTTCCCCAGGGAGTGTTTTCTGATACACCTGTTTCAGAGCACAGATGGAACGCTACACACTCTAGATGCCTGGGCTGCTGGAAACAAAGGAGACCTGGGTAGACTGCTGCAGCTCTAAAGGACCCATGGTACAGCAGACAGAGACTGAAACAGCTCAGGGCCCTCTCTCTGCAGTGGAAAGAGGGAAGAATAGAGTGGAAGATGACTCCAACATTCTGGCTTCTCACAGGGTACCTGAGGGACTGGTTTCTGTGTCATCCTGACACACGGTACTGACAGAGTTGGAATGCTCCAGAAGCCAGAGGACTGCTGAGAACGACAGAGAGCTGGGCAGTGTGTGGCAGCTCCAGAGAACCTCCAGAGAACCAGTAAGGGATTATGAGCTCCTGAAAAAAGAGCCTGGCAAATCCTTCTAATTGGAAATTAACTGATTGAAATTGGACACAAGTCCCGAAAGGATGCATCCACAGAAAAGGTACAAGAGGCCCCCAGAATCTCTAGTTGGACTGATTGGTGAAGGGCTTTCCCTATATGAAGCAAATCCTGAAAGTCTAGGAGAGGTGGCTATGTTTTCAAGTACAAACACAAAGTTACAAGGCACATAAAGAAATAGGAAACCATGATCCAATCAAAGGAACAAAATAAATCTCTGAAAATCAACCCTAAAAAATGAAGGTATTTAAATTCCCTGAAAAAGAATTCAAAATAACTGTCATAAAGAAGAGAAGTACAAAATGAGCTCAGGAAAATGATTCATCAACAAAAATGAGACTGTCGAGAAAGGTATAGAAAATATATTTTTTAAAAAGAAACAAATTCTGGAGCTGAAAAATATAGCAACTGAATTAAAAAATTCACTAGAGGAGTCGAACAGACCTTATCAAACAGAAGAAAGAATTGGTAAACTCAAAAATAGGTCATTTGCAATTAACCAGTCAGAGAAGGAGTAGAAAGAAAAAAAAAAAAAGATGAAAAGAGTGAAGAAAATCTATGAGACTTTCAGGACACCATCAAGTGGATAAGCACACACATTATGAAAGTCCCAGAAGAAGAGGAAAGGGTAGAAACCCTACTTGAAGAAATAGTGGCTGAAAACTTTCCAAATTTAGTGAAAGAAATGGACATTCAGATTCAAGAAATCCAAAGAACTCTAAGTATAATTTACCCCAAAATGTTCACAGAGAATCACGTCATAATCAAATTCTTAAAACTTAAAAAAGGCAAAGAGAAATTTTAAAAGCAGCAAGAGAAAACCAACTTGCCACATATAAAGAAATCAGATAAGACTATCAGCCAGTTTCTCAGCAGAAACCATGTAGGCAAGAAGGGAATAGGATGATATATTCAAAGTGCTAAAAGAAAAAACAGAACACAACAAAACTGCCAACAAAGAAAGCTATAACCAGCAAAATAGTCCTTCAAAAATGAAGAACTGCTTTCCCAGCGATACAAAACCAGAAGAAATTCATCTTCACTAACCATGCCTTATGACAAATGCTTAAAAGGGTCCTTCAGGTTGAAAGAAAGGATGCCAGACATTGACATGAAAGCATATGAAAATACAAAGCTCACAGGCAAAGGTAAATATATCAACAAATACAGAATACTGTAATATTATAACGGTGGGACATACAACACTTTTAATTATGATATAGAGTTAAAGTACAAAAATAACCATAACTATAAAATTATGTTAATGGATGCACAATATATAAGAAGTAATTTGTAACATCAATAACAAAAGGGGAGGGTAAAGGAGTAGAGTTTTTGTAAGCAATTGAAATTAATTTGTTATCAGCTTGAAATAGATCCTTATAACTATGAGATGTTTTATGTTAGCCCCAGGGAAACCACAAAGAAAAAAGTATGGAAATACATAAAGGAGATTGAGAAAGAAATCAAAACATGTCACTATGAAAAAAAAAATTAACAGAATACAAAGGAGGACAGCGAGAGACAAAAAGAGGGGCAAAAAAGCTGCAAGTAGACAGAAAATGAACAAAAAAGCTGCAAGTAGACAGAAAATGAACAAAAGCTGCAAGAAATGACAGAAAATATTAAGCCCTTCCCTATCAATAATTACTTTAAATGTAAATGGGTTAAACTCCCCAGTCAAAAAATTATACAGTGGCCGAATGGATAGAAAAAGATCCGAACATACAAAAAGATCTAAATATATACTGCCTATAAGAGATTCACTTTAGCTCTATGGACATACATGGGCTGAAAGTGGAAGGATGGAAAAAAGTACTCCATACGAATGTTAACCAAAAGAAAGCAGGAGTGGCTATACTTATATCAGACAAACTAGATTTATATCAAAAATTGTCACAAGAGACAAAGAAGGACATTATATAATCATAAAAGGGTCAATTCACCAGGAAGATAGAACACTTATAAATGTATATACACCCAACATCAGAGCACCCAAATATGAGAAGCAAACATTGACAGAACTAGAGGGATAAACAGACAGCAACACAGCAGAAGATTTCAACACCCCCACCTTCAATAATGGTTAGAATCTCCATTCAAAGATCAATAAGGAAACAGAACTTGAGCAATACTATAGACCCAATGGATCTAACACAGAGAACATGCCACACAGTGGTAGCAGAATACACATTCTTTTTTTTTTTTTTAAGATTTTTTATTTATTTATTCGACAGAGATAGAGACAGCCAGCGAGAGAGGGTACACAAGCAGGGGGAGTGGGAGAGGAAGAAGCAGGCTCAGAGCCAAAGAGCCTGATGTGGGGCTCAATCCCATAAAGCCGGGATCACGCCCTGAGCCGAAGGCAGACGCTTAACCGCTGTGCCACCCAGGCGCCCCAACATTCTTAAGCATGCAAGGAACATTCCTCAGGACAAATCACGTAATAGATCGTAAGCAAGTCTTAACAAATTTAAGAAGATTGAAATCACACCAAGCATCTTTTCTGACCACAATAGAATGATACTAGAAATCAACAGCAGAAGGAAAATCAGAAAATCCATAAAAAAGTGGAAATTGAACAACACATTTTTGAACAACCACTGGGTCAAAGAAGAAATCAAAAGGTAAATTTAAAAATATCTTGAGACAAATGAAAATGAAAATACCAAAACGTGTTGGATGTAGCAAAAAGCAGTACTAAAAGGGAATATTATAGTGGTAAATGTCTGCATTAAAAAAGAAGAAAGTTCTCAAATAAACAATGTATATTTACACCTCAAGTAACTAGAATAATAAGAACAAACTAAGCCCAAATTAGCTAAAGAAAGGAAATAATAAATTTCACAGCAAACATAAACAAAATAGGGACTAGAAAAACAGTAGAAAAAATAAATAAAACTAAGAGTTGGGTTTTTTGAAAGATCAACAAAATTGATAAATCTTTAGCTAGACTAAGAAAAAAAGAAAAAGTTCAAATAAATATAATCAGAAATAAAAGAGATGTTACAACTGATGCCTCAGAAATAAAAATGATTATAAGAGACTATTATGAACAATTATATGCCAACAAATTGCATAACCTAGAAGAAATAGGTACACTTCTAGAACATACAACCCACCAAGACTGCATCATGAAGAAATAGAAAGTCTGAGCAGATCCGTAAAGAGTAAGAAGATTGAATTAGTAATAAAAAATTTCCCAAAAAGGAAACACTAGGGCTGAGATGCTTTCACTGGAGAATTCTACCAAACATTGTTTTTAAAAAGATGTCAATCCTTCTCAAACATTCCCCCAAATTTGAAGATGAAGGAACACTTTCAAATTCATTTTATGAGGCCTTCATTGCTCTGATACCAAAGCCAGACAAAGACATTACAAGGGAAGAAAACTACAGCCCAATATCCCTAATGAATATAGATGCAAAAATCCTCAGCAAAATACTAGCAAGTCTAATTCAACAGCATATTAATCATAGACTATGATCAAGTGGGATTTATCCCTGGGATGCAAGGATTGGTCAACATCTGCAAGACAACTAATTAATGAGCTAATACTGCATTAACAGAACAAAAGATAAAAATTACATGATCAACTTAATAGGTACAGTAAAAGCATTTGGAAAAGTTCAACATCCTGTCATAAAAAATAAAAACACTCAACAAAATAGAAATAGAAGGAAATTACTTTAACATAATAAAAATAATATATGTAAGGTTCACAAGTAACATCACGTTCAGTGGGGAAAACTGAAATATTTTCCTCTGAGATCAGAAACAAAGCACGGATGCCCATTCTCACCTCTTCTATTCAACATCGTATTACAAGTCCTACTAGAGCAATGAGGCAAAAGAAGTAGTCATCCCAATCCAAAAGGAAGAAGTAGACATATCTCTGCAGATGACATAATCCTACATATAGACGACACTAAAGATTCCACAAAAAGGCTAGTAGGAACTAGTCAACAAATTCAGCTAAGTTACAGGATACAAAACCAACATACAGAAATCAGGTGTGCTTCTATACACTAATAATGAATAGTCCAAGAAGTAAAGTAAGAAAATAATCTCATTTACAATAGCATCCAAAAAATACTAACGTACTTAGGATAAACTTAACCAAGGAGGTGAAAGACTTACGCACTGAAAACTGCATATCACTGAAAGAAATGAAAGAAGATGTAAAGAAATAGAAAGATATCCTGCATTTAATGTTTGGAAGATTTAATATTGCTAAAATGTCTGTATTTCCCAAAGCAATCTACAGATTCAATCTACATCAAAACCCCAATGGCATTTTTTTTTTGTAGAAATAGGAAACAGCAACAAAAAACAGATAATCTGATTTAAAAATGGGCAAAGACTTGATTAGACACTTCTCCAAAGAGTACATACAGATGGCCAACAGGTGATGTGAAAAGATGCCCAGTATCACTCATCGTCAGGGAAATGTAAATCAAAACCACAATAAGATATATCACCTTACACCTGTCAGAATGGCTAAAATCAAAAACAAGAAAGAGCAAGTGTTGGCGAGGATGTGGAGAAATTAGAATGTTTGTGCATTGTTGGTGAGAATATAAATTGGTACAGCCACCATGGGGAAATACCGTAGAGTTTCTTCCAAAAAATAAAAAAAAAAATACAACTACCATTTCGTTTGGCAACCCCACTTCTGGGTATTTATCCAAAGGAATTGAAAACAGGATCTTGAAGGATAGTTGCACTCCTGTGCTCGTTGTAGCATTATTACAACAGTCAAGAGGTGGAAACAAGCTGAATGTCCATTGACAGATATATGCATAAGCAAAATGTGGTTTATACATACAATTAAATATTTTTCAGCCTTCCAAAAGAAAGAACTCCTGTCATATACTACAACATGAATGAACTGTGAGGATATATGCTAAGTGACATAAGCCAGTCACAGGAGGACAAATAATGCATGATCCTACTTAGACGAGGTATCTAAAGTAATCAAATTCATAGAAGCAGGAAGTAGAATGGAGGTTGCCTGGGGTTGGGAGGAGGAGAAATGGGGAGTTCCTATTCAACGAGTATAGAGTTTCAGCCACCCAAGATGAGAAAGTTCTAGAGATCTGCTGCACAAAAATGTACATACTGTTAACAATACTGTCCTACACACTTAAAAATTTGGTAAGTGAGTAGATCTCATGTTATGTGTTTTTTTTTTTTTTTAAGATTTTATTTATTTATTCGACAGAGATAGAGACAGCCAGCAAGAGAGGGAACACAGGCAGGGGGAGTGGGAGAGGAAGAAGCAGGCTCATAGCGGAGGAGCCTGATGTGGGGCTCGATCCCATAACGCCGGGATCACGCCCTGAGCCAAAGGCAGACGCTTACCCGCTGTGCCACCCAGGCGCCCCTGTTACGTGTTCTTTTATCACAGTGAAAAAGTATGCATGGCTTGCCTTGGCTTTCTCTTGGGCAGTGCTCCTCCAGATGGTAATATTTTGTATAACTAAATATTTTCTTTTAACTTATGTCCTGCCTTTTCACTTCATGATGATGGCTTTGATACCAAAAAAATTTTTAAAGTATTGATGCAGTCAAATTTTAAGTTTTTTTAGAGCTTATGCTTTTAATATTACTTCCTATATTAATTATTCCCTATGTTATTTACTACAAAAATATTCTACATTTTATTCCAATTATTTTTTCTCATTTAAAACTTTATTCTAGGGGCGCCTGGGTGGCACTGGGGCACCTGGGTGGCACAGTGGTTGGGCGTCTGCCTTCGGCTCAAGGCGTGATCCTGGCGTTATGGGATCGAGCCCCACATCAGGCTCCTCTGCTATGAGCCTGCTTCTTCCTCTCCCACTCCCCCTGCTTGTGTTCCCTCTCTCGCTGGCTGTCTCTATCTCTGTTGAATAAATAAATAAAATCTTAAAAAAAAAAAAATAAAATAAATAAATAAATAAATAAAACTTTATTCTATCTGGAATTGTGTATGTATGTATGCTGTGAAGTTTGGATAATTTTTTTTCTGGACTGAGAGAGGGAGATGGGGAGGGGCAGAGGGAGAAGGAAAGAGAGAATCTTAATTAGGCTCCATACCCAGTGTGGAGCCCAATGAGGGGCTCCATCTCATGACCCTGAGATCATGACTTAAGCCGAAATCAAGAGTTGGACACTTAACCAACTGAGCCACCCAGGCACCCCATTGTTTTGTTTGTTTTGAAAACCAAGTGTCCCTATACCATTTATTAAACAATAGATCATTTCCTCCACTGATTCATAAAGCCATCACTATCATTAATTCAGTTTCCATGGTGTGCACAGATGTGCTTCCGAGCTCTTTGCTCTCTATCATTGATCTATTTGCTCTTTTACCCGCATACCACACTGTTTGATTTGCTATGGTTTTGTAATACATCTTGTCCTTGGTAGGAAGCTCCCTGCCTGCCCTCCTGTTTTGCATTTTCAGTCATTGTTAGAACTTTTCAGTTTCAGGATTGGCTCCCTCCAGCCCTACTGAGGGTGTGGTGTCGAGCAGCTGACTCAACTCTGGGCCCTTCCCACAGAGATGGTGTATTTCCAAGCCCTAGGCCTGAAGTCACATGGGTCGGGTCCCCATCTTGAGAGAATCTGTTTCCTCTCCTGGTACCTGGCAATGGGTCCATTTCATGCTGTGACCCCAGGCTACTTCCCGGCCTCTATCTACTACGAAGCATGTTCTCAGCTTCCAACTTCGCATAGCATTCCAGCTTCCCTCTTTATATGGTATATATCGGCAGTTCCCAGTGGACCACCAACTATCAGCCTCCCCTTGCTGCTACTTATGCTCCTTTCCCAGAATGCTTTGGGGTCCTTTGGTTTCTGTTCACAATGATTTTCTTTCCTATTTTATTTTATTTTATTTTTTAAGATTTATTTATTTATTTGAGAGACAGAGAGCACACACGAGCGGAAGTGGGCGGAGGGAGAGAGAAACTAAAACAGACTCCCCGCTGGGTGTGGAGCCAACACAGGGCTCGATCTCACCGCCCTGAGATCATGACCTGAGCAGAAACCAAGAGTCGGAGGCTTAACTGACTGCACTACCCAGGTGCCCCTTCTTTCCTATTTTTAAGTACTCCTATATGGTTTTAATAACCTTTCATTATTTCATCTGTCATTTCTCTGTATATTAGGGAAGAAGGGAAAGTTTTTTGCACACATTGGATCCACCATTAAAACTATTCATTTATATAGGAAGATATTTATGACATATGTAAGGGGGAAAATTACCAAACAGGACAAACGGATCCTTTCATTTGAAATATTTACAAGTCAACTATGAGCACAGGTAAATATATCAATGGAGATGATATTAACTCTTTGCAGGCTGATTGGATAGAGGTAGGTTTAGGTTTAGGTTATTATGATTGACAATAAGAAATACAAGAGGAAGAATGAGCAGGAATCTTTGAATGCTGCTCATTCAGTCCCTTTTGGAGCCGCAGGGACCTCAGCGCTGCTCAGAACACAGCAGTGGCTCTCTGCTCTAATCTGACAAACCTGGAATAACTGCGACAGCTCATGTGACAATCATATGACAACTTGCCTTGTCATCCCCTCAACGATCTCTGCTTTACTATGTCATTCACAGGACCTGGTTCCTGTCTCTCCTTTACTTCGGCCACTGCCAAGTGCTGCTGTCTCTCTCTCAGTTTCTGCTTGCTCACGGCTCTGACTGTCCCTGGTTTCTGTTCACTGCTTTTTCTCTTTGTACTTCTTCACCTTTGGTCCTCTCTATTATCCCATCTATTTCTGGCTTTTCCTCTGTTCCAGCTGCAAAAGAAGGATCTGATGATACATTTGATTCTCCACTATTCAATATGGAACACCCTTTTTGCTCAAAGTTCTTGGAATTGTAAGGGATTGTTTCTCTTGAATGCAATCGAGTGCAGACACATACCAGTATTTGTCTCTAGGAGCCCTGTGGAGGCAGAGTCAGAGAATCCAAGCATCCACATCTGTCTTGCGGGAACTCACCCACCCTGGAGAAGGCTACTTTCGTGGAAATAAACCAAAGATTTGTCTTCAAAGCCAAATTGATAGGATGACAATTATGATCACATCTGTTTTGTAAAACTTGGAATGATATGATTATGATGATGTTGATGGCATCTCACATTTGCATAGCAAATATAGTATAAAACGGGATTTTGTACATTTCATCTTACTTGATTTCTACAGCAATTCTGTGCAGACAAGACATGAGTTATTATCCCCATTTTATAGTTGAGAAACTGGCACTCAAGAGAGACTGAGTAAAACTGTGGAGTATAAATAGGATTCAGAAATGTTGACCAAGGTCCATTGTTTTTTTTTCCAGTATACTTTAAAACCCAATAATAAAAAATGTGAATTATTTCCTTTGGGAAGTACCATTATACCCTCTTCAGGCACGTGAATAATATGACATATGTACAACTCAACTCACAACTGTATGCCAATATGTTCAATTCAATTCAGTTGAATCCATTTGTTTTCTTTTCTTCTCCCAGCTGTACCATTTTCTTACGGAAGTGGTACTTTGGGGATGTCCAGTCCTGATGTTTTTACATTCCTATCATATGACGCCTTTGGCTCCTTGAAGCACATCTGGGACAATGGCAGAGCCCACTTTATCCAAATAGGCTCAAGGCACCCAAATCTCCACCAGCTGGAGAAGGAAGGAATGTTTCACATACCATAACTTCACAATATTACTGTCGAGTTCACGACACTGTACTGCTGCTGGCAATATTCTCACGCCAAAACTTCCAAGACCCACCCTCCGGAGTCAGATCTTCAGTTTAGCGTAAAACATAATATATCAGTCAGGTTTATATCTGATGGTAAATAACAAAAAACTGTACTACAATGATTTAAGCAAATAGAGATTGATTTTTTTTTATACATTCCAAAAAGTCCTGAGTTGAGCAGACAGGTCTAGACGGACACATTCAGATACCATCAAGGAAACAGGCTGCCCCACCTCCTGGTCACCTCATGGCTGCTGGGTCTCCAGGCATCATGTTTTGTTTTCTCATATAAAGAGCTTTCCCAGAAAGCCCTACAAAGGAATTCCCTCTAGGTCAAGATCTCATCACCGGAATTAGTTAACATGGTGACTCTTCTCTGCAAAAAAAAAGCTGGGAAATTGGGGAGCAGGCTTGTCCCGACTGGTCATGATCAGTCACCATCCATTACCCAAAGCTGGACTCATGGCTGTTTCAAACAAAATCGAGGTTTGGTTGTGGTAATGGAGCCGGCCCATGTGACTCAAACAGGTGGTGATGCTAATGAATACTCAAGCCCAGAGAAAATGAGGAAATGAGGCCAAGTAGCCTTAAAAAGTGGGCAAGAAAGAAACCCCACCAGTGTTCCTCGACCCACTCCCAAATGTGGGAGGAGCAGGTTGTTTCCCAGGGTCCTGGAATTGAGTTCAGCGTCTGGCTCCCTGCTCAGCAGGGAGCCTGCTTCTCCCTCTCCCTATGCCCCTCCCTCCACTCATGCGTGCTCTCTCTCAAATAAATAAATAGAATCTTGTAAATAAATAAATCAAAAGCTTTTGAGCCCTATAATCTCACAAGGCACAAAGGGTTACAAGTGAGATGCATTTCGCACAGCAATAGAGCTGGCCTGGGACGGCGCTGTCCACCAGCATCCTTTTCCCAAGAGGCTTATGATGATTCAAATTACTAAAATGTCTCAGAATCATGTTCATTATCCTTATTGACAATTAGCTTTAATGGCAAAATGAAATAATTAGGCAGCAGTAAGTCTGGAGCATATAACTCTTCTGTTACAAAAGCTCAGTGGTAAAAATGCAGGTTTACCAAGTCTTGGGCCCTTTTTCGTAAGATCCAAAGTGGTAGGAAGCTAAGATCATGGTAAGAAGCTAGGGAAAATACAGTCGCTGAATTCATTAGCAGAATTAATGTTCCATGTGGCATTCAAGCTATTGCCTTAAAAACTATCTACGATAATTAATAGAAAATGTGCTACAATAATGAATGGTATTTTAGTAATTTCTTTGCCAGTGTGCATTGCAAAGAGCACTAGTATTTAATACTCCCATTTTTTTGTTGTTGTTTCTGCGTCTTGGAAGGCATTTTGCCAGTAGCTAGCCCACATTTAACATCCTTGCTTGTTGACTTTGTCGAAGTTAGCAGAACTGTAATTTGCCTCTCGGTCACTGTCTTAAAATTAGAGAACACGAAAACTGGGAGGATTTCAATCCCTGTTTCTCAATGGAGAGACAGTTCCAGTCTTGGTCAGAATCTGTGTTCTTGTGGCAGGAGACTGACACCCACATGGCATGGCATTTATCATCCTTTGTCTCTAAGCGCTAAATGCCCGGGGCATCCCCTCAATCATTCTGATGACCTCATACACTCCCACACATTCCCGAATATCCTGTAAGGACACAGTTCGGCCATAGACAGATCCAGAGAACGTCTTAAATTTACAGATGTCCAGGGTAAGATGCTCAGTAGCCCAGCTCATACAGTAATTGGTGGGCAGAACCGGAACCCAGGACTGGAACTCTTGAATGTGGAGAATGTCACACAACAGCGCGTTTTCTCTGCCATCTAATGGAAAGTCCATAATGTCCTCTCTTGTGCAGAGTAACTATTTAATCAAGTTTGCTGCAAAACTGAGAATCCAATCAAAGACGTGATTCATTAGCAGAGAGTCATCTATGACAAATGGCATCTCAATAAATAAATAAGGAAAGGTATTTTGTATTGGGCCGCTAGCCTAGATGTTATTTGGAGACACCTTGCATTTCTTGCAGAGTCAGACAATGGGCAAGGTTTTTTGTTTAAGGATGTTCGGGGTAAGAGCAAAGTCAGTGCTTCCATAAACAAGGCAGCTGGGGGCCCAGAGAAGCACATGAATGGCGTGCTTATGGACTCTGAGGAGAGAACTCAGATATATTTGCAATAATACTTTTGCTACTTCTTTTTTCCAAATGAGCTTTTGTTTGGTAGTATTTTACTCCCATGGCCTTGCCTTCTCCCTTAGCAGTGAAGCAACTCTTCTCCACTACTGTGAGTACTCCTGTTGCTCTCCTTGCTAGTCGCCTAAGTACACATTCTGTGATCACTTAGGCATTCCACAAAAGGGGGCACCAAAGAGCACAATGGGATGGACACTGTGCTAAACGTTGGGATACAGCTGGAAAATATAGATGGCTTGCAGGAATGTGCAGGACGGATGTGTGGCTTTGGAAAACGGGGCTCACAAGCAAACCCAGCTGCGTTATACTCTTCTCTTGGTCCTATTACATCTCTCAGCCTCAGTTTTCATAAATTGCCCTCTGAAACTGTTGTGTCCTAATGATAATGTCCCCACTGCCCTCAGCTAAGACTTTGAGTGAGTTACGGAACCACAGTTCCTCATCTGTAAATGCTACCCAGCTTACCAACAACAGGCAATGGGAGCATTCACAGGGGTATTATGAAGCTTGAGTGATGTGACAGAAGGAAAAAAGGGTCACATGGATCTCAATCCAATTTTTTACACTTAGTTGAAATTTGAATTTAAGCTCACATACACACTGATACGCCTAACTTGGTTTAGATTCATAACATCGGGCACAGAATTAGAATAATACAAACTCAACTCCAACGACGGCATGTGCTTTGTATTATTTTTCAGAACTAACCCATATACACTTTTTGGGCAAAACAGTCATATTCTCATGGATGCCGTTTACATCGTTGCAACCTCGAATCACACACAGAAAGATTCCTTTCTTGTTCTTTTCAAAGAAGTCCCCAAAACATTCATATGTAAATTATATCTCAGTTTAGTTTTAAGATTCTGTGATGTCTTGGTGATCAATATAATTGCCCTGTGGTGAATGCAAATATTACTGGGAACTGGGTAAAATTAGCTTGGCCCAAAAAAAAGACCAAATATTTCCAAGTCTGACCTGAATTCAAATCCCAACCTCTCCTTGACTAGCAGTAGAACGTTAGAAAAATTGTTCAAAATCTCTATAGTTCTTTATTTCTAAAATATGCATCTCACAACGTTGGTGTGAAAATGAAATTAAATACTGTCTGCAGAACTTGTAACAGGATTCACTACTCAGGAAAGACTTTCCAAAAGCAGGTTTGAATTTTAGGATAAGAAAGACCATTTGTTCCTTATCAGTCTGGCTAACTGGTCACCTTCCAAGACTTGACCCCAAGATACCGTCTCTGGGCAGCTCCTTACTACTACCCACCTATTCACTGATTCCCAGACAAGGGAGGCATCTTTTCTTGCACTCCCCTGACACTCCATGTTTACCCATCTCAGATAACCAACCATCCAAGTTAGCTGCCATGTTTTACCTGTTTGCCTCTGCCACTAGTCTACAAGAGCTTAAAACGCTCCAGGGACTATTCTCACCCTAATGCCCTAGTTCCTCACATATCTTAGGTGTTAAACACATACTTGATATCTGAAAGTTGAATGAGATAAAGACACAGAGTTCTATAAAACCACACCCCAAAAGTCCTGAAACACCTTTCCTCTCCCATCTTCTCACCAGCCACAAGAACTGCAGTCTTATCGCTGGAGCACAGAACATTGAAGTCATTTGACTGTGGTGCAAGCAGTGCCAAAAAAGCAAATGAAAAGAATCTCTAAGGGGTTGTTTTTCTCTTGAACTTGAAAACCAGTGTGCACACTGTGAGAACTTGTGGAATTTGTCCTTTAGGATAAACAAGAGATAATTTCTGGATGCTTCCCCTCTTCTAGGGCACTCTATGAGGCCATTCCTCCCCCGAAATGCATATAAGAGATAAAAGCAATGATATGGTATACTTAAGATCATTATTTATTTGAGATCCTCGTGGAAATGGTATAAGCGATAGATAATTCTGCCTACACCTGTCATTCCATTGGATATTTATCTCTGAAGCTCCTGCTTGGTTTCCTCTCTGGTCAGAGCAGCCAGATAGGCCTCTGAGGACAATCCTTTGTCTTCATGGAATAGGTGATGAGGGAAAAAGGAAGACAAAGTATCTATTACTGACTTATTCTGGCAGCCTTTATGTCTTTTGGATACATTATTTTATTTAATCCTCTCGAAAGCCCTGTGAGGTTGTTAAGCAGTTCATTATCTTAGTCTTACAGATGTAAGCCCAAAGACTCGGAGATATTCGGTAACTCGCCCAAGGTCACACAGACTGGAAGAAGCTCTCAGTGCCATACGGACCTCCCACACAAGGAAATTTCTCTGCAACAAGTCACTGGGCGGCACACGGTTCTTTCATTTGTTCAGAACCTTCGGAGTCACACAAAGGGATGGAGTCCCAGGCCCAGAATATACTAAGTGACTGTACAATCTCTGTGCAAGTTAATTACTTAATCTTTTTAAGGCTCCATTTCTTATCGGAAAATGAAGTTTATAAAAATGCTTGCCACACAGGATTGTGCGGAAGATAAAGCGAGATGGTGCATGTGCTCAACAGAGGACAGCTCTGCTGGTTCCACACGTTTCCAGCGACAAAGCATTCCAGTCCAGCACCCGAGCCAGTGTCGGAATCAACCTTCTAAAAAACATCGAGCACTGTTTTCATAATGATATAAACTCAATTCTATAGGAATACTGGGAAAGTGATGGGTTCTGTCTGAGGGGGTAGAGAGAGGACTCCCCAGAGATGGTGACATTTGAGCTAAGTATTACAGGATCTGGCCATATCTCCCTGGTTTGGGGAGATTATATCATGGGCCTGGGGACCTCTGCAAACAAGACTTGGCATGTGACAACATGTAGCCAGATAGAGATCAACGGTGGGGGGTCTGGAGGGGAATGGCAGGAGATCCAGCGAAAACTGTAGGTTAGAGTCAGAGGGTGAGGAACCTGCCAGGCCAGGCTCTGGCCAGTGGAGAGTCATGAGAACTTCCTCAGCAGGGAGCCACATGCTCTCATTTGCATATTGGAAAGAGAACTGGGGAGGCCATCTGGACCATGGCTTAGAAGGGAGAGAGCTGGAGGCAGGAAGACAAGAGTGACTCTCCGGAGCATAGGGGATAACAAGAGCGTGGGAAGGGAATGGGAGTAAGGCTTCCATCTGACAGGATGGATTGCAGGTGTCAGTGATGCAGACCCATTACTCATTTCTCTAGGACAGTGCCGTTTAGGGTTCTGTCCTCTGCTTCAGAATTAAGTCTTATAAGTTTAAGGCAATGCTTAAGGATTGAAGAAGTGAGAGGACTTTAAATATAAGAAACAAGCAAAACTAAGGCTAGTTTGTGTGTTTGCAACAAGTAATGTTCCTTGATCTGGATGCCCCCTGGTTTACTACAACGATACCTCCAATATGACTTTGAAATAGAAACAGCTAGTGGGGCTGCCATTCTGTAAATGGACTGTGAATATTATATTCCATTTTCCCCATGGCTCTGCATTCTAATATTCTTCTGGGAAAAGTCTGTTGGTCAAAATCAAGTTATTAGGAAAGAGCATACTGATGGAGAGGGGTTTTCTTTAGGAGTTATTTCATACATTTCCCCCAAAACACAGATGGCAGAATCAGCATAAACGTCCCAGCACCAGATGCAAGCAAACTATCCGAGATGCTTCATGATCAAGGATACATCTGGATTTTGAAGGTAGAAGACACTTGTTTCCAGATTTTTGTGTCAAGCCAGGAGGCTGAAGGCTAAGAACGCAGAAGCTTTAAAAAGGCTGAAAATTTTAGTCCCAGTCTTGGTTAGGAGTTGAGAGGGAGAAGATGTGAACCCATAATAAGTACACATTCAAAAGGCAATGGAGGATATTTCAAAACATAGAAAAAGGATGGACTCTTTGATGAATGGTATTGGAGCGTTAAGCTGGCCATGTAGAAAAAAACAAAACTCCAGATTCCCACATACTCATTGATCTAAAACAGACTCCAAAAGGAAAATAAAAAAAAATAGTAAAATAAGACATTTTAAAAATGTTTTTCTGAAGACTTTTATGATTTTGAAATGGAAAAGATATTCCCAAGCATAAAATATTACTAAATCCATAGCAGAAAAATATTGATAAATTTGACCACATAATATATGTAATATAAATATATATTAATAAAATAAAAACAATCTGAGGAAAAAAAAGCATTGGTAACACCTATGACCACCCTCACCTGGCCTCCACACTTCTATCAGCAGGAGTTAAAAGTTGCCCTAAAACTTTTATGGTCATGACAAAGCTTCCTTTTCCCAGTTTCAATCCCCCACATCCCCCTGTCCCCACTCTCAGAGCTTCACCCCCATTAACCTCTTTGAGATCATTAGCACTAATTTCTGTTATGACCTTTATCTTTACTTATCTGGATCACCTCAAGAAGCTCAGATTTCCCTCATTATCTAGACCCTTACTCCCATTTCTGGCCCCATTCCACATCCATCCCTAATTCCTAAAACTGTCCCACCACGCCGTCAGTCAAATACAGATCTCTTATGTGCTTAGTTTTTTGTCGGAAGATTTCCATCAACTTCCATCAACTGCAACCTGGCTGACCTTGAGCACAGAGCTTCCTCCCAGCCCTGTTCAGGGGCATCTGTTTTCTCTCCTCCCCTTCTTAATCTCTAGACCTGGATATCAGGTGGGTGTCCTCCTCCTTCTCATTGTCATGACTGGGCCATCGGTTCTTTCTCCCCAAGTTCAGAACTCATGTCCTAAGACTGGGCCTCTTTGTCACAGCCCAAACCACCTCCCTCCATTTCTCAGAGATTTCTGAGGTCCCGGTTGGCTTCTTTTACTCTCTTTGACACTACCCTTGTCATAATTCTTTGTGATTTCAACATAAGCAGAGGTGATCCTTATAACATTCTGGCATCTGCATTTTCTTTGACCTCTTTTCCTCTGGTGATCTTGTCCTTCAACTTATCTCAGCCACTGACTCTCCCATGGTCAAACATCTCATAACCAATAACTGCAAACCCCTCCACAGTCCAATACCAGGCATTCTGCTCTTTTACTATCTGCTCCTTTATGTCCAGATGATTCTCTCTAGTTTCCCACCTCCCACATTTCCTTGGCTTTTACTACAGAGATAAGAAAGAACATTGAGCTTAATGTCTTTTACTCACCTAGAGTTTTTTTTTTTTTTAAGATTTTATTTATTTATTTTGACAGAGAGAGACAGCCAGCGAGAGAGGGAACACAAGCAGGGGGAGTGGGAGAGGGAGAAGCAGGCTCCCAGTGGAGGAGCCTGATGTGGGACTCGATCCCGGAACGCCAGGATCACGCCCTGAGCCGAAGGCAGCCGCGTAACGATTGCGCTACCCAGGCGCCCTCACCTAGAGTTTTTAATTCCCTTCTTACTTACCTTAAATTCCATGTTTCATCATGATACTCATTCCCTTGCATTTATCTTCAACTCAATTGTCCCCTCTTGTTTCTTCAAACTACTTCTGGTGTTGTGGACTAAATTATGCACCCCCCCCAAATTCATATGTTGAAGCCCTAACCCCAATGTGACTATATTTGGAGATAGGGTCATTACAGAGATAATTTAGGTTAAAGAGGTCATAAGGGTGGGGTCCTAATCCAACAGAATTTGTGTCCTCAAAAGAAGACAAGATACCAGGGACGCACGTGCATGGGGGGAAGGCCATGTGGGGTACAGTGAGAAGGTGGCTATCTGCAAGTCAAGGACAGAGGTCTCAAGAACAACTGACCCACTGGCATCTTCATCTTGGACTTCCAGCCCCCAGAACTGGGAGAAAATAAATTTCCGTTTAAGCCACCCACCTGTGGTATTTCGGTATAGTAGCCATACCAAAATACATGTGGCAAGATCCCTCTTTCCGCCAACTCTCCCCGTATAGCTGTGCATTGAACTTGACTCCAAAGGGAACGGTAACAACAATGCCCAAATATGGTGACTAGTGTCACATTACACTCAAGACTAATCACATCATTGTCCTGCTGTTTCAGGACAATCATTCTCCAGGTCCCTAATCCATTTCCCTTTGTCACATGCAACTATTTTGTACCTGTCCTCTCTCCTCAAACCTCCTACATCCCCCTGACCCTCACCTTCAGTAAATGGTCATTGTTTTCTATTTTGCTGAGAGAATAGAAGCAATCACAAGAGACCTTTCTGAAGCTCTTGCCACATCTACATTGCTTATTTACCTTGTTTTTTTTTCTCTTCCCAATAAATGTAAGTTGGATGAGAGCAAGGATTGTATCTATCTTGTTCATTACACTATCTCCAATGCTTGCAACACAATAGCCACTCGAAAAATATTTCTTGAATAATGAACAAATGAATATCACGGTGAACTAATTTCCTTATTATACACAGACACTCTTACAAATTCACAAGACAAAGAACAATTAAAATGGATAAAAAGTAGGAACAGAAAGCTCGTGCACCAAAGAAATATAAGTGGCCAATAAATAGAAAAAAATGCATTCAACATTGTTCATAATTAAAGAAAGACAACTCAGAACAGTAGAGACAGCAAATTCCATATATCACATTAGGAAAATTTTAAATCTTGATAACACCCAGCATTGGTAAGGATACAAGGAAACAGACACTTCCATATACTATAGGTGGAAATGTAAATTGGCATTCTCTTTTAACAGTATCTACCAAAATTTAAAATAAATATAACTTACACAAGTGTGCCAGGGTTATGTATAATAGGGTGTTCATACACAGCTTTGTTTATAATAGCAACTATTAGATTTAAAATAATAGGAGATTGCTTAAATTTGATACATTCATACAAGGAAATACTTTACAGCCATTAAAATGAAAAAGATAGAAGTACATTTGCTGATATGAAAAGATGTTCATTATAGTCAACATTCAAGCAATGAAGTCTGTAGAGTGTGTGTGTGTGTGTGTGTCCATTAAACATCTCTGGAAGGCTATATAAGAAGCAGCTAATACTTAATTTTTCTGGAAAGTAGTTCCAGGGTGATAAGGAAAGGGAGTTCTTTTGTTATTTTATCATTTTCTATAGTATTTCCTTTTCATAACATGTATTACTATTTTGTCTTTTTCAAAAGAGAGAAAAGCGCCTTAAAAAACAATGGTCAAGTTCTCTTCCCTTTTATAATTTCAATATTGTGTGCATGTGAATACATAACACACACCACATTTTATGCAGTGCATGGGGGTTAAAGCAATTTCATATCAGTTAATGGAGCCAGGTTTTTTTTTATTATTTAAAACTGTTTTCAGAAGGCAAAAACAACCTGTCAGGATAGTTGATTAAATGCCTACCTCCCTACCCCCACATATACATATATAAATTCAATAATGGGAAAAAGTCCTTCAGACCATTTGTTTGGCATTTTGAAAACAAAGCAACCAATCAATAAACCACTTGTCGGCTGTGTGTGTGTGTGTGTGTGTGTGTGTGTGTGTGTGTGTTATTCTTTAGACAAGTATTGTGTTTCTGGTTAAGATAGAAAAGCCTATTTAATCTGCCATGCACATTCTAGTTGTGCGCAGTAGATTGGGTCCTTCAAGTAAATTAAGTCTCTCCATCAAGACACTCATACTCTTTAAAAAGGTGGAAAAACATATACATATAAACACGAAGGAAATTACCAGGAAAGACGTTATAGGAGAATGAAGACTTGAAAGACCACAGCAGAAATCAAGCCATAAACCCAACTATCAATGTCTTTCTTCCAAGAGTTGGCCCCCAGTTTTAATAGTTCATGTATTCCAGTAAATTACGACAAATCAGAAATGCCGCTACTAAAATGGGTCCCTGGGGCAAAACTCCTTGCCAAGCCAATCTGAATTCAAACTGACAGCAGAATATACAAAGAGAGCAAAATCCCTAACACTGTTTTATAAAGATAATTAACTTTTATTTATTCAAATATACGAAGACACCGCAGAGTGGAAAATAGTGACTCTTTGGGGATGTTGCTAAAGATACAAGCCTTCCAGGATATTCCCTCCCCTCAACTCACCCTTCCTGAATTATTATGCCCATATCCAACCACATGTCTAAATCAGAAAATTACTGAAATGCATATTGAACAGAGCAATTTATCTGTGACCAAAAATATCTCAGAGTTAATAGAGCTCCACTGATGAGATCTAAACAAGACCAGGGGATGGCGGTACCTAATTTACAACGGTATTATTTAGCAACATAAATTTAACCACAAGCAATGTATACCGTGAACGTCATAAATAAACCCAAGAGGAAAACGGAGGAAAAATAGGGAGTGACACAGAATGCGCTTTGTTCAAAGAGAAAAGGATCGCAAAGCCATCACGTCAGTGCCTGACACACAGTCAACATTTCCAACTGGTGGAAGTCATTAAGCTAGCAAATTAAAAACCGTGTTTCCTTTTCTTTACCCACTCTGGATTTTCAAATTAATAAATCAATTTGTGTGTGTGTGTGTGATTGAAGGGTGTCTTGAAAGATTTCCACGGAAAAATATTTCTCCATCGACCTACCATGATGCCTGAAATTATCATTGTTAAAAATTTAAGGACTTGAGAATTTTTCAGTCTCCAAGATTTCCCTTTTAAAATCCTGAGAGAAAAATGACTCTTCATCAGCTAACATACTAGTAGGAATGATATACCGTAAAACTACTGAAGTCTGCACACAAAAGAGATCTTCATAGTGCAACTACTGCTTTTCTTGAAATGTATTAGATGAGTTAAATTGAGACCCAAAGATGCTATCCAAGGTCACAGAGCTAACTGTCAGCTGAACTGGAACTAAAGTCCAATGTGTTGAATTCCCCATCTAGTGGCTTTCCTCCAAACACCGTGCCTCAGGTTCTTTCCAAGGGTCTACATGAACAAGACATAGGAGAGATACCCGAAGAAAGAAATAGGAATTGTGTAAGAGAAGGGGAAGGACCATAAAGTAACTTTGCTAACTTCACGATTTTGTCTAGGTAGGCTCTAAGAACCATTGAGCTTGTTTGTTTGTTTTCCATCAAGTGCACAGCTGACCAAAGGAGACCAGAATCAAAGCTCTGCATTGGAAGAGCTATTTAAGACTCTACGCAATTGTTAATCATGTTATTGGTGGCTCATGATTTTAGTTGACAGTCCCTACTGTAAAATCCAAAAATTAACACTATTTATTGTCCTCCAGGCCAAAGTCACGATTCCTCGATCTGATCATCTCACCACTTGCCAGGATTAGGTTATTATTGTACGAGACCTGTATATATACTTACCTACTTGTGGTGACGCCATGTTGGGCCACCTCGTTGGTGAAACCAGCAAAGTGAAGGCAGCAAAGAAAACGGAAAGAATTTGAGGCTTGATATTCTCCCCCCCAAAAAACAAAGTAGTCTTCATTTTAGAAAATCAGAACGTTGTTAGATGGTTTTGCACCTATTTGATAGCTTAATAGTATTTTCATTTTCTTCTTTTTCTAAAGACTTTATGTATTTATGAGAAAGAGAATGTGGGGAGGAGCAGAGGGAGAGGGACAAGTTCATGTGTGCGCATTCCATGCTGAGTACCAAGACTGACACAAGGCTCCATCTCAGGACCCTGAGATCATGACCTGAGCAGAAACCAAGAGTCGGACACTTAAAGCACTGAGCCATCCAGGCGCCCCAGAAGTATTTTTATTTTATTTTATTTTATTTTTTATTATTATTTTAGTATTTTCATTTTAAATTCTATTCCTGAGAGGCTCCCAGTCTTTCAGAACTCAGTGTTGCTCAAGTTTTTGAACCAGAACTTCTAGGTCAAGATGACGCAGAATCTTCATGCTTTGCCGTATTCCCTACCTCTCATCCTCAACCCCTGATCAAAACCAACAGCAATGAAAAAAAAAAACCCAACAGCAATGAGAGATAACCAAATGGGTATCATCCATATGACAAAACAAGATAGGTATCTCTGTGGACGAGAAGCAAAACAGGACTTCAGAATAGTGGGAGTTGGAGACCGCAGCCCAGCTGGGATCGGGATCAGGAAGTCAGCGGTGTTGCCCGAAGAGTCATCGCTTTAAAATCACAAGGATGAACAGTGCTTTCCCTAGAGGGGCCTGCAGCCGGGTGGATGGAGAACCCAAGGACACGGGTGGGCTCCTCTGTTCTTGAAACGATGCTGAACACATTGCTGCCCAGCCTTTCTGCCCGGAGCCATGGCTTATGGACACTCGGAGCCCTGGGAGAAGGGAGAAGAAACAAGTCCTCAGCTGGCGCCTGATTTTAGTTTTCCCTCTGTCTCAGTGGACAGAGCTGCAATATCCCCCAAGGTCACAGCGTGCCGGTATTCCCCAAAGTCCATTATAATGAGATCCGGTTTGCCAGCCAGAGAGGAGTGACTACTTCCGTAGCCCCATCAACCAAAGTTCACCAGGGACAAACCTATGGTCTGACAAGGTCAGATTTATTGTCTTTTTGCTCTGACGTGGCAGTATCCCGGAAGAATGGGGAGTGTCTCACCAAACAAAGGGGAAAAGTAGAATTAGTACAAGATCGGGGAAGGGTGGAGTTCAGATGGCATTTAAATAAAGAGGTTTTTTCTTTGTTTTGTTTTGTTTTGTTTTTAACTATCTTCAGCATTTAGAAGTGTGTTAGGCACTCAGTGGCATCAAGTCTATTCACATTTTGTGCAACTATCTTCAGCATCCATCCATCCATCCCCAGAACTCTTCATTTTGCACAACTGAAACTCTGCATCCCTTAGACATTAACTCCTCCTCTCCCTGCTTCCCCACCCCCCTCCAGTCCCTGGCAACCACTGTCCTGCTTTCTGTCTCTGTGACTACTCTAGGATCTCATCTAAGTGGGATCATTCAGTATCTGTCCTTCTGGGACGGCCTTGTTTTACTTAGCATAATGTCCTCAAGGTTCATCCACGTTGTGACATGTCTCAGAATTTCTTTCCTTTTTCAGGCTCAATAATATTCCATCGTATGTACATAACACGTTTTGTTTTTTCATTCATCGATCGATGGACACTTGGGTTGTTTCTACATTCTGGCAATCAGGAATAATGGTCCTACGAACAGTGATGTACAAATACCTGCTTGAGTCCCTGCTTTTAGTCCTTTGGGGCGTATATCGAGAAGTGGAACGGCTGGGCCATATGGTGATTCTGCACTGAGCTTTTTGAAGAACTACCAAGCTGTTTCCCCAGCTGCACGATTTTACCTTCCCGCTAGCAATGCACGAGGGCCACAATTTCTCCCCATCCTCACTAACGCTTGCTATTTGCCATGCTTTTGATGATAGCCATCCTGGTAGGTATGAAATTCTATCTTTCTGTGCAATGAACCAGGGTTTAGATAGGCTCGGTGCTAAGCAGGACTGTGTATAGAGGGTCGGGACCAAGAAGTAGACTCAGGGTCTTATTTCCTTGTAAACTGTAGAGTTAAGTTAATGTGAAATGTGTGCAGAAACCCTTGATCTGAACCTCTGTGCCTGGATTGGTCACTAGGCTGCTTCTCCTTTGCAAAGTGACTCATCTTCCAGGCAAAAGTGGAAAGCTCATTCTTGCTGATATAATTTCATACTGCAAAATTTTAGACCATCTATGATTTTAGGAAACAAGGCTTCTCAGTGAATAAGTGAAAGAAAGATGCCCTAAAAACTGGGGTTATTGTGATATGTTACAATGTCAGAGTGTCCTTGGGAGAAATATTGGTCCCTCTTAACTTTGTGGTTGGCTTTCTCGGTTCTCTGTTATCCCAGAGTGATAATTAGCAGGGCAGACATTTTACCTTCTTATTCTGAGTTACTATTGACTTGCTCAGCATCAAGGACACACTAGAAAGGAAGAGAAAAAAGTCCTAAATAAAAACCTCCCTACTCAAAATGAACCTGCAAGCCCTAATTCTAAATCCCATAAAATTAATGCTAAGGAAGACAGTCACCTGGTTGCAGCCACAGCAGCACGAGACTGATGGCAAATGTGATGTTGGGATCTGCCTACTTTACCATCAGCTAGCAGGGTACCTTAACTGCTTTATTAGTCTTTCTTGAGTTTTTTGGTTTTGTGTTTTTTTTTTAAGATTTTATTTTTTTGTCAGAGAGAGAGAGCACAAGCAGGGGGAGCAGCAGGCAGAGGGAGAAGCAGGCTCCCCACTGAGCAAGGAGCCCAAAGAGCAATTCAATCCCAGGACCCTGAGCTCATGACCTGAGCTGTGAAGGCAGACGCTTAATGGACTGAGCCATCCAAGCGTCCCAGGTTTTTAATTTCATCCATACAAAATGGAGTTAACAATATCACTCTTTCAATAATCTTGTCATTAGATGATCCAGCGAGGTGAGAAAAGCTTAAAATTCAACACGCTTTTCAAAGGCATCAGTATTACTGATGTGGTTTAAAGTGGTGGGGTTCGGAAGGGGGAATGAAGCACGAGAGACTGTGGACTCTGAGAAACAAACTGGGGGCTTCGGAGGGGAGGGGGGTGGGGGAGTGGGATAGGCTGGTGATGGGTAGTAAGGAGGGCACGTATTGCATGGAGCACTGGGTGTTATGTGCAACTAATGAATCATCGAACTTTACATCAAGAACCAGGGATGTACTGTATGGTGACTAACATAATATAATAAAAAAGCATTTAAAAAATAAGTAAAAAGATAAAGTGGTGGGGTTCGGAATCGACGACCAAGAAAGAATCCCTGAGACGCCTTTGGTGCAAAAAGGTGGTTTTATTAAAGCACCAGGACAGGACCCGTGGGCAGAAAGAGCTGCATTGGACCAACTGACTGTGTACTTTGGAGTTGGGGCAAGTAACGACCAAGGGAGGTTTTCAAAAGGACTTTCATATGCTAAAGAAGAGTCACAGGATCCTGGAGGCCCAGCTATTGTCCAGGTGAGGTTGTTTTTCCCTCTAGCGAAGCATTAAGACTGTTGGGAGTTTCCAGGAGGAACATTACTCTGCCTGCCTCAAGTATTTGTCCGTGGGCTGCAGGTTATAAGGACTTTCAATTTTATCCACATTTCGGTTTTGCCTTTGTTCCCCACAACATCTCTAGTCCCGCCATTTCTTCTTCTCTGAACAAAACATTTGGAGACTAGGGGTGTCGGAGAACCCATTCCCTCCTTCCTTGTTGACTGAGACAGGACATTTCCCCCATAATCCTCTGCTGTAAAATCAGGGCAGAGGCCGAGCGGGACCCACCTCTGGTATCTTCCTTCCCCAAGCCTCTTCTGCTCTTCCAAAGGGTTATTCCACCAGTTAGACTCGATTTTCATGGATAAAGATATGGTTGGTCATCTCTTAATATTTCAGCCTTTCTCCTTTAAGTAGAAGAAATGGATTGGGAGACCGTGAGCCTCAAATACCAGCTGTGGGATTTACAAGCATCACTACATAATTAGCGATTCGCTGAGCACAACAAAGGGAGATCCTGCCATGAATACCTCTCCACGCAACCCAGACAGGAAGATCATGTTTAGTTCTTCCTTGCAACGTGCAAATTGGCAACCATCCAAGTATTCAGCAAGAATAAAGTACAGCATTGAAACGAACTGTTTAGAAAGATGATGGGGAGGCTTTGTGCAAAATAGTCGGGGCTTCTTTGGGATTTCATTTTCATTGAGATCCGGCTTCCTGAGCTCAGGTTGACTCTCCAATGAAGGATTTAAGACTTTTTGTTTTTCATTTATTTATTTATTTATTTATTTTTATTTTAATGTTTTTTTATTATATTATGCTAGTCACCATACAGTACATCCCCGGTTTCCGATGTAAGGCTCGATGATTCATTAGTTGCGTATAACACCCAGTGCACCATGCAATACGTGCCCTCCTTACTACCCATCACCGGTCCATCCCATTCCCCCACCCAAGACTTTTTTTTTTTTTTTTAAATGAAGACGCAGCATTGTTCTGGGTAATGACTTCAGACCCTAGACTGTAGTTAGCCGCTGATGAGGGTTCAAGCTGAAAGATAATACCTAAGAGACGCTAGATGGGCTCTTTTCACTTCGTTCCTTCAATGCTGAAAGCCAGGTAGAGCGGTCCCTGCAGGCGTGAACGGCAAAGGAGACCGGTATGACCAATGCATCTTCCAGCTCTGCGATTAGACTAATAATCACTCTGCCCCCTAATTTTCCTGCCACTGCAGGAACTATAAATGGCATTCCGTGAGGCCACAAATTGCTATGGAACACTTTGTGCATGAGGGAAATTCTCTCATTGTGTAAATGGATCAGTTCCCACCCTAAAATTACTGGCCTCTCTGACAAAATGATGCAGGAGCCTTATTACTGCCTGCTGGGGTGTGTAAAATCGACTAATTTTACAGATTTTCCTTTTGAGCTTTTTCTATCTTATGGTCCCTGAAAACTGGGGGTTGCCGATTTTGGTCCAGCCAGTGGGCTGAAGGAGCAGTCATCTCCAGAACTGTAATTGTCCAAGAAAAGAGAGTGGCTCCCCTCAGAGTGACCAGCTGAGAGTACATTCCTGTACTCTTTCCCGCCATGATTCTAGACCTAAACACTCTAAAATGTCCCCCGGATGAGGTTGTGGAATATAGGTGAGGTTCAGTGGGGTGGAGCCCAGAAGACCCAGAAAGAATTCTTGAGACGTCTTTGGTGCAAAATGGTGGTTTGTTAAAGCACAGGGACAGGACCCGCGGGCAGGAAGAGCTGCGGCCCGGGGTTGTGAGGGGTGGCTGATTATATACCATGGGGTTGGGGGAGGTGAGGAAAAAGGGAGGTTGAGGAAATGCTGTCATATGTTAAAGAAGACTCACGGGATACTGGAGGCCTTGCCATTGTCAAGTTAAGGTTGTTTACAGTAAGGTCGTTGGGAGCTTCCTGGGAGAATGTTACTTTCCCCCTATCACATGCCCTTATCAATGGGCTGCAGGTTTAAAAGAAATTCTATTTTACTTACATTTCCTTCTGCCTCAGCCTCCCTCAATTTTATGGAGGGGACGGTCATGTTAGGGCTTCAGGAAACTGAATTATGGGTCTCTGGAAGTTAGGCTATTAATAAGAAAGCTTCTTCCTTGTAAATCACGAGGACATGTGTAAACTGAGGGAGACGCAGGTCTTGCAGGATTGTGGTCTCTGTTAGTTAACTATTTGTTTTTCCTTTCCTTAGCTTTAGGGCAGCCAGGGGTACCTGAGGAATGTCATATACATTCCATGGGCGGGGGGGGGGGGGGGGGTTGCTGGGCGTCAGTTTCTGCTTTGTCCTCAGCCTGCCTTCTGTTCCCTCATCACCCCCACCCATCTACCTCCCATCTCCCAGTGCCACCCAACCCTTTCCCTGCCCCCTCCCCCGCAAAGATTCACTGTTAAGAATTTGCCTTAATTCTCCTACTCTTGCCAGGCAGTCTTTCCTGGAATACCCGGGAGAGGTAACCACGGGCTTCTTTGCTCCCACACGGCCTTGCTCCTGCTTCTAAAGTAACTCAACTCGCTTCTCTCGAGTTCTGTGAGTCTCCCCACTAAACTATAACACCCTGGAGACTGGAAACTACTTTCCATTCATCTTTGCATCCCCAACACAGACCACAATGCCTGCCACATACATTACCTGTTCTTTATAGGAGGCAATTTGAGCACAGTTTTAAGATACTGGTTATCAAAACCAAACAGAGCAATGGGTAGATTTGCTCCGTAAGCCTGCGTTGTATGGCTGGCCAAGAAGGGGACAGGGAGAAGGGAGGCAGTACCCATATTCTGAGGAGCTCACAAGCAGGTGGGGGAAGGACTTGAAGACACATTGTAAGACTGCTGAACGAGAGAGGACAACTGAGTGCCAAGGAAACACAACGGGAGTGATCAGCTCCGCTGGGGACCATCCGAGGACACTGCACAGTGGAGATGACCTTTTAAAGTGTCTTGAAATATGGTTAAAGTTTGGCAGGATTGGCATGATGAAAGGCATTCTACAAGAGAATAGAAATTCCAAGTCTAGGGGTGCCTGGGTGGCTCAGTAGGTTAAACCTCTGACTCTTCATTTCGGCTCAGGTCATGGTCTCAGGGTCTTCAGACCGAGCCCCACACTGGGCTCTGTGCTGAGCAGGAGACTCTCCCTCTCCCTCTCCCTCTGCACCCCTTCCTCCCCTGCTTGTGCTCACTCACGCGCGTGCGCGTGCTCTCTCTCTCTCTCTCTCTCTCTCTCTCAAAAAAAAGAAAGAAATTCCAAGTCTAAAGCATGAGAAGAAAGCACGTTTGGGGCTCTGTCCCTGCTCGTCTCACCTATGTGGTCACCCACTCAACCCCCTCCTCCCCACCCCCACCTCCAGTGCATCTGGTGAGCTTTCAAAAAGAAAATCTTCCGTGGGGGTGGACGAAATCGGTGAAGGGGGTCAAAAGGTACAACCTTCCAGTTATAAAAAAAAAGAAGTTCTAGGGATGTGGTGTACAGCGTGGCAGCTGTGGTTAGTAATACTGTATCACATGTTTGAAAGTTGCTAAGAGAGTGGATTTTGAAAGTTCTCATCACAAGAAAAAAACAATCAGTAACTATGTGCTATGATATGATGGCTGTTAGAACAAGACTTACCATGGCCATCATTTTACAACAAATACAAATACCGAATTATTATGTTGTATACCTGAAATTCATGTTATATATCAATTATACCTCAAAAGTACAAAAAAGAATCTCTTCACAACTCGTTCAGAGTCTCCATTGTCTTTCCTGTCCTGTTTTGGGAACTCTGGGTCCCAGCAGGTAGGGGGAGGAACTCTCTAGAGGGGCAGTTTGCTTAAGGCACTATTCTCAAGGGGAAGGGAGAATTCTCTCCCCTTGGCTTATAGCAGGATCCCTGGTTGTTTATGGGTAGAATCAGAGATTCTTCTTATCAGAGAAGCCTTTAGAGGTCACCAACTCCACCCCCATAGGAAGTCCTAACCTAGCCCCTCCACAGTCCCCCACTCCCTGCTGTGCAGCTGACCCCCTGAGCTTCAAAGACCCTGGGGGAAAAGATCTCGTTCACCACTAGGAAATGCGAGAAGAGAGTATAGCCCAAGTTCCTACCAGTGGTAACCAAGGCATTATTTTTTTGTCCTGGTTTCCTCCCTCGCTGCCATTTTATGTCCTCTCCGACAGCGAGATGACCTCCTGCAAGCCCTGAGTTTGGATGAGGTACAGGACGATCGCGTGGCAGCCTCGCATGTGTAAAAATTCTCATTAGGTTATTCTTTTAAATCAAGGCCAACTTTAAGTATGTTCCGATTTGCACCTTTTACTGCAGCCGTCGGGGTTGAGTGGCCAGGAGGGAATATATTAAGCTGACTTGCACTGTCAATTAGGATGCAAGAGTTAGCCGTACATCAACTTTAAGACACTTCGACCTGTGAAAGCCCTGATTCACCTCCTATACTCTGTGTCTCTCTTGCCCCTTGGGGTTCCCTCCTGTCAAGTCCATCTGCTTTCCCGAGCTCTCATTCACACCCGTTCCTGTCCAAGGCCTCTCTCCGGGGCCACCTCACCGGGCACTGACCTCCTTGTTCTCCACATGCACGGTTCTCCAACCCAGAGGTCACAGAATCATCTGGGAGTTGTTTCTGTTTTTTATTTCAATTGCTGGACAGACTGCTGGGATGCTTTAAAAAGGTCCCGGATAATTCTGTTGTGCAGCCAAGATGGAGAATCACTGCTGTAGATGGTGTTTGGTTGGTTTAACTTTGAAAAGCTGCAGAACTCTTCATTCAAATGATGCAGAAACCCGAAGTATAAAGAAACAATAGGAGCAGATTTTTTTTGGTTGATGCAGTGAGCGTGGCAAGAAACACACACGCGTGGGGGGCTCCATAGGACTGTCTGGAAAGCTGCGCTTCACCTTCACAGAGAGCTCCCCTTGCCATCAAAATGTACCTTCCCCGGAAGCCACCGCCTTAAGCCCACGGCGCGACAAACTCTTTCTGTAAAGGGCCAGTGAGTCAACATCTTGGGCTTCGCAAGCCATATAATTTCCATTGTAACTGCTCAGCAATGTTGAGTGCAAAAGCAGCCATAGGAAACACATAAATTAATTGCATGGCTGTGTTCCACTAGAACTTTATTTTTTATTTTCATTTTTTATAATTTTTTAAAGTAGGTTCCACACCCAATGGGGGGTTTGAACTCACAACTCTGAGATCAAGAGTCAAATTCTCCACCAACTGAGCCAGCCAGGCGCCCCTCACTAAAACTTTATTTACAAAAGCAGACTGTGGACTGGATTTGACATGCCAGCCGTCGCTTGCTGATCCCTGCTTTCAAGTATTGTCCCCTTCTAAGTCACTGATTGTTAATCTTACAAGCTGAATATACGTATGTCCTTTTTCCAAGTTACATCTGTGCTTGTTAAGTTACATGGGTGTTCACTGGAGTTCTCTGATGATAGCCCCTAATACCAAGAATTGGTTTTTATATGAGATGGTTTTTGGGAGAACTAACCCAGGGGAGAAATTCTTTGGTGGCAGGGGGAGAAGGTCTATACGGTGGGCTGAACTGGGACAATAGTAACTTAGTCAATAGTCTCCTCTTCTGAACTGGAGTTTGGAGGGCATGGAACTGAGGTCCATCCAACCACCCGGCAGTCCTTGGCCGGAAGGTACTGATTTGAGAGAGTGGTTGCTATGCTAACTTCGCCTCCCTCGGTCCGGTAATCATGATGTTGTGCTGGGGTAAAAAATGCTTCGCCAAAGCCTGTCATGTTTGCTTGTGAGAATCATACTAGGGTTTCTCCTTTTTTTTTCTTTTTTTTAAGATTTATTTATTTATTTTAGGGAGAGAGCGCACAGGCAGGAGGGGCAGAGGGAGAGATAATCTCAAGCAGTCTCTGTGCTGAGCAGAGAGCCCCACGTGGGCTCGATCTCACGACCCTGAGATGGAGAGTCGGACGCTCAACTGATGGGCCACCCAGGTGCCCCTGGGCTTCTCCGATCTGAATGATCACATCCAGTGCAGCTCAGAACAGAAGCTGAGCCGCAGTGCTGTAGGAAGGCTGTACGTGTCCCTTTGTAGAATCCACATAAACTGGAGGCTACCCAGAGCTGGGTGCTTTGATTTTGCTTCTCAGCGGTTCCTCACGTGCACTTACCTTTGCCCTGCCTAGCTCTGAATTATGTGTCTCTCGGGCCACACTCGGGGTCTACTTGTCCTCCTCTGCTGGCCGAACAGCACCCGGTTCCCTGGTCATGCTGCTCCTGAGATGCCCAAGTGCGCTCACTTAAAAGCATTGTTTTGAAAACCACATTCTTTTTACTGCTTTCGGTTTCAAATCTACTTGACATTCCCATTTCTTTCTCACTCCAGAAACGCCTTAACTGTTTTCATCTATAGCCCCTGTAAATCAGAAATGAAAATAAATGTGGGAACTAGTTAAAGATATGAATGCTGAAGTATTGAGGGAGACCTACGCTAATGTTTGCAATTTATTTTGAAATACAACAACAAAAACCCTGAGCTAGATGGATAGATGAATGGATGGATAAAAGGAGGTGATGAAAGACATAGAGTAGAATGTGAATGGCAGAATCTAGGTGGTACGTATAAGAATGTTCATTGTAAAATTCTTTCCATGTTGCTGTATATTTGAAATTTTCATGATAAAATATTGAAAGAAATAAATGTTGGGATATTCAGAAAAGAGTCATTTCTTCCCATGAATTATGCCAGTGCTTGATTCAAGACTCAAAAACTTGGACCAGCATATAAGAACCACTCTGCTCGGAGTACTGACTATGAGTAACATTATCACCAAGGAGCCTGATTGGATTCAAATATTTTATTCCATCAGCATGCCTATGTTAAACACCAAGGACTAAATGAGGTGTTCTGGGATCAGCATGATTTCTTTTGTTTGTTTGTTTGTTTATCGGTTTTCCCTTTGGATCTCACGTGACCGTAATTGGATTCACCATCACAATCGTTGGTCACACTCTCAACACAGGCCCGTGCATGGCCCATTTCTATTCATTTCTTCGTTAGTCATCTGTATGAAGCACCTGAAAATCCAGCACCCAAAGGAAAAGCCAGGACCTTGACAACCCACATCCCACTCCATTGTCCCCCCAGCCCATCCCGAATCATCCGGAATTCTAGGATCATCATCCCCAGACACCCCTATACACATGCACGTGTTCTCTGTAGCTCTATGCAGTCCTTTGAAAGGATATCATATTGATTGTTTTTAACTTTACAAAAAGGGTGCATTCATTTTTTTTAAAAGATTTTATTTATTTATTCGACAGAGAGAGAGAGACAGCCAGCGAGAGAGGGAACACAAGCAGGGGGAGTGGGAGAGGAAGAAGCAGGCTCATAGCGGAGGAGCCTGATGTGGGGCTCGATCCCAGAGCACCGGGATCACGCCCTGAGCCGAAGGCAGACGCTTAACCGCTGTGCCACCCAGGAGCCCCCAAGGGTGCATTCCTTTTGATTACCTCGAGGGTTTTTTCTCCACTTGCATATTATACTGTAGAGATTTATCGATCTTGTTGTAAAATTTCAGTGGTTCTTTTTTTTTATTCCTGTATCATATCCACTATATGAATCTACCATTTCTTGGTTCTCTTCAGTTATAAGCATTTGTTCCCAGGATTTAGCATTAGGAACATTCTTATACATATCCCCTGCTGGGTATGTGCAGGAACTTATCAGGCTACCTGCCTAAAAGTGGAACTGCTAGGTGTTAGAGTATATTAAGGTTCAACGTTAGGAGATAATACCAACCTTCTTCCAAAGTGCTGTGCCAGTTTGTACTGCCCTGATAATATGGTCTCCATCTATCCACGTTCAATCCAGTGGAGTGTACGCAAAGCTAATGAAATGATTTATTATTACACGTACATAAATAGGATGAACAGTGAGATGTAAGCTTCAAGATATGCCTGTTGGCTATGAGGAGAAAGCGCTGTATGGAGTTGTCTCTTCCTCTCAATGGATACTCACTAGAATCACCTCTAAATAAGATATTTATGTTTCTCACCTTCCACTCCTGTTTTCCTAGTTTTGAAATTGTTTATGCAATGAGTTTTTGGGGCTCTTCTCCATCTTTGAGACTATGGGAACTGTTGGTTAACCTCGTATTCCTTGCCAAAACCGAAAACCCCCACTCCCTACAACAATTCTGTTCTTTGGCACAAAAAAAAAAAAAAAAAGCATTAGCCGCCTACACACCTCTTCCAATTCTTGTTTGTCCTTCCCTCTCTGTCAGTTTTCTTCTGTCCAATGAGTGGCCCCGTGGTTGGAGGTCCGAGGTGCCAAATTAATTTGCTTGGTTACTCAGCATCCAGAGATCTTCTTTGGGTCTCCGCGTCTGTCAAAAAACACCCCCTTCAGGAACCAAATTGGCGTGATTCATTTTCGAGCTCATCCAAGTAGAGTCAAGGCTGCCGGTGTCCTATGTGCGCTCCATCTGTCTCGTAATATCTGCACGGCCAACCCTGAAAAATGAATGGTCTCGAGCAGGGCAACTGAGAGGCCCACGACCCCCCCGCGCCCGCAAAGGCTCTCACACATTCATTCCGCGAATCAATCCGCCCCAACCGGGGAGGCGTCTGCCATTTCTCCTGCAGGTGTGGGGGTCACCTCGGGTTTCCTGAGAGCCCCGTATTCAGTATGCGGCTCCTGCCTGCCGGCCAGTCTGCTGCACCAAGGCAGCCTTATCAGATCGCGAGTTTCATTATGTGCTGTCCACTGGGAGCCCGACTAAAAGCAATAAATTCATTTTGCTGTGCGAGTCTCTGGACTATTAAAGCATTTTAGTCCTGTTTCTCCTTTAACATCCCATGAGCCAAATATTCACTCTGACAAAATGCTATTCATTACAAAGTTAAGATGACTTTGAGTCTCTTTCTCTCCCACATAATACAATGAAAGACACTCTGTCCTGGATTCATGTACAGTCTGATGGTATTACGGATAAAAACACGCCAAGGCAGGCAGTCTTTTCTCAAAAAATGGATTGAAATTACCTCTAGCTAGCTATGCCTTGCTTAAAGAGTAGCTGAAAAAAAAAAAAAGATTTTCTGTTCATTTTTAATATCCTGACCAGTATACTGCTTTAGGAAGGGTGATCAGAGGGGAAAAAATAATGAGGCAGTAAACTGAAATATCCCTGCAATATAAAAAAGATCAAATCCCTTTGACTCCTCTTTTATTCACAGATATTTTCCCCACACTGAGCCTGAGCAAACAGATGAGAGAGTCTGGTGGAATTATGGAATATCTCCAGGGCCAGACACGAGGTAGATCTTAGAAAGATCCTGCTGATGGATTGATTCAAGCAGAAATTATAGCTGTATTAGATTTATCATCCAAGTCAGCTACAGGTCAAACCCTGCGTCTGACACGTACCAATATCAGGTAAATTTAGAAACGTCTGTTGGCCTCTTTCCTCCTCTAGAAAATGGGGGAAACAGTATCTCCCTCCTACATTTATTGTGAGGACCGAAGGCAAAACCCCATGCAAATCTCCTAGCCCAGTACTTCACAGACGGTAAGAAAAACATGAATATATTTTCCCCTCTTCTTTGTCCTCCTTCCTGCGCAGAGAGCTAAAGAGAGAAGCGGGAGAGAAAAGACCAAGGACACAGCACTATACTGCTGGGCATCTCAGAGAGAAAGCTCTGTCGCACCTCTCTGACGTAGAGAACGTGATCTTTCTCCTGCCTACGTTGAAAGAATTAAACCAAATAACCACAGAATATCTGATCTCTGTGTTTGATGTAGGAATGAGGTAGCAGATATTCCAGATAAAAATGGTTAGAGGAGGGGCGCCTGGGTGGCTCAGTGGGTTAAGCTCTGACTCTTGGTTTCAGCTCAGGTCATGATCTAAGGGTCATGGGATCGAGCCCCACATCAGGCTCTATGCTGGACCTGGGGCCCGCTTGGGTCCTCTCTCTCTCCCTCTGTCCCTCTCCAGCCACATGCACTCTCTCCAAAAAAAAAAAAAAAAAAAAAAAGAACTGTGAGAGAATTTCTCTGTGGCTAGAAGATGGAGGACAGCCATCAGCCCCTGAGACCAGATTTGTTCCTGTCTTACGTGTCAAGCATCATCCTGCCTTCCTGATGTGTCCTGGGCTTTACAGCTGTGTTTTGGGTGCCAGTTTCACCCCTAGTTTCATCCCAATCCTCCTCGCCTTCATTTCCTTTCTCCTCCACCCACACTCCTCTTGATTCCCTTGCGCACTCTCTACCTTGTTCTAACTGTGTACCTTTGCAAGCCACTCTGTACCTTACCTAATTACTTTGTTGATTAATTAAAAGTCAGCTCTTCTGCTTTTCTGCCCGAGGCTCTGCACCAGGCTTTCCCTTCCTGGGCTGGCGGGGAACACTGGAGGCCTGTCAGCTCTCACAGCAAACGTCCTGCAGGGCTCAGGAACAAAGGGAGGCTCTGTTGCTTCCACAGCCCTGACCAGCCCCATCCCAGAATAAGGAGAGATTTGGGCTGAACTTTCCCGAACATAGGAAAAAGCCCCCTGTCTGCCAAGAAAATTGGAGTCATTCATCCTCTCACTTGTCTGTCCAATTAGAGACACTGCTTTATAAATAAAGCAACCATTTTCTAAAAATGTTCCCATCCAGTCTTTTTTGAGTAGATTAACTTCAAAATACCTGATCTTGTCAACCCTGGGGAATTCTTTGGAGAGTCTATGGAATCCATCCGGGTACTAAAACGTATCTTTGGATGCCTTCTTAGACTCTGGAATTACTTTTGAAGGACACCATTAGAACGCTATGACGACAAATAACGCTATGGGGGCAAAAGGGGTAAAATAAGGACAAATAAGAGTTTCCCCACCTAAAGTTGTATATTTGTGCCTCAGTATGTTCAAATAGCCCATCAATTATTAACTGACTGGGAACATTTGCAAGTACTGCATCAAAACATACAACGCCAGAAGGCATTCTCCAAAACTGCTTCTATTTATTCAATGTTGTTTACTAACTCTTGGCAGCTTTGTCCTTTTAGATGCTGTTTGGAAGCCTCCCTAATATAGACACTGTCAAGTGGACAGATCTCTGTTCAGATTTCTCAAATAAAAGACTGGCAGAAACTCAAAGGCAGGGATGTTAACTTCAGTTTCTTAGAGAGATCAAAGAAAACTGCTCACCAGCAAATCCACTCGTGTGGAGTCCCTTCAACCCATCAAATCAGTTCAGGACTATGATTTAGTGGTAAGGATTAGACTGTAATGCTGTGCTCTGATAAGATGAAACTCGGAGCTCAAAATGTTATAAGCATGGATAGAAGGGTAGATATTAGTCGAGAAGAAAATGCATGGAATTTAAGATGTGAGTTGGTTGTTGTCCATTCTGGGCAATACTGGAATTTCTTTTTATCCTAAAGTCCTTTGTTATTCCAAAAGGAAGGAGGAGTTGAGGAAGAATGAGAAATATAGGATTTTATTCTGTGGATCTGATCATTTTTTTCAACCGCATCTAAATAAAGAGCTGGCTTTCAAAGACGTACACAGTTGCGTAGGCTTTGGGGTATAAAATTATGAACTTATTGGGTCTAGCCATTGATTATTTTTTGAGATGAACAGTTTGTTTACTCCTCCCTTTCAGAGGAATAAAGAGTGAGACAACTGAATGAAGAACACAGACTGAGAAAACTAGATCCACCAAGATCTCATGAATGATGGGCCATGGCCCTGAATTTGCAACACAGTCTCAGAGAGGGCCTCAAATCTTGACAGAACAAAGTAGCCATTCTAATGAATCTCATGGACAACTGCATAGGACACAGCAATTCAATGCCTGCAGATTTGTAGGGGGGCTGCTTCTGTGGCTGTTTCCACTCAAGTAACCGAGCAGCCCAGATGCATACCCCTATCTGAGGCTAGAAGCTTGTGGAGGAGTCTGGGGTACCCGAGGTGCAGGTACAGAAGACAAGGAGAGGTGGATTCTTGATGGGGGTATCCACCAGCATCCTTTGCATTCCCTCACCACCAACCCCCCTCACAACCTGGGAGGAGGCCCATGTGGACCTCCTGGGGCACCGGATACCACACAGCACAGGTAATAATGCCTGCCAAGCAACTGGACATCTTTCCCTACAGTAACCACCATTTCCTGCAGAGGCAAATGGAAGTCCAGGGAGGAAAAAGTACTTGCCTAAGTCCACCTCAAGCAAAGCAGCAGCTGGGAATTTACTAAAAGCCATGGATTACAGATTCTAGGACCATGGTTAAGCATTCAAAGGCCTTTCCTTCTCCCTAGAGGAACATCTTAGAGTGAATAATCCCATAGCATAGGATCAATAAAATACAAACAATCTTTATTCTAATATTATAAAGGCATAAATGGAAAATGCTTCCAGCTTAATTTTTTTAAAGGAGAGAAAGCACATGAGAGCATCTTAAACTATCGAAAAGAAAAATATCTTACAAATCTAGAGTATAATTATTGTTTTATTACATTTCATCACTTGTATTTCCAGGAAACATCAGATTACTTAACCTCAAGGGTACTTGAAAGGGGCACAGAGTCCCTGCTCTGATTAGAGTAGTTGAGGAATTGGGTTCTATCTTCCTTTGGTGACAATTCAAAAGGAACTCACTCCGTCTTTGCTATGTCATCTGCAGATTTATATTCCAGAAATAACCACCGCAGTGTATTTGATTAATAGCAATCACAATCCATAATAATGCTCAGATGAGCTTATTCGATGCCATCCTTGGTGCCGAGTGACGAAATGGACATAAATACATGTGATATAACCAGCCCCCTCTCCTATCTTATGCCTCATTATATGAAAACCATGCCATTTTCCCCTGAACAGTAGACCTAAAGAGAAGACTTACATTTTTCTTTTACACTTCCCCTGAGGAGCAAATTTCACTTAGAAACAGAGTTACATCAACCAAAAGCAATTTGTGTACTTAAAGTATTCAGAAACGCTCAGCCTGCAGAACCATCATTAGCATGTGATTGCACACTTTGCTCCTAACAAGCACGCCTTGGCCCTCCAAAAGGTAATAACTGTAGTACTTCTTCATTCGCTTTAAATTCATTTGTCCTTGGGGGTCACAGGACTGCCAGGTTAGCAGCCCTAGAATCTCACCTCGTAATTGTACTAAACTACAGCCTTATGGAGACTCCCTCAGCAATCACTTAAAAAGAATTATGCTTCTCTCCAAATCCTGGAGTTTAGAAAACAGGCACCGAGGGACACAGCTGACCTAGACCCAGAGGCTGATTTCTAAATTACGTAAATATCGAGACGGAGCATTCTACTCTTCGCTGGGGATTAACAGATATTTACTATTAGCACTATTCGGTGACATCGTTCTGGGTCACATGAATTTAAGGAAATCTGTAAAAACCACACTCTTCCCTTGGGGATGCTAATCTTGGTTGATTTCAATTTGTGGTCTCTTTGTCCCTGTGTCCAGGTGAGAAATGCATTTAACGATGATGATAGCAACGTGCAATCTGAAGTAGACAAAGTCCAAACCTCACGGAGATTTGAGAAGTCAAGTCGATCCTGCACATTTGAAGCAGCAGCTCTAAACATTGTAAAGGGACTAACGGCTGTGAGCACCTACTGTATGCCAGGTCTTGCGCTACTATTTCACATTTACTATCTTTTAAAAAGAGCCTATTTATTTGAGAGAGAGAGAGAAAGCATGGGGTGAGGTTGGTGAGTGGCAGAGGCAGAGCGAGAAGCCGACTCCCCGCTGAGCAGGGAGCCTGATGTGGGGCTCGATCCCAGGACTCTGGGATCATGACCTGAGCCGAAGGCAGACGCTTAACAACTGAGCCACCATATTTAATATTCACAACAACCTGCTGAAATAGATTTTATCTCCCTTGATTACAGAGTCAAATTTGAGTCAAATTTGAGGTTCATGGGTGTTAAGCCCATTGTCCCAAATCACACAACTAGTAGGTGGTGGGGCCAGATTCCAAACCAGTGGCACCCAGCACTCCTTTCTACTACTTCATGCAACCCTTAAGCCAGCAATCACTGCCCCCTCCCCTCCGTGCTAAAACCCAAGCTCCGGTGGCAGCAGGAGGATGGGTCCAGCTGGTGAAACAGGTTGAAAGTCCAGGCAGTAAGATCTGAATCTCTCTGGGTGCTTGGATCCACATATTGACTGAGCTCGTAAAATAGATTCAACAGGTCAACTGCAAGAAATTGGAGAGTAAAGGACTTCCTTCTGGGGCCTTGGGAAAATCAGACCCAAAAGAAACATTCATGGTTACAGCCAAAGCCCATTACAGAAGCTAGGAACAATTACAGGAATTACAGGATGTGCTGAGCAGGAAAACTAGCCACTCGTGGGGTCAGTCCGTGCTCTGAGGGGCCAGTGGATTGCTAGGCAAAGCTAAGAGGAAGCTCAATGAGTCCAGAGTCGGAACAGAGAGATCCAAGCTGCTCAGAGCCAGTGGTCAGCTGCTCTGCTAAGTGCTCAGGGAGCAGCCACTTTCTGAAGTGCTGGCTTCAAACCCTGGCCTTACCTGACTTTATCTTTGCATGCATTTCACCTCACGGGCGGCAAAGCAGCAGTGGGTCTCCCCAGGGATCCAGCTAATGTTTGGTCATTCTAGAGACAGCTGCGTAGGGAACTGAACGTTATGAAAACCTTCATGTCCCCAAGGTCAAGCACTGTGCTGAGATCAGAGAAGGGACTCAATATTTGTGGAAGGCAGGGAGGAAAGGAAGGAGTGAATAGACAGATTCAAGCACCACGCCAGGTCCAGGGTTATGTGTCAGGAAGGGGCGGAAAAAGCTGAAGCTGAGCTCTCAGCTGTGGAATGGCAACGGTTAGAAAAAGGGTTATGTCTGAGGACTAGGAGACGTGGGTTGAGGGACTCTTTCATCACAAAGAAGGTCTGGGTCACAAGATGAAAAATCCAATTGTCGGAAAATGCGCCAGAACTAAAAAGGATCCTGCCTCCAAGGAACTGGGAGAGGAATTAGGACCTTATTCACTAAGACACAGGAAGGAGGAGAAAGCAGGGAACCAGGATGCGGAAGCAGTAAGGATAGTCGGACTAATAACCCAAGCCCGGACTTGAATATTCCTCTAGTTAGAGCGATCGTTAGTTTCGGGATCAAGTCTTTGAGGAGAATGTGCCAGGTCCAGCTGATAGGGAAACCTAACGGATTATTGTACATTTTTCTGGTGCCCAGTTACCAGTTACTCATTCTGGCTCCTAGATACCTGAGGGGATAGAGTAAGTCCTCGTGGGTTTGGTAAAAGATCGGCCTCTCCTGGTGAGCTTTTCAAAACGAAGGACAAAGGACATTGATGAGTGATTGCCTGGAGAAATAAGACAGTGGGGCAGTTTACCCATAATCGCAGTTCCTTTAGGAAAGCAAGGTAGAAGGGAGCAGGACGACCCTCAAGGGAGAGGCATGGTGTTCCTCCTGAATAGAAGCTTCTCCATCCAATCCCTGCCTATGAACTCCTGCTCCTGGGGGTGGGCTGGTGGGTTGGTGGCTTATCTTCCCCTTCCTTCCCTATCCTCTGCTATTGCCACCTCACCAGCTGGTCTATTTTATTTTTATCTGACAAACTATAAACTCCAAGAGAATAGGTACTATATCTAGTTTTTTTTCTGCTTTGTGTCCTCAGAACTAAGGTCTGGGCCTACAATACTCAAAAAAATGACTACTGGGTGAATGAACGAACGAATGAATGAATGAATGAATGAATGAATATTAGTAATTTATCTCTAATGTCAACTACAGGGAAGAAAGAGAAACATTTTAAGGGCCAGAGATACAGGGATAGTACCTGTACAGGGATACGCAGTATATCCTGGATACTCTATAGGGATTCATTGCTTTTAAGTTTTTCCTTAGAAAGTTCCTGTGGGCTGCAGTGTAGCCACATATAATCTCAACACAGAGCTGGGGGCTGGAAATCTAAACATGACACAAAAAGAACTGGTGACAAGATGCATGCTATAACTTAGTAATTTCTAGGTCACTTGCAAATGATTGCCGTTAATAATTCCAAGCTCTTATTGGGCCCTTTCTATTTTCAGAGTGCTTTACAATCACTCATTGGTTATGCCCCCCAACAGCGCTAGGACGTAGATCATCATTATTATCGCATTACAGGTGCACTAAGGATGTCAGGCTGGATTTAATTGATCCACAAAAGTAGCTATTTTTAGTGGTTCATTTGCCCCGCTGTTTTCAGGTCTTAAAAATCTATTGATGCTGTCAGAGGGTGATCCGGCTAACGTGCAATTGAGAAAGAAACATTGCAGAAAACGACCCAGAATTGCAGAAGCAGCGTAAGTACTAAATTTCTGAAAGGTTAAGAGGTGCCCGAGAGAAGCTTCGATGTATTCTAGAAGTACATAGATGAGCTGCCGTCTGTGTTCTTAAAAACTACTTTTCTCCTAAGGTTACTGCCACCTTGAAAATATGGATTTCGTTTCACACGTGTAGGTTTGAAAGCAGTTTATACAATCTGGCCTCACAATGCTGAGCCAGGGTTCCCCTCGGTGATGTATTTGAACCCCAGGATCAAATTATTCTGTGCATATGGGAACGACATGCGATCAGATGTGCACTCTGAGGACTAAAGCGAGCATGACCCCATGGCGGAAAGGGTATTGCCCAAGAAGGCTGGTGAATCTGTGGAGCCGAGGAAATGATCTGTCACCACAGGCAAAGAGAGTGCTTTGGCTGCGTGTCTATGGGATGATTTTCCTTCCCCACTGCATTGTCTGGCTTTCCATTTGTCCATCTGTGGAGGCTTCTCCATAAGCACCAAGGCTGTCCTTGTTGTACGTTGAATTATATCCCTCAAAAAAGACATGTTGGATCCTAAGCCCAGTATCTCAGAACTCGACCTTGTTTGGAAACGGCACCTTTGCAGAAGTAATCAATTTAGAATGAGGTCATAAGAGTAGGCCGTAATCAAATATGACTAGTGTCCTTCAAAAGGGAAAAATTGAGGGGGCACCTGGGTGGCTCAATCCATTAACCGTCTGACTCTCGATTTCAGCTCAGGTCATGATCTCGGGGTCATGAGAGCGGGTCCTCCATCACTCCAAGCTGGGCATGGAGCCTGCTTAAGATTCTCTTTCTCCCTCTCCTTCTGCCCCTGCCCTATCCTCTAAAAAAAGGAGGGAGGAGGAGACTGAATACAAAGACATCCAAAGAGGGAAGATAGCCCTGCAAAGATGCAAGATTGGAGTGATACATCTGTAAGTCAAGGAACGCCAAAGATTGCTGGCAAACTTCCAGAAGCTAGGAAGAGGCAAGGAAGGATCCTTTCCCAACAGATTTCAATGGAAGCGCTATCCCGCTGACACTTGGATCTCAGACTTCTAGCCTCCAGAACTGTGGGACAATAGATTTCTGTTGTTCTAAACCACTGAGTTGCTGTTACTTAGTCGTGGCAGCCTTAGGAAACTAATACAGTCCTATTAATAGATTAATCTCAAAAGAAGATGAAAAATAACCTATTGTCCAAAGCTACTGCCCAGTGTTAAATTCTTCTGTTACGTCACTTCCTACTTTGGAGAAACTTGGTGTGTAAGAGAAGATCCCCATCATCCAGGTAATATTTTGAATTATTACATTAACAATTATAATTATGGCCACAGCTCTACACCATAGAAGCTGCCCCCTAAAAAAATAAGATTTTCATATTAACAAACTATATCCCTAGTTCATTAGGGGATCTTCATTGGAAAACACGTGCTTTTGGTCACACCAAAGCACAATGTGGAAACGGGTGAATGATAACATGGGACACGATAAAGAAAGTGTTTTAAATGCATTTCTTACTAGCATCCATCACAAGCAATTTTTTAAAACACAGTGAATTAAATCCAAATAAGAAGAAATGAAATAACAAAGGGGAGAGATTAATGAAATCAAAAATACAAAGCAAAGAAAATCAACAATGCCAAAATTTGGTTCTTTGAAAGATATTTAAAGGTGATAGATATTTAGTACAACTAATAAGAAAAAGAGGTAAGACGTGATGAATATTGGAAATAAAAAAAGGACATCACTGTAGATTAAACAGATGTTAAAAAGCTGATGAGATGGGGTGCCTGGCTGGCTCAGTCAGTACAGCATAGGACTCTTGACCTTCAGGTCATGAGTTCAAGCCCCATGTTGGGTGTAGAGATTATAAATAAATAAACTTATAAAAAAGCCGATAAGATATTATGAACAACATTACATTAACAAAGTTACAATTTAGACAAGATGTACACATCCAAAGAAAAACACAATTTAATAAGCTGACAGAAAACTACATTTAAAATTCCAAACATGTATCTATTTGCAATTTAAAACTCTCTCACAAAGATGAGATGTTAGATATTAGATGGCCCCACTAGCAAATTCATCTAAACCTACTTAGGGAATGGATAATACCGGTCTTAACAAACTTTTCCATAGAATATAAGAGTAGAAATACTTCTTAACTCATTTTATGAGGCCAACATAATCTAACAGTGACATTACAAGAAAGGAAAATTACAAGGTAGTAGCTCTCATGAGCATAGATACTAAAATCCTAAACAATATGTTAGCCTAGACCTTTTCACAGACAACTATAAATCATTTTTATGAAAATTAAAGCAGTCCTAAATAAATGAATAAACATATGCACTAGTCGGAAAATTCAATATCATAAAAATGTAAATTCTCTTACAAATAGATCTATAGATCCAATGAAATGCCAATCAAAATCCCAGAGGTTTGTTTTTGTGAAAATTGGCAAACTGATTCTAAAGTTTGTATGAAAATGCAGATAACATGGAATTAAGCCAAGACCACTTTGAAGAACAAAGCCAAAGGACTTGCACGACCAAATGCCCCACTTGCTATAAAGCCGCAGTAATTAAGACAATGTGATGTTGGCACGGGGTAGGTAAAAAGACTGGTGGAACCCAATAAAGAATCTAGAAGTAGACTCACAAAAAATGCAGCTACCTGACTTATGACAAAGATGACTGTTCAGTGCTAGGCGGAAATGATGGAGTTTTCAGTAAATTGGGCCAAATGAATACCCATATGCAAAAGCCATAGTTTGGGTCCCGCCTCACATCATATGCAAAAATCAAGTCCAGAAGTTTTCAGATTTAGATCTCCGGATGGGAGAATATCTTGATAAACTTAGGGCAAGCAGATTTCTCAACGGGGCACAAAAGCACTGACCATAAAGAAAAAAAAAATGAAACTATTAGATGTCATTAAAATTAAGAACTTGGGTGCATCAAAAAATAACACTGGGAGTGAAAAGGCAAGACACAGAATGGGACAAATGTACACATATGCGTGTGTATGTGTACAAAATTTCCTATATTGAGGGTATATAATTCCTAATAGATACATAAATCCTAAAATCAATAGAAAAAAATGAGCAAAGGACTTGAATGAACATTTCACAAAAGAAAAAAAAATGGCTAATAAACATGAGAAGTTTCTCAACATCAGTTGTCACTAGGGAACATAAATTAAAACCCCAATGAGATATCACTACACAGCCTCAAATAGGATTAATATGAAAAAGAACCACAATACCAAGTGTTGGTGTGAAGGAAAACCCACTCGTTGCCTCTGGGAATATAAACTGGCACAACTATTTTAGCAAATTGCTTGGTAATATCTACTAAAGCTAGGCACATTTATACCCCTGTGGCCCAGTAATTTTGCTCCTAAGTATACATCCTACAGGAATGTATGCACACAGTTACCAAAACACACATACAAGAGTGTTTAGAGCAGGGGCGCCTGGGTGGCGCAGCAGTTAAGCGTCTGCCTTCGGCTCAGGGCGTGATCCCAGAGTTATGGGATCGAGCCCCACATCAGGCTCCTCCGCTATGAGCCTGCTTCTTCCTCTCCCACTCCCCCTGCTTGTGTTCCCTCTCTCGCTGGCTGTCTCTGTCAACTAAATAAATAAAATCTTAAAAAAAAAAAATGTTTAGAGCAGCACTATTCGTAAGAGCCAAACAATGAGAACAATCTAATGTCCATCAAAGCGAAATGGGTAAATTGGAACAGATAGAGCAACGAGAACAGCCTGTAATTGTTACATTGACACCGATCAACCTTACAAACACATACGGAGCAAAAGAAGCCAGATAAAAAGAACTGATACTCTATGATTCCATGCCTACAGAGTTGGAAAACAGGAAAAACGAATCAGAGGTAATAGAAAGCAGGGGGGCAGGGAGTGAGCAGGAGAGGGTCTGGAGAGGCTTAGAGGCAGTGCTGGTGATGGTCTGTTTCTTAATTTGGGTGACAGTGACAGTGGTACGTGTGTTTTGAAAATTGATCAAGCGACACACTTAAGGCGTTTGCGCTCATTTGTGTATTTCAATACTAAGTTCATTTTTTTAAAGATTTTATTTGTTTATTTGAGAGAGAGACAGCAAGAGAGAGAATGAGCAGGAAGGAGAGGGAGAAGCAGGTTCCCCGCTGAGCAGGGAGCCTGACGCAGGGCTCCATCCCAGCACCCTGGGATCATGACCTGAGCCAAAGGCAGACACATAATCAACTGAGCCACCCAGTCATCCCTCAATACTAAGTTTGGTTGAAAAGTACATTATCTGATTGATAGTAGGTCTTAAAAAGCACACAACATTAAGGCTGACGGATTCTTAGATTTGGGGGTCAATGACTGACCTGCCCTTGACGAGGAGGTGACTAGAAATATGGCTGGGAGGGCAAATTCAGGCCACACTCTGACGTTCTCTCAATGCAATGCCGAGGGCTTGAGAATGTATGCAGCGGACCAGACACAGTGAGTGGAGATCGAGGGAGGCACTATGACCAGATTCGTGCTAAGAGAAAAATTCTTATGGCAACATATGAAATAAATTGAAAATGGGGAGCGAAGACACAGGGAAACTAGTAAAGACACTGTCAAAATGTTGAGAAAAAAACGCAAGTTTGAGATGGCAAAGCATTCGAACGTGTGTTTTGCCGCTGCCCGTCCCTGTCTGCTTCTCTATGTGGATCTGTTGAGTAAACAAGTATGGTTTCTGAAACCCTGCTTCTGCCTGGAAAGTCACCATCCTTGCATCCCAGGAGCACCTCCAGTGCTGAGGGCTTGCAGGAGAGGGGCGAGCCCCTGGAGGAACGGCTGTCAAACCAAGTTTCTTCCAACGACTACTGGGTGCTAGTCTTGTCATGCTTCATCACTCAGGACACATTCAAGCATGGAATTTCCTGTGAAGTTAGAAGAAAAGTTATGTTATGTGCTGAACAGTCACAGGGCAGAGACTGCAAGCAGCACAGATCTGAGACAACAAAGGTGGATCACCCTTTTTTGATACCAACCTGTTTTTTTTTTTTACCATTTCTGATTTTTTTTTTAAGATTATTTATTTATTTATCTGACAGGATAGAGACAGCCAGCGAGAGAGGGAACACAAGCAGGGGGAGTGGGAGAGGAAGAAGCAGGCTCCTAGCGGAGGAGCCTGATGTGGGGCTCGATCCCATAACGCCGGGATCACGCCCTGAGCCGAGGCAGACGCTTAACCGCTGTGCCACCCAGGCGCCCCATTTCTGATTTTCTTATTATGTATAAACTTTGGAAACTAATCCCATGAAACTACAAAATTAACAACTGTCTTGAAATCTGTATATAAAACATAAATTACCTCTAATTTCAAACTTTCCTTTATTAGTGTACCACTCAATCTTCGAAAAATAAATAAAGGCAGCTCCAAAGATAGTCTCATACCACTCTTGAAAAAAGGAACCAGTTCCTTTTTAACTTTACACCCACCCCACACCCCAATTTCAAAACACATCATTTAATTGTCTTGGTCATGGACATTTCCAAGATGAGCTTTTATATTTTGCTCCCAGAGCTTCTGGTTATCAGAAAATCCACGTTTTCCTTTATTGGAGGAGTTTGGTCCAGCTGACGTTGGTGTATTCCTTCCAATATTCTTCATCCTTATCTTTGTTTCTGGAGGCATTTCCTCTGCCTCGCCATCTTCATCTTCATTAAAAGCTGCTGCTACTGAAAGGGTTTGGGGGCAAGCGTTGGACCAGTCTTTTTAGGCTTAACTCATCCAAGTTTGATGGGTGTGGCTGAGGCTCGCTTGTCTGCCTGCCTACGGTGAGTCCAAACGTGGAGATCTTTGGAGCTGCTGCTTCAGCTGATCGCATGTCGGCGCTGCCACTGGAACTTCCCCCTCCGTTACTGGAAGAAACAGTCTTAGTTTCGACAGGGTTTTCTGCTGCTTCTTTGGGTCCTCCGGCGACTCCAGCTCACTGCGGTTTCTCAGGCTTCTCCTCTCCCTCCTTCCCGTTCGCCATCCCCCCCCCCCCGCCCCAACTTCTTTACTTGGAACTTTACTGAAGAAGTTGATACCAACTTCTTTACTTGGATGGTGCAGTCTGATGTTACGCTCAATTGCAAATACTAAACAGTAACAGGAGACAAGCACAGGGGATGCTTTAGTTGGCTTAGGGCCTTATACATAACAAGAATGTTCCTCCAGTCCCGTGGACACAAGAAATTCTCCCCCACCCCCCAGTTTTTAAACAAGGTATACATTTACAAGGATCCAGCAAAGAGACTAGAAAACCTCTCCCACCCCTTACCTTTTGTCTCTTTCTATATATAGTATCTGAGGTGAGGGTATATGAGAAAAGAGTTAACCCAGCAGGCCTAAACTTCTATCCTTGGAAAAGCTGTGCTGCAAGATTAGCCCTTGGCTGGCATCTGGGAATTTATATTTCAGGAGTTCCCACCATTAAGTGAACAGAGGGGCTCACTGTGTCTAAACTGTACAAACAATATGGTGTATACTTGTATTACAGAAACAAAAGCAATAGGAGATATATATATATATATGATATATGTATGAGATATGTATGAGATAAAATATGAGATGATCACGAAAGCTGGCGAGTCCAAAATTGGCAGATCTACAGGGTGGACCATGAGGCTTGAGATCCAGGAAGAGCCAATGTTGCAATTCAAGTCCAAAGGCCATCTGCTGGCAGAATTTCTTTTTGCTTGGGAGAGGTCAGTCTTTTGTTTGTGTCCTTTGCCCTGGCCTTCAACTGATTAGACAAGGCCCACCAACGTTATGGCGAATGTTCTGCTTTACTCAAAGTGCACCAGTTTGAATGTAATTCTCATCCAAAACACTCTGACAGAAACATCGAATGCTTGACCAAATATCTGGGCACTGCGGCCCAGTCATGTTGACACATAAAATTAATCGTCACAATGCTGAATGCCTGCTTTCCTTTTGGCAGCCTGGATATATGGTACGCACCAGGCAAACTTTGCCTCTGTGACCAGCTCTCGATAAAAACCTTGGGCAATAGGTCTTCAATGAGCTTCCTTGATGGACATCATTTTACAAATGTTGTCACAACTTGTTGTTGGAGGAATTCAGTGCATTCTGCCCAAATCCCCTGGAAGAGGACCCTTGGAAACCTGCATCTGGTCTCCTGCAGACTTCATCTCACACACCTTTTCCCTTGGCTAACTGTGCTATACATCCTTTTGCTGTAATAAATCATAGTTGTCAGTGTGGCTAGATGTTGAATCCTATGGGTCTCCCTAGTGAATCATCAAACCTGGGGGTGATCTTGGGGACCCCCAACCCAGGATATTATAAGAGCCCATCTTATTCTATTCTTCTCTTGAAATATATCAAAAGGCAGACAGAAGTAAATCACATATTGCATCAAAAGGCCATTATAATGAATGACATACAAATAGTTCAAGAGGAACTAGTGATTATATAGTACTTTAGGAATATGAAGTGCTACATAAATACCAAGGAACAATAATAAGACAAATTGTACATTTCCATTAATTCCAAAGGACATTTCCACAGATTTTCACAGAAAATAAACTTAATTATGTATGTCCAGCAAGAACTATTATAAACCTTTTAGGTAGTCCTGGAATATTTTTAGTGAGAAGGATAAGTGCAGAGATCCATTAACCAAAGGGAAAAATGTTTGGGGACTATTGCGTGAAATTTCAAGCCTAATAGGTTTTGAAATCAGTTTATTAGAATTATAGGGAAATATTTCATATATAATGATCTCTGGGTTTTGCTTAATAGTCATACTAATTAACTTCTCAAATTCAATAAAAGTGCAGGAAATTTACCTATGTTCAGTACTTGACAAATAAATCATGGTAATTACAAATTCACATGGCCAGTGATAATTCTTCCAATTCAGTCTAATAAGCAAGAGTTCTTCAAGATAATTATTCTTTCTTTAAAAAAGCCAAGTGTACAAAAAGACTCTGACTGGTCAGGAGTTTTGAGGCTCCATGCTGATATCCAAACAAGAGTCCCCTAAATCTTCAGGTCAGTAGTAACATCCTGTCCAGCTTTAGTAAGATGTGTATTTCCGGGGCATTATAATATATCCAGATAACGATCTCTGGGGGTTTGAAGGAGTTAGGTGACATCGAACTGGGATTTTTGAACTTCAGGTCCACCTTGACTTCCACTGTTGCTGTGTGGAGAACAAGAGAATATATCAAAATCCCAGAAAATCCACAGAAGATTAATTATCAAGAGCCTGATTCCTAAGAAGTGATTACAACCAGGCACCACACAAATTTTGTCCAACTTCTGTACCACAAACTAGGCTGGCGTTTAATCACCTGACGAGATAATAATTTCATCTACAACCGCGATCCTCAGCGCGTGATCCTCAGACCAGCATCCCCTGGAAATTTGGTTAAAATGTGGATTGTTCAACAACAGCAAAAAACCCAAACAACCCAATTCAAAAATGGGCATAGGATTTGCATTGACACTTCTCAAAAAATATATATACTTGTATATTTTATGTATTATATATGTATGTATATTGTATGGCCAATAAGCACATGGAAAGGTATTCAACATCACGAGCTATACAGTGTAAGTACCTGACGTGGGGCCTTGATGTCTGAGGGACCCATTTCAAAAGACACCCATATTTCTTTTATAAAGATATATTTATTTATTTTAAGAGAGAGTGAGCAAGCAGGGGGGGAGGGGCAGAGGGAGAGGGAGACAGAGAGAACCTCAAGCAGACTCCTTATTGAGTGCAGAGCCGACCTGGGGCTCAATCCCATGATCCTGAGATCACGACCTGAACCAAAACCAAGAGTGGGATATTTCACTGACTGTGCCACCAAGGTTCCCTTCAAAAGACACCCATCTTACGTAATATTGCCAGCTGTAGGACACAGTCAGTAGCAAGCCAGCCAGATAAGGCACTAGGCCACATCCTCCCACAAGGTGTCCCTTTTAGAAAGCCCTGGCAACCCGGATCATTGACCATTTGAGTGACCCCTGCTTCTCCCTTCCCATGCTCTGATTCCTGTTCTTATATTTTAAATTTGCTAATAAAAAGTGAACCCAAGAAACCCTGAGGCACTCAAACCCTTCACCCTAATAAAGGCAGACCCAGGTCTGTGTTCCTTCCCTCTCCCTTTACCAGCAACCTCACTGGGTAGCCCTCGGGGCGAGCTGTATCCCCAGGATTTGTGAGTAATAAACATTGTTCCTCAAAGTTCCCTGATGGTTTCTGTTGAAGTACGTCCTGCGATCATAGTGAGAACAAGGGCCAGCCTGCCATAATTATGGGCCCAGAGGGGGAAATGTCTGTGGAGCTCCCCACAAGTGTGATACTTGCCCAGACAAGTGCTTCAGGCATGACTGATGGGGGGCACTACCATAATAGGAGTGAGACCCATGAAACACTAGCTGTTAGGGACATTCACATCAAAACCACAGTGAGGTATACCTCACACCCACTAGAATGAAAATTATTATTTTTTTTTAAAAAGGAAAATAGCAAGGACGGCGACGATGTGGAGACATTAGAACCCTCTCTGGTGGGAATATGAAATGGGGCAGCCACTGTGGAAAATGATATGGCAGTTCCTCAGCAAGTTCAATGGAATTACCGAATGAGCCAGCAATTCTATTTCTATGTATCTATCCAAAAAGAATTAAAAGCAGAAAACCAAATAGATACCTGTATGCCAGCGTTCATAACAGCATTACTTACAATAGCCAAAAGGTAGAAATGACCCAAATGCCCATCAACAGATGAATGGATTAAATAAAATGCAGCATATACCTACACTGAAATATTATTCAGCCTTCAAAAGGAAGGAAATCCTGACACATGTTACAGCATGGATGAACCAAGAGCACACTATACTAAATGAAAGAAGCCAGGCTGAAGGGACAAATAGTGCCTAATTCCACTTGTATGAGGTTCCTAGAGTAGGCAAATTCATAAAGACAGAAAGTAGAGTAGAGGTCACCAGGGGTCGAGGGTGCAGGGGTGGATGAGCTATGGGCAGTTGTTACTTAATAGATGCAGAGTTTCTGTTAGGGATGGTGGAAAAGCTTGGAAATCAATAGTGGTGGTGATTGCATAACATTTTGAAAGTTCTTAATGCTACCTAATTGTATGCTCAAAATGGGTAAAATTATGAATTTTGTTATATACATTTCACCACAATAAAAAAAAACAAGATTAAAAAAATGCAAATTCTTGGGCCCCATCCCACACCTATTGAATCAGAAATTCTGAAGCTGGGGGCTAGCCATCTCTGCTTTAATAAGCCCTCCAGGTGATTCTGATGCATTCTAGAATTTGAGAACCACTGATTCAAAGAAATCTGAAGTCAATGTCAAAGTTAGAATAATAGAGGCAAGATAAAACCTCTACCAAGAAATGCAGACTGCATCTGTACCCTTATTGTTTTTTGCTAGTTGTGTCTTTGAAATACAAAGACCCAGCCAACACTCTCTGTATATGGTGGGGGCCAGGGGGGGAGAGGGGGGAAGGTGAAGGAAACTTCACCTTGGTAAATTTTGTATAGTTTCAGATAACCAAGGATACCAAAAATGGCACTACTAAGATGGTTTCTTTGAAGCCAAGGATCGAAACACATGCCCATTAAACGTCTGACAAGCTCCCTCTATGGCCAAGGTGCTAGCCAGCTTTATAAGCAGTTTTTTAAAGAAGCTCAATTAAACTCACATATTTTATCAGTTAGGATCCGCCGTAGGTCTTTCAGATGAAGGGAATTTCAGGAATCAAGGGCAAAAATTATGGAAGGACGGAGAAAACAAGCAGGACCCCAGACATTAGGAAATCATTTACGTCTCCTGGGGCTGGAGGTTCAACAGGAGGAGGTGATACTGCCAAGGCCCAGATGCCCAGGGCGATCTGGCTCTAATAAAGAAAGGGCTGTCTGGCAGGAGACAGAGCCATGGAGACCATAGCTCCGGGATGCCACAGGAAACTTAGAAAGGTGGAGAATTATGCTGGCTTCTCCCTTCTTCCCCCCTCCTATGAGTGTCTGTCATTGACTGAGCCCACCAGGGGGCCACAGAGCAAGAGAACCTGGGAAATGTCCCACATGGTACAGTACAGAGCAAGGGAAGTAGCTGATCTGAGATCAAAGTAGCAGTCAATGGGCAACTACGGTGTGAACCAGAAAGCTGCACCTCCTTCTTCTGGAAAGAGTACCATACTCAGAACCCAAATATTAGAATTGGGGGCCAGCTCTATCATGTATGATCGGAAAGAAACGGAAAAAGTCAGTTCACTTTCTTCAGCTTCAGGTTCTTTTCTACAAATATGTGGTAGCTATATGATCCATCTCTCAAGTGTGCTGCAGTTACCAAGCGGAAGAATGCATGTGCACATGCTTGTCAACTGTGAGCCGCCATATGAATACAGTGGCGTTATTGCTGAGAGCGGAGCCAATGCTCTGAGGAAGTTTTCATTCGCTCTGAGACAGTAGAAATATGGCACCACCATCAACAATCCAAAAAAAACCAGAGAACCTCTTCCCTCCTCACCCTTCCTCATCACTCCATCCCACTTCAAAATGTAAATTTTGGAAAGCTGGGCTCATTTAACAATGGGATAACTCAGGGGCGCCTGGGTGGCACAGTCGTTAAGCGTCTGCCTTCGGCTCAGGGCGTGATCCCGGGGTTCTGGGATCGAGCCCCACATCAGGCTCCTCCGCTAGGAGCCTGCTTCTTCCTCTCCCACTCCCCCTGCTGTGTTCCCTCTCTCGCTGGCTGTCTCTCTCTGTCAAATAAATAAATAAAATCTTTAAAAAAAAAAAATGGGATAACTCAAGCATGAAAGACTCTTCAATCCCGTCTTCAAAAAAACATTGGCTGGAGATTTGGGGAGATGGTTTCTGAACTGGTAGCCTCATGCCTGGGCTCAAGACTTGGACCACTGCTATATGACATGACAGGTAAGTATTTTCTCAGCAATAAAATTAGGAGTTTAGGCAACATTATGCCTAAAATTACTGTCAGTTGCAACATTTCACGTTCTTCCAGTGAATATTATAATTTCTATTTTATTTAGAAAAATTTTACCATGAATGGAACAAAGCCACCAAGACTGTAAAAATAAAGCTCCTTATGACATTTGCCTCTTGTTGCTCTAATAACTACTTTTGAGAATATTAGTATGGAAGTACGTCAAGAGGGAAGAGAGCTGACATAGTTTCTGTTAACATCCTTATATATTTTGCTGTTTTATTTTCCAAATTGAATAATTACACTCAAGCCCATCAGCAGGTGGTGATTCCTAATCGGGGACCATCTTTGTAGGACTGCCAGGGCTTCGCTGCAGCAGGATGAGTGACTTCTGGAAGGCCATACAGCCAGAGACACCCAAGACCAACAGATCAGGACTTCTCAACATCAGAGGACAGTGGAGTCTGCTCTTCACCACATTTCTGAGATCTTACTCTTCCAGGAGGCAGCAGCAGGCAGGGAGGACTGATTCATTAAAAAGCATAAGCAACCCTGGGAGTTCTAGAGGGTATTTGGAGAGGGGAAACCTAGGAAAAGCTTGGACTTCTTAATCATTTTGCGAGCGAAAGGGTATATGCTTGGGTATAAATATGTGACCATATTTCATTATCACAGATGGGTAAGGTCAAGACTCTTGCATTACAAGGGGAAATAATAGTGAGAAGTTGTTGTCAGCAGGGGTTTTTTTTCAACTACCCTCTTACATATACTTGTTTCCCGTGACACTTACTTGTAATAAATCATAGTGGGAAGAGTCTCTGCAGCTGAGTCAGTAATATCTGAATCTCCCTGGCAACCTAGAAGCCAGGCATCCTAAGGAAAGTAAAATAGGAAGCAAAATAGGGAGAACCCAGACCTTCAAGTCAGACGAACTGAGGGTGGGAGGCTCTAAGTGGGTCCACAGGGGCTCCATAAGCTACGTTTGTTGGGGACACTGAGAAGCATTTTAGTAGGTACCTGACAAACGAATGAGTTGATTTCATTCTTGCTATGTTATTGCAGTGTGCCTTTGCAAGAAGTTCTTTTAGTAAGCTCTGACTTACTGAGTATTTACATCTGTTTTTTGATTTGACATGATCAATAAGCACCCTGAGTGCTCTCAGTTGCTACCAAGAGCCACTGGGTTCCTTGTCTTAACTCATGTCTCTGTCACTCTGAAGCCTTCTCCTGCTCTAATGCTGGCTAGCCTTGGTAGCTGACCTCTTTGGTTCTCCTCCACCTCTCCGGGTCGGAACAGTGATGATTATAAGTTTCCAATGTTAATCAAGGCTTAAGATATTAAGTCAGCCAAATCAATATAAGCTTTGTGTAATTAAAGTTGAGCACCTCTTTTTGTGCTTGAGAAAAGTCATAATGATGCCCTTGCTCTTTAGAAAGGGTTGGCTGAAGTTTAAAGATTTTCAATAAGTTCAAACTTTCAAAGAGATTTGTTTCTCAGAGAGACAAAAGAAAAATGCTAGAACAAATTTGAGAGTACTGTATTGGTGAGAACTATAAAGATGATTACCCACATTAGCCACATTCCATCCATTTTCTTTGCTTTTTTCTACAAAACTAGAAAAAGAAACCAATAAAACCAATCTGCGATAATGGAACAGATCCCTTTAACGAAGTGTAAGTACACTTGAGCTATAAATCCAAATGACAGTGCTATAACTGCCTACCGATGTTCAAATATTCTGTTCAAGGTAGCTGCCGAGGGGACACGCTATAAAGATATGGATTACTAGTGTTCATAAACCCTCCTCCTTGGAAGCCTTGGGGTGGCATGGAGTTCTCCCAAAGAAGACTGCGGTATAATTCTGGGCACTCTAGGTACAGAGCACAACACAGAATGCTGCCTTCTATCTGGTTCTGGAAGCGAAGGGACTCTGGGTACCAGGCGGCAGCTCCATCAATGATTATAATGCTATTCATACTACTTGTCATTTTTAATGAGATCTTGGGAATCAATGATGGTACTTCATGAATACGCACTGCATCAAACAGCTGATTAATATTTATGGAAAGTCTGTGACATTTTCAGTGTTGTGACAAATAACAGAGCTATTATTATTTGACTATGTGATTCCATGGAGCTTTCAACCTAGTCGAATAGTATGTATTTGCAACCCTTTGCATGTGAGGACCCATATGCTGGGATGATATTCAAAACATTTAACAACCTCTATGGCCCAACTATCAACCTGTTAGAGAGATGTCAGTCAATGCATGTTGATGCAACCCTACTTCTAGTTATTGGCTGAACATCAGCCCAGCTGATGTTGGATTCTTTAGAATCTGAGGCATTATAGGAGATCCACTATAGACCGATTGCCAACCCCAGAACTAGGTTGACCTAGTTCATCTTGAGGTCTTTAACCTTACCTGTGAAAGGGGATAAGAAGTAGATGCCGAAGAGTCAAACAAGGGATGAAAGAAAGGACTATAGAAATTTATCTTAAAGGCCCTTTATAGAACTCTGACTTTTTGAAAGGACAGAATCTCTTGTCAGAGAGAGAAAGCCCATTGTAGCAACGATTCTGATCACATATACTTTATCTTAGCATATATTTTGGGAAAACAATTTGAATGAAGAGATCACATTTGATTGCCGGACAAAGAACCCAATCTTCATCATGCAGAAGTTTAGGCCAGCATGGTAGTTTCCAGGATCTGAGACCTGCTGATCTCCCAAGGGATGAGATTCTACTAGCACTCATTTCCTTCCTGAGCACTGAGCCAGACCCAGGGTCTGGAGGGCACAGCAGGAAACCGAGGAGAGAGCCCAGCTCATTCTTCCTGTGACTTTATGTAACAAGAACTGCTCACTCCTCGTAATACCCATAATTATTCCTATCCAAAGTCGGCTTTGCATGGTTTTTTTTTTGGTGTGGTCTGAATGGCAGGGAGGTGCCAAGGGAAGGAAACTCATCCACTGTGGAATACCATCCAGTACTGAGGCTGGTAGGCAAATTGGAAAAGCCAGGACTAAGCAGTGCAGTCAAGGTGGTGGTAATGCAGAAATCCATTCTGGGCAAGACGTGGGTCCTACCTTCTCAAACATAAAAGGACAGATAAGATTAAATAGCTCTCCCCCAATCATAAAATAATAAAAAATGGGATTTGTTTGAAAGTTAAAACTGCCCTCTCACTCAGCTTGGACCTGTTTTGGAAACGTTTTAACTGTTTGGATGACATTCACCCACAAAATGGAAGAAAATCTCCTTTACTTAAAGTCAACCGATTGTAGATGCTAAGAACATCCGCAGAATAAACCTGGCACGGGCCTCACCGAGCTCAAATTAAGGTGTTGGCAGGGTCGTATTCTTCTGTGGAGACTCCGAGAGTTTGTTTGTTTACCTTCGCACCTTCTAGACGCTGCCCACGTGCCTTGGCTCAGTGCTGCCTCCCTTCATCTCCAGAGCCAGCAATGGCAGGTTGGTTCCTTTCACAATGCACCCCGACAATCTCCTTTTCTGCCTCCCTTCTGCACTTGTAGGAACTCTGGTGATTACGATAGGCCCACCCACATCATCGGGGAAATTCTCCTATTTTAAGGTCGGTTGGTTAGCAGCTTAATTCTATCTACAACCTTAAATCCACAGATTCCAGAGATTAGGATATGGATATCTTTGGGGTGCCGTTATTCAGCCTACCACAAGCCCAAAATATGGATACACAAATACATTTTGGATTGTTCTCTTGTTTCCTCTGATACAGGGCCTTTCATTCACTGGGTTTGTTGTTTTTCCTTTCATGTTGTTGGCCCTTCTCATATACTTGTGGATTTATGGTAATAAGCTCATCTTGCGTGGAAACACCTTGTTTCTCAATGACCTGAGCACCATGGCTGTTCTCTTGAGGTGGTCTTGGCAGCTGGGGTGGTCTGCCTCACAATAGCCGCAGTGGTTTCTCAGCACAGAGAGGGGGACAGAATCTTTTGAGGGAGAAATCTGCATACCTCCAGCCTGATGTGCCCTCCTTTGCAGTCTCCACCTCCCCCAAACCCCGAGAGCAGCCAGAAGGGACTGTATTTGCATTTGCCCAAATCTAAGAGGCCCTTTCAGTTTCCAAGCTTACTGGACCTTCCTCTTAAGACACTGTAAAGAAAAAGAAGAAGTAGGTGTAAGAGACTGGATATCAATGTTATTGGGTGAAAAGTAATCTCCATGTTATCGGGCAGGCAAAACTAGTCATATTTCCCAGGTAACCTTTAACATCCCATTCCCAGAGGCCTTCCCCCATTCTTGATAATAATAAGAACCGACATTTTTTTTTTTAACTTTCCAGGACTTTTAAGTTTTTAAATTTTAGTATAATTAACATACAGTATTATGTTTGGGTGTACAATATAGTGGTTAGTGATTCAACAATTCAACAATTCAACATTAGTACTCATCACGGTAAATGTACTCTTAATCCCTTTCACCTGTTTCACCCATTCCCCCCCACCCCCGCCACTGCTCCTCTGGTAACCATCAGTTTGTTCTCTATAGTTAACAGTCTGGTTTTTCATTAGTCTCTTTTTCCTATGTTCATTTATTTTGTTTCTTAAATTCCACATACGAGTGAAATCATATTTGTTATTTTTCTTTCTCTGACTGGCTTATTTCACTTAGCATTATACCTTCTGGATCCATCCATGTTGTTGCAAATGGCAAGAGTTCATTCTTTTTTTTAATATTCCACTGTGTGTATGTGTAGATATATATGTGTATGTGTAGATATATACATATCTATATATCTACATATATAGACATGTATATATCTCATATATACACATGTATATATCTACACATACCACTTATTCTTTATCTGTTCATCTATCAACAGATGCTTGGGTCACTTCCATAATTCAACTATTGTAAATGATGCTTCAGGAAGCATAGCGGTGCATCCGTCTTTTTGAATAACAGTTACATTTATCATGTGCCAGGAGCTGTTCTAAGCAGTTGGCATATATTAACTCATTTATTTCTCACAATGACTCTTCATATCCCCACCTTGCTGGTGGATTGACAGAGGGGTTAAATAACTTCTCCTGGATGGTCTTCTTCTGAGCAACAACGTCAAAACAAAGACAAGATATGAAGGAGCAGGCAATACCATGAGAAGTTGCACACAAATACCATTTAACTCAAATTTAACTTTCACTCATTTATTTCCCTCAACAAGCCAAGCAACAACTGCAAGTAAGCAAGAGACGATAGCTGGTAAGAAGGCCCGCACCATCTGTTTGGAGATTGACTGTGTCTCTCAATGCGTCTGCTGCCACTTATGCCAGCCATAGGTCTGGGCTCTGCTTGCCTAGGTCTTTACTGCAGTCTTCACCAGAGGTGAAGTCAAGGTCATTATGTGGTAGTCCGCAACCCCTGATAGTAGGGGAAATATATCATATATACATTCATCATGGCTGGCTAGCCATGTTCCGACTGGGGAGGCTGAGCACTCTGGGTGTGCCTCAGGATCTAGTGGTTTGCACTCGCGTCAGCCTTATTCTGGTTGGCTACACTCCAAGTTACATAAGCTATTGCATCATTACATATGCATTGTTAGCTAGTTATGCCATTCCTTATCAATACATTCCAGAACCTTCTGGAACTTTTCTAAACTTGTTTATGACTTTGGGGGATGGCAGGTATTTATAAACTCTTTTGAGAGAGGAAGGCATATGCGAATCTGTAATGGAGTGTATATATATGTATATGTATATATGATTTTAATTACTTTTGTAAAAAATGCTTATAAGGAAAAGAACGCTTTGGTGGGAAAGTTTATCTACCATTTTTTTTAAAGCCCAGCGAATAGGTTTTGATTTACTTCTGTCAAAATGTAGATTGTGGCATCTTTTAATCACACATAGCTAGTTAGTGACAAAGCTAGGATTCAGATCTTTGCAGTCTAAATGCAGAGTCCACGTTCTTAACTACTACGTTACATTGTCTCTCTGCCTGGAACTAATACTTCACACCGAAGTGACTAGTGCCAAGTATACAGACCACACCAGGAGAAAATCCAAGTTATCAGAGGGCAGACTCTAGATGTCTTGGGAACAGTATCCTGAGGACCCTGCTACATGAGAGGTATCTTATAAAGCAACTGAAAATGTTAATAAACTAATATATAGGGATCTTTAAGTTACTGTAATTTCCCCGCATTGTAATTAGTTGTTTAGCTGTTCTTTAAATTAACCTTCCTCAGATACAATACGGTTACCATGATGGCAGCTGTTGTATTTTTTACCCATCTATGGTTTTTCAAGAAAATATTCAGCTCGGTTTTCAGATGGAAATTCAGCTAAAATTTCTCTCAGCTTTGTTCCACCTTCAGAGAGAGAAATCTGGCCCGTTGGCACAATGGGCGCTTCTGGCATGAGAATAACTTATCTTCTAAGGCCAAGGTGAGAAAATGACACTGCCTCAGCTAAGGTCTAGCCTGTGCTCATGAATTTTCAGAGAAGGCTTTGCTAAGAGCATGGAAGAATAAGTGGATTTAGTAGATCTGAGATACGATCTGTGAACTTGGATCTGGGGCAGACTAATGAGAAGTACACGGATGGAATAACCACACCAAGTCTAACTGAACTATGGACACTGCAAGTTAATGACTGTGTAACTTACAAAGTGTGTTCAAATGATCCCTGTGGGGGAAAAACAAACATTACATCATAGCCCAGAAAGCAAGTGCCCTTTGAGTCGGTGGCTCTCTTTTGTGTCAACAGTGCGGCTCAAGAGAGTGCTGTGTGCTCACATTTTTATACCACATGGACATGATTTTTCTGAAAATATCTTTGAAAATGGCAAGATGTACACCACTATGATCCTCAACGAGTCTGGGAGATAGTTAGGGTCCGTATAAAACCTTTCATTTTCAGATAAGGAAACAATTAAACTTGATCTTTCTTTGCTTAAGATTCCTGCTACATGTAAAATGTTGAATACTTATTCCCAGTCACTATCTTTGTCACAGAGGAAGTTGTAAGGAGATGGCATTGATAGTGGCTATGAGTGCCTATTAACACCTTATGTACGCCTCATAAAAGAATGAAACTAACACTCCAGAAGGACTTAGAAAACACCCAGTTCTTTTAATCCTCATGACAATGCTACAATAAAATGAGAACAGAGCTGAAGCATATTTACCAAGATTAACCAACTGGTAATCGTCAGAGATGTGATTCAAGCCCATTTGACTTCAAGCTTTGCTCTTTTCATTAGAGTACAGTGCATCCCTTATGGAATTGTGTTTAGCTGTAAAAGATTAGGTGATGATATCTGCCCTTTCCTGTTTAGAGCTCAGTTATTAGTCCATTAAACCTAAACCTTATAAATACTTAATGTTAAGTACATTTACTACTTTCCACTAGAGGGGAAAAAAGCAATTTCCAATTGATCGAATGCATTTTCAGACATAGTTTACCAATAGAATAGTTTCAGGCAATTTGGCCTTTTTATCTTTGTCCAGCAGAAATTTTCTTATTTATTTGTACTGATAAACAGATACAGTAGATGCATTTGAATTAGGGTAAACATGACTACTTCTCATGATCTATGAGTAATTGGCCATTAGGGGACCAGGTGGGTTATTCCTTATGCCTCCCACTCAGGGAGAAGGCCATAGTCAAGGGGGCACAAGGTGAGTTAGGGGCATCTAATGTATTATGTTGTTAAACCCCACTTCTCAATGCTATCCTGCGCTGTGCATTAAGATTCAAAACCAGGAGAATGTGTATGTGACAGATTTTAGTTGTACTGATGGAGTTTTCCTATCCAGCCATGTATTTGTAAACAATGGCACAAATTTATGAAACAGATGAGTACTGCTCAGAGTTATAATCTGTAACCCCAGACGAGATGAAAACAAATGTCACTCATAATATTAATTATGCTCCTGACCTTCTTTTATGTAGATGGTAGTCCTAAATAAACCTACCTATTTATTTAGGTGGGAATATTAACATCACAGTAATTACCTTTAACAAAGAACATATAAAAGAACGATTTACCACCTGGTTTAATATTCTGCAGAGACAAGTTTCTACTTGACCCACGTAAACCTTGTTTTTTCTTAAGCCAGTCTTCATCTATGTCCCCATCTACTGGAATAATGCTATTTGTCTAAACTTCCACAATGCCTAGTTTACTATTAAATAGGAAGCAGGAAACAGAGACCGCACTGAGATTATCCCATGCACTGACACATCTCTTTTGATGGCAGGTCAAAAAAGTAGGTACAGGCAGAGGAAAGAGAGAAAAAGGAGTAGCTGAAGAATGGCATCTGAAGGTGAGTGTTGGATAGTAGTCAAGTTTTTTTTTTTTTTAAGATTTTATTTATTTATTCGATAGGATAGAGACAGCCAGCGAGAGAGGGAACACAAGCAGGGGGAGTGGGAGAGGAAGAAGCAGGCTCATAGCAGAGGAGCCTGATGTGGGGCTCGATCCCACAACGCCGGGATCACGCCCTGAGCCGAAGGCAGACGCTCAACCGCTGTGCCACCCAGGCGCCCCATTAGTCAAGTTTTTATCTTAGTTTGGAAGGGAGGGAGATGAGAGGTTCAGCCGAAAAGAATTCAAAACAAACATCTTCATAATTATTTGAGTCAAACCTGAGGTGAGAAATAAAAGTATAGAGATAACAGAATAGAAAAAAAGATCATAATTTGAATAGTTAACAATTATTGAACTATTCAGTTTTGCAGAGGAGAACGTGAGACAGAACGGTTAAACAGCTTGCCCAAATTTACAGTTAGTAAATTACAGAGCTTGAATGCCAATCCTGACAATCTGAACCACTACTTTTAAGTGGGAGTATTAACAAAGTGGATAGAGCGAGAAAGCTTACAAGAAGGGACATAGAGACCAAGGAAATAACGGGGCGGAGGAGGCCAGACTCCATTTTAAAAAATTACCAATTGGCTAAATATAGTTATGCTTTATTAACGGTCAGAACGCTTTGTATACGTTAGTTCATTTAATTCTGCTAACAATTCTGGGAGGACTCTCAGTTCCATTTCTCAAACGAGGCCACTTGAGACATAATAAACGACACATTCCCTTCTTGCATTGAGTTACACCTCAGGAGCACGCTCTAGAGTAAGACACAAAAGACTGAAGGTGACTTGGCAACAGAACGGAACAGGGCAAGGTAAGCAAGCTGAAACCGAGAATGGAGGAAAAGTGCCCCATTTAGGGAGTGGTCAGTTCCAACTTTCAAATCTCCGCAGCCGGCCCGCCAAGGCGTCACAAAGCCCGCCCCGCAGTCACGAAGCCACGCCCCCGTCTGTGGAAGTCCTCGGAGCTCCCAATACTTCCCTCCTCTTCTTTGGCCCCTCCCACTCCGCCTAGCATCATTTCCTGTGCGCTGGATGCTAATTGGCCTAGCGGTCGGAAGTGAGGGCGGGCGGTGGGGCCGTTGCCGCAGTGACAGTGCTGGGGGAGTCCGAAGATGGCGGCGTCGCGTCGCTCTCAGCATCATCACCACCATCATCAACAACAGCTCCAGCCCGCCCCAGGGGCTTCGGCGCCGCCGCCACCACCTCCCCCCCCACTCAGCCCCGGCCTGGCGCCGGGGACCACCCCAGCCTCCCCAACGGCGGGTGGCCTGGCCCCCTTCGCCTCTCCGCGGCACGGCCTAGCGCTGCCGGAGGGGGATGGCAGTCGGGATCCGCCCGACAGGCCTCGATCCCCGGACCCGGTTGACAGTACCAGCTGTTGCAGTACCACCAGCACAATCTGTACCGTCGCCGCCGCTCCCGTGGCCCCGGCGGTTTCCGCTTCATCTGCCGTCGGGGTAGCTCCCAACCCAGCCGGCGGTGGCAGTAACAATTCACCGTCGTCCTCTTCTTCCCCGACTTCTTCCTCATCTTCCTCTCCATCCTCCCCTGGATCGAGCTTGGCTGAGAGCCCCGAGGCGGCAGGAGTTAGCAACACAGCAACATTGGGGCCTGGGGCAGCGGGACCTGGGCCAGGGGTCCCAGCAGTGAGCGGGGCCCTACGGGAACTGTTGGAGGCCTGTCGCAATGGGGACGTGTCCCGGGTAAAGAGGCTGGTGGACGCGGCAAACGTGAATGCTAAGGACATGGCCGGCCGGAAGTCTTCTCCCCTGCACTTCGCTGCAGGTCAGAGACTTTTGTTTATTAAGGGGTTTGGTCTTGGGGAAGGGGGTCCGGGTAGGGATAGAAAACAAGTTATGATGGAATAGAATGGGGGCGTGGTTATGGTTCTTCAACACCTCACCGGAAGACTAGAGGTTTCTTTCTTTAGGATAGTGCTTGGATGACGGGGGCGTGGTAGGGGAATGTGTGAATCCATTCTTTTTTAGTGTTTGCATAGTGTTACTTGCACTCATTTCCAGACTCCCTTAGTGGTAGTCTCCGGATATGGGTATACTTTAACTTTTTCAGTTACGAGTGTGAAGGAATAAAGTTAGATTTGAGCAGTCTTAAGAGTTTTGCCTTTTGTTTGCTAGTTTATTTCGTTTTTACAACAAGGCTATATCCCATGAGAATAGTCTAGACCAAAAGAAGTTTAACTCAACAAGTGTTTAAGGATCTATCGTAGTCTTACTAAGCCAATGAAAGACATAAATGAAATTTGTGAAACTTTCCCCCTTTCTCAAGGAGCCTACACCTAACTGGGTAGATTAAAATATGCCTATATGAAACAACAGGAGAAGAATATTTGGATGCATTATGTGATGGTAGAAGAAATAAACGCTTTGAAGTCCTGGACACTTCTGTTTGTTACTTGTCTGACAGTTTACCTTATCTCGATTGCCTTGGTTTTCTCAGGGCGAAAATGATATACTAAGTTTGTGTGAGGACTTAGAAGCATCTGGCACGTTGGTTCTCCCAAAAAACATGCTAGTTCCTAAATCGTGGACCACACACTTTTTGTCTTTTTTTTTTTTTTGACCCAGCAGTTGGTCATTGTCTTTTAAAAACACATAATTTATTTTTATAAAGTATAGAGAAGTATTTAAAAAAGGACTATAATGTCACTGCCCAGATACCTACTATTATATTCTAAAAAATAAAGGTAATAAGGTTATATACATTACAAACATTACATGAAAAATGTATGTTTTATATATGCATGATAAAAATCATATAGAATAGAATTAAAAAATGAAAAAGCACCACACACACCCACAAACACCAAAGATAACACATTGAAAATACCTTCTGTTAAGTTTTTTGCTGTGGTGTTAATACATGTCACTCTTAATTTGTTCTATTTATGGTAAAAGGTACGTTAAGAACTTACTATATGTATAATTTGTTTTTACCCCAACTTGAGAGATATTATTACCGTCATTTTACAGATGACAGAAACAAAGCACATATTGTTTAAATAAGTCCAAATTCACCCGGAAAGTCGTGGAACCTGGATTTGAACTCAGTTTGATTTTAGAGCTTGTGAAATCAAGCTTAAACTATTAAAACCTGTACCTGGATTAAGGTCCTTTTCATTTTGTGAGTAATTGTGGTGGAGAGTTTCTACTTCTGCAGTGTTTTCGCAGAAGAGGTAACTGGGGGCATGAACTCCCAAGAGTAGCATTCACACATTTTTATTGTAGCCTATACTTAGGAATTTATTTTACATTGTCTCATACACACAGAAACTGAATCACAAGTTTCAGGAAATAATACTTTCCCTTATCACGTGTGTTGTCTTATATTTTATACCCTATTCCATTCATTTCTTTACAACTGCTGTTTGTGGTTCATTAATGGGTCAGGAGCCGCAATATGAGAAACACAGGAAGTCAATATTAGATTACTGGATCCATTCTTGATGTATAGATACTTACTAGAGAGTATAGATACTATTAGGAATTTAGTGAATTGAATCATAAACAGGCTTCCATATAACTAGGTATTTGCTCAAGGGTGTTGCTTATTTTAGATGAAGTAGCATTTCTTTTTCTTTAGGCCACATTAAAGGTCTAAGTCTGATACAGTGAATCAACTGAGGTTTTCTTTTGCATACTTTGTTCCAAATTGGACTGTTTTAGCATATGTCACAAATCTTGTCTCACCATACCGCATTATGAAAAAATCATTAACAGATGATAGTTATATTTATTTCTATGATAATGTACTTACTTAGGTTTAGTCACACATAAAATAGTGCTTGTCTCCCAAATCAACTTTTTCCTGTTTGCCACAATAGTTACTTTTTATTCTGTTTTAGAGTCTTATGTGTGCAGAAATAAGTTACCAGACAGACAGTAAAACACAGTCCTGTAATAATGTTGTAATGATGAGAACCTGACTTTGAACTGCTTTTTTAAGAAATAAATTTTTTAGTTGAGTTGTGGAAATCATAAAAACAGTAAAACTGTACATGGTATTAAAACGTAACACTCTGTAGTCATTTTATCATACTTTCATGTTTGTGTGCATAGCACAACAAATTGGTTAAAACTGGTCTTCTCTGTGTGTAGGACAAGTAGTTCACAGTAATTCTCAGTTGACTCTTAGTTGGTTAGAATGTGTGTAATGGGATTGTCATGGAAAAGCTGTTTTAAAAAAGGAAACTGGAACAATCCCTTGGATGGGAAAGTTTAGAAATTATAATTCATTTGTTCCACAAATGTTCTGTCACTTGTCATAGGTCACGTGTTATATACTGACACAATTTTGATGTGGCAGATAGTCTTTGCCCTTATGGAGCTTACAGTCCAATAGGGAAGACTAAACAAGAATGGCAGTAATGACAGAACCCCACAAAGTTAGTAACCCAGAGTTATTGTAATATGCCGTTGTGGAGGAGGCAAAAGGGATTCTTGTCCTGGTTTTGAGCATTTAAGGAAGTCTTTCTAGGTAGATAGGGATTTGAAGGATGAGTCCAATTTACCCAAAGATTGGAGAGAAAGAATGTTAATGCCTTAATTTCCATTTAGAAATGAGTTTATAGTTCCAGATAATAAATGAAACCATTTTAAAGATCTCAGAATTGGTGTGAAGTCATATTTAAATCCTTATGACTTTTAAAAATATTACAATTCTTCCCAGCAGCAGAATTAAGAATTCTTTCTATCCCATTTTGGATTTGTTTCAAATATGGCTTGGAGATAATAGTGGAATCATTCTATCCAGAATTAGAAACATAATCTCCAGTTTCCATTGTTGATACAGATTCTCAAACCACTATTTCTAATGCCTTCTTAAGATGGCCATATCAAAAGGAACCAGTCTTTTATTGTTGACTAGAGTTTATATAAGACTTTCTCTTCTACAGATAAGATCCTTGACCCTGGTTTTCTATTGTTCAAAGGACAGCAGTCCAAGCTTTATAAATAGAATCAATTTAGAGTGGTCTTATCTTTTAAGTTTAGTTCCTAGTATAGTGACATATTTTTGTCACAAGGACCAGTATGAGATGTACTCATGAGATCTCTTTTTAAAGAAAAGTTTAGATGTGGTCTTAAAAAAAGGCTTTAACAAAGCATTGCATTTCAAGATTTCAGGGTACTTAACTTTAAATTGATGAAATTTTGAAATAGGCTTCCTCAGTAGTTAACATAAGATTAGGATATCTAAAATGAGGCACTTGGTATCAAAACCAGCAAAATATGTATGACAGTTTTATGCTTTCTTTTGACTTGGATGGTATCTACAACAACACACATTTAACCATGTTAAATGTTGCCTAAGTCATTCCTGACTCTTCTGATTTTTCAGCATGACCATGTTTGTCTTTTTTTTTTTTCTTCACCGCTGTACAAATGAATTTCCTACACCTGAAAAAAGGACTCAAACAATACTGTGTCCTGTAAACCCATCGGTGGCTAAGAAAGCAGTCAGAGTATTTCAGTCCTGGAGTGGGAATCTTTTTGTACTAAACATTGTCTGGCGAGCTCCTTGATTATTATACTTTCAAGCAAATGCCCTGCCTCAGGGTTTAAGAAGGCTCTAATTTGGTAAAAGGAGCTAGCTTGTAAATGTCTTCCCAGTTTCTCTTTTTTTAGTCTTTTCTTAAAACCTTGTGCTTTGTTTAAGGTACCCTTTAAAACTTTACATAGAACTTTCAGTTAGAAAGGTGTGCTAAGTTTCTCTTACACTTTAATGATACCACTCTTCGGAGGCAAATGATTTAAAGACCAAAATAGATATTTATAAGATGTTATGTAAAAGTTGATAACAAGCAAACTGGTCAACATAGAAGACTGTTTGCATAAATTAAAATACTGTGTAATTTCTATTACGTATCATTCTGCTTATGTATTCCTCCATCCATCAGTCTTTTTTTTTTTTTTTGAGCATGTCAGTGCTCAGATTGCAAGCATCTGCAGCTTCCCCTAACAACGCCAGAATATGCATGTTATTATCTAGAGTTCAGTGTTTGTTTACAGATTTGTCTTTTAGTGTAAAATCTGTACAAATCTTATTTGTACATTCACTGAGTTTTGACAAATGTGAGCACCTATGCAACTCAAACGTTTCTAGAAAGTCATCATAACCTCAGAGTGTTTCCTTATGCCTGTTTCCTAAGTCCCTGTCCCAGATACAAACATTGTTCTGACTTTTCCACTCTAGATTACGAGTTTCCTGTTTTAGAAATTCATATAGGGGCACCTGGGTGGCACAGCGGTTAAGCGTCTGCCTTCGGCTCAGGGCGTGATCCCGGCGTTCTGGGATCGAGCCCCACATCAGGCTCCTCCGCTATGAGCCTGCTTCTTCCTCTCCCACTCCCCCTGCTTGTGTTCCCTCTCTCGCTGGCTGTCTCTATCTCTGTCAGATAAATAAATAAAATCTTTAAAAAAAAAAAAAGAAATTCATATGAAGTGGAATTATATAATATTTACTCTTTTTCTGTAAGATTTATTTTGCTCAGTTCATGGTTTTGATGTTGTTACGTGTGTCAGTAGCTCCTGTTCGCTGCTGGGTGGTATATCGTCATGTACGTGTGCTACAGTTGGTTTATCCCTTCTCCTATTGAACTTCTAGGCTAGTTCAGTTTTGGGCTATTATGAATAAAGCTGCTGTGAACATTCTTGAAAAAAAATTTTTTGTGTGGACATAGATTTTCTTTCTCTTGTGCAAATACCTAGTATTGAAATTGCTGGGGCTTAGGGTAGGTAAATATTCAGTTTTGTAAGAAATGTCCAGACCTTTTCCCAAAGTAGATGTGCCGTTTTACATTCCCATTAACAATATATGAGAGTTCTACTCACCATTTCATGTTCTCAGATAAGTTTGAGTTTTAACCATTCTAGTGGGAATGTGTAGTAACTCATGGTGATTTTATTTTGCATTTCCCTGAAGTCTAATGTTGAAGACTTTTTCATGTGTTTAGTTGCCATTTATATATCTTTTATGAAGTTTTGTCTTTTTTTAAATTGGATAAAGTTTACTTTTATTGGGTTTATCTTTTTATTGTTGAGTTTTAGGAGTACTTTATATATTCTGCATATTAGTCCTTTGGTAGCTACACATTATGCATGTTGTGCTGATCCATTATTAATAGGGTCTTTGAACAGAAGTTTTAAATTTAAATTTATTTTATTAAATTTATGTCATTTATATATTGATTTTATAGTTATTGTTTCCTGTGACCTATGACCTGGGTAAGAACTTTCACCTGTTCCCAAGTAACAAAGATATGTTTTTTACTAAAAGCTTTATGGTTTTAGCATTTACATTTAGCTTTGTGATCAATCTTATGTTTATTGTTATCTGTGAGCTTGAGTTGAGGGTTTTTTTTCCCCTTCTGTGTGGTTATCCATTTTTTTTTTAGAACCATTTCTTGAAGAGCTTTCTTTTCTCTGTTGAATTGCTTTTTCTCCATTGTCAGAAATCAGATATTTGTATAAGTGGGGGTCTATATCAGACTTTTCATTCTGTGTTATTGATCTGTTTGTCTGTTTTTATATCAGAATTACGTTGCCTGGGTAACTGTAGCTTTGTAGTTAGTTTTGAAGTTGATAATGTGAATGTTCCAACTTGGTTTAGCATTTTCAGGATGCTTTGGATTTTCTAGGTCTGTTGAATTTTCATTGAAATTTTAGAAGCAGATTGTCAGTTTTTACAACATGGCATGCTGAGCTGATAATTGGGATTATGTTAAATGTATAGCTCAACTTGGGAAAAATTGACATCTTAACAATGTTGACATCTTAACAGTCTTCCAATCCATGAACATTATTTAGGCCTTTATTTTCTCTCAGCTATTTTCATAAATTCTAGTGTGGGAGTCTTCCACGAGATTTTTTTTGTACCAATTTTTTTTAATGTATTGGGTTTTGAAAATTTTTTTTATTTTTCAGTTGTTTGCTAATATGAACAATTTCTATATTAACCATGTATTCTGTGACCTAGAAAATTATTATTTCCTGTAGTTCTTTGTAGATTCCTTAGGATTTTATTAAAGAATCATATCTCCAAATAGAGGTAGTAATGACTTATATTTGTTCTTCTTGATAATGTTGAATAAAAGTGATGAGGGTAGACATCTTTGTCTTGTTCCAGTTCTTAGGGGGTAGATGTTCAGTATTTCACCATCAAGTATTTGTTTTTGAAACTTAAGTTTGAAAACTTAAGTTTTTCATGGCTGTCCTTTATCAGATAGAGGAAGGTCTCTTTTATTTCTGGTTTGTTGAGTGGGTTTATCATGAAAAGGTGTTGAATTTTATCAAATGCCTTTTCTGCATATATCGAGATAACCATATGGCTTTCTCCTTTAATCTTTTAATATATTACATTATGTTGATTTATGAAATTTAAGTCAACTTTGCATTCTTGGGATAGACACTATTTGGTCATGATGTATATTATCCTTTTTATATATTCCTAGATTTTATTTGCTAATGTTCTGTTAAAGACTTTTGCTTAGATCTAAGCTTGTGAAAAATATTGGTCTGTTATTTTCTTTCCTTCTTTTTTTTTTGTAATGTCTTTGTCAGGTTTTGGCGTTAGGGTTATGCTGCCTTAATAGAGTGTATTTGGAAGTGTTTCTCTATATTCTGAATGAGTTTTTGGAAAATTGCCATCATTCTCCTTAAATATTTGATAGAATCCCCCAGTGAAACTAACTGAACTGTAGTTTTCTTTGTGGGAAGATTTTTGAACTGAACTTAATTTCTTTAATAGGTAGATGGTTAAGAAATTGTCTCAGTTATTATCCCTCAATTTTGGTGAGTTATATTTTTCAAGGAATTTGTTTATTTTATGTAAGTTGTTAAATTTGTTTGTATAAGTGTGTTTATAACATTCTGCTTTATTATTGTTTTATTGTCTCTAAGAGCTAATGAGATAAACTCCTTTATTATTTTTCATACTGATAATTTATATTTTCTTTGATTAGACTAGCCAGGGTGTTTATCAGTTCTGTTGATCTTTTCAGAGTATCAACTTTCAGCTTTGTTAACTTTGTCCATTGTTTGTTCTCTTAATTATTTCCTTCTTTGTACTTATTTTGAGTTTACTGTATTAGTTACTTATTGCTGTTTATGAAACTATCCAAAACTTAAGAGCTTAAAGTAACAAACATTTATTATTTCATAGTTGCTTTGGGTCAAGATTCCAGGTATGGGTCAGGAATCTGGGCATAACTTAGTGATGTCTTCTGGCTCAAGGTCTCTCGTTTGACTGCAGTCAAAATGTGGGCTGGGGCTATGGTCTTATCTGAAGGCTTGACTGAAGGCAGAATCTGCTTCCAAACTGTTCATGTGTTTGTTAGCAAGATTTAGTTTCTTGCAGGTTGTTGGACTGAGGTCTTCCTCAGTTCCATAGAGCAGCTCACAACATGACATTTGACTTCTTTCAGAGCCAATAAGTGAGAGAACAAAAGAGGACAAGCAAGATGGATGCTAGGGTCTTTTTCAAATGTAATATTGCAAGTACTGTCTCATCAACCTTTGTAGTATTCTGTTAGCTAGGAGGAAATCAGTAGGACCAGCCTGTATTGAAAGGGAGGAAATTACACAAGGGCATATACAATGGGAGATGGGAATCATTGGGAGCTGTCCTAGTAACTGTCTTGCACATTTACTTTGTTTTTCTCTTATAAATTTCATTTAGTTTTAGTTCTACAAGTATATGTGTGATGGATAGTCCCCAAAGATGACTACCATATACTCCTCCTCTTCATATATATGTATACTGTATCACTTACGAAAAGTAGAGCCTTTTTCCTTCCCCTGTATTTGAGTTGGTTTTGTGATTTGCTAGGATGAATGGAATGTGGCAGAAGTTTTGCTGTGTTAACACCTGAGCCTTCAGAGAGCTTAAGTTTTCACTTTCATGCATTGGGAACTTTCTTGGAACCCAGCCACCATGCTTTGAAAAGGACCATGGAAAAGAGAAGTAAGGCTCGTGGCTTTCAGCCAGTACCCACTGCCAGCTGAGTAAGTGAACCACCTTGGGTATTCCCGCCTCATCAAGCCTCCAGTTGACTGAGCTTAGTTAGCTCATAGTATCATCAGAATAATAAGTAGTAGTTGTTATTTTAAGCCATGGATTTTGGAATAGTTTGTTATGTAGCAGTAGCTACCTGAAATCACTACTTATAACTACATTTCTGCTGCAAATGCTCACTGCTAGTCGTAATATTGATATCTTTAGTTATTTTGATGGTCTGTCACTTGTTTTCTAGAGTTTACTCAGGAAGGTGTCCTGGAAACAGCATTGCCTGAAATTTTTTTAATGGCAATAAAAGTCGTTGCCTTTTTCTTAGAAGTCAGTTTGACTGTATATAAAATCTTTGGTTCTCATTTTCTTTCCTGAGTATTTAAAAAATTCCTATTTTCTTCTGGTAAAAACCATTAATGTGAAAAGTCTGATGGTAATCTGATTTTCTTTCCTTGGTCTCTTTCCCTAGATGTCCAAAGGATTTTTTCCTCTTGCATAACGTCAACATATTCTAACAGAGTTTCTCTTACTCTTAGTTTCTCTAAATTGATTTTCTCAGATATATGTTGTGCTTTTTCTTTACATTGTTTCAGATCTTGTACTTTAGAAAAGTTTTCTTCAATTTTAGTTTTTAGTATTTTTTCCCCTTTTATGTATATTAGAACTTTACCTTTCTCTAAATTTGCCACTTGCTGTGTGTGTGTATGTGGTAAAATAATACATAATATAAAATTAACCATTTTAACCATTTTTAAGTGTTAGTTCATTGTCATTAGATACATTCATGGTGTTGTACAGCTGTCACCACTGTCCATTTCCAGAACTTTTTCATCATCTCAAATACAAACTCTGTATCCATTTAAACACTAACTGCTCATTCCCACCTTACCCCAAGCCCAGGTAACTGTTGCATACTATTGAATCCTTTTTTAAGGGGGCGTCTGGGTGGCACAGCGGTTAAGCGTCTGCCTTCGGCTCAGGGCGTGATCCCGGCGTTCTGGGATCGAGCCCCACGTCAGGCTCCTCTGCTATGAGCCTGCTTCTTCCTCTCCCACTCCCCCTGCTTGTGTTCCCTCTCTCACTGGCTGTCTCTATCTCTGTCGAATAAATAAATAAAATCTTTAAAAAAATAAAAAATAAAAATATATCCTTCTTTTTTTTTTTTTTTTTTTTTTTGCTTTTAAAAAATGTTCTCTTTTTACCTTCCATTTCTCTTAAGGCAAGAGTTGGGAAACTTATTCTGTAAGTGGCTGGATGGTAAATATTTTAGGCTTTGTGCCCTATATGGTCTCTGTTTCAATTGTTTCAACTACTCAGCTCTGCTTTTGTGCTACGAAAGTATCCGTAGACAATACATAAATGAGTGGGTGTGGTCTGCTCCAATAAATCATTATTTATAAAAGCAAGTGGTGGCCATATTTGGCGCTTGGGTTGCAGTTTGTGATCCCCATCACAAGGCATACACTGGGGTATTGTTCTCTGGAATTTTTTTCTCCCTTTTGTTTCCCTTCTTGTTTGGTTTTTACTTCTGAAATGATTTTTTAAAAAATTTTGAACTATTTTCTGAGTTCTGTCATCTTATCTTTAATTCAGATATATGCTACTTTTTCGTATCTTGCATCATTTTCATGTTGCCTTTTAGTCCGTATTGAAATAGTAGATAGTAAATTTGTGAGTGTTTTCTTCGGGCATGCGTTGTCTTTAGGGATGTTATTCTGCTCAAATTCTTATTAAAAACTTTGCATAGGATTTCACCTCAATTTTTTTTCCATTGCTCATTTTTATAGAAATTAATAAATAATATCAAGGATAAAAATGGAAGTCTGAGATGTTGAGGGTAACTCCCCTTCTCGTGTTGGACATGCAAGTCTGATCTAGGATAGATGAAGTCTCTCTATAAGGTTCATCTCTTAACAGTAGTAGTGTTTAAATTATGAAACCACCATTTTATATCTCAGCTTATATAGCCTCTGTACCACTTTCTAGGAGCATTAACCAGAGACATTCTGTTAAGGGCCTTTTTAAAAGAAGATGCTTTCCTCATAGTCTACTTACATAGATGTTTTTGACAAGAAGTTTTGTCTACTCTTCTTTCTGTTCTTTCCCCTGGGACATCCCCTTCCTTCCCAAGGAACTGTATAGATCACAGCTAGGTGTTCATTCTTTCCAGACCTGAAGTGATTCTTTGGCAGTTAAAAGGGGAAAGAAATGTATCTGGGAGGTAGAAGGCATATCATCAAGGCCCAAGTTGTGAGCATGCATATGTTTAAAAATGGGATCTCAAGCTTAGATCTCAGGAGAAGAAACAATCAAGGAATGTAACTGTTACTAAGAAAAATATATTTTATTGTAGTGCTAGGTTTTGGAAAGGAATAAACATCATCATGAGTCTTGTGATGAGTTGAGGGTAAAACACTAGACTAGCTTGTTCTTAAATGTCTTTAATAGCCTACTTTTGCTCCACAACAAAAACCTTTTGGGTGGTTCACTATAAAATATGCAGTAGATACAGTTGAATAGATCAGTGTCTCTTGATTCTTATTTTTCCCACATGTCAAGGTCCTTAAAGTTCCTTTGACTCTTGTTTATTCCTCTGATAGAAATGCTCAGGAAGGGATGTAGCCTTGATCATGGGATTTCCATTAAAGTTTAGGTCCTCAGGATAAATTTGAGGGTCATTTTCTAAAAATCAGTTTTTGAGTAATTGAGAAAAGGTAAGAGTTTTTGGTTTTGTGTGCTTGCTGGGTTTTCCTTTTAAGGCTTCATCAGATGTCCAAGATTGCTTTTCCCTACGGTGAATTGCTGGGTTCTTTGTCAAGTGGAAACTTGTTTTGCCTGTTTGTTCAGATATCTGTGTATAGAATTAAAACTGTGAGCTTAAGCCCTCCCCCCCCCCCTTTGGAGCGTGTCAGCTCCCTATTCAATTTAAACTAGGGTACTTTCTAATGGTAGAAAAAGAGAAAAAGTGATGTAAAGTTTCTGCTCTCTTTTTTACCTTCTCAGTGTAACAAAAAGTACACTAATGGTTGGTGGTAGCTGTTTTGTTTGTTTGTTTGGACTTGCAACTTTATTCTTATATGGTAGATTTTTTTAAAAAGTGAAGAGGCATTTGGTAGTTGTAGATGATTTGTATTAAGTACAAACTGCATTTACTGATTGACCAAAAATTCTTAAAGCTGAAGTCCCTGCATCATCAATTATAGTTTAAAAATAACCTAAGTACCCAGTTATAATGCTTTTGAAAAGCTAGAGCATACCCAGTTAATGCCTGATGTCCAGTTAATGCCCAGTTATAATGCTTTTGAAAAGCTAGGGTATATATATGTATAACTAGACACCAAAAAGATTGGATGTCTTCATTCTGATATATTCACCAACCACGGAAACCATTTTGACATTCTCATCCATCTTGTTAATAAGATGTGCAGTTCTCCCTTTCCAAAAGCTCACATTGTTCTCATGTTGACTACCGACTCTTTTTTTTTTTTTAAGAAGAAATGACATGGGATTACAGTTAGTGAATAAATGAATACATTTTAGCTATTTTTTCCCCTAATGTCTTGAGAGGAGATGCCAAGCTATGCATTTCTTCTTTGTAGGAAAATACTCTCTTATTTGGAAAAAAACCCTTTGGACTAATATAAAAATTTGTAGCAAATTATCAAAAACTTAGTTGCCTCTCCTCCCCCAAAATATCCAAAAATTTAACAGTAGGAAAGTATAATTGTTACCCTACTGGAATTTTATGAAAGCAGATAATTTGAAGTATGTAATACGAGCAGTTCAATGTTTAATTCATTGAATCGCTCATAGCATGTGCTTTATAAATATTTGAGCAAGTGAACTTTGTAAGTTAATGCTTCTGATTTTTCATCATCTTTCTTAAATGTATCCCTATATATTAGTCTAGTCCTTTGTCATCAAAGTGCTTTCACTGTTCTGTTGGCACATATATGAATGAACTTAGTTTTGATATTGTTACTAAATAATAGTATAAAAACTAATAGAAATAGTAACAATTGTCTGGGAGTAACTTTTGTGCTTTCCCCGTGTAATTTTATTTAATCCTTACAGCAGCAACCATACAAGGTAGATTTTGATTTTTTTTTATAGATGAAGAAACTGAGATTCAGAGAGTTATGTCTTGTCAAGATCACAAAGCTGTTAAATGATGGAGCCAGATTTAAACCCACATCTGGCTGTCCAAAAAATCATTTGGCTCATGCTAGCTCAACTAGAAAGTTGGTGGCAATGAGAAATAAAATCATTTGAGTCATTTTATAATTTGCCAGTTGTTATTGCTTTCTTAAATTTGTTTTCTGAGAATAAAAGTACTTGTATAAATTTTGGAAAGTACAGTAAAAAGTCCATTATCTCACTACCCCAAGGCAGCTCATATAGTCATTATGTCATATTTCTGTCCAGCTCTTTTCCTAAACATTTAAAGTGGAGCAAAACTGGGGCGCCTGGGTGGCTTGGTTGGTTGAGCGTCTGACTCTTGATCTCAACGATCTACACTGAGGTCTTGATCTCAGGATTGTGGGTTCAAGCCCCATGTTGGGCTCCATGATGAGTGTGGAGCCTACTTAAAAATAAAATTAAAAAGAGCAAAATTGCATATAGATGTTTTCTTAAATCATTGTGACTAGGATTTGATTGAGACCACGTTTTTGGGAAGTAGAGTATTGGAACATTTGCAGTTATCAGAATGTTGGACTGACCTTTTGGTCAGTTGCTATATAAACATTAAAAGTGTGATTGGAAGTAATCTTTGAAAAACCTCATAATTAAATGTAAGAAGAATATTTCAGCAATTCCTTTCAGTTAAAGACTGCTTAAAATTGTTAGAAAATCTTGAAGAGAAACTGCTCTATGTTTTGATACATAGAAGTAGTCAAGGAAAAAACATACGTTTTGAGTAAAGCATGTGGGAATCACGATTTGAAAGTACTTAATGCCACTACACTGTACACTTAAAAATGGTTATGGCGGAGTTGTCCAGTTTTCCCAACACTCTTACACTTTTGGTGGGAACGCAAACTGGTGCTGCCACTCTGGAAAACAGTATGGAGTTTTACTGTTAAAAGTTAAAAATAGAACTACCCTATGATACAGCAATTGTACTAGTAGGTATTTACCAAAATATGTAAAAATATTGATTTGAAGTTTTTATAGCACCCCGATGTTTATAGCAGCATTATCAACAATAGCTAAATTATGGGAAGAGCCCAAATGTCCATCAACTGATGTGGATAAAGAAGATGTGGCATATATATAACGGGATATTACTCAGCTATCAAAAAGAATGAAATCTTGCCATTGGCAATAACATGGATGGAACTAGAGAATATTATGCTAAGCGAAATAAGTCAGTCAGAGAAAGACAAATATCATATGATTTCACTCATAATGTGGAATTTAAGAAAAAACAGATGAACATATTAAAAGAGGCAAACTAGGAAACAGAATCAACTATAGAGAACAAACTGAGGGTTACTGGAGGGGAGGGGAGTCAGGGATGGGCCAGATGGGTGATGGGTATTAAGGAGGGCACTTGTTGCGGTTGGCACCGCGCTCCTGCACCTCTTCCACGCGGCCGTGCAGCGGAAATGCCCTGGTGCTCAGGAACCCCTCCAGATCCTGTATGTCTGCAGCGTCTCTCCTTTCTCGGAGCTGGAGCAGTTCCTACAGGACACCATCAAGAGGTACAACCTGCAGGTCCTGGAGGCCGAGGGCGACATGAAGCAGGCCCTGAGCGAGCTGCAGACGCGGCACCCCCAGCTGGAGGCTGTCCTGATGGGCACCCGCCGCACGGACCCCTACTCCCGCAGCCTCTGCCCTTTCAGCCCCACCGACCCTGGCTGGCCCGCCTTCATGCGCGTCAGGCCGCTGCTGGACTGGACCTACAGGGACATCTGCGACTTCCTGCGTCAGCTGTTTGTCCCGTACTGTATCCTGTACGACCGAGGCTACACCTCACTGGGGGGCCGGGAGAACACGGTGCAGAGCCCGGCCCTGAAGTACCTGACCCCGGGAGGACAGCCCACCTATCACCCAGCCTACCTACTGGAGAACGAGGACGAGGAGCGGAACTGTACGTGACCTCTCAGGCCTGCCCCCTGCAGGAGCCGGGAAGGAGGCTGTCCTGGGGGTCGCGGGTCAATAAACTGTACCTCTCGTGGAAAAAAAAAAAAGAAGCAGTAGGTGTTGTATGTAAGTGATGAATTATTAAATTCTACAACCTGAAACTAATATTACATTGTATATTAACTAACTGAGATTTAAAAACTTGAAAAAAAAATAATGTTGCAACCAATGGGGGTAAAAAAAAAAGGTTAAGGTGGTAAATCTTGTGTTATAGGTATTTTACTACAATTAGACTTTTTTTTTTAACACAATTAAACACTTTTAAATGGAGGTATCTATCATAGTGGCATTTTGGTCTTTCTCTTGTCCTAGAGAACACTCATTTCTTAGTATTACCAACATGAAATATGGAAAATAGCATATTCAGTAGAGTGAATCAGTGACATATTGAGGATACCCTTTATATCTATTAATTCACGTTTCTGAGAATGACTGCAGTCCTTTCCTGGGAGTGTGAGACTCACTATGAGTGAAATGTGTATGGAAATTTAAAAGAACTTCATGCAACTTGCTTAGTTAACAGCCAGTAGGACAATTCCATAGTGTTTTTCCCCCTTTGGTCTATTTCTCAGGAATCTGGCATGAGCTGTAAGGTTTTATAGTAGTAGTTCAGTAACAGCTCAATAAATATAAGTGCTATAAAGGAGCAGGGTCAGAAGAATGGCATTATTTTCTGCCCTTTAGGAAGTTTATAATCAAAATGCAGAGGTTCCCAAACTTTGTGATCTCAGGACTCTTTTACACTCTTGAAAAGAGTTAAAAGAGCTTTTGTTTATATGGATTATGTCTATGGAGATTTATCATAGTAGGAATTAAAACTGAGCAATTAAAAAAAATAATAATAAACTCTCTTATATGTCAGAGTACATCACACTGTTAATGAAAAGGAACTATTTTCCAAAACATAGATTAATAGGAGAGGCATTATTTTACACTTTGCAAGTCACTCTAATGTCTGACAATAGAAGACAGGTGAAGTCTCATCTGCTTCTGCATGCCATTTGTTGTGTTGAAGTATATGAAGAAAGTCCTGCTTTAAACAGATACGTAGTTTGAAAAGAAAGGACTATTTTAATAACATTTTCAGATAATCATAGTTTTTTTTCTTTGTCACTACACCCAAATTTGATAAATAATAGTTTCCTGAAGGTTATTTGCAACCTGGAATCTGAAGCCGTATCAATGAGTTTTTCATACTCTGTTCTGTTAAAAATCCATTGGTCTATTTTTTTACAGATGGCTCTTATACCTCTATACATGTTTTGGTCATTTGGAAAATAATAGTTCACTGAGGTACGCAGATCTTCTAAATGCTGACACATTTTACTGTATAATAAATTGTAAAGCATATTTGTTACGACTACCACCAGTCTTACAGAAAAGCACTTACGTATTGGGAAACTATAAAGCTCATGGTGGCAGATGCTGCAAGTTTTACAGAATTCTCATTTTTGCTTGAAAGCTCAAATTTTGTCATTAGGAACAAATACCGTGTGTTGTTTTCCTTGAAGTGACAGTCTCACTTTGTTCATTCTCAAGAGAATGTCTGCCAAATACACAAGTCAAACTGAGCTCAAGCAGTTGCATAAGTATTATTCCTCAAGACAACCATATTTTGGTATCTAGAAGTGATTAATGTGTGTTTCTCATTTTGTCACAAGACTATTGAAAAGGATGTGTACCCTAGGGTTGGAGTTTAATAAAATAATATTTACGTTTTCATGAAGGACATTTTTAAGTGAAACCGGCAGCCTTTTTTTTTTTTTTTTTTTTAATTTAACTGTGAGGACCTGGTGGTAAAGAATACAATGACTATTAGTATAGTTTGGTGCCACCGTCTTGGTTCAAGCCAAGATGTCAGCAGTTTCACGTGCCATTGTATCATCAAGAGCACCATGAATACGTCTTCCAGATGACCAACACATGATGTTATAAAATAATGTAGTATCAATGTCTGGGTAGTGAAAAAGTCAGAATCATCTTAGTATTATTTTGTAAATAGTTTTGACTTTTCAGATTCCTAGAAAAGTCTCAGGAGCCACCACATGTACCCACCACACTTTGAAAGCTGCTGAGCTTATATAAGTGGTTCTTAATTTTGTTAACACTCTTTGGAGAATTGGATGAAAGGAATGAACATTTTCCCCAGAAAGATATACTTAAACAGCAAATTTTACGTGTAATTTTCTGAGGATTATAAACATGCAGAAGCACTAGAGCTGTGGTTCTTAAATTCTGCGTCAGAATCACCTGAAGGGCTTGTTGAAACAGGTTTGCTAGACCACACTCCCAAAATTTCTCCTTGAGTTGGTCTGGAGTAGAGTCTGAGAATTTGCATTTTTAGCAAGTCTTATGTAATGCTGATGTTGATGTTCACTTTGTGAGTAGTGGTTCTTAACCCTAGACCAATTAAGTCAAATCTCAGGAGTAGGAGCAAGGCTTTGCTTTTTAAAAAATCCCCTATGGTGATTCTTACGTGCAGACAGAGTTGAGAATCACTGAGGACACGTGTAACGCAGAGTAAGGCTCTCAAATCTAGTGAGATTAAGAACATCTAATATTTGTAAAACCTTTTATGTTTTAGGAAGTATTTTGACAGTTGTGACTCAATGACTACTTATAAGCCTGATAATAAGGTAGTTATTATCTCTGAGAAAAACCTGGCTTGGGATTCAAGAAATTTTAGTTTTATAGTTGTTCTGGGTTTTGAGCCTATGAAGCGAACTAAAAGGGTGATTGCTGAAAGTTTTTGAGCAATGCTATACATATATTCCTAGAGAGTTTTTGTATTATTACTAATTTTGCTTTACTAAAAGGTTCTACTAATTTACATTACTACCATACCCTTGACAACACCAGCTGAAACCCCTGTCTTGTGTCATCTGAATCACTACCCCTATACTACCCATAGATTAGTTTTGTCTGCTTTTGAACTTATTATGAATGATATTAGATAGTATATATTATATTGTGCACGACTCCTCTCTCTTGCATAGTTGTAGTTTGTTCATTTTCATTATTATAAGAAATGCCATGGTGTGAATATACCGCTACTTATCTGTTCTGGTGATGAATATGTTCTTGTGAATATTGCTCCTATGATTATTTTTGTACATGTTTCCAAACATCATTTTTTAGTGTGCATTTCTTTGATTATATCTTGGAGTAACTGATTTTACTTTTTAAAATAATTGATATTTCCTTTTTAGTGAATTATTTTTTTCCCTTATACTTTTTCTTCTACCTTTTGATGTTTTTCTTATCATTGCAAAATTTGCCTGGTTTGTGTTTTTAATTTTATTTACAACCTTTTCAAACTTGTTGACTTTAAATTTTTTCTTTTTGTTTTCTTCCATTTTATGTTTAAAAAGTTATTTCCATTCTGAAATCATGCAAATGTCCACCTCAGTTTTTTTATGGTTTCATTTTCTCACTTTGTACCTTAATCTATTTTGAATTTATTTTGCTATATTCTAAAAAGTAAGGATTTAAAAAGTTTTTTTTTTCCTAATCAGGTAGCAGTTTCCTTGAACCCTTTATTGTGTAGTAAGTACAACCATAAAATAAAAATGAAGATGAAGTCTCTTCATTATTAATACAGCTGAAAGCAGGGGTATTTATTAGGGCACATTTTGCTTCTTTTTCCTTTGACTTCTAGTTAACTATGTGATTAATTCATTGTGCTGTCTTTGACCTTTCTGTTTCTACTTTTTTTTTTTTTTAAGATTTTATTTATTTATTCGACAGAGATAGAGACAGCCAGCGAGAGAGGGAACACAAGCAGGGGGAGTAGGAGAGGAAGAAGCAGGCTCATAGTGGAGGAGCCCGATGCGGGGCTCGATCCCACAACGCTGGGATCATGCCCTGAGCCGAAGGCAGACGCCCAACCGCTGTGCCACCCAGGCGCCCCTCTGTTTCTACTTTTATAGCAAAAGTATCTTCTATAATAATATACTGAAATAAATGGAAGAAGACTGAAAACTCAGTGGAATTTCAAGAGTCTTCAGCTTTTCTGTCTTCTAAGATTGGTGTATATATAGATATATTTTGCAGTTTTCTGATACTTAAATTTGCATTGCAGAAATTTTGAATTATGCTACTTTGGTAGGGAACAGTCGTACTCTTCCCCCTGACATACAGAATTTAAAGGATTTTTATTTCTGGTACATTGGTTTTGAAGGATGATCCTGCTTCTCCATGATTTTTGTGGTAGAAAATTAGTTGATTCCATGTTGTTGCCTGTTTCAGAATCTTTATTACTGCCTTTGAACCATTGTGAGCTTCTCTTAGGTACTTGAATGTATAAAGCATTTCCCGCCTCTTGAGCTTTGGATATACTGTACCTTGTCCTCCTTGGGATATTTATTCCAATCCTTTTTTCTGGTTAACTACTTATTCTTCAGACCTTAGCTCAGAATATCACTTCATTGGGGAAGCTTTCCTACCCCAGGCTCAGTTAAGTTTGTATGGCTGTGTGCTCTTTGTAACCCACACATTGCAGTTATTTGCCAGAAGGTTAATTTTCAATGTTCCTGAAGACACACACACACACACACACACACACATGCACACACACACACACGCACACACACACATCCCTAAATCCATTTTTCATCGTGCTGAAGTATTCTGATGAGAGTACTTTCAACTAATATCTTTCTGTGTTCAGCTTTGAGATTTTACATATCTCAGATTAATTTTACTCTTTCATGTAAATAAAAAGCTAGCTACATATGAAATTAAGCATCGAAATGCTTTTCCTTAAAATTGAGAAGGTTGAGTTTAGTCTGAAGTCAAAAAATTTCTGTTTTCTTGCTGAAGGATTTAGAAATTCCATAGCCTTTAATATTGCCAGATTGCACATAACATGTCTGCCCATTCTGTTTAGTGCTTTATGAACTCTAATTAATCTGAAACTTTACATTTTCCTTTAATTATGAAAAGTGCTGTCATTATTTCTATGTGTGTGTATATCTTCTCTTCCCATCCTCTACCTCTCCTTTCTTCTTCTGTTTATCCCTGTCAGATACTTAGTGGGATAGTTCTTCAGCCTGCTTTTATCGGGAATTTATTTTTTATTTTCATTACTATTCAATCAATTCATTATATATTTTTATTTTTCCACTTACATTTTTCATGACAGTATTTCCAGTTGGTTTTACCTGATTGGTTTTTGTTCTCCTGTCATGCTTTCGGTATTCTCCGTTGTTTTCTCCTGAAGCACTTAATTTGCCAGTTTTAAATGTCTTTTTTTTCTTTTTTTTGTCTATTAATTCTCCTTCTGGTTTATTGTTTTTTTATGGTGCTTGCACTCCTCAGACATGTTATTTTCCGCTGTGAGCTTATATTCCCTTGAAACTTAACAGCTAGTTGGGCCAATATTGCATTATTATGGGAGAATGAGCTTGATGGGGGTCAGGTTTAGGGGTTGTGAAAGCCTGTGTTCTGTTTTGGTCCTCCAGGTGGTTTGGGCTAAATAGGGACATGCCTCAGGGTAGAGAGGCTCTGGGTGGAAATTTTTGCTCAGTTCCACCCCGGTTGCACAGAATTTCTCTGACCCTTATCTTCTCAAAGTGTTGTCACCTTCATTGTAATTGCCTAATTGGGAGTCCACCTGTACTTTTCTTCCCCCCTCAGCCAAGTTCTAATTTTTTTTTTTAAGATTTTATTTATTTATTCGACAGAGATAGAGACAGCCAGCAAGAGAGGGAACACAAGCAGGGGGAGTGGGAGAGGAAGAAGCAGGCTCATAGCGGAAGAGCCTGATGTGGGGCTCGATCCCATAACGCCGGGATCACGCCCTGAGCTGAAGGCAGACGCTTTAACCGCTGTGCCACCCAGGTGCCCCCAAGTTCTAATAATTTACCTTGATGTTACTCCTTTTTTGTTGGCTAGAACCGGGCTGAAAATACTGCTTTATATTCCACAGTAGCATAGGGGACAATGTGACTGTGTTGGGAGTGAAAGAACACAATTAGGACATTTTCCTCTGGCCTCTTCTCTGTCCAGGATACCTGATCTATCTCTTAAGCTGATGTTTCTTCTCACAGCGGTACCCAAACATTTTCTTTTTCTTCCTCAAGGGATGTTTTGTTGTTGTTTTTGTTATTGTTTTAAGCCAGAATCTGGGATTCATCTCTTCCCTTTTGCTTTTCAGTTCGGTTTGGGGAAGGCACACATTCTTGACTACACTTGCTAATTAAATACGATTTTATCTAAGCATAAATGCTTTTCTTTTTTCTTTTTTTTTTTTTTAAAGATTTATTTATTTATTTATTTGACAGAGAGAGAGAGACAGCCAGCGAGAGAGGGAACACAAGCAGGGGGAGTGGGAGAGGAAGAAGCAGGCTCCCAGCGGAAGAGCCTGATGTGGGGCTCAATCCCAGAACACTGGGATCACGCCCTGAGCTGAAGGCAGATGCTTAATGACTGAGCTACCCAGGCGCCCCAGCATAAATGCTTTTCTAAATCAGGTTCTACAAAGTGGAATAATTAATTGGTGAGATTCTGCCTTTGACAGATGAAAAACATGCAGCTTCATTGACATTGAAGTCATTCTGTAGTTTGTTTCCTAAATTGTTATTTTAGAAACAACAGGGAATATGCATACTCCCTGTTGCTTAACAGTGACTTCTGATCTAATGAAGTGTAGAATAGTTCTTTATTTAAAAGCTAATATAGTTAGAATTGAAATTAGAAGAGGAAGCAATGATGACTTTGAATATTAAATAGAAAATTCATGTTTCTTTGTCATAGAATATTTATTATAAAGTAACCAGGAATCTGTTACGGGGTGTCTGTGGTTCTGTATATACTGGACTGCATGAATTTAACCTAGTATATAGAACACCCTTGACATTTTTAAAGAATATGTCACAAGACTTTCCCCACTCCCCAGATTAGAGAATACCATTATAGCATGTAATTTTCTTCAGAAAATGTAGTAAAACTGGAAACTTTAAAAGACTTTAGAAGGTAGGTCTTTATAAGAAAGTGAACAAAATTAGAAAATCATGTAGAGATGGGGCTGCTCTGCTGCCCCCCCCCCCCATAACTTTGAGGCTGCCTCCTGCACATCAGCCAAGATACAGGTATGATTCAGATTTTTAATTCAGTGAAATTATACATTACTTACTGTGTTTACTATGGACCTTTAGAGGTGCTTAGCAGATACCTGAAACTACCTACCATGTTAAATAGGTAAATGATGAGTCTGTTGACCAGGAAGGAAAAGTTATTTAAAAACGTTATATGTATTGTATAAATGTGTCACAGCTGAATTTGTTTCATTGAAAGTAATTTTATTGTCATTGGTAAGAGTTTTTGTTTTTTTTTTTTATTTCGATGGAAGTAGATAGATAATGCTTAAGAAAGTAAGTAGATTCTTCTGTTTTAGAGTCTAAATTTTTCTAATGTTTTTAGAGAGAATAATGAACAGTTCGCATCTTTCATCAAGTACCTTTTTATCCATCCCAGCTTAGCTTTTGTGGTTTCCTTTATATCAGGAAAAACAATGATGTATGTGAGAGTTCATGAGTTATTTCCTAGATAATCTCAAACTTATTTTGCTCTTACTTTGAGTATCTTTTGAGTATAATTAGATCTTTCTATCCTTAAGGAAAAAATTAAAATAAATAAATATGGGAGATGTAATATAAATTTTCTCATTGAGTATATAAGTGTAGGTCAATGGATTTCATAGTTCAAATGATGTACAGTGGTTGTTGCTTTGCTGACAGTCTAATTAGGGTGAAAAATATCTTTAGGCTATGACTTTGCTACCATAAATAAAAACATGACTTTAAAATATCCCAAACACCTTAGGTTTCTTTTCTTTTATTATGTTTCAGAAGTCACAGTTGTTAGTTATAAGATTTCATATTGGTCAGGGTTGTTCCTTTGAAGCTTTAATTTTAGGTAGGCTTAAAATGTTGAACATAAGTGAAACAATTATCTGTCTCTAAACTCGGACTTGGTGAGTAGATGCCAAATGACCTTACATTTGGCGTTGAAATGTTTTTGAATGGCCTTAATTTAAACTCTAACATTAGAATAAGGAAAATAGTTAAGTATACTTGTAAGCGAACCAACATGAAGTTTACCCTTGGTGAGTCAAAGAAACTACATCAGGTGCGTTGTTGCACAAAGAAAACCTTTATTTGCAGCAAATGAGGAGATCACGTGGAATAGCTTCCAAAGTCGTGACTCCCCAAGAAAGGGTGAATGGGTATCTTTTGTTTAGGGTTAGGATGAATGTTCAGATAGGGAAGACTTGTCATATATGTGGAGGTTGGTATAAGGTTAAGCATGGGCCTTAAGGAAACATGCCTACACATACATTGTATGTATGTAAATGAGGCTGAGGTTCTTCCTTGGTGGGAGATTTTAGTATTATAATGAGGTAAAGGTAATTTCTGGTCATTCCAGGGGTCATTCCACAGTCCATCTGCACAGGCGCATGTCAGGCGTTTGGGTGGTCTGGGTAGTCGCCATCATCTGAGCGGTGGTTTTGGGTTTCATTTGTCTGAGTTAAGAGGTAAGCCAGAAAGACGAGCTTAAGAAAAAATGTAAGACAAAGGTTAGTCGGTACAAGCAAGTAGGCAGTAAAGGTCAGGTCTTGGGGTCTAACTGGTGACATATTGAGGTTAGGCTTTGTGTTACGAATTTAGGTTTTCCTCACAATTCCAGCACAGTGATTTCCACATAGTATATTTTAAAACTTCTTAGAATATGTAAAATAATGTAATTGTTTCTCACACACTGTTTAGGGGAAAGCGTGTACTGCAGTTTACAAAACAGGTTCACATTGCTTAGTTTAGGAGTTAGAGAAGAACAGTTCATCTGGGTGAACTTTTTATTGCTACCTGCTTGCCCTGACCTTCCCCAAATGGCACCTCCATAAACTCAGTTGCTCAGGCTAGAAACCTGGGAGCCAGTCTTTCTTGCCTTTCCTTTTTGACCCGTCGGTACTGCTACTGTCTTACTCCAAACCACCGTCAATTCTTGCCCAAACTATGGTAGATTTTTCTTAGCCTGTTTCTCTGATTTTGCTCTTGACCTTCTTCATTCTACTTTTCACATAGCCAACTGATAATCCTTTTAAGACTTGAGTACAATCAAGTAATTTCTCTTGTAAAGGGCTTCCCACATACTTAAAATAAAATTCAAACTTCTTACTCATGACTTAGAAGCTGCGACAGATACCGTTGGTTATTTTGTAGAAGGCAGCAGTGTGCCCAGCTATAAAAAAACTGACTTGCCAGACTTTTTGGGGAGCTGGACAGATGACTAGTTTTTGGCTAATGAGGTAAAAGTGGGAGTATCTTAGAGAGGCTTCCTTAATAATAAAGACTAAGAGAAATCCTTTTTTCGCTTTGCCCTCTTCTTTCTTGTGTGGGAACCCGAATACCAGGCTTTGAGGTATAGCACTCTTTTTTTTTTTTTTTAAGATTTTTATTTATTTGACAGAGAGACAGCCAGTGAGAGAGGGAACACAAGCAGGGGGAGTGGGAGAGGAAGAAGCAGGCTCATAGCAGAGGAGCCTGATGTGGGGCTCGATCCCATAACGCCGGGATCGTGCCCTGAGTCGAAGGCAGACGCTTAACGACTGTGCCACCCAGGCGCCCCGAGGTGTAGCACTCTTTTGTGACCATGAGGTGCCACACGAGGAGAAGGTAGCTTATGCATGCTAAGCATGCCAGGGTGGAAACATTTTTAAAGAGCTCTTGTTAAACTGCTGTATGAGCCTGAATTGCCTCTGAGTGGACAAGTTTAGTGAGACATGTGAAATCTCTACTTTTTTTTTTTTTTCTTTTTTTGAGGTATCACTAGTTGAGTATTCCATTATTTGTAGCTGGATGTGTTTGTCACTGATAAAGGCCCTACGTAATCTAGCTCTTGCCCGTCTTCTGACCTCATTTTGTCGTAACGATCACATCAGCTAGCAGACAAATCTTGGCTGACAAACTCCTACTGGGATCCAAACTCCTTATGACTCAGAGGCTCTGTCTGATCTGGTTTTATTGACAGCCCCAATGTACCACTGCCTTCTCTGTCCCGGTATCAACAAAAACCTTAAAATACCCCCAGATCCTTGACAAATATGTACAAGATATTAATGGAGAAAAAACACAAAATGAAAGGTGTGAATTTGAGGGGAGGTATGTATATGATACACATGGATATACATGATAACATGGTATATCATATCCATGGATTAGAAGACTCAGTATTGTAAATTTGTCAACTTTACAGAATTACTTCTAATCAATAGTCTTTAAAAATTTTTTTCTAACACATTTCTTCATGGTACTTAAAGGTAATTCCATTGAACATCAAAAGGCAGTAATAGCCAGGATAATTTTTTAAGAGGAACAAGGGGGATTGATACTGCCCTATTTGGTATTTTAGACTTTTTTTGAAGTTAAACTATTAAACAAACTGATCAACCAAAGAGAAGAGTTGTGGAAAACATAAAATTAGATCTGTAACCGATAGCATATATACAGGAGGATTAAAGATCTAAGTGTGGAAACCGTGGGGGGGGCTCAGTTGATGAAGCATCTGCCTTTGGCTCAGGTCGTGATCCCAGGGTCCTGGGATAGAGCCTGGACTCCCTGCTCAGCGGGAAGTCTTCTTCTCCCTCTCCCTCTGCCCCTGTCTCTGCTCATGCTCTCTGGCTCTCTCTGGCTCAAATAAATAAATAAAATCTTTTAAAAAAATGTGGAAAGCAGAATTATAAAAGTAATCTAGAAGAAAATGTACGAACAGTGTAGGAATAGGAAGGATTTCATACAGATTATGTAGAAAGCACAGTGTAGGGGAAGATTGACATATTTTATTATGTTAAAGTTTAAAACTTGTCTGAAATCAAACACTGTAAATAGAGTGTAAAGACAAGATAAACAAAATAATGTATTTTTAATAAATGTAACCAATACAAGATTAGTGTTTAGAATATATAAAGATCTACAAAATAATAAGAAAAGACAAAAAATTCGGTCTAGACCATGAACTGAAGGGTGACAAATGAAACTTGAATGATCAGTAAACATATAAACAAATACTTATATCAGTTAGCATGGGTTCAGCTCTAAAAATTCCAAAATTCAACTAACAGAAACTTAAGCCTAAGGACATTTATTTCCTGCTTGACAAGTCTAGAGGTAGGAAGTTCAAGAATTGGTTGAATACTCTGTGAGCACAGTAGGGTTCTATGCTAGGATTTTCATAATTCTCTTGACCTTCCCATCGTGGTATGAGCAGCTCTGAATGTCATAACTTTATGTGAGAATTTTCTAAAAATAGAGAGGAAGGGAGAGAGGAGAAAAGGTCCTTTTTCTTCTACATATCTTCTATTAGCGGGGAGAAAAGTCTTTCCAGAAGCTTCTAGATTCTCCATTCTGTCTCCTTGCCAGTCACTGCCAAAGAGGAATAGAATCGCCTTTCTGGCTTAGAGTAATCAGGATTCACTCCTTGGACTGGGGAAAGGTTTACCTTCTCTTAGCTAATATATTACATTCCGACCAATTCCTGAGCAATATGAGTTTCTGTGGGTCAGCAAGAAGAGGGGTTAATTGTCACAACTATTAATCTCACTAATAGATATTGAAGACCATGTGATATTGACAATATAATATGAATATAGATAATAACATGGAATATGAAATATATAATATGTAAATATATTAATGTGAAATAGTGTTTAAAAACACACATAGATAAAAAGTATAAAAATACAGGCAAGTATAACAAACATTGAGCTTATGTAGTGGGATCTTCGGGGAAGAAAGGAGAAGACTATGATTAAGAGAGATTTCAACTGTATTCATATATTTAATTTTCTAAAAAAAGAGCAACTGTCTAAGCCCAGAAAATGTAAGTTAAGGAGTGCATTTTCTATTTTTGCCTCTTTGTAAAGATTATAAATATGTGTTCACGTACACAAGATGGGGAAATGGGTGTACTCAAGCATTTTGGTTAAAAATGAAAATTGATACACTGAATTAGAGGACAGTTTGGCAACATATGAAATTTTAAACACATATCCTTTGGCCTAGTCCTTCTACTTTAAGCAATTTATCATAAAGAACTGGATGGATGTATGAAGACATGTATATAAGGATATTTATTTTAATTTTTTTTATAATGGCAAAATCTCCTTTTTATAATGGTGAAACCACCCAACTAAATAACTTATGACATATTCATGTAGTAGAAGGCTAAGTAATTCATAAGAAAATGATGTATACTTTTGAAATTTTTACCTGAAAATATATCTAAGATAGTTGAAAAGTGAAGAGGCAGAGCAAAGACATATGGCAGAGCAAAGACATATACACACATGCAAAAAAAGAAATCTGGTAGTTTAATCATCAAAATGTTCATGGGGTTATCTCTGGGTGATGATGGCATTACAGATGATTTTCCTTTGTGAAAATTTGTTTTTTTGTAAATATTTAAAAATATTTCTGATATTTTTGTAGCTGGAAAAGCCTTTAGATGTTTTCTTTCTGTAAGTTAAAAATATAAAATTAAAAGCTACTTAGTTGCTCTTTGATTTAATTATGACGAAGTAAGCAACATTATGTATATTCATGTAATCAGCAAATATTTTACTGAAGCCATACTGTGTATCAGGCACTATTTTAGATGCTTGAGACACACCGGTTCATGAGATAGCTCCTAACTCAAGAGTACCTCTTTTTATGACACATCTTTGAGTGGTGAGATATATAAAAGGCAAGTAGGTAAATGAACGAGGTAATTTCAGGTAGTGATTAAATGCAGAAAGAAAGTAAAACTGCGTGCTATTGAAAATAATGATGGAAAAGTATGTGTGCATGCATAGGCGACTTTAAATTGAGCGGTCAGTCAGAGTCCTCTGAGTTGCTTATCTTTGGGCTGATAGTTGGATGGCAGGAGGAGTGAGGCATGTGAAGATCCGGGTGCAAGTTCTCAGAGAACAGTTCAAAGTCCCCTAGGCTGAAAGGAGTTTGTCATATTCAGGGAACCGAAAGTGAAAGACAGGGCAAATAAAACTCAATGACATGGGAGAGGTGAGAGGGGTCAGCTCACATAAAGCCTTGCAGGTCCTAAGGAGTTTGTAGCATTATTTTATTGCATGTGTTAATATTAGGGAACCCACTGCAGGATTTTAAGCAGGAAAATGACCTACTCTGATATATGCCTTGAAAAGATCAGTCTGCCTACTGTGTTAACAGTGAATTGTAAGGCAGCAGGTGTGACAGCAGAGAGACCAGTTAGAAGGTTATATGCTGTTCGAAGGCTGTATGCTGAAGTCTAGACGGGAGATCATGGAGCTACAAACCGAGATGGTAGCACTGGGTAGTAGACAGAATTGAGATGTGTATTTAGAAGCACAGCTCATGAATATCAGCACTGAGGAAAAGAACCACTTAACAAAATGAGGATAATGGTATCTCCCACAGGGTGTTATCATAAGGAGCTGATGCACGTCAAGTATTTGGCATACTTTTTGACACATACGAGCTTACTAAATGTTAGTTACTTAACCATTATTGTTATTTTAGTGTTGTCAAGAATAGGGCATGTACTTCGAGCAAAAAGAGTGTTTTTGTAAAAGTTGAAGTATACCTCTAGTATAACTCAGTAGCACATGTTGTGTGTTGGTAAAGATCAGAGAATTACAGTCTTGCTGGATCAGAGAGAGAAGGTGTCTTGGTTTTCCTTCTGTACTTCATAACACCGAGCCATAAATACATGTGTAAGTAGCAACTGTGTATAAGCAGCTACATTAAAAAATTGTGAGTTAGCTATTTTTTAAACATGTGCTAGCTTAATGAAATGAGACACTGAAAATCTTGTCTGCAGTATGTGTCTGTAATGCTTTCACTTAGGGACTATTTTCTGAACAGTTAATTAGTGATAAGTTACTTCAAATTCTATGCAGTTCTTTGACTGTGAACCTAATTACTATTTTTATTTTGGTTCTTTAGACCCAAATAAGCAATTCAATTATAGGGATAATTATGACTACAAACCTTGTTTGTGAAACAGAGGCCTTGTATAACCATCAGAGATAATGAATTCTCTTTATGTGTGAAAATAATGTTTGAGCGTTTAACATTATAGAATGATGACCAATTCTGATTTTACTCAATGGAACAGGTAAAATTTATGTTGTAAGTAAACTTTACATTTTAAATAACTTTTCTAAATTACTAAGTGCTAAATTTCTAAGTCGTTTAAATAGGGGACTGTTGTGAATAACAAAACCTCTGATTTAATAATATGTTTTATTAACACAAGACCAAGTTAAAAGAGATAATTTCTTCATTGTCTACTGATTTTGACTGTTTACTTCCACCTTCTTTTATAAACATGTATGTGTATACACTTAGATAAATTTTATACAAAACTGTGTTTTTTTATGATAATAGGAAAACAGATAAAGAGAAGAAAAGGAAATTCTTAGTGATTTAATCTTTTTTTCTATCTTAAAACTTAAAAAATAAAATTTACCTTTTTAGCCATTTTTTAGTGTATAATTCAGTGGCATTAAGTATATTCACAATGTTCTATAGCATCCTTTTAGTACAGGATGATATATGAAAAACCATCATTTACTTAACAGAGCCATTATTTTTGGACATCTCGAATTGTTTCCATGGTTTTCTATAAGTAATGCTTTGATAAACATCTTGATACAGAGTCTTTGCTCATATAAAGCTGTATTTTTTTCTAAAATGTGGTACCAGTTCACGCTCAAATTATCAGTGTGTGAGCACAATTCCATTTCCCCACACTCAGTTTGATACCAATATTTTTTGGTTTGTTTTTTATATTTTAGGTCTAAAAGTACTAGTAAAAAGTAAACACACACTTTCTGTTTTGCTTCAAAGTTACAGTGGATACTTTTTAAAATGCCAGTCGATAAGTTTTAAAAAGTATCTTATTTTAACTTACTTGTTTATTAGTGAAGAAAGGAAATTCATTCTCAGATATTATAAGTGCATTGATTAGGGAATGTGAGTTTGCCATGCAGACTTTATTCAAATCCGTAAAAGGAAAATCATGAAATCTTCATGAGTAAGGAAAGCAGCTATGGCCCGACGAAGAGTAAGGCTGTGATAGTAGAGTGAAGGACGCTGAAGTTAGAGAAATAAACAGAACCTAACATCTGTGAAAGTTGTGTAGGTATTAAGGAACCAACAGCAAGATGGTGATAGTTATATTAGCATGTATCCTATACTTTTGGTATTTCAGTTAGTAATACACTATTCACCTCTTTTCACCCAAAATTTTCAGCTTTTTTTGAAGGATATTTTCTATGGAAACCCAATTCTGACTTTGTAATATGTATCTGTGGAAACACGTCTTTTGTTTTGGAGACTTTTTCTTAGAGCCTGTTTTCCTGGATTGAATGAATTATAAATGTAGATAGTGTGGAGAACATATCTTGAAATAATTTTTTTTTCTGTTTTCCTCATAGTTCTCAGTTTATATGCATAAAATGAAGGAAGATAGGACCATTTTATGCTTTTAGTTTTGTTTATGATGCCACTTTCTAACTGCATTGCACAGTAAATAATAGCATGGAGGTAGTGATACTTAGACAGTAAGACCAGATAAAATTTAAAGTAGGAGCGAAAGAATCATTAAGAAAGATATTAGCTTATAAAGATAAAAATACTAATGCTTATAATCTTCTTCTTAATCCATTACAGTGTAACTTGTAATTTCATCACTGTGCTATAATTTAAAATTGTCCCTGGCTTTTTTCCCTTCTAAATCCTCATCATGCTGGACTTTGCGTGCTGTTGTTGCTCTTTGACTTCCCTAATGTACTTTCTTGGTAATTTTTACCTTTCTCAGTGTGTGCCTAGTCCTTACACTGATTCAGACCCGTTCTTTCCCCCCGCTTTTTCTGTCTGAAAATTCTGATACTTATCAGTTTTCTAGTTCTGTCTTTCTAAATGCCCCACTTGTTTGTCATATTGTTTCCTCAGACTCACTAAATCCAAGCTTACATTGTTTTGCTTTTAGTTTGGCAATCAGTCCCAAGAGTAGATATTTTGGCATTATTTTTAGTTCTTTTTGTAGTTCTTATAACCAAACTATTACCACATATTTCTTTTTTTTTTTTTTAAAGATTTATTTATTTATTTATTCGACAGAGAGAGACAGCCAGTGAGAGAGGGAACACAAGCAGGGGAAGTGGGAGAGGAAGAAGCAGGCTCATAGCGAAAGAGCCTGATGTGGGGCTCGATCCCATAACGCCGGGATCACGCCCTGAGCCGAAGGCAGACGCTTAACCGCTGTGCCACCCAGGCGCCCCTATTACCACATATTTCTGGTATCCATACATTCTTCTCTAGTTTTTCTGGTATAATGTTGTGTTGTAATTTGTTTTAGATTTGGTTGTCAGTAGTATTTAAATAACCTTCATTTCTTAAAATAGATGGATTTTATACATAAAATTTTTTCTTGTGAAGCATGAGGGGGAATGCATGCCTTGGACCGGAGTCTTATTCATCTTGTATTTCTAGCAGAGTTGCCCGGCACATAAAAGGTGTTGAAGAAATGTCTTTTGGAAAAAAAAAAAAGAAAGAAAGAAATGTCTCTTGAATGAACTGCACAAAGACTTAAGGAAGAGCTTTCTTAGTTCTGAGTTCTGTAAGAGGAGAGAATCCATTTGAATGGTAGCCAATTTTTTTTAACCCTTTTTGCTATAGAAGACAGTACTGCAAGCGTTCATATTGGTTAATATTATTAAAGAAGTATTAATGTATCTTTTTACAAAATTGCTTCAGTGTATATTATCCTTCTTTTTAGGGTTTGGAAGGAAGGATGTCGTAGAACACTTACTACAGATGGGTGCTAATGTCCATGCTCGTGATGATGGAGGTCTCATCCCGCTTCATAATGCCTGTTCTTTCGGCCATGCTGAGGTTGTGAGTCTGTTACTGTGTCAAGGAGCTGATCCAAATGCTCGGGATAACTGGAACTATACCCCTCTGCATGAAGCTGCTATTAAAGGGAAAATCGACGTATGTATCGGTAAGTATTATTTGATGATATCTAAGTTGTAAGATCAGTCTGACAGGTATAACATTTTAAATAAAGGTTTACCATTTTTTCTTTTTTTATTGTGGTGGGAATAGTGTTCTCCTAGAATAAGTAAAGAAGGCTTTATTACTTCTTATTCTTAGAAGCAATTTTTTTCCATCGAAGGGAAGTAGGGAGATGGCAATGTAAAGTTGGTTAAGAACAGGATTCACAACATTAACTCTCCAAATGCAAGTCAAATGCTAACTGATGTGGAACTAAATTTTGATGGATTACTATTACAAATTTAGTTAATTTACAGTCTCTTTGAAAGACTGCAGTTTTCCATCCTAGCATCAAATGAGAGCCATTAGAAAATACAAGTTCTTACTGAATTGGATGACATATTTGGATGCTTTAGGTTGATTCAAGGAAAGTCATCTAGCACGAAGGCAGAATCTTTTACTTTATGTTGCTGAAAGTGAACACCAGCTATTAGCACCGGAAAGCTTTGAGCCAGTGGCTCAAATACAGTAGTACAAAGCTTAATATGTTCAACATGTGCCATAGGCTAGGAAAAAAGCAATTTCAAGTAAAATTGAACTTTTCAGCCATTTTAAATTTTGAGATGATATGAAATTGTATTCAATCAACATTTCTTTCTCTTTCATATTTATCTAAATGTGTGTGTGTGTATAATATATATATTATATACACACAATATTATATACACACACATTAGATTTTGCTTTATTGTATACCTTTCATTCTTAAATCTAAAACAAGCTTCCAGAAGACCAGCATAGTTTCTTCTGAGTGTATCTATTTCTTGACCTTCAAGGTGGTGGGTGTTTATTTAGCCCATGGCAGGTTGATTTACATAACTGTTGTCTTCTGGGATGACATCCGTTTCAAGTTTAATCTTTCATGTTTATCTTTATCATAAAACTCAAATATATGTGTCATTTTTAAAGATGTATGGTGGTGTGGTTATTAAGATTTTTCTCTCTCTTTATAGCTATCTATTCTAGCCTCCAGTATATTTTTCATTTTCCCTCAAATTATTGCAATGCCTGACCTACAACTTCTTTATCACATTCTCTGTTATTATCTTTTGTCACTTCCACATCCGTTGACATGAGCCTTTGGATACCCTGGTCCTTTTTGATCTTTGAGATCTTCCCTTTTCAGTTGATTCTCCCATTTCCTAAGTCTTTCACTAAAATACCACATCCTGGGGGCGCCTGGGTGGCACAGCGGTTAAGCGTCTGCCTTCGGCTCAGGGCGTGATCCCGGCGTTCTGGGATCGAGCCCCACATCAGGCTCCTCCGCTATGAGCCTGCTTCTTCCTCTCCCACTCCCCTTGCTTGTGTTCCCTCTCTCGCTGGCTGTCTCCATCTCTGTCAAATAAATAAAAATAAAATCTTTAAAAAAAAAAAAATACCACATCCTGGACTAAGTCATTACCTAAAACTACCCTGAAAAGCTTGAAAAAATACCCTCTCTTGAACACAAAACCTCTTAAGTTGTGGTAAGTTACCATGTGATAATTATTATTGAACTCGGTATGTATTCTTACCTAATCTAGACTTATAACTTCTCTATCTTCATTCCTTCTTGCTTTACCTTGTCATATATGTTGGATTCTTTTGTTATTAGTTGTAGAATTTTATATGGTTTTCACCTTCTTGAATTGTTATCCTTTCTAGGCTTCAGTGTTCTATTTTCTTACCTGTACCCCTCTGAATTTTTCATTCTGTCAATGCTTTTAATGTGTTATCGAAATTAATATTCTTTCCTTCTCCTCCTAATCCCCCTCCCAAAAGTACATAGTGAAAATGCTCCTTTTATGTAGGTTCTGTTGAAATAGAAGACTAGATATAGTACCTGAATTTTTAAAGAATGGATCCCCATTGTCCCCCAGCCCCACGATCCTCAGTGTACTTTGGCACATATTGCTTTCCTTCTGTTTAACTTCTTGTGTCTTATAAAAGTTGAGGGAAGGGAAAGGGCACCTTCAAACTATAATCAAAATATAATTGAGGATACGGCTGCTATTAAAATAGTTATTATGGGAAACAAGATTGGTTGTAGACCCTTTTGTACATTTAATTAGCTTTCAGGAACCTATTAGGAAACCAGATATACCAAAACCTCTGATAGTTTATGTATCATACTTTCTGAATTTGAGTATAGTTAAGGGATTCTGAAATTTTACTATTAGGCAAATTTCCACTTTGAGACAAATGGTTTAAAGTTTGAGTCTGATGGTTTTGAGAGATTAGTGTGCAGAATTAATTTCTGAAAGGTTTTTGCCTAGTTGATGAAATGCTTCCCTGATTATTTTCATATTAATTCTATCTCTATATGTGTGGTAGAATAATCAATGCTTTTGATATTTATAAAGGTAGAGCCAAGGCACATTATCACTGACTTAAGGGCAGCAGCAGGGTAGTTGCTTCAAAGCACATCTTCTGGGCTTATATCCTGACCTGACCAGTTACCAGCTGTATATGAGACTAGGGGCCACTTAACTACCATGTTTTGTTACATGGGAAATGGAAATACTTGGGTTCTTGGGAGGATTAGCTGATGACACATGTAAAGTACTTAGAGTATTTGATACAGTGAATGTTAAATAATATTAATTGCTATCTTTTTATTGACTTATGTTACATTAGTTTCAGGTGTACAACGTGATTAGGCAAGTTTATACTTTATGCTGTGCTCACCACAAGTATAGGTACCATCTGTCACCATACAATGCTGTTTATCACAATACCATTGACTATATTCCCTGTGCTGTACTTTTTATCCCCATGACTTATTCATTCCATAACTGAAAGCCTGTATCTCCCACTCCCCTTCACCCATTTTTCCCATCCCCCCACCACCTTCCCCTTTGGCAACCGTCAGTTTGTTCTCTGTATTTATGGGTCTGTTTCTGCTTTTTGTTTGTTTGCTTTGTTTTTTAGATCGTGCATATAAGTGAAATCATCTGGTATTCATCTTTCTCTGTCTGATTATTTCCCTTAGCATAATACCCTCTAGGTTCATCCATATCATTGTAAATGGCAAGATCTCATCCTTATTTATGGCTGAGTGATAGTCCATTTTATATGTATACTAATGTATACTACATCTTTTTATCCATTCATCTAGCATATCTTTCATATCTTGGCCATTGTAAATAATGCTGCAGTAAACATAGGGTGCATATATCTTTTTGAAGTGGTGTTTTCATTTTCTTTCGATAAATACCCAGTGGTAGAATTATAGAATCATGTTGATATTTCTATTTAAAAAAATTTTTTTAAAGATTTATTTGAGAGAGAGCACGTGTGAGCAGGGGGAGGAACAGTGGGAGAGAGATAGGGAAAGAGAGAGGGAGAAGCAGATTCCCCACTGAGCACAGAGCCCAGCGTGGGGCTCAGTCTCATATCCTGAGACCATGACCTGAGCTGAAATCAAGAGCTGGACGTTTAACCAACTGAGCCACCCAGGCACCCCTCTATTTTTAATTTTTTGAGGAACCTCCATACTGATTTCCATAGTAGCTGCACCAACTTACATTCCCACCAACAGGGCCTGAGGGTTCCTTTTTTCCACATCCTCACCAACACTTGTTATTTTCTGTCTTTTTGAGTCTAGCCATTCTGACAAGGTGTAATAGCTCTAATTAATTGCTATTATTATTGCTAAGATCTCAACCTGAATTCTGACTGTGTAATGTAGATTTCCTGGTTTCTTTTGTTTACCCTTTATTGACTTTTTTTAAAAAGACAATTTAAAAGTCTATCCCAACAAAGCAAACAAATAAAAATAAACAGACTCATAAATACAAGAATAAACTAGTGGTTGCCAGAGGGGAAGTCACGGGGTTGGGGGTATGGGTGAAACAGGTGAAGGGGATTAAGAGGTACAGATTTCCAGTTAAAAAAACAAAAAGTCTATTCCATGTTTTCTTAGATGCTATGTACCTGCCATCAAAAAGAACAAAATACAGCCTGAGATTATTTTAAAAAATCAACTTTAAATGCTTGTATAATTAAACCAACTACTGAAGAGAGGTCATGGTTCATTATATTAATGCTGATGATATAATTTTTATATTATATTTAACAAATCCAATTTACTTTAGAAATTAACACTTTTTCTACCTTCAGAACTTATTCATTTCTCCCTGCTTCGCTCTACTCCCAGATATAAAGTCACCAAAAATTAAAATAAATGACATCTTCTTTTCTGAATATATGTCGTGTGATTTTTTTTGAGACTATCCAAGTGTTAGTGCTTTGAAATTCCATTTTAAAACATGTTGTAGACACATCTTTCACAAAGTTAACGGACATAAAGTCTGGAAGTCATAATGGACATTTGTCTTTTTTTTTTTTTTTTAATTTTGGGTAGCTAGTATCCAACTGCTTTTCTGATTTTGGAGATTTAAAACAATGAGTGATCATTGTAGGGAGAAATACAGAAGCTTATGGAGTCAGACCTTTCTTCTTTCTACCCTGGCAGACAGGGATGGCCTTGTTATGGTCAATCGGACACTCCCTTCTATATTGTAGAATTTTGAGTACAGAGACTTGGAGATATAAAGGAATCGTTCATAACGGCAGTTTTTTTTCCCTGCAGTGTTGGTAGTGGCCCCGCCCCATTAAGGTAGACAGAATTGGTTTCTGTCATTCCCAATGAATATAACTGATACAGAGATCTTGAGAAGATTGGTAGGTGGAAGTTCCAGTATGGGGCCTCTCAGATAATAAAGAAATCTCTTAAATCTTTATATAATTCCCATGATCCACACTATTAGCATTTATACCAGACTCCCATCTCTTCTTATACTCTGTGATTCTCAAGGGAGAAGGGGACAGAGTATGTTCCCTTTGGAGACTTCTGGGTTCCTCAGCAGGCATGAGACAGCATGCTGACTTCCAAGCAAACAATTTCAATGATAATGGAAGTGTGTGGTTTTGTAACACCTGTGGAATTCTCACTGATTGGAATACCCAGCGTTTAGATCTGAAAGCCCAGTAAACAAAATGAAAAATTCTCGAAGAGGGGAAGATTGAACAATCAGAATATATGCCCAGAACTTCTGTAGGGGTTGGATAAACAGCTGAATGAAAAAATAAAAAGATTCCCTCGGGGAAATTAAAGTGTAATATGGAAGAAGCTTCCTGAGGCCAAAACAATCTAATATTTTTCCAAAGTAAGAACTTCAATAGATGAATTAAAGAAAAACCACATTAGTAGCCTAGAAGATCATGTGAGAAATAACTGCAAATACAGAGCAAAATGTTAGCATCAGGAAGTCGTAAAGAAAAAGGTAAATAGACCCAGGAAGTCTACATTCTTTTGAAACCTTTCATGTGATTGGAGTTTCAGGAGGGAAAAAAAAAGAAAAAAAAAACTGATAGAAGAGATCAGTAATAATTAAACAAATGATAAGCTGGAAAAACCCAAGTCTTGAGATTGAAGAGGCCCACAGAGTTCCATGCTGTATTGATGAGAAAAGACACACTGAGGAAGATACATGTATATATACTGAAGTTTTCCAAGCAGAAAGAATAAGTTGTCTACAAGGCAAGGGGCCGGGTTGGGGGGGGGATAAGTGGGCGGAGATTAAGCAAAGGACTTTACATTTACAACACTTAAAGCTTGAAGTCAGTGGAATACCTTCTAAAGACTACTGGAAGAAAAGAAACTGAAATTCTCTTGATAAAGGAGTTCTTCAGCTTTCTGGCAGTATAAGAGGCTAAATGGAGCAAGTGACGTTATTTTAAAGAACCAAAGCTCCTGTCACTTGCTTTTTTTCTTCTCTCTCTGTACTTTCAAATAATGCTTGACTGCATTTGTCTTGCATGCAAAGACTAAGAGGATCCTTACTATATATATATATCTTACTTGGAAACCTCAAATTCAAACTGCTACTTAAAGTCTAACAATTAACACTTAAAAAAAATTTTCAGGCTCAATGGCATTATATTATACGGGTTGGAGTAAAGATGTGGGTCTTTAAGCAAGTTACTTATTGTCTTTTTTTTTTTTTTTTAAAGATTTTATTTATTTATGTGACAGAGAGACAGCCAGCGAGAGAGGGAACACAGCAGGGGGAGTGGGAGAGGAAGAAGCAGGCTCCCAGCCGAGGAGCCCGATGTGGGACTCGATCCCAGAACGCCAGGATCACGCCCTGAGCCGAAGGCAGACGCTTAACGACTGCGCTACCCAGGCGCGCCTACTTATTGTCTTTTAGTTATTAAAGTGGCAGTAATAACTGTACTTCATATAGTTGTTAAGGGGATTAAATGAGAGAATGCAAATAAAGTACCTTTGTGTAGTATCTATGCAGTATATGCTCAGTAATTGGTAGCTACTCTCATGTTAATAGAAAAATAACATGACCTGGGGTGCCCAGGTGGCTCAACTGTTAAGTGTCTGCCTTTGGCTCAGGGCGTGATCCCAGAGTTCTGGGATCGAGCCCCGCATTGGGCTCCTCCAGTGGGAGCCTGCTTCTTCCTCTCCCACTCCCCCTGCTTGTGTTCCCTCTCTCGCTGGCTGTCTCTCTGTCAAATAAATAAATAAAATCTTTAAAAAAAAAAAAAGAAAAATAACATGATCAGAAATAATATTCCCATCGTATTACATAATACTGATTCAGATATTTTTAAATTTATTGAAAAATGCAAGAGAAGATAGAAATGTGATGGTATTTTTTAAGAAGTCTTTAAACAAATTGGTTTATTAGGAGAGATTAGGTCAACTATACAGAGTATCACTTAATACCATAATTAAAGTTAACTGTTGAAATGAATTAATAAAAATTCTTAGGTACAGTTCTCATTTTTTCTTATCCCAATTTAGAATTTCAATTAATAATTTAATATGTAATTGGATTTCTGCCTTTTTCCCCATTATTTACCCTTTGGAGAGTCTTTGTTATATAATTGTGTTTTATCTGTTCTTCTCTTTCTTTGCCATAGAAAAGGGCATGCCTTAATTGGTAAGCATTCAACTGGATAAAACTTAAGTTCATTCAGTCAAATGTAGCATATTAACCTGGATAAGATCCTGGTTTAGAAAAAAATTAAAGCAGACATTATTACATTATACAGTTTATGTAATTTTTGTATTAACATACACACATATGTACGAGTATGTGTGTGTGTGTGAGATTAAGTGATAAATAACCCAGTTGATGACTTGTTAAATTGTGGCCTGATAAAAATGAACAAAGGAGTTATCAGCAATAGGGAAGATTTTGCTCTTAGAGTAGTAAAGACTATTGTGGTCCACAGCAAGGAACAGTAAAATAGGAATCAGGGGACCTGGTGACTACTCTTGGATCTCTAATTAGCAGGCACTTTGATTTAGGACAGATTATGGGGCAGATTACTCTCTGTACCTTCATTCTTCGTTTATCAAATGGAAATAATGGAACTGTTCTATTTATTTTTACCTTGTTATTTTATAGAAATAATACTAGATGGTAGAGGGTCATGTGTGTTATAGTTGTGCTTTTGAAACTTAAACTATAAGAAGGGACATGCTATATATAGTAGGCAAAATAATGGCCCAAAGATGTCCACATCTCAATTCCTGGAACCTAGGAATATTTTATTTTACATGCAGACGGAAATTAAGGTTACAGATGGAATTACGGTTGCCAGTCAGCTAACCTAGAGATGGAGAGATTATCCTGGATTATCTTGGTGGGCCCCAAGTATCACAAGATTCTTTAAAATTGGAGAAGGGAGACAGGAAGCAAGTCAGTGATGCATTGTAAGAAGGATTCAACCAGTCATTTTTTGCTTTGAAGATGGGGAAAAGGGGCCCTGAGCCCAGGAATGCAGGGGTCTTTAGAAGATTGAAAAAGCAGGGAAATGGATTCTCTTTGAAAAGAGTTTCCAGTATGGAATGCAGCCCTGCTAACCCCTTGATTTTAGCCCACTGAAACAGGTGTTCAACTTTGAACCTTTAGAACTAAAATAATAAATCTGTGTTGATGTTTTAAACCACTGAACTTGTGATAATTTATTGTAACAGTAATAGAAGGTACTTTTTCAAAGTTTATTGAGATGTGGCATTTTCTAAAGGGAGTAGTAGAATGTTTCTCGATAAAATTTAACTGCTTTCTTGATAGTACTTAAGGTTTCAGCCACTTAGGGTAAGTAACAATGTTGGTAGAGAAGGATAATATTTGTATGTATTCTTAAAATAATTATAATAGGTAGATTAATAAATATATAGTGGACTCATTTGTACTTCAATTATTGTTTTGAAGTATTTTGAGATTTGGGTTAAATAATATGACTGACAGCATTTTGAAACAAAAGAGATTTTGTATTAAATTCATGTGAAGAGTACTTGTCCTTATACAGACAGTTATTTAGACGGAACATTTTTTTTTTTAAGATTTTATTTATTTATTTGACAGAGGGAGACAGCCAGCGAGAGAGGGAACACAGGCAGGGGGAGTGGGAGAGGAAGAAGCAGGCTCATAGCGGAGGAGCCTGATGTGGGGCTCGATCCCATAACGCCGGGATCACGCCCTGAGCCAAAGGCAGACGCTTAACGACTGCGCCACCCAGGCGCCCCTGGACGGAATATTTTCTTTGTCATCATTGTCATCAGGTGCTACATGATGAAAATTTGAAAAACAGTGTATAACTTGACAGCCAAATTGTTTCTTACGTTTAAAAATGGAAATTTTATTGTCTTCAATGTGAGGCGCAATTAAATATTTAGATTGAATTGAAGACTAATGAGAGCCTCAAGATTTCATTCTTGTCGACCTCTAAATCACTGTTATTACTGAGGGCAGATCTTCATCTTCTGCACTTGGCGGTCCATGTGTTTCTTAAAATGAGTCCAGTAACCATTGTAAAGGTTTACTGTGTGAAGTGCTTTGAGACCATTCATTCGGACTGTAATGAGCAGTTTGATATTTTAGTTTATTCGGTGATCCAGAAAGCAAAGGAAAGGTAATGTTGAAATCTCATCATTTCATTTCAGGTTCAAGTAGGAAGATGTGAGGATGTGAGGGAATAGGTTAATGGAGATGGGGAAAAGATGACAAGAATCAGTAGTCATTGGTATCATTGTCACAGAGAACTGAATGCATGGCAGACTCTCTTGGTATGGGGATGGGGATTTGTCCTTTTAATGTTTGTTGATAACTTTATTTGTGTGCTGTAGTTTGCCTTAGCTTTCCTTGAAAAAAGGAAATTTTGTAATGTAGTAGGGGAACCCTTAACTATTAACTCTGGGAGGAAATGTTAATTGCTAAATTGCTGGTGAAATGGCCAACCACATGAAACTGGCTCTTAGTTTACCTTCCCTTTTGAGTTACTTTATTTCATTTATTGGTCCTTGAGTATCAGTTATAATACGAGGTTTTGTATCAGAAAATCCATTTCTTACCATCAAAATACTAAGATTTATGCCTTGATAAACATTAGAATATAAAACCAAACTCCTAATATAAAGCTGTATTATAAACACTCCTTCGGGATCATTTTTCTGCATGTACAGAATTGAATTAGGCCTTTCCAGTTGAGTGCAGCGACTTTGTATCTACACTACTTTGTTTTCCTGGGAAATCTCCACAGGCCAGCACAGGCATTCTTTATTGCCCCAGAAACTTTTTAAGTTCAAAATTAATTTTCTTTTTTTGAATATTTTTATTGATGATTATGATTTTCTGATGTTATGCTAATAGAGTCTTTTGAAATGATAAGACTGTTTTTCCCCCCACTGAAAACTTCTACTAATATCTCTTTATCATTAAAAGTTGCAGAAAAATATGTCTTTGCTGATGTTGGGTGCATTGGAGACATGTGGATTTGTTTCACCCGTTTTTGGATTCCGGAGACTTCCTGCCTCCTGAATCAGTATGTTGTATCTTATCTCCCTCTCCACTGATTGCAGTGAAGTTGGTCACCATGAGTCAGTGGTGATTGATAAGGCTGTGGGACTTATTATAGGGACATAAACGTGTTTAATAATTGAGTAGGAGGTGAAGTTAAGCTTTTAGCTCTTAACTTCTTATAAGCTGACACTGGCTAGGATGGCCTAGGAATCCGTCAGTTGTGTATACTGTAGAACCCCAAGACTAAATAATACAAAATATTCACAAAATTATAAAATGTTTATTAAAGAGAAAATACATGTTCTCATCTCTTTCTAATACTACCGAATCTATAAATCTTTGCATAATGGGTTGATGAAACTTTTACATTGGTGCCTCAAGAAGTTCTATTGTGTTGTCTTTGCTAGATTGTTGTGTTTCCCAGTAAACCACAGATCTTAAAAATCATATTGCTTTATTATATTTGACTCTTTAAAACTCTTTACATAAGAAGAAGCATCTATTGTATTTTTTCACTTTTTATTTTGAAATAATTGTAGATTCAGAGGAAGTCACAAAAATAGTACAAGAAGATCCCATGTATCCTTCATCTTTTTCCCATTGGTTACACCTTATGGACTTATAGTGTAATACCAAACACAGGAAACTAGTATTGGTACATTGTGCATATATTTCTGTGCCATTTTATCACATTTGGAAATTCACGTAACTACCACTGCAATCAAAATATGGAACTATTATCACAAAATCCCTCTCATTCTTTATGGTATACTTTTATATGGTCGACTCCCCCAAACCCATCCTTAACCTCGACCAGCCACTAATCTGTTTTCTGTCTGTATGGTTTTGTCATTTTGAGAATGCTGGAATCATACAGTATGTGGTTTTTTTTTTGAAATTGGCTCTTTTTTCCACTCTGCACAATGCCTTTCAGTTTTTGTTTTTGTTTTATTTAATTGCCGATTCATATTTCCTGATGTTGATATACCATGATTTAGCCATTCGCCAATTGAGGGACATTTTGGTTGTTTCCAGTTTCTGATTTTTATAGATAAATCTTCTGTGAACATTTATGTGCAGTTTTTATGTGGATATGAGTTTTCATTTCTCTGAGATATATGCTTTGGAGTGTGATTGCTGGGTCATATGTTAAGAGTATGTTTAGTTTTCTAAAGAAACTGTCATACTATTTTCCAGAGTGTTGTATCATTTTCCATTCCTGCTGCAGTATGTGAGAGATCTAATTTCTCTGCATCTTTGCTGGCATTTGGTGTTGTCACTTTCTTTTATTTTAGCTGTTCTAGTAGTTGTGTAGGGATAGCTCAGGATGATTTTAATTTATACTTCCCGAATGGCTAGTGATATTGAATGTCTTTTCTTCTGCTTATTGTCTCTTCATATCTTTTGCCCCTTTTCTAGAAATGAAGTAAGATATTATATTATCTAGGATATACTCACTTTCAAATAACAGACTACCTTACCATTAATCGCTTAAACAACAAATACTTATTAACCCGTATAATAGAAAGTCTATATGAGGTTACAGGATTGACTCAAGAGTTTCAGAAGTAAGTAGAGAATAGGCCAACATGTTAGCTTTTCTCTTTTGGTTTCAGGGTGGTTGTAGCAGCTCTAAGGAATCATTTTCACATCAGTACTCAAAACAGGAAAGAAAGAGGTTACAAAAGGGTGCTCTTTTCTTCTTAGGATTTTTTTGTAAGAGGGAAAATCTTTTCCAGAGGACTTTCTCTTAAGAATCCATTTTTCAGGGGCGCCTGGGTGGCTCAGTCAGTTGAGCATCCAACTCTTAGTTTCAGCTCAAGTAATGATCTCAGGTCATGAGCCAGGTCGGGCCTCTGCACTCAGCAGGAGGTCTGCTTCTCTCCCTCTCCCTCTGCCCCTCCCCCCTGCCTCCACTCATAGGCTCTCTCTAAAACAAATAAATAAAAAAAAATCCATTTTTCAGAAGTAAGTTACATGCTCATCGCTTGATTAATCACTGGCAAATGGGAATGGGATTATCAGAATTAGGACCAATCACAATTTATTGCCTAGGTCTGGGCGCCTTGCTTCCCAAATATAATCAAATCTTCTTCAGTAGGAAGAAGAGGGAGTAAGTTTGGGTGGATGGTCAACTGTGTTTGCATAGGAGGCTAAGATGAGTAAGATAGAAGGCTCAGCAAGAGCATACTGTACTGAAGTTCTGTAAGGACGTAGAGGAGGAGAGAGCATATTCGAGGGAACCAAGATTTCATGGAGAGGGTGGAAATCGAGATGAGCCTTGAAGGATGGAGAGTTATTTGCATATATTTGAGTGAGGAGAGTAGAATAAAAGTTAGGAGAAACAAGAAGATGGTACCTTTTTGAAAACAAGAAACGGTATGGAGGTTCCTCAAAAAGTTAAAAATAGAGCTGCCCTGTAACCCAGCAATTGCACTACTGGGTATTTACCCCATAGATACAGATGTAGTGAAAAGAAGGGCCACATGCACCCCAATGATCATAGCAGCAATGTCCGCAATAGCTAAACTGTGGAAGGAGCCAAGATGCCCTTCAACAGACGAATGGATAAAGAAGATGTGATCCGTATATACAATGGAATATTACTCAGCCGTCAGAAAGGATGAATACCCACCATTTGCATCGACATGGATGGAACTGGAGGGGATTATGCTAAGTGAAATAAGTCAAGCAGAGAAAGACAATTATATGGTTTCAGTCATATGTGGAACAAAAAGAATAGCACAGCGGACCTTAGGGGACAGAAGGGAAAACTGAAGGGGGGGAAATCAGAGGGGGAGACGAATGAGAGACTATGGACTCAGGGAGGGTTTCGGAGGGGAGGAGAATGGGGGGATGGATTAGCCCTGTGATGGGTATTAAGGAGGATACATGTTGTAATGAGCACTGGATGTTATATGCAAATAATGAATCATGGAACTCTACATCAAAAACTAATGATGTACTCTATATGGTGACTAACATAACATAATAAAAATAAAACAGTACAGTACAATTTAACCAGAAAGTAAAGTCTTACAGTGAATTGTAACAAGATAATATTGGAAAGTTAGTTCCATGTTATAGAGTATCTTGATATCAGCCTGGATAGTTTGATTTCAGGTGTTCAGTGAACCATGGAAGATTTTGGAATGAATCTAATGGTGACATACAATCTAAGGAGGAAATAATTGAACTGAAACTCTTATCATGCTGCCAAATGTGTTATGTCCTTAGAAAACTTGAAAATTCCACTTTTACTTAGAGAACACCTTACCACTCTTCATTTGAGTATTTCTATCTATTTTTCAAGATCCAAATCAAATAGCACATTGCCTGAGGACCTTCTCTGTACTTTGACCTTCACCATTGAACACCTACAATGCACTAGCCACTAAAGTAGATATTGACTTTTGTTTTTTTAACTTTTTTTTATATTTAAGTCTAATAGTACAAACACATAGTGCTTCTGAGCTGCTGTACTAACTCATTCAATCCTCATAATGATCCTGTGAGGTATTATTATCATCATTTTATACCTTAAGAAACTGAGGTACCATTTTAAATTATAAATGGCCTGTTTACACATATATCTCAGTAAACTGAATTTTTTTGAGATATATCTTTTTTTAGAGTCTCTAACTACACGTACAAAACCTTGTACATCATAGTAGGTATTTGGTAATAAATATTGAGTGAGTGATTGACTAATGTGGATACGAACCCTGTGGTGACAGTAGGTATGAACAGCCATGATGTGATCTATGTCCCCTATGGTTTCCAGTGTGGTCTCCATTTTTTTAGGAAAACACTCAAATTAGAAGACTTAGATTTTGACTGCTGAATGTTTTTATTGTGATAACATGCTGAATATTTTTTGTCCATGAAGGATTCTATAGCAAGCATGTTAGATATCTGTTCTATTTATCGTTTTCAAACATTTACTCCTTTACTAAGTATTATTTGTGCCTATTTTGTTCCAGGCACTTGCTAGGCATTTAGATTTATACATTGGTGAATAAAACAGGATTTAAAAATGTTTATAGCATCAAAATAGATGGTGATATACTTGGTCCAAAAAAATAATGATTTGAAGGTTAATATAAACTGATGGAGTATTTTAAGTAATAAAATCGATGTGAATGCTTGAATAGATTCCTCTTATCTCAAGTAAGAAAATGTTCCATGTCACATTTTTGGAAATCAAAACAGTTGAGTTTTCCGTGATCTTTGTAGTTTATCCCAAATGATTTAATTTTATTATTTAAATATCATTACTCGTTAATCTGATGCTAAATCTTATGGTTAAAACTTTCTGATTAAGAATAGTGATTGAAATCACAGAATTACCTCCCTACTCTTATCGAATTCTGTTCATGTGATAAAAAATTCTGTAGCCAATGATTTCGATGTATGGAAGCCATCAAACCTGTATTAAAGGAAGCATAATCCACTTTGTGTTGAGTAGATTTGATTGGAAAAGTAGGAAACTGGAAGCAGGATAGGAATTCTGGATCATGGGTGGTGGTAGGATCAGCTACACTAAAAGGTCTGGTATTGTTTACATTTTAGAGGACCCTTGTTAAGGGTCAGACAATATATGAAGTTCTAACAATGTAAAATTGTCAGAGTGCGTGTCGAATGGTTGAGTCAACCATTCGGGAAAACCCAGAATTGAAGAACCAAGCCAGCTCTGGGGACTTGAGCAGCACAGGTCCATGAACCTTCACTCTAGAATTCTCCACTCATGTTGATGTGCCTTGGCTTCAAGTGCATTCTGGTTTTTAAACCTGAGATAGAATCCACTGCCCCAGTTTGAGTCAGATGTTGACTCTTCATCAGTCATCTTTGGTACCAGAGATGTTCCCTAGTATGGACATGGCTCTTTAGGCCTCACCACAACGACTGGGTGTCATTCCCAGAGAGGTACTGAGTGGGGAGGTGCAGAGGGTGGGGCGGGTCAGGGAGAGGAGGAAGTAAACATGGGTTGGGTTTTGAATTTAGATCCCTTCAAATATTGAATGACAATTAACATTCTTTGAGCCATCTCATTATGCCTTTAAAGGATACCTAATCCTGTTTCTGGGGGAGAAAAAAAACAAATATTCTTCTAATATCTTTCAACAGCTGTCTATAACCGTCTTTTTTTTAAACTTCTGATTTTACTGTGTGTGCATGTGCTGCCGCCCACTGTCTCTCTTCTCTCGCAGCATGCTCCATTGTCCCATTGGACTTTGCTTACAAAATATATGTTGAGGCGCCTGGGTGGCTCAGTCATTAAGCGTCTGCCTTCGGCTCAGGGTGTGATCCCGGCATTCTGGGATCAAGCCCCACATCAGGCTCCTCTGCTGAGAGCCTGCTTCTTCCTCTCCCACTCCCCCTGCTTGTGTTCCCTCTCTCGCTGGCTGTCTCTACCTCTCTGTCAAATAAATAAATAAAATCTTTAAAAACAAACAAACAAACAAAACAAAATACATGTTGAATGTTTCCATTATTAAGAATTTTAAGATGGTGACAGCAAAGCATTAAACCAAGCGTGGGGCCCTGTGCAGCTGTACAGGTTATATGCCCTAATCAGATCACACCATTGGCCTGGTTAAAATGCTCTGCAAAGAATTCTCATTACTCTTAAATGACATCTTAATCCTTTATCAGGGCCCTACTTGATCTAGGTCAGACTCCCACCTACATCATGAATTTTTCATGCGTGTCCTCTCTCTTTCTTCATGTTCCAGCTACACTGGCCTTACTGTCTCTGGAATGAGCCGAAGTTGTTTCTTTATCAGAGTCTATGTGCTCATTCCTTTTGCCTAGAACACTTTCCTCCCAGATTTTCACACATAATGCTAATTCCTTGTACTTTTGCCCGATGACACTCATAATTTCTTGCCCTGCCCTGCTTGTCTGGTTTCTCTAACCATGTTTCATTTTACCAACCATGTTTCATTTTACATAATAGCACCTATTACCTGAAGTTGTATATTTGTTTAATCATAAATTTGTTTATCGCCTCCGTGTACTCTTCCCTACTCTGTGCCTGATAGAAACACAGGAACCTTGTCTGCCTTATTTTACACTGTTTCCGAGTGTTACGTATTTCTGTGCCTACTCCGTAAAATGCCTACTCTGTGCCAGAACTTCGTTATGGTCTTGTTTTGCATAATGTTGAGCATTTCTCGTGTGCCCTTTTGCCATTTGTATATAGTTTTTGGAGAAATGCCTGTTTATGTCCTTTGTTCATTTTTAATTGGATTGTCTCTTTATTATTGAACTGTAAGAGTTCTTTATATATCTAGATACAAGTTCCATACCAGAAAAGTGATTTGTAAATATTTTCCCTCTTCTGTGCTGTCTTTTCACTTTCTTGATAATGTACTTTAAAGTGAAAAAGTTTTCAATTTTGATGAACATTAAAAAGTCTACTTTTTTCTTTTGTTGTTTGTGCTTTGGTGTCACACCTAAGACTTCTTTGCCAACTCCCAGGTTATGAAGATTTAACCCTATGCTTTCTTCTAAACATTTCATCTGTGTTTTATAGTTTTAGTTCTTTTTTTAGGTCTTTGATCCATATGGAGTTAATATTTGTATATGACGTGAGATTAAGAGGTCTAACTTCATTCTTTGGCACGTGGGTATCTCGTTTTCCCTTTCAGTTCCTAATTATTTCTTTATAATCCTCCTTAGTTCTGTAAGCTTGGTAGTAATGTACTCCTTTCATGTGTGATTCTGGCTATTTGAGTCTTCTTTTTCTTTGTGAGTCCAGTTAGCTAAAAGTTGGGCAGTTTATATTACTGTGCTCAGCAGTAGTTCCTTTTTGTTGTTGTATAGTGTTCCGTCATGGATGTAGTACAGTTGGTGGACGTTGGTGTTTTCCAGTCTGTGGCTGTTACAAAGAGGACTGCTGTGGACTCTGGTGTATAGGTCTTGGTGTGAACATATTGTTTGAGTTCTCTTGGGTGTAGATACCTATGAGTGGGATTGCTAGGTGGAATGATGTGTCTGTTGAACTTTATAAAAAGCTGAATTTTGCTGCTGGCTGAATGTGTTGAGCATATTTTCATATACTTATTGGTCATTTGTGTATATTCTTTTGTGAGATCTCAGTTCAGATCTTTTTTTTTTTTTTTTTTGGTATTCTTATTATTGAGTTGTAAGAATTTTTTTGTGTTATGGATATAGGTCTTAAGATATGTGTACTGTGAATGCTTCTCCCAATCTGTGCTTTACCTTTCATTTTCTTAATGGTGTCTTGGGCCAAGCAAAGGTTTTTAATTTTGGTGAAGTCCAGTTTGTCAATTAAAATAGAATAGTATTTGGTGTCTCAGCAGCACTGGAATAAAAAGGTAAGGTTTCTATTAGACAATTATTCTTAGGTTAAAAATAGTTTATGGTGAAATAGGATTATAATTTTAATTACATTACAGAAATACGGGAAAGCAGTTTTGGAATTGCATTATAACAGTTTGTTTAGGATACATTTTTAAAAATCAAAATGAAAGAATAAGCCACTCCATAATGAAAACAATATACTGTCTAGGTCAATTTTAAGATTTAAGAGTAAAAGTCAGGTGGACCTTGTTTAATTGGAAAATGATTATCTAAAATATGCATGCTTATTTTTGTGATAACATTGTTTGCCCCTGCCATTTCGAAGTATATGTTTATAATTTAGGGAAATGGCTTATTTGTAATAGCTTATTGCCTGAAACCTTTCTAGAAAGAAAGACTCAGTAATTCCTTACAGTTAAACATTTTTTTTCGTTTGTGCTTTCCCTCCACTTGTTTTGAGATCGGAGGACACATAGATGTCCTTTCAGCTGTTTCTTCATGTTATTGGCTTTGGTAGAATTTGCATAGTTTTCCACATTTCCACAATATCAAGACAGAAAATATGAGCAGTTTAAATATCAAACACTGGTCTTTTTAGTCTGGTGTAGTCTAAACTTCCAGTTCTTCTTGGCATCTAGAAGTAAACAGTCCTCTGTCCACTGAATATATTTACTTTCCTTCTTTATCCTCCCAACAAAATGTGAGTGGGAGCAAAATATATAACCTCTGAGCAGAAGTGTTAAGAACCAGAGCAGTTTACCATGTTTTGTTTTTCTCTACCTTGGTTATGTAGGTATCACATTTTAACATAGAGCTCTCTTCAGCCTAGGTCTGTCAGTAAGGAAACTCCCCTGCTGTCACTTTCTCAACTTGTGTGAGTAAGAAATGCACTTACTTTGCTAAGCCTATGAGATTCTGGAGCGCTTTGTTACTGCAACGTAACCTAGATTAGCCGGACTGAAAACACTGTTTATGAAATTGAATTCAGAGTAAAGATAAACAATAAAGAAATGATCATTTAAGAAGAATGACTTGTCTGAATGCCATTATGGAGAAAAAGATCTTGGAGCTGTTCTCCAAATAGACCAGGGTCATAAACACAATTATTAAATTAAAATTGCTTTGTAATGCAACTGTAGGACCAGGGGAGAGTCTCTTAAACTGAATCAGATAAGGTGTGAATTTGAGTATGCTCCAAATATGGTAGTGCTTTGTCATAGGCTTCTGTAGTATGCCACTTAGATCTTACTGGGTTCTCCTTGCTTGATAGATTGTTAGTTCTCTGTAGAAAGGAACTAACAATAATCTTACTCATTCTTGTATTCTTATCGCCTATCACTGGTACTAATTATATACTCAAGAAATGTGTGCAGAATGACAAAGCAGTTTGTAAGAAGATGGCATGATTCTATCTGGCCTTTTTTACGTTAAGTCTGTGTTAATGGGGATAAGGAAGGCAAGTAATTTTCCACTTCTTGATTAGGTGCTATTTTGAAGTGTTTTTATTTTAAAGTTAGGTGAATTTGCGGTATGTCCAGCATTCCCATATTCATGTAGAAATACAAAACACGTTTTGTGTTCAGGTATAAATTATGTTTAGATTATCTGTCATTTGTTAAATTGCTGTTCTTCATTAGGAGAGGTCGTTGAGTATTGATTCCAGTCATGCATTGACGTCTGGTTATAGTGGATTTTCTATAAAGAATGGGCAGTTAGACAGTTTTTGTTGCTACTTGCGAATTAAATCTTTGAATTGCTGCTGTCAGGAACTGAGGAATTGAGGTAGGAGGGGAGAAGAAAGAAAAAGGTGATGATGGCAGATGTACCAAAAATTGCTGTGGATGGGTGATACATAATAAAGTGCTTTCCCTTGAAGCAGCTCAAAGTACTTAACCAAATTAATTTCACTAGTATTTATGTCTTATGCATGAGGCAGATGATTCACATTATGTACCATTTTCTCAGTGAAGAAAGCAGAAAGTTGTTACTTTCCCACAGTCTGTTGAGCTGATATAAAGTTGTTATAATAGAAATGTTTTCTTGATTGAGAACTGAAAGTTCTCTCTGCTTAGTGGGATTTATTTGAGAATATAATTTAAGCATAAAAAATTAATTTCAATCTTTAAATTTGCCAAATAAATTCTTCTTTATTTTTAGTTTAGCTTTTTAGATCATATAATATTTAGCAGATTTAAAGTAGTATTCTTTACCTAGCCTTATTTAAAAAAACCCAAAAACAAAATCTCAAGATAATTTATTTACTAAAACTAAAACCAAGTTTTTGTTATTGTAACTCACTCCTAAAGTAATATCCCTCTCATAATCAAGGTAACTCCATTTTATATTATGTGCTGTCTAGAAAGAGATATTTACTTTCCTTGTATAAGCTCTATTGTGAATGGAGTTTTACGGGATCACTTCCATGGTTACCTGTCCTTTGATGAGGTCAGAAGCCCTGGAACTTGGAATGGCATGCATTCGGGGTGGGCGTGGGAAGCGTGGGATCAGTGTTGGACTGCCTTGGGGACATTCTTGCCTCCTGTTATTTTAAACATAGTATCTCAAAATTAACAACTTTTGTGGTTTTGTCTTAAAGAGTATTATTAGAAGTAATAGGTGTTCATTAAAGGAGAGTTAGAAAGTATACCCGCAACAACGGTCACACCTTGTTTTCTGCCCAATTTGGTAGCCATTAAATGAAAATTAGCTAAAATTTAACAAATCAAAAATTTAGTTCCTCAGTTGCACTAGTCACATTTCAAGTGCTTAATAACCATATATGACTATTGGTTTTCATATCAGAGTGTGCAGATTATAGCAATTTCCATTACTGTAGGAATTTTATTGAACAATATTGTTAGACCCACTGTACCTGTGTATATAGTCCTTTTTATAATAAAAATGGGATCATTCCATGCATACCATTTTTTTATTTTTTCACTTTGTGTTGTGAATATATTTCATTATCAATATTTTCATTATCAATGAATTCAATAAAATTAGATTTTATCTAATATCATTTTTAATGGCTGTCAAGAATTATATGAAAATAACCATTATTTTTAAATCACTCACCCATATTAGACCATTTATAATATTTCTGATTTTTCACTTTTGTTTTATAAATAGTACTATGGAGAATATCCATTTCATTAATATATGTGTAAGCCTTAATTACGTTAGCATAAATTCCTGGAAAGCCACAACTTCTTAATAAGAACCAAAGAAATTGTAGCTGCTGAAGATCTCCACTAGGGCTCTTGATTTAGTCTGTCACATTATGTATTTATATGTCATTCATAAATGAGCTAGGTTAAGGAAAGTCATTTCCCACGTATTCCTTACTCTTTGCAGAAATTCATTGAAAATTCAGTGAAGCCCTTGAGAATATGATTCGCTTGCTTTTGTTTCATGATTGTCTCTTTTCCCTTTTTCTGCCAGAATACCTCCCATAGGCATTTTTAACATCAGTTTTCTGTATAAAAACTGAATTGGGATCTTTTAAACAAGTCTCAATATAGCATTTTCATAAAAAGTAAAAGTTGGCAAAATTCCACACTTATATCCTTAAAAAGGAGAAGAGGAGCCAAGAATGATAGTAATTTTTCCCTTCTGAAAAAGTCCCCACCGACACTGAACACTGTTGTCTTGATAACTTGCCCACTTAGGTTCAACTGCTTTCAAGAAAGTTAGAATATTTATGCATTTACCTGATAAATTTGGGACTACTTTGGTAGGCATTCTGGTTAATGGTGGTAAGTATATAAATATATATATGTATTTATATTTATATATTTATATACAGAGTTTTATATTTGTTCATTGCATTTTATTAGAAATTCCAGAGTGAATGCCTTCATTTTCCTAAGGCCTAAAGAAATGTTTAAATTAGGGGGAAAAAGGTCAAAAACCAAGAACAGCAAAAAAAGCCCTCATGCTTGTTTTGAAGTGATGCAAGGATTTGCATGACTCAAGTCTGCCAGTTAAAGGAATTAATTATACATTTGCATTTGCTTTTAGATTAACCATGGTGATCCAAAACAGTCTGGATTTCAGTGAGATGATGAATGGCTTAAGTTTGTGGTTGTATGAAAATGGTATTTGAGGCAGATGGTTCGTGTAATCAGTTCTCCCTTTACATGGTTATCGTATTATCTGAAACATGTGCATATTAAAGCTGTGGCCTTGCTTTGTATAGTTCTGTGGTAACTGAGATTGCAGAAGCAGGTCCAGATGGGAAAGAAAGACTTACAGAGTCCTTTCCACTCCTCATTCTCGGCTGACCAAACTACAGAGAAAATTAAGTGTAATAATTGCAGTTTCAGGCTTTAAAATGTTAGGTACTCTTGTTTTAGTTCTTAAATTATTGGAATCTGTTAATTTTCTTTTTAAAATGGAGGGGTGTTGGCGCGCCTGGGTGGCACAGCAGTTAAGCGTCTGTCTTCGGCTCAGGGTGTGATCCCGGCGGTCTGGGATCAAGCCCCACATCAGGCTCCTCTGCTATGAGCCTGCTTCTTCCTCTCCTACTCCCCCTGCTTGTGTTCCCTCTCTCGCTGGCTGTCTCTATCTCTGTCAAATAAATAAATAAATGAAATCTTTAAAAAAATAAAATAGGGGCGCCTGGGTGGCGCAGTCGTTAAGCGTCTGCCTTCGGCTCAGGGCGTGATCCCGGCATTCTGGGATCGAGCCCCACATCAGGCTTCTCCGCTATGAGCCTGCTTCTTCCTCTCCCACTCCCCCTGCTTGTGTTCCCTCTCTCGCTGGCTGTCTCTGTCAAATAAATAAATAAAATCTTAAAAAAAAAAAAAATAAAAAATAAAAAAAAATAAAATAAAATAAAATAAAATAAAATAAAATAAAATGGAGGGGTGTTAGACTTTTCATCCATAAACAGAATCCAGGATTAAGTAGGTAAAACTTACTGTGAGCTGTTTCATATTTTGCCCTTAGATATGAGTTACAAATAGGCCATTAAGAAATCCCGTAGGGATGGACCGCTTGGGTGGCTCAGTCTGTTAAGTGTCGGACTCTTGATTTCAGCTCAGGTCATGAGTTCAGGGTGGTGAGATCCAGCTCCATGTTGGGCTCAGCACTCAATGTGGAGTCTGCTTAAGATTCTCTCTTTCCCTCTCTCTCTGCCCCTCCCCCACTTGTACACATGAGCTCTCTCTCTCTAAATGGATAAATAAAATCTTAAGAAAAATCCCACAGGGTATCCAAATATATGTTTATTTTGTGTCAAGCCTGAAAATTTCTAAATTAGCTGTGTGTGGTACAAGTAATCATGGTTGGAGATAGAGGGCATATATTTTATTTTGCCTTTTATTTACTGTGTCTATTTTGGGACATAGTTTTGAGTGTTGATCTTTAGAAAGAATATGCTTGAGCATGAGGATTGAGGGAACAAGAGAAGAAAGTATTCTAGTGGGTCTCCTAAAATGGAACCCAAGCTGTCGTGGATGTTATTTCTGAGTCTTGGTTTCATGCATTCCCACAGGGGAATTGTTTGATGGGATGAGAAAGAGGTCGTTGGTCATGGAAGTAGTAGGTAAGGTATTTAGGACAAATATATAGATGTGCCTTTCAGAAGTCACCTAAGAAGAAGAAAGCTTGAATTACAGTTCTGGGGTGATCTTTCCTTGTGCTTGTGTACGATGATAAGGTAGAAATTAAATGTCTGGCTTTAGTATTAGGTATGAATTCTGCTTTACTGCTTAAAAACTGTCATCTTGCACAAGTAATTTAGTTGCTATGAGCCTCAGTCTCTCATTTATAAAGTGAGTATCCTGCATATTGCATTGGGTTGTTAATGGAAGTTAAGCGAAATAATAAAGCAGGTAGAGCCTCAGTAAATGCTTGTTCCCGTC